>NC_090824.1:50180227-50800000 GCF_028021215.1 Eschrichtius robustus
GCAAGTCCCTGAGCCTCAGTTCCTCCTTTATGCAGTAGCACAGAGAGATCTCGGCTCTGCGACAAGGCCTTGGTGAGCTCGCAAGAAAGCAACTGTCTGATGGAGAACTCTGTGCAGACAGTCAGTAGTGCTGAACTCCAGGCCCACCACGTTTGCCCTGAGGGAAACAGAGGTTCCTCAGGTAATCTCTCTGCTCAGAATCAGCCTTAGGGAAGGCTGCTGTGAGAAAGCGGAATTTGTTTCCCATTTGTAGTGGGTTGAATTGCAGCCCCACAAAGACACATTCAAATCCTAACGTAACCACCCCACACACACACCTGTGAGTGTGACCTTATTTGGAAACAATCTTTGCAGATGTGACTAAGTGAAGGATTTTGAGATAAGATCATCCTGGACTTAGGGTGGCCCCTGAATCCAGTGATGGTCCTTATAAGAGAAAGGAGAGGGAAAATTTGAGACCCAGAGGGGAAGGTCATGTGAAGACAGAGGCAGAGATTGGAGCAATTTGTCTACAAACGAAGGAACCCCAAGGGTTGCCCGCCGCGACGAGAAGCCAGGAGAGAAGCATGGAACAGATTCTCTCTTAAACCTTCCAGGAGGAGCCAGCCCTGCCGATACCTTGATTTCAGACTCCTGTCCTCCAGAACAGTGAAAGAATAGAAGTCTGTTGTTTTAAGTCATGAAGTTTATTAATTTGTTACAGCAGCCCTAGGAAATTAATACACCATTCAGGTGGAGAAGCCTTGGCAGGTGAGGTTGCCATGTGCTGGGTGACCTCGGCCGTCCAGCCTGGTCCGTCTGCCCCTGAGGGCCATGTTCTCCCTCGGCTGCTGACACTCGCTTTGGCAGCTTTTGGTTCACAGTAGCTGAGTAGCGTCATATTTTGATAATGCTGCTCCCCTTCTCAGAAGCTACCCTGAGTTCCAGTTGATTCCAAATCTCATTGAAAAGCATTCTCACATGCCTTGAAGTTTTGTTCTTGGGGGAAAAACCTGCACAGTCTCATTGCCTGGGACCATCAAATTTATCTTACTTGGTAATAACATAGCGATTGTGTGACAGTTGACAAAGCAAACCGTGGCGCCTGAGGATCTGTCTCTAGCTTGCTGCTTAGAGCGGTGATTCTCAAGCTTTAGGGCACAGAGAATTGAGTGGAAGGCTTGTGGAAATACAGATCACTGGCCCCCTTCCCTTCACTCCCCCCTTCCCTTCACTCCCCCCTCCCCACAAGTTTCTGATTCAGTAGGTCCAGTGTGGGCCCAGAGAGCGCTCAGTTCTAACAAATGCCCAGGTGATGCTAATGATTCTGGACATTACTACACATGAAAACAGCAAGAGCTCAGAGCCCTGGTTCTCAAACTTTGCTGCACATTAGGATTACCTGGGGAGCTTCTAAAAACCCCGTGCCTAGGCTGCAACCCATACGTATTAAACCAGAATCTCTGAGAGTAGGACCCAAGCATCAGTAATTTTGAAAGCACCTCAGGTGATTTTCATATGCAATCAAATTGAAAGCCAGTGGCTTAGAGGCACTCCCTCCCTCCCCCGGACCCTCCCTTGCAGCCAGGCCTGGTGCCTCTCTCTGGGAGGGCGTGAAGGAAGGAGACAGAAACCGGGGTCCTAGGGAAGCATTACCTCCCTGTGGCCACAGCCTAAGAGCTCCATCCAGGACCCAGCAAGAGAGAGAATCTATAGCTGGGATCCCGAAGGCCTGGGTGTAAAGCCCTATTTCTGGCACTTTACTTGCTTCCTGAATTTGGTCAAGTTGCTTAACTTCTCTTGGCTCTCCTTTCCTTATCTATAAAATGGGGGTAATAAAAATACCGACCTCAAAGTGAAACTGTAAACGATTAAAGGAGAAAATACATTTGAAGCGCCTGGCCCAGGTGCTATAAATGACAGATGCTCAGCCAATGCTCATTTCCCTCCCGCAGGCTTCCTTCTCACCTCTCACCTAACTGGGTGGGAGAAACAGGCCAGGGCGCTTGTCCCTGTGTTTCTACATTCACTACCAGAGGTCAGGACCTGACATCTTAGTCACACTATTTTTAGCGTTAAAGGAGGTCTTTAGGACTCCTTCTTTTTTGTTTTTTATTCTTCCAAGATTTCTTTTAAATATACATCGCTACCCACCCCATCCCACTTTCTAAACAGTATACCTTTTTGTCCACTTTGCTTTTTTCGTTCAACTATACGTCCTGAAGATGACTCCACAGCAGTGTTTGGAAATATTTTTTCTTCCTTTACAGAGCTGCAGAACGTTCCATCATGTGTGTGGATATAGTAGTTTATTCAACCAGTTTCCTATTCACGGCCACTGGGGTTGTAACTAGTCCTTTGCTGTTACAACAGTGCAGCAGTGAACACACCTGTGCACGTTTTTCATATTTTGCCAGCATGTCTTCGGGAGAGACTCCTGGGGTACTCCCCTGCTGCGGCCGCATCCCCACAACTGTTCTGGTGCCCTCAGCGGGGGCGTGGGATGCTGGAGTGCTAACTCCAGCCTCCACACCTCCTTTCCATTCAGTTGATTGGCCAGGCCGGTAGAAACAGCAACAGGAAGGCGGTCTCCCTTCATTTTTGTCCCCCAGTCTCATACCACAGCATCTTATTGGGGGGAACCTGATTCATAACCAGAACTCTAGCTGGAAAGGAATCTGAGAAGTGCAGTTTTCCGCTTTCTTGTCTCTACCGCACAGGACAGCTCGAAGAAGTGGGTTGGGTGCCAGTCACCACATCCAGCTCCCCACTTAACTCCTTTGTTTCACAGAAGAGGAAACTGAGGTTTGGGAGGGGTGTGTTATTAGCTGAAGATCACTAAACTGGTTCGTGGCTAACGGCCCGGCCATTTCCTCCTCACTGTCCCTGCCGATGGGAGTCCTTGTGAGTTGGAGTTTCACTGAATCAAATAACTTAAAAAGGCAGAAGCCACTCCATACGCTATGAACTTTTACTTTTCTCTGTAAAACAAAACAACTGTTCCCCAAGCCTCCTTTTGGAGGTATTATAATCATTTAGCAACTGTTATGGTTTGACTTGTGTCCCGCTAAATTTATATGTTGAAGTCCTAACCCCCAGTTCCTTAGAATGTGACCAATTTGGAAACCGGGTCTTTAAAGAGGTAATTAAGTTAAAATGAGGTCTTTAGGATGGGCCCTAATCCAACACAACTAGTGTCCTTATAAAAAGAGATCTGGACACAGACAGGCAGAGGGAAGGTGATGTGAAGACACAGGGAGAAGGCGGTTGTCTGCAAGGCAAGGAGAGAGGCCTCAGAGGAAACCAACCCTGCCCGCACCTTGACCTTGGACTTCTAGCCTCCATTATAGTGAGAAAATAAATGTCTGTTGTTTAAGCCACCAGTCTCTGGTACTTTGTTACAGTAGCCCTAGCAAACTAATACAGAAACTAAGTTCTGGTAAGAAAAAAGAAACATGCTTTGGAAGGAGACTAATTTGGTGTCTCTGGTAAGTTGCTCCAGTTGCTAAGTGTGTCTTGCCATATACCTTTCTCCAGCTGCCTTACCTCTTGATGCTTTTGCCAAGCCAGACCCTTTCTGGCATCTTTCCCTGTGAGCTGATGTCTCTCGGGAAAGTGCTGCCTGCATCTTGCACAGTTCAGGAGTCTCTGGAGTGGTGAATTGGCTGCAGCTTTGATGGTGACAGAGCCACCAGCCTCCACAGAAAGACCACCCCAGCTCCTGAGAGCTTTCACCTCATTGGGCACTTGATGAGAATTGTCACTCGCTTTTCTAACCCACCCTCTCGGGGAGCTGTGGCAATCTCGCCCTAAATGTATTTTCCCCCCATTTTCAAGGGAGGTAAATGTGGCATGCAAAATGTATTTTTAATGACTGAGATCTGCACTTAAGCGTATTTCCCATCTTTGCTGGGTCATTAAGGCTTTAAATCTGTCAATATTTTAATGATTTTTATAGTCCAGTGATGTATAGGTTTGTTCAAGGTTTCATTCTCTCCACACTCCCTTGCCCATAAGATGCTCCAGTGAGAGCTCACCAAGGGGTAATTGAACACATGTGCTGTTCTGAATGGGTTCTTTCCTGGCAGCCCATACCCTGTGCTGGCAATGATCACAGTAGAGCACATCACACCCAACTCAGGTTCTAAAGACTGAGAGGATGATCCAAATGACCCTTGGAAATCCAGTCAGAAGTTGCCGTGGTAGAGACCATGACACTATTTCTCACTAAGTGCAACAAGACCAGCTTCCCCTCCAGTGTTGGGACAGAATACTGTCTCTTCAGTGGAGCCCCAGATGAAGGATTGGCCTGCGTCTAGGGGCTGTGCTAGAGCTACACAAAGCCTGACTAGTTCTTACACAATGAGAAGGAGGCGGGAACCAAGACCCACCGGGAACAGCAGATTCATAGCCCTTCATTGAGTGGAATAGCAGGCAGAATTGCCTGCATTATACAAACAACTCTCTCTCTCTCTCTCTCTCTCTCTCTCTCTCTCTCTCTCTGTTAATTTTACATTTGCTGAACACGTGGCAATTTACAGCGTGGCTGGATACAATATGGCAGACAGAGAACACCAGACTGGGGTTGCGAAGTCAGTTCAATCACAGGCATTTTGAAGAATGCTAAAGCGAAGGGACTTAGGTCATAGACTTTTTATTTTAATTGTTTCCATTTGGTCCAGGGCTTGGGTTAAAAAGCTGCCCAGTGGCTGCAGAGAGAGGCTCAGGCAGAAGCCCGGACACCAGGGTGATGCAGAGGGGCTCCTCAAAGGCTGCTGGGCTCCGGAGGCTCCGAGTTAGTTGTGCTTAAGGGTGAGCCTTTTGAAGAGCTCCTCGCCCAGCCCCCAACTGGGGCCCGCCAGCCCGGGAGGTCAGTCAGGTGGCCGCCCATCTTCTTGATGAGTTTCACCGGCTCATCTAGTTTGCAGCTCTCCAGGAAGTCAGAGCTGGGAGTCTGCGTGGCAGAACCCGGGGCATGCAGATCCCAAAGGACCGGGTTCAGGTTCTTCTCCACGACCGTGGTGGCTTCCATGACGTCTGGGTTTTACCTCACTCATCTTTGGAACAGCTTCTGCACATCCTGGAAGAGGGCACAGCCACTGAGCTGGTTTGGCATCTTCAACAGATGCTCAGTGCCCTTGCGCTTCTCCTCTGCCAACTCGAGGAAGAAGTGGCCCAGGCCCTCCAGAGCCACATCGTCGCAGTCGAAACAGACGCCCGGGGAGAGGTAGGTGTGGGACGCCCACAGATGTGTGTTGACCAGGTGGTTGACGGCGGCCTCCACCTTGGCGGAATAATTCTGATGAATCCAGGGGCTCATGGTTGATCGGCAATAAGGAGCTAAGCTCAAAAAATGGTGTTGGCTGGTCCGGGGAGGTGGGCAGAGGATGTCTAATTGGTTGGTTCCAAAGGTTGCGACTGGAAAAGAAGTTGGAGGGTGGCCGGGGGCTGGCAGAAGGGGCATCTACGGGTGTGTTCCACCCAAACACTGTTGAAGCAAGAGACAGATCTGTGGGACCGCCGGGTGCACTGCAGGCCGTAGACACTTACAGCAAATAGAAATCATTACTTTCTCGGAGGTTCCGTTTCCTCACCTATAAGATGCGGGCTTTTGGGTGGGATGATCCCGAGGTTGAAAGGATCTCGGGATTGACATTGGTGAGTTCAAGCTCAGGGCTCTTGGCCGAGAAAGACTGGCCACCTAGGACCACCTCAGTAACCCAGTGGCCTAGAAAAGCAGCAGCCCCTCCCTGCTCCGCCTGGGAATGTCCTAAGACAGAATTTGTTAAAAGTAAGAACAAAGGTGAGAAATAGCTTCTGTAAGGGAATTCCTGGTTGTTCACACTGCTTGTCTCCACTGTCTCTTCAGTTCAGCAAATCTGAATTTAGCACCTGGTAAAGACAAAACAGGTGCTCTGTGTTGGAGAGGTAAAGACAGATAAACTGTCCCTGACATTGTGGAACTCCCAGTCTTGGTATAATTTTGAGTGGTTTATCACAAGTGAGAAGGCCGAGCATTTGGGCGGCGAGGGTTGGCAGGGCGGTGTTGAAATCCGTTGGTAAAAACTATGGTGTATCAGAGCACCTTTTGGCCTTTAATTCCTAGATTCACGTCTTCAGAGCTGTGGTAATCGTTAGTGCTGTTCACCAAGTATTTCCAGGTCTCCTTCTACTGAGCATATAGGTGGGCCGTATTTTCCTAAGCCACTGAAGTTAAGCGTGGCCGTGTGACTTGCCTTATCAATGAAATGTCGATAGCGTGATATGTTTCACTTGCCGGGCAAAAGCCTTAAGCACCATCAGACGACTCCCCCATGGTTCTTTTCCTCCCACGGTTCTTTTCCTCCGCCATGTAACCAGCAGTACCCCGGATAGCAGAAGCTCACTAGTCTGTGCCTCTCAGCGAGGACAAAGTGGGAGTAGAGAGCTGACTGATCCATGATGGGTGTGTAGTAGGAGCAAGAAACAAATTTTTGTTGTTTTGTTGTTTTGAGATTAAATAAAAAATGTTTATTATGGAAAATTTCAAACATATGAAAGCAGAGACAATAGGATGTTGAACCTGCTATACCCATTACTTTAACTTCAACAGTTATCAAGATATAAGCCTCTGTGATTTGGGGCTTGTTTGCTACCACAGTACAACCTAGATTAATCCTGCCTAAAACAGAGGGAAAAGGATGTTATTTCCTAGAAATACTAAATGAGTGACAGGTAAAAAGAATGGAAACACAAGATATGAGATTTTCTTTTGATGCCATATTTTTCTTAAAGTTGTTGATGCTTTTAGGGTTACAGGAGAGCTGAATGGATTAGCTGGAGTAAAAGTTGCTGGACCCTCAGAATGGGGCTGCTTTGTGGAATCTGTCTTTTGGCTCAGACTCAATCCACCTCCTTTTCGGCTCGGCCTCCAGCTCCTCTGGCAGGTGGAGCTCACCTTCTCATTAGCGGAACAATGCATTTCATGTGGGGAGAGCTGACACCCTGTGGCTTTGTGTGCTGCCCTGCCTCAGCTCTGTATGCCTCCGTGGCTTCTTACGTCCAGCATCTTGTTGCTGCTGCTGACTTTGGGGGGCAGCTCTAGAAAGTTAAGCCTGTAGGACATTAAGGGCTGTCCTCTCCACAGAGCCAGTTTCATGTAGTTCATTTTGAGTCATGCAGGGACCTCAAGGTACTGTTATCAAGGCTGTTCCTCAGGTCTACTTGTTACAATGGTAGCAGAAGATCCCAACAAAACCTTAACTTGGGGCTAAATCCATTGAGAAGGTGTGCTTTTATGTGACATTTCGATATGTATGTGTACACATACAGTCCACGGATGTGTTGCCGTGTTTTCTACTCTGCCCCACTGGTCTGTGTGTCACTGAGCCAGTACCATGCTGTACTGCTATGCGTCTGCAGTGTGTTTGATTGAGCAAGTCTCCCTTCTCTACTCTTCTTTTAGAAAGATTATTATTTATTTGTTTGTTTATTTATTTATTATTCCTCAAAAAGAAATCCAACTGGAGTTTTGAGTGGGAGTGCACTGAATTTGTAGGTTAACCGTGAATTCAATTAGGTCTTTATAGAATCATCCAAGACAAGTCATCCTATATTCGGGCATCCAGTCCAAAAGCATGGAATGTGCTCTATTTACTCAGGTCATTTTCTGCTTCCTTTATTAGAATTAAAAATTTTTGTATAGCAGTTTTGTATGTTCTTGGTTAACCCCGAGATATTTTGTAATTCCTGTTGCCGTTGTTGTTCTTTGGCTGGGCAGCTTGTGGGATCTTAATTTCCCGACTAGGGATGGAAGCACAGAGTCCTAACCACTGGACCGCTGGGGGATTCCTTCCTGTTGCTGTTGTAAACGGTATCTGTTTAGTAATATTTCCTAGTGGCTCTTGTAGCCGGGAGAGAGATGCTGTTGATTTGTGCAGGGAAATCTTGTGTCTGGCAAACATACTGAGCCTTATTAGTTCTAATTTGTTTGAGCCTTTGTTTTTTTCTAAGTTGACATTTTGTTTTTCCACTGCTGCAGTAAGAAGCCCCCCCTGCCATTTAATATCTGTGGTAAGGGTGTGGCGGGGGTTGAGGGGATGACTCAGTAGAAGGAGGGAAAATGTTTCCTCTTCTCCCTCCTACAGGGAGGGGCCAGACCTCTGTGATGTGAACATGTAGGGTCTCCACAGCTTCAGAGACTTGTAGTCAGGCCATTGGCCACCATGATGGGAGAAAGGGTGGCCTAAAGTTCTCTGGTAACAGGAAAGGGGAGGGGAGGGGATGCTACCAGAAAGAGAGAGGGAGGTGTTTGGAAAGGAGGAGGAAGATAGAGAAAAGGGAAAGACTCTCTTGAGGGGGACTTTGATGGGGCGGGGGTTGGTCTGGGGAAATATCAGGGACAGTAGACAGTAAAAGAATCTTCAGTTCCAGAAGAGTAGGTGGACCACACACCCACCATCCAACAGTGTCACCCAAAGAATCCCTGGGATCCTTTGGTCACCTGACATGGGGCTGGGGGAGGAGCTGGAGCACCTGGGGAGATGGGCTTGAGCACCTGCAGCCCCTCCCAGCACCAGCCCATGCCAACCAACTGATAGAGGCCCCACCCCATGCGGCCCTTGTCACCTGTGCTGCTGTGACCCTAACACCCAAAGCTGTGGGGCCTGGGAACTCCCAGGGTCTGGACCTCCTACATCCCCAGAACTCCCACGAGTCACAGCTAGATCCACAAGGCACGCTGAATTGGGGTCCCTACACTTGGTCCTGAACAGAAGTTCACTGAGGGAGGGTCAGGAGTTGAATGTTTTAACCAGGCAGCTGGTTTGCCTTGCTTGATGAGTAACTGTGGCTTAGTAGTAAGGTTGCTTTGGTTTGGAAACTTCTCTGCTCGCCCGCAAGGTGGGGAAATGGGGCTGCCTTCTGCCCTGCACAGCATTTGATGGGGCTGCTGGGGGCAGGATGGGGAGGCCTTGGTTCGCAGCTGTGGTTGGTGACCCCAATTTCAGTTGCTGGTGGAATAACTGTAAAATCAGGAGGTGAGGGGGCCCCCTCCCCGCCCCTCCTGCCAGGGCTTCCCCAGGATGGGCTGATGAATGGGCAAGTGCAGCTAGCTGGTTTTGGCTGACCTCTGCCCCCCTTTGTGCCCCTTCACTGCCTTTCAGGGCCCACACCTCTGACCTTAAGGAATCGCTCCTAGAACTTGCTTTTTTCACACAGAGATCGTGATAAGCAGAGGCATCCAGGCTGGTGTGTTCATGCAGAGAAGCAGACAGATGCCCTCAGATCCGATCCGATGCCTGATCCTTTGGGTCTTGGAGGGAGACGGCCTGGCACTGCTTGTAAGCAAGCCGTGAAGAAGCCAGACTTCCCTTGGAAGTTTATAACGCCAAAACAAAGCAGGCTATTTTAGAGCAAAGAAGCCAGAAAAAGAGTCAGTGGGATGAGAGAGGGAAAGCCTGGTCCGGAAACGCAAATGCCCTGAGCCTATCAAGGTGTTTCCAAGAGTGGAACAGCCAGGCTGGACCCAGGGCATCCCCCAGGCCTGTGTGAGGGTGAGGCCCTGTTTCTGGGTGTGCCCCTCATTTCCTGTTGTGGCCTGTCTCCACATGCTGAGTGGCTGTGAAGCAACGGCTGCCGTCCCTCAGCTTTATAAATAGGACATCTACAGTGAGGATGGTAGGAAATTCCCAGAGTCTTCTGCCTGGGCTTATTTTGAGTGTGCAGCTTACACAAGTGAAGTCCCAGGCCCCCCCTCCTCCAGCCCCCCTCCCTATAGCATCCTGGGGCGTCCGATTGGAGGCCCATCTCCCCTGCTCTGTGACTGGAAGTCTCCCAAGGGTGGTCCGAGAGGCACAGGGACTGGAGATGTCCACCTCTGACCTTGTTCAGACACTCCTGGGGGAGAACAGCTGACCCTGGTCTCCCGCCCCCCACATGCCACGCGCTGTGCATTATCTCGCCGACATTCACTTACTCCCAGGAGGAAGGTGCATTATTATTCTCATTTGGTAGATGGAGAATCTGGAATCCAAACCCATGTCTGACTCATTCTGGATCTCAAGGATTAACCACGGACTCAAGTTCCCCTGAACAGAGAACAAGAATGAGAAAGGATCAGAGTAAGGAAAGGGGAGCCCTCTGTTTTCTGGAGAGAAAGAGAGGAGAGGCTGCCTGTACCCTGGGCCTTTGGTTATATTTTCCTTCCCCTCTTTCCCCTAGTGACACATTTCTAGGCTGGTGGCTATTTCTGGAAAGCCAGACTTGAGCTTTGAGTGGCTCGATGGCCCCCGGCTGTGGCTGGGTTTGAAGGAGACGCTGACATGACTGCCGGCACCAGGCAGGAGGCCCTGCAACTGGGAGGCTCAGGCCATTACGGGTTTAGGACTGAAATGCTGTTCAAATATTTGCCCAGCAATTTCCAGTGTGCTTTGCAACAGGTAGCATAAGCAGCCTTCGCGAAGTCATTGATGGCCTCACAACTAGCCAGGGTCTCTCTCACCCATCTGTTGAGTCCCCTGTGGTTGAAGAGTTCCCCTGTCCTTTTCTGTATTTCATGATGTTGATATTTTTATGGCCTGTCCCTCGGTTTGGATTAGTTTTTCCTCATGATTAGAATCAAGCTATATATTTGTTAACAAGAAAGCAGCAGAGGTAGTGTTGGGTCTTCTCAGGGCGTTACATTAGGGGCTCATGATGTCAATTTGTCCCATTATTGGTTGTGTTGTTTGATCCCCTTGTAAAGGTGGTATCAGCCAGATTTCTTTATTATAAGCTATCATTTTCCTTCCATACCTGGGAATGGCTAAATAAGTACATGTTTTTATGGGGATTTCCTGAGCTCCAGTTCCCACAGGTCAATGCAAAGAGAGCCAGGTGACAACTGAGACTGCAGTGGGTTACGTTACAGGGGAGGAAGCCTGAGCTTAGGCAACCCGAATATTTTATAATGGTCCATAGGTCCTGACCTCTTCTGCAAAAGGAAACATTATCTTTATCATACTGGACACTCAGCATGCCTGCACTTTGTTCTATGGGGAGACAATGTCTCTGTCTTCCAAGACTATTCGCTATACAAACATCCTTGCAAAGACAGTCCAGAACAAAGGCAGCTGGTGCCTCTTTATAGGACACCCACAAATGTAAGAGACCCATGGAGAACTGTCTCCCAACAGATCTGTGAAAATTGTCTTTCTACATACAATCTGGTCATGTTATTCTGGTCATGTAACCAACCATGCTGTGGCTGGTTGTTCCCCAATATCCATTCTCTGCATGTTCAGTAATGGAACCCCACTTCCCCACAATAGCTGAGCACATGGCTTTTCAGAATGACGTCTGCATTTCCCATCTTCTCTTGCAGCAAGGTGTGGCTGTGTGACTAAGTTTTGAGCAATAGGCTTTAAGTGTAGTGTGTAACTTCTGGAAAGTGCCCTTAAAGGACAGGAACGTGCCATTTTCCTTCTCTTTACTCCATCCTACAACATAAAATAGAAATCTCCCTCTTCCATGGTGTTTCCTAATCCTCTCCTCTGCCTTTTTTTTTAATCTTCATAACACATAAAACCATGGACATACTATTTATTTTGCTTATGTTTTATATTGTCTACCTCTTCTGTAATGTCAACTCCACAAACAGTGCTGGTCCATTACAGTATACTTGTACCAACTGTTAAGATATACTGAAATATTTCTGTACCAATTGGTGACTAGCCACTGCCCCAAGTCCCCATGTACCCCCCAATGGCAACTCCCAGCTACCCAACAGTCTTAGCTCAGGCTGCCATAAGAAAATTCCATAGACTGGGTGGCTTTAACAACAGAAATTACTTTTCTCACAGTTCTGGAGTACTGAGAAGTCCAATATCATAGTGCTGGTCAAGTCAGTTCTTGAGAGAGCTTCTGGAAAGGGTACTCTTCCTGGCTTGCAGAATGCTGCCTTCTTGTACACCACACACACACAGAGGAAGGGAGGGAGAGAAAGAGAAAGAGGAAGAGAGAGAACTCTCCTGTGTCTTTTTTCCCCCCCTGCGTGGCTTGTGGGATCTTAGTTCCCCAACCAGGGATTGAACCCAAGTCATGGCAGTGAAAGCACTGAGTCCTAACCACTCGACTGCCAGGAATTCCCTCCAGTGCCTTTTCTTATAAGGGCACTAATTTCATTGGACCACAGCCCCACCCTCATGTCCTCTTCTAACCCTAATTACCTTGCAAAGGTCCCATCTCCAAATACCATCACATTAGAAGTTAGGGCCTCAACATATGAATTTCGGGGAAATACAAACATTCAGTCCATAACAGCAACTAAACAGGCATTGACTCATGTAGTAGGGGGCTTGCACATCCTGCTTGTGCATTAAGGCCAGTGACTTCCTGGTTAATCAGTGCCTAGGCTATGCCCCTGAGGTGCTCCAAAAAGACCTCCTGATTGAATGCATGCTAGATTCTATTATAGGATGGCTCCAAGCCTTTCCATTGTCCGTCTCGAACTCAAGAGGAGCAGGAGTCAGATTTTTCAATAAATAAAATTGGGGAAAATACCAAGCAGCAATTTTCTGCTATTTTAAAACAAAGGACTTCTTATACCTTTTCTTAAGTCCTCCTGCTCCCATTCTGCTCTCTTCCCAGGTGAAGAGAGAGCGACTGAACAGAAACAGAGAAAGGGAATCATTCTTTTTTTTTTTTTTCTTGAGATAAATAATTGCCAGGACGTTCCCTATGTCCACCGTGAGGAATCAGAGAAGGTGGGAGAGGCAACGGCAAGTGTAGGGCTGGGAAGGGAACTCAAGTCCATCAGTCACCTCAGAGCCATACACATCTTCTCACTTACTTTGCCTCCCTGGAGGTCCCCTCTGTGCAAATGAGTGGTTTAAAGGCATGTATCAATTACCCTAAGAAATGTGCAAGCCCTGTGAACCAGGCAATTCCTTCAAAGTGTGATATGAAGAAAGCAAAGAGAGGATAACAGGTTTGACCTACTTTGGATAGGAGGAGCAGGGCAGGATGATCTGAGGAGGTGATCTGTGAGCTGAGACCTGAAGGATGAGAAAGAATCATCCATGGGGACTTCCCTGGTGGCACAGTGGTTAAGAATCTGCCTGCCAATGCAGGGGACACGAGTTCGATCCCTCGTCTGGGAAGATCCCACATGCCGCGGAGCAACTAAGCCTGTGTGCCACAACTACTGAGCCTGCTCTCTAGAGCCTGGGAGCCACAACTACTGAAGCCCACGTGCTACAACTACCGAAGCCCACGTGCTACAACTACTGAGCCTGCGCTCTAGAGCCCATGAGCCACAACTACTGAAGCCCGCATGCCTAGAGCCCGTGCTCCGCAACAAGAGAAGCCACTGCAATGAGAAGCCCACGCACTGCAACGAAGAGTAGCCCCCGCTCGCCGCAACTAGAGAAAGCCTGTGCGCAGCAACAAAGACCCAATGCAGCCGAAAATAAATTAATTAATTAAAAACAAAAAAGAATCATCCATGGAAAGGGCGGTCTGGGCAGCAGCCCAGAGAATCTCAGAGGCAGAGCTGGCTATGGAATTTGCTAAGCCCAGTGCAGGGGAAAATGCAGGCCCCCAGCCAGGGGTGGGTCAGTCAATCTCCCCTCCCTGGGGGCGCCCCTCCCCAACCCACAGCAGGTGGGAGATCCCAAAGAAGCACAACCTCTGTCCCAGGACATGCTTGATACCTGGATCCAGACAGGGAGAGAGACCCCTGTTATCACCCGTTAAATGTGCTGTGGGACTGCCAGCGTGGGTGGAGATGACATCACATCGGCTGCCTGTCTCCAGCCCTCCCTGCCACACTGCCCCGCAGTGAAGGGCGACAGCAGAACGTGGGCCTCGCCTGCCAGTGCACTGATCACTGCTCCTGGCGGAGGGAGGCAGTGGCCACAGGGAGGAAGGGGAGGCCAGGTGGGACCGGGGATCCAGGGAGCAAGGGCGCGGCAGGAGGTAGGACCGGAGGAGAGCTGAGGCTCTAAGCCCCGTGCAAAGGGTACGCTCCGTTGTCCCATCAGACTTCACTTGTAAAACACAAATTCAAAGATTATTACTGGGAGTTCCCTGGTGGCCTAGTGGTTAGGATTCCAGGCTTTCGCTGCTGTGCCTGGGTTCAGTACCTGGTCAGGGAAACGAGATCCTGCAAGCCGTGCGACGCAACCAAAAAAACAAAGAAACCCAAGATAATTACTAAGAATGTCAAGATGGCGACCACAGGGCTGCACGGGTCTCAGACCCTTGAAGCCAGCCCTGCTCAAAACTGACCGGCAGCCAGCATGACCCATCCCAGCGAGCAGTGGGAAGCAGATGAGGGGCAGGGGCCACATAATGCCAGCATCTGTGGGTCACTGTAAAGATTTTGGAATTTGGTCTTTGACCAGTGAGAAACCACCAGAGGGTCCCAAGCAGGTGAGTGACATTTTAAGGTCACACTGGCTGTGGTGTGAAGAGTGGGTTGTGAAGAGTGGAAGTGTGGCTGACCAGTTCAGGCAAGATATGATGGGGACTAAACTCTGGCAGAGGCCGTGGAAATGGAGAGAAGTGGGTGGATGGGAGACGTTTTTCGGACATAGGGTCAAAGAATCGGGAGACAAAGACATCAAGGAAACGAGAGTCCAGGGAGTGGAAAGGTTCAACCAAGCAGCCATCAAAGCCACAGAGAAGGAAGACACATACTGTAGCGGGGAGGAAGACTGCAAAAGCCAGTGCCGGGTCCGTCGGAGACCTGCCTCTAACCCTGGGTCTCGGGAACCTCACTTTTGCAAATGGTACTTGGTTGCGTTGTTCTTGTATCTGGCTGAACCAGGTAGAATGAAGCGAGGTCTCCTCTGTCCTCCTAGCAAGATGGACCTCTCCCACCCAATCTTTTCCAGCAGACACTAGCCCAGAGGCCTCGGCTTGTCAGCTTGCAGGACGTCTTGCCTGAGGAAGCCAGCAAAGGCTGAGGGTGCCTGTCCTTCCCTCCCATGTCCAGCACGATGGCCTTGCCTCTTAAAACCCACATACAAGAATGGGAACAAAGGTGAGCCCACAGGAGGGCCAGGGATGAAAGGAGAAACGGTAGTTCTATCTGTGAAATCAACCTGAGCCTTGGCTATCTCGAAGGTAAAGAGTGGCCTTCCCACCTGTCCGACCCCTGCCCTGTCTCTGTGGCTCTGAGGACCTGCAGGAAGGCAGGACCAGGCTGTTCTCCTAAGCAGAGGCTATGGCTGGGTTGCTACTTTCATTCAAATATCAGTGACAAAGAAACCTCAAGGTCTCCTTTTTGTAAATTGCTTAGAGATGTCGAAAAACAAGGGAAGAGGCACAGAGGAGAAGTGGGGGTGGGGAGACAGGAGGGTTAGGGAGGAGGAGAGAAAGGAGAGGTTTGCAAAGCTGAGCACCTGGTGAGCTCGACGCCCGCCCGCCAGGCCCCGGGCGGGGGGTGGGGGGGGGGGCTGTTGGCTTCAGAGAAGCGGCCTTGGGAAGCACTGAGGATAGCATTTTCGCAGGCTTTGCTGGTGCTGATGCAGTTCTGGCTCGGCCTAACCAGCGGTCCTTCTTTAATCATTATTAAAAGCTGTCATTTGCTCCCTCCCTGGTGGCCAGTTTAGTGGTAAGAAATTCAACTAAAAGTAATGCCTTAAACCTATTAATTTGGAATGGCCAAAAAGAAAAGAAGCCTGCCAAAAACAGAAAACGCCTGCCTTTATTTCCTGTTAATTGGGCCAAAGGAAACTCTCTCCTTCAAATTCCTGAGCAGTCCTTTTTGTCCCCCAGCATTTGCATGGAGTGCTGTCTGGGTCCAAGGCTGTGCTCAGAGAGCTCAGGACAGTCCTTTAACTGAGAATAAACAGCAAGGTGGGACTCAGCTTTTCTCAGCATGCCTGCAGGAGGTGAATAAGAACTCCCAGGAAAAATAAGTTTGGGAAGCATTGGGTTCAATGAAGTAAAGTGGGTTTCTTAATATAAGAAAGAAATATACTTAAGAGCCTTAAATATACGCATGTGCAATGTGGCTCTCCAAGAAGGGTTTGAAAGAACCTGTTGATTTCCTACTCAATACACTTCCCCGCGCAGTCCCAGGGAGGAATGCTGGTTGGTCTGAGCCATTCCCCTGGATGGTGTTTGCTTTATTAAGCATGAGCATGTGATGCAGCCCTGACCACAGGCGGTAAGGCTTGGGGACTTCCAGGAAGGTGTTCCTTGCTCTCAGAACAGAACACAAGACAGTACTTGCCTGTTCCAGTCTTTGGACATTATCACAGGAAGAGGTGAGCTTGGAGCTGCTGCAGTCGTGTTGGGGTCATGAGGAGAAAGCCGAGACCATCCAGAGATGCTGATCTCTATCACTGGTGTGAGATTAAGCTGTTGCGTTGACTCTTTGGGTTTGTTTCTTCCTTGTTCAGGCCTTGGGTGTTCCGTGTTTTTCAACTCACAGCATCCTGAAACCAACGGGGACACAGCATGCAGACATTCTCAAATTCCTTTGACTACAGATGGTCCCTCTGACTGGTGCTTACTGAGAATGCTGTGGGAAAGTACACCAGGGTGAGGGACGTGGAGTTGGGGGTCAAAGGCTTCGGTTCTGCTTTAGGTTCTGGCAATCACGTGAGGTCCTGGGCCTCAGTTTCAACTCTGTGAGAAGACTACCTAACTCAAGTGCCTAATACCCTGCCAGGCACATAGTAGGTATGTCACAAACGTTGTTGTTAATAAAACGGGGCAGGGGAGGAGGAGAGGAGTAGTCCAGTTTCAAATCTCATTTCTGCCTAAGAGTACTAACCATTCCAAAAGTAAAACCTGTGTTTTCTGGCCCCCTACCAGCTTATAGCACCCTCTAGCCCTGCACTCAGCAGGCAAAAGATAAAACAGGTAGCATAGACGTCTCAGGTGAGCACCGTAGCTCTGGGGCCACAGCCCCTCACTCTTCTGCTAGAGCAAGCCTGGGTTCTGCTGGGCAATGCTCCCTGAAGGCAGTGTCCCTCTGTGCATGCTAATGGCTGCGGGACCCTCCTCAGTGAGAACTTCCACGTGTACTGGTGGCCCTACCTGCCCCAGAAGGACAATCTCCAGTCTAGACACTCATGTGGATGCCAAGGGATTGAGTTCCCCCTTGTCCAGGGCTCTGGCTGAGACTCAGAGCGGCAGCTGGCAGACAGCTGACCCGGGCTTTGCTCTCTCTCTCTCTCCATCTCTCGTGTCCATTGGGACATTTTATTTGTATGTAAGTGTTACATCCCTAGAAGAAGAATCCCAGGATTTTTCCTCCTGTGTGTTTTCATCAGTGATGCCAACTGAGGTCATCACTACAGTGAAACCAAAGGGATAGGGACAGATGGTCCTGCTGTTACCAAATGCACATTCATGTGCCTGATGCATAGTGAAGCCAAACAATTGGAGTTTGGAACAGAGAAAGGTTTATTGCAGGGCCAAGCAAGGAGAACAGGTGGCTCGTGCTTAAAAATGCTGAACTCCCTGATGGTTTTCAGGGAGATGTTTTTATAGGTAAAATTTGGGGTGAAGGCTGCAGGGTGTGTGACCGTCCTCTGATTGGTTTGTGGTGAGGTAACAGGGCGGTGCTCCAGGAATCTTGTGCTCAGCCTGAAGTTACCATCCTCCTCTTGGGTGGGAGCCTTAGTTCCTGCAGAAAATGTCAGAGATATGTTGTTGTGTACATTCCTTGAGGAGGAACTAGAACTCTATTTACCTAGTGCAGTCAAACTGCACTATTGTTTTTTGACTGCTCTTTGCTTCTGCATTCTCTCCCTTCCCTGATTAGCAACTGTTTGAATCTGCCCCTTGGAACACAGGGAAGGTATAGGAGGCAGAAGCCTTTCCCTACAAACAAGAAATGGGAGACACAAAGGCTTTTGTACCCAGAAGGGCCCCACAGGGCCTTGCTTGGTTTCACTGCCATTGTTCTCAATCTTTGAGTTGCACGTCAGATCTGGGGCTCCACCCACACTTGCTTAATGTGCCCGTGAGGTTCATAAAAATGTTCCCGGCTCTGTGACCAACAGTGATTTCAAAATTGCCAGTGTAACCATGCTTCATCATCACAGTTAGAAACCGGGCCATGACTGCGGAGCATGACCTTAAAAGAACCTGGTTTTGCCTTTCTTTTTGGCATTGTTGATGCTCTGGAGAGTATCAGCCTGGACATTCATGGGCACCATTATGGCGGCATGGAAGGATGATGGAAAGACTGGGGCTTTGCTCTGTTGGGTTTGGGCCGATGAACAGCAGGGAGAGGGAGTGACAGTGTGTGAGTGTGTGTGTGTGCACGCGCGCACGTGTGCGTGCACACCCAGACACAGTCATGGCTCAGTAGAAACACCTCATGGAAGCAGGTGTTGCAGGAAGGGGGACCCCTTCAGATCCCAAGAGTGGGCTCTTGTCTAACACTCAGAAATGAATTGTCCGAGGAGACACACGTGCTGACAATGCAAGAGGCTTTATTGGGAAGGGGCGCCCAGGCAGAGAGCAGGAGGGTAAGGGAACCCAGGAGGACTGCTTTGCCACATGGCTCGCAGTTTTATGGTGATGGGGTTAGTTTCCGGGTTGTCTCTGGCCAATCATTCTGACTCAGGGTCCTTCCTGGTGACACACGTATCACTCAGCCAAGACAGATTCCTGCAATGAGGATTCTGGGAGGTTGGTAGGACATATGGACTGACATCTCCTCGCCCCTTTTGACCTTTCCCGAATTCTTCCTGTTGGTGGTGGCTTGTTAGTTCTGTGTTCTTACCAGGACCTCCTGTCGTATAATAACTCATGCAGATGGTTACTGTGGTGCCTGGCCAGGGTGGGCGGTTTGAGTCAGTGTTTCCCCTAACAGAGTGAGGTAGATCAGGCAAGTATTATTATTCATCTTTTACAGACCAAGAACTAGAGGTTCGGAGAGGTACAAGGGCTGCCCAAGGTGACATACCAGTCAGTGGCAGAGCCGCTTGTGAGAACAGGCCTCTGGCTCCCAGGCCATCTCTCTTCCCATGTTCTGTGAAGAACACGTCAGGTGTTCGGCAATGACCAGGACACTCGCTGTTCAAAGATGGAGGAGGGGTGGGCAGATACATAGAGAAGCATTTCTACTGCAGCCTGGGGCTCTGAACCCACCAAGAGAACTGGGCACAGTCTCTTTCACTCCTTCTGCCTGCTCCGCTCTCTGAGGGGAGAGGAGACCATGCCACATGGCCAGGTTCTCAGGAGAAAAGCAGAAGAACTGCATCACCCAAGAGGCCGGGTGAGGCAGGGGACCTGGGCGTTTCGGGACCACCACCGGCAGAGAAGAAAGGGGAGAGAGGTACCAAGACAGGGGTGTTCCCCTGACTTTGGGGATACTTGGGGGATTGAAATTCCTCTTTGGGCAACACTTTAAATATAACAGTTCTCTGCCACTGGACTGTGGGAGTCCTAACTTATGAACTGTTACAAGTACATGGTAGTCATGCCCAGTGCTAGTTTGGAGGAATGCTTGATGGGAGTGTGTCAATCTAGGAAGGCTTCCTGGAAGACGTGCTTCTTGAGCCAAGTTATAAAGTTGTGCTTCTTCTCTGAAGTGCATAGGAATCACCTGGGGTCTGAGCCAGTAGGGCTGGGCGGGGGGGGGGGCCTGCAATTCTGCTCTTCTTACCAGCTCTTAGGTGGTGCTGAAGCCTTGAGTAGGAAAGTTACAAAGGTAAGAGTTACTGTTACCGAACTGACCTTGGGTCTGCTCGCCTGCTGCAGAGCAAAGCCAATTTACTGACCCTGGGTTGTGGTCAAAGTACAGCATTTACTGCAGGCGCCAAGCAAAGAGAACATGCAGCTCATGTTCAAAAGACCAGAGCTCACAATGGCTTTCAGGGAAGGGTTTTTAAAGGCAACATCTGCGGGGAGGGTTGCAGGGTACATGACTCTTCTGATTGGTTAGTGGGGAGGTAACGGGGCAATGTTTAGGAAATCTCAATCATTAACCTTCAGTTTCCAACCAGTCTGGGGTCTACAAGCTCGTGGTCAGCATGCAGACACCATCCTCCACCTGGGTTGTGGGGGGGGGGGGGGTCTTAGTTTCTGTAGAACAACTCAAAGATATGAGTCAGACTGTATATCCCTTGAAGAGGAGCTAGGACTCTGTGTTATCGCTGAACTATTGTTTAAAGTATCATTGCTTTTCTTGCTTGACTGCTTTCCTTTGTTTCTGCATTCCCTTACTTCCCTAATTAGTAACTGCTTATGTCTGCTCTTTGGAACTCCGGGAAAGCTTAGGAGATTATAAAGTCTTTTTCTGTAAACAAGAAGTGGGGAACACGGAGGGGCTTTCGTATCTGGGAGGGCCCCGCAGGATCCTGCTCGGTTTCAATGCCCCCTTTTCTTTGATACTCCTCAATCCTGAGGGGAACAGGGGCGGGACAAGAAAGGGAATGAAGTTTTGGATAGAGAGGTTAATCATAAACTTGGCAGGGGAACTCAGTTTTAGGGGGACTCCGTTTCATTAACTCGTTGAAAAGAGGAGTCATTCAGAGAGGACATTCCTGGAAACAGGCAAGATATAACAAAGGTCAAAGATGAGAAGTACCTTGGAGAGCAGGGTGTGTGGAGGAGGGGGTGCATGAGTCAAGGAGGTGGCTACAACCTCACTTAAGAAGGCTGGGGATGCTGGAAGCGCCTGGTAAAGTGAATGAGGAGCTTGGATTCCTCCCATGAATCACACTCTTGGGGTGGATCCACCCGCCCTCTACCTGAATCCCTGGGCACTAAGAGTGTTAAGAATGTTCATCCTTTGGCTTCACACAGCAGATCCTGGTTTCTTCTGGTTAGGGGCTCAAATCTGCATTATAAAGAAGCTCTCAAAATGATTCAGATGCAAACTAAAGTTTGCTAACCTGTGTTGGGCAATTAAAGGGTTTCAGATGGGGGAGGGACAAGATCGAATTTGCATTTCAGGTGGATCCCCTGAAAACCAGAGGAGTACGGGCCGGGAGCAGGGAGGCTGGTGAAGGCTGGTGGTTGTACAGGCCAGAGAAGCTGAGGCCTTGGACCAGGATGCTGGCAATCAGAAGGAAGAAGAGGATGAAGGCAGATATTCATGGGTGACTCATCCGAGAGTTACTGCTAGATCCCCAGTCTTGGGTATCCAGGAGTAAGAGAGGTGATGAGTTTCATTTTAGACCTGCCAAGTTTGGGGGCCATCCAGGAAGAGAAGTCCATCGGGCACTCGGATTTCAGAGTCTGAAGTTCAGTGCAAGGACCAGGTCTGGGTATAGATTTGGAAGTCAGCAACTGTAGTGTATTTACCATTAAACATCACAGTGAACTTCATGTTGGCAGCAGTAGGCTTTTCAGACTTCCCCAGGGGAAAGGCAATCTGAGCACTAATTTTGCCAGACGTCAGTACTATTATCAACAGCGATGTTGATACATTGTGTGTACAGAGAGCAGACTCTTCCCAAGAATCTTGAGCACAGAGGAACATAAGTTCTCCCCTCTTTCAAGTGGTGAGTCTAACCTCCCAGAATTGGTCTGAGAGAAGGAGAAACTCAGTAAAAAGGATCTATCACATCTATCTTTCTGCTGTGATTTGACCTTGTAATGCACATTTTCTGACTCCAAGGGCAAATCATGCCAAATAGGATAGCGTCAGCTCTCCTAAATTTCTCACTCCCTTCACTTAGGGAGCGCTGCGCTAAGTTCCATTCCTTCAGGACCCACACTCAGTTGAAAGATAGACAAGGAGGTGGCTATCCGTGGTGCCTTGAGTGCACAGAAATATAAATTAACCGGCGTTTTTAAGGAAGGCTTATTGGAAGAGGTGACATCTGTTAGATTTTGAAGGTGGAGTAGACGTTAGGTAGATGATGAATAGAGGTAGGGGAGAAGATGCGTTCTAGGAAGAAGAAAGCACCTGCCGGGCACCAGATCACGAACTAGGATGTGATCAGGGAACAGTGAATGATCAGATAGGGCTGGAGCAAAGAGCAGGTGTGGAACAGGGACTGGAAACGAGCCTACGTGGGGAGTAGAACCTATGATGAAGGGCTGGCTTATATGCAAAGATACGCAATTTAAAATATCTTAAAAACACTAAGATGCCGTTTAAGGAGGGGCACTTAACTGTGACAGCCGGCTGTGGGGTGCGTTGGTGAGGAACAGGCAGGAGGTTTTGCGGTGATCACCCAGGCATGAAATGGGACTTGAACCAAGACAAGTCTTGGCTCTTCCTGACAGCCCAACCCCCAAACAAATCTCCATTCTTCTCCTCCCTACATCCGGCAGCCAAACGAGCCACCATCTCCTGGTCCTGGGCTCCACAGTAGCCCCTGACCAGTCTTGCTACTTCCACGCTTGTACTTCACAACCTGTTCCCCACAGGGCAGCCAGAGTGACCTTTTAACGATGTATCTGTCCCTTCTCTGCTTAAAACCCTTCCGTGGCTTTCCATTGACTGCTCCTGAAAGAAAATCCAACCTCCTTACCCCAGTGCATTTGATCTGGCCTTTCCTACCAGCCCAACCTCGTTTCCAGTCACACAGTCTGTCATTGTCCACACTCCTAACACCTGGCCCTTTTTTCTGTTCCTAAAACATGCCCGGCTCATTCCCATTTAGAGCTTTTGTGCCAGCTCTTCCTCCTGCCAGGATCCTCACATGGCTGGCAATCCTTGCCTTTCCAGCTGTAATTTAAATAGCACTTCCTCAGAGAGGCTCTCCTTGAAAATCCCCTCAAATCTACAGGAGCACAGATTGCTCTGTTTCAATTCTCTGAGCAGCTCTCATTACTCTCAGGCATTTCTCTGTTTATTTGTCCACATATCTATTATCTCCCTCCTCTGTAGTCAATAATCTCCAAAAATGGCCACCATCAATTCTTTCTCTCATTGTATGTACACTGATCACGAGGTGGGGTCTGATTCTCCTTTCATTGAATCTGGACTTCTTATTACTTGCTTTGACTGACAGAATGCAGCAGAAAGGATGCTGTCCAAGTTCTGGGCCTAAGTTTTCAGAGACGTGTCAGCTTCCACTTTTACTCTCGGAAGCTGGCTGCCATGTAACGAGGCTGACTGCCCTGGACCACCATGCTGTGAGGAACTCAGGCTTCCATATGGAGGAGGATGGAAGTGCCAGACATGTAGTGTTGCCTGAGTGTACATGAGTGAGTGATACCAGCTGACACCCACGGAGGTAGAAGAGCTGCCTAACCTAGCCCTGACCAGTTCCTGACCAGAGAATTCTGAGACACAATAAGTCCTCGTTGTCTGAAGTCACTAATTTTGCGGGTTTGTTATGCAGCAGGGGATAACTGAAACATCTTCCCACTACAATGAAGCTTCACCAGCTTTGCCTGGCATACCTGGCACATGCATAGACTCAGTAGATATTTGTTGAATGCATGAGTTTGGGGGAAATGGAGTGGACCATTGACCAGAAGTCTCAGTGAAGCAAAAATGTTGATGTTTGACATTGTGAATGCTGGTAACCAAGTTTAGGGATATTGGAGTTTAACATTTCAGTCCTGAGTTTTGAGAACATACAGGATATGGTCATGGTTGAAGTGGTGAGAGGGCAAAGGTCCCTGAAGTTGAGGAGGTGGATAACTTAAGGCTAGGACACCCAGAAGAAAATTCAACTCTCCCAGGATGATGGCAGGACTAGCAGTGGGGAGAGGCCCTGGAAGTTTCCAATTGAGAATTGTAGGAGGCCCATGGGGGGAAGGTGGTTTCCTTGGAAAGATCTATTACAGTGTCAACCAAGGCAAAAAGGAGTCAGTGAAGAGTCTGCCCACCGGAGTAGGATGGAGAGGCCGTTCACAATGGAACAGAGGAGGACAACCCAAAAGAAGGGGTTGTCAGGGAAGGCTGCAGTGGGAGACGGGGCGGGGGGGGGGGGAATGGGGGAGCGCGGAGGGGGTGTCAGAAAGCTCTGCTGGCCTGAGAGTCGAGCAGAGCACAGATGAGGCTTTCACTCTGGGGGGAAATGGAGGATGACCGGGATGAGATCATGAGGGAAGGTGACTGGTCTCAAGATTCTGGCCAGCCTGGAGGTATAAAAATTTGGTTTTCCTGCCAACACAGCCAGAGGATAGATAATGTTTGCTGTTGGCAGTAGAGTCGGCAATCTGAGGATTTGCTCAGGATTCCAAAAGAAATGCGAAAGGATGCCGCTGGGGCGTGGTTAGGCCCAAGTCAGGAAACACCCAGCAGGCCTGCCGGCTTAGGCACAGCCCCTCTGAGCAGAGAGGGGAGGTGTGGGCAGGCTGAGTCCTGGGGTCAGAGGGCAGGGCTCGCCTGGACTTGTGTGCTCTGCAGAGCTTGGCTTTACAGGAAGGGTTGGCATGGCTGGTCGGAGTTACCTACCTGGACAGGCACCCTAGCAGTCTGTGGAAAGGGGAACTGGCTTGAGTGGCATCTTTTCAAATCCTTTGAAACAATAAACTTTATTATTATTCTTTCGTAGTATGAAAGTGAAGCATGATTAACATGAAAACTTTGTTTTCAAATCTCCAAAGCAAAAAGGCCTTCCACCTCACATTCCTCATTCTTGTCTCCTACACACAAAACAATGAACATGAATGAGTAAGAGATACGTTCTTAACATACTATTAAATTCTCGTTTTAATAATGCAGTCACAGTCTCCCTGGGCTATTCTATTTCTTGCCCTGATTCTCAAGTCAAATGGAACAAAGCAAAGAACGGGTGATAGAACTAAACAATGGATTCCTTCAAGCCCTGCAGGTCTATTACTCGCACTGAAAGGTATTTATTAAGCATGACCCATTAGTCAGGACCGTTTTGATTACAAGTGACTGAAACCCAAGGTAAGCTGATTTAGGCCAAGAAGGAAATTTAGTGGTTTATACAAATGAAAAAAGGAGAAGTCCAGAAGGTCAACTCAATCAGCTGCTTAAATGATGCTGGCAAGAATCTCTTCCCTCAGTGCCCCATCTTCTCAGCTCTGATTTTTTAAGATCAGCTCTGTCTCAGGCAGGAGTTCCCCAATTAGCAACCCGCAAGGGCTCCAGGCTTACTTCCTGCGGACTTAGTAGCACCAGCAAAAAGATTCATTTTCTCCTACAGCAAAATTCTGAGGTATGGTTCTCATTGGTTGTGCTTGGGTCACGTGTCCTTCCCTGAACCAATCACGACCAGGAGGATGCAGCGCTCTCATTGGCCAGACCTGTGCCTCATGCCTGCCTCTGAGGTAGCAGTGGTGGCATCTGTCCCGTACAAGCCGCATAGAAACGAAAGCTGCCATTACCACAGGGAGGGGCGTGGCGTGGCGTGGACGGCTGATGCAAACAACAGCTGCTAACACAGGCCAGTTTCGTGGATGTGTGACTGTGCAGTCATACAGGGCGCAGCGCTTAGAAGGACCCTGTGCTTGGTTTAATGTTCTGCTCTCACCAGTTTGAAATTCTTAACAATTTTTGAAGTATGGGCCCCGCAGAGACTGTGACTGCACATTTTTTCATTTTTCACTGGGCCATACAAATTATGCAGCCAGTCTTGCTGCTACACTACTGTGTGCACTGGGAAGGCTTCCAGAAACATAAGACATAGTCCCCTCAGAGACAGGGAAACACAGGGCACATTTGGGAAGAAGCAGGTAGCCTGTGCTGGTTGAAACCCGTAAGGAAATAGTGGAAACTTATTTCTTTCATTTATTCACTCATTCACTTACTTATTCATTTAAAACCTTATTAAGGAGATCCTGCTACTGCTAAGGAACAGGAAGAGGAAAACAAATGACTGTCAAGACCCTCCAGAAGCTCATAGTCTGTTGGGAGGGGAGGTGTGTACACAGACACGGCACAGCAGAGTAAGGGTTGGGATAAAAATAAGCACGGAAAGCTGCCAGAGCACAGAGAGGACACCGCCACCCGACCTGGAGGTGGGTACGGTCAGTGTAGTCCCGGGGGGGAGGCATGTGATAGACCACAGGCCACAGTCACAGAGCACGTTAAGCTTCTTGGTTGGCAGTTGATAGGGAAACGCATGGAGATGGTTACACAGAGCAGGAAACATCATGCACCTGCTTCCGCATTGAGTTTATAGATGAGCCATCGTGCAGGGTGCATAACACCCCCCAGGCCCACCATCGTCCCCCCAGTCCCCAACCCAGCCACTGACTATCCTTCAGGCCTAACACTTCCTGCAATCTAGTACCAGACCTAAATGGCAAGACTTTTGAAGCTACCAACTCAGCAGGTAAAATATTTCTTGCATCTCAGACAGACTACAGCAAATGACTTGAATGACCCAATAAGGAGACAGCACTGAAACAATTGAAATCCTCCGACCTGTGGACTCTTCATCTATAAGAGCCACCTTCACCCTGTTTTAACAAATGAATGACTTATCCCCATATACCAGTTTCATTTACTGACACTTTGGGCACCGATAGACTCACACTGGGCAGTGTGACGTTTCTCCAGCACACTTGACGCCTTGTCCCTTTTGAGAATCGTCATGGACTTAGGCTTTTCACAGTCTCATCTCGTTCCAGTTAGCTATGATCACCGTTTTCTCAAAAACTTACAATTCGCTCAAAAATTAAAATTGCTCCAAAAATAAAATTAAAACACGGTCCCTGCCCTCAAGAAACTTACATTCCTTTTGATAAAACAATAGCTAACACACACGGAAAATATAGTGAAGAGAACAAGGCAGCATGTGAATGTCCGAGGCTGTTCTGTCTCGGAGCTGGGCAGTATCCTTCCTACCAGACAATTCTTTGAATGTACTGAATTACTTGGGAGCTGAGAAGTCTCCTCTGGAAAGAAAAGTTGAATTTGGTCCGCAGCTGGGTTCAGAGACCTACAAACATGTCGGGGGGAAGGGCACACCTGACGGTGCAAAGCTGGGGAGGAAGAAGCAGCATGACTGAGGGTCCGGCTGCCGAGGGAAGAAAGGTGAGTGAGGGTCAGGATCACTCCTGAACCAGTCTGAGACCTCCTGCAAGCAACAAGTAAAGGCTTCAAAGCAACTAATAGCCGGAGCATTGAGTGACTTAGAATTTATTTTTCCTCTTATCACTTGTGGTTCTGGGGGCTGACTGGAATCAGCAAGGCCGTTCTTGCTCAGGGCTTCTGATCTCCGATTTCCAAGGTTATGGTCAGATGATGGCTGCACCTGGAGTCAGCTTTACGCTGACTGTTGGCTGGGCTTTCCACCAGAACACACCCCTCTGGGTGGCCAGGCTCACTCACAGTGTGGTCTCTGCGTTCCAAGAGCAAGGCGGGGCTCAAGCCTTGCCTACGCTTCTGAAGGCATGGGGCAGCTCTCACCTATGTCCTATTGGTCAGGCAGTTTCAGAGACCAGATTCCAGGAGAGGGGACCTAGAGCACCATCTCTGGTTGGGGGGTGTGTCAAAGAACCTGGGGGCCACTTTAAAAAATGGAAGCACTAAGTTTTTCGTGTGAAGTGTCTTACATGAGTTCCCTCATTTAATTCTCACAACTATTAAGACCATGTCATACATGAGGAACCAGGCACAGAGGATAGTGAGACCCAGAGAAAGTTAACCTCTTGCCCAAGATCACACAGCACTTCAGCTCCAATGCCTGTGTGCTTAACTACCATTCTGCTGGGTTCCCAATACCCGGGGGAAGGGGAATCTTCAAGGGGCTGAGACCTGAGTGGGTGGGAACCCCGAGCAGTGGTAAGCTGGGCACTGTTGTGAATGTGACTGCATTGGCCCAGAAGGTGTTCACTCAGAGCTCTCAGCATTTGGGTTGTATGTTGCACCGCAGAGCCTTTTCACTAGAAAGGGATTTGGAGCAGAAAAGACATTGGTCTGGGCTGACCTACCCACGGAGGCCTTTGTGGGTACTTTCTTTGGTCAGGCCTTGAAAGGCAGGGAGGATTTGAGTTGTGGGAAAGAATGGAAAAGAATTATGAAGGTGTTCTTGTTGGCTCTCTCAGGTCCCAGGCTTTGGTCTTCATTTGCTCCAGGTGGGAGCCCATTTTCCCAACACAGCCCATCAGGATCTCATGTCAAAAATAAGTCATTCCTTCCTTATATGTCTTCACTTGGGGGACATGTAATTTGCCAAAAAGACATTAAGTTCAACTAAAATAGCTTTGTCCTACTACACACAAAACTTCTACAGGGGTTGTGTTAATATATGGTCCCACCACAGAACACTAAGAAGTTTCCACAACGGGAAACCTCAGTGGCTTATTCTCTCTGTGCGAGGGTCTGTTGAAAAGGGCAGGGAGTCATCTGGGAGGAAAAAAAGATTGGAGTTCCAACTTAATTCTGGCATGATCATGTGGTTGGAGGGCCAAAACAAAAACCTGCAGCCTTACTTTGTGTTCAAAGTTCACTAGGAGAGATTGCATGAGACTCTTTGATCTTGTAGGTCAGGGCACCAAGGCTTCGGGGCTCTTGAGTTTATCTTGTGGCAAAGCTGCTGGATTTCGAAATAAAGACCTATGGTTAGAGTGTAATTTCTTGCCCTGCTCTCTGCAACGTGGGCAGGGTCTGCATCACCCAGCTCGTCTCGAGGGAGAGAGGATCTGTGGCCGCAGTTTTCCAAAATCATCCAAATTGGGACCCAAAAGAAGAGAGTTTTGAGGCCCATCAACTCTCTGAGGAAATCCTGGAAAACACTGTGATCAAAAGACACTTCCTTCACTCTGTATGACAGACTCTAGGTCCGTCCACCTCACTACAAATAACTAAATTTCATTTCTTTTTATGGCTGAGTAATAGTCCATTGTATATATGTGCCACATCTTCTTTATCCATTCATCTGTCACATATATATGGAATCTAAAACAAACAAACAAAAAAAAGGTTCTGAAGCACCTAAGGGCAGGACAGGAATAAAGATGCAGACGTAGAGAATGGACTTGAGGACACCGGGCGGGGGAAGGGTAAGCTGGGACAAAGTGAGAGAGTGGCATGAACTTATATACACTACCAAATGTAAAATAGATAGCTAGTGGGAAGCAGCTGCATAGCACGGGGAGACCAGCTTGGTGCTTTGTGACCACCTAGATGGGTGGGATAGGGAGGGTGGGAGGGAGACGCAAGAGGGAGGGGATATGGGGATATATGTATACATATAGCTGATTCACTTTGTTATACAGCAGAAACTAGCACAACATTGTAAAGCAGTTATACTCCAATAAAGATGTTAAAAAAAAAAAAAAAGAAAGAGAAAAAAGGACACTTTCTTCTTTAAAGCCAGGGCAGTCTGTCAGCATAACTGAACCTGGAAGCCACGGGAACTACTTGGGCATTGCTCCCCGTGGTGAAGATAAAACAGATGTTTAACCTTAGGGATGGTAGGGTTTTAGCCTCTGACCAGCAGAGGATCCAAAGGAACTAGGTTTTTTTCTTTGCACATAATACACTTATACACAGGGAGAGCAAGGCCAGCCTTCAAGTTCAAAGGAGACACATCCATTTCCGGCAGGCTACTTTAAAAAAAAATTTTTTTTTAGCTCAAGAAATACATGCTAATTGCAGAAAAAGCATAAAACTGCAGAAAAAAAAAAGAGCCACCTGTAATCCTAATACCAGAAATAATCACTGCTATATTGGTATATTTCCAGACTTTTTTCTATGCATATATATTCATATATAAATGGTTATATTGTTATGTTACTTGCTCTTTTTAACAGAGCACTATATCTTGAAGGTTTTTCATATCAAGAAATGCACTTCAATGATATTGTGTCTGTCTTTGCAGAGCTGTATTATTTATTTAATGAATCTTCTATTAGGTCTCAGGCTTTGGTCTTCATTATGAATGTTGTTTACAATTTTTTTTTTTTTTTGCTATTATAATCAACACTGTCGTGACTACTCTTAATTATTTCCTTAGGACATGTTCCACAGAATATAATCGCTAGGTCAACACTTATGGATATATTTAAGGCTTTTGATACTACATCAGTCAGAATAGGCTAAATGTTGTAACAAATACCCCCCAATCTCAGTGGCTTAACACAATAAAGATTTATTTCTCTCTTAAGTTGCAGTTCAGTGTAAGTTATGTGGTTGGAGGTGGAGGGAGCTCTGCTCAGTCATCCAGAAACAGGATTTGTTCATATGATGGCTCCCCATTTGCCAGGACCTTGGAGTTCTTCCCTGGATGTTCTGATTTCAGCCAATAGGCAGAGGGAGAGGGAGAAAAGGAGGGAGAAAGAGAGCGAGCACAAGCAATTGCGTGGAGAATTGCACAGGTGGTTTTAGGGCCAGACTTGGAAGTGACTCATATCACTTCCTCTGCCACCTTCCCTTTGTCCAGAACTCAGTCAAATGACCATTCCTAACTGCAAGGGAGGCTGGGAAATGTAGTCTTTGTGTGTGTCCAGGAGGAAAACACAGAGTTTGATGAACACAGAGTATGGTCTCTGCCTCAAACTTGCCAACCAACCAAGTTTTTCCAATTTATATTTCTGCCACAGGATATGAGAATTCCTATTTCCTTACATCCTCCATTATTAAGAGGATGACATTTTTTGTGTGTTTGGTTTTCTATAGATCAATATGTGGCTTTGTTGCTTCTCTGCACCTGTTTCTCTCTTTGGAGATAATCTCACTGCGATCAGGCCCATACCCTCGGGAGAGACAGGACTACATTCCTGACTGCTTTCGGGAGAGCAGCCTGCATCCCTATCTCCTAGGCTTGTTACTGAACCAAACTCAGATCTGCTCACCCATGCGCGCAGTAAAGCCAACCTACTGACACCGGGTTGTGGTGAAGAAAAGTGCAGCATTCATCACAGGGAACCAAGCAAGGGGTCCAGGGCAGCTAGTGCTCAGAACACCTGAACTCCCAGGTGGTTTTCAGGAAAGGCCAGGTGAGGCAGGGGAGTCACAGGGTACATGAGTAGCTCGTGCACAATTCTCTGATTGGTTGATGGTGTGATAACAGGGCGGTGTCACATTATCAATGCTTAGGCGTTAGTAGGTCTGGGGGCTATGTGCTCATGGTCATCAAGTAGTAAATTTCTTCCATTTGGTGGGGATTTTAGCATCTATAAAACAGCGCAAGAAATGTGTATCAGATACTATTATCTAGGTACTTCAGAGAGGAGCTACAGCAAAGGGTATGGGGGAGGGGTCTGTCCCAAGAAGGCCCCATAGGGTCCTGCTCAGTTACAGGCTGGCCTGAGCTTCTGGGTCTTCCTGCCTGTTCTTCCCTCTCCCCTTCCCCTCCCTGCTGTAGAAGAAGGTGTGGTGTGCAGTTGTTTGCAATATAGGTGACCCTGGCAGGGACCCTGCCCCAAGTCCCAGTACCATCCCTGAATGCCTGGCTCACTCAGGGGCACGGGGAAAAGATTGAAGCTCTGCATTTTCTGTGCCATCTCAGGTGTTTCCAGCTCATGATACATTTTCGCAGAATAAAAAGGTTAGAGAACGGAACTGGGAGGTGAAAATAACAGCCGGATGTTGACTTGACACACTGACCTTGACCAAATCATCCAGTGGCTTGTCCTTAGCACTCAGTGTTCCTCCAGAATAATCTCCTGAGTGAGTGGTGGATGTCATGAGTAAACTGCTTAGAAATCATAGAGGGAAGGCAATAGAATTGTGCAAAGTCTGTGCTTGTCTCTCTTCAAGTGAACCCACATTGCTGAACACCAGGGCACGTCTGAGCTGTGGTTTCCTCCTTGTTTTGAAATATGGTTTCTAAAAGAGAATGCTTGTGAATGGCTTCTTTTTCACATCTTCCTTAGGGACTGCTAGCTGTTGCCTGATGACTGTCTGGAAAAGCAAGGTTTCCAACGAGGTCTTTGCAAAGAGTCTTCACAAAGTGTACGCACCCAGTCCCTCCAGGGAACTGAGCACATGGGCATCAGCACAGCAGAGAAACGCAAACCAAACAAGTCAGAGATTTTCCAGGCAGGCCAAGCTTCTGGGCCTCGGCATTCTGAAAAGCCCAGGACAATTCATGTGTTTTCCAAGTGGCACCCTCTGAACCCTCCCCGAGGGGCAGTCATGGTCTCTGAGGGGAGATAATAGCTGGGCCTCCTGGGTGAGTGAGTCTCACCAACTGTAAGGCTGGCTTACGACCTAGAAATGGAAACAGGAAGTGGCTTAGAAATATAAAGAGTACAGCTGAGGCAGGGCTGCAGTAGAAGTCTCCTCAGAGGAGATGGTGTGCCGTGTGCAGAGGTGAAGACTGGCATCTTTTCTTTCTCTCCATTACCATGATGCCTTCTGGCATCATGGCAGGGCTGAATTGTCTGGATGGGGGATGAGATGTCTTCCTGGGGGTGGTGTACAGGGGTGGCGGAGGGGGACCACTGTGGATCAGTAGCCTCTCTCTGGAGTGAGACCACCTGTGGGATGCCACAGCCCCTTTCCACCTCATCTTTGCAAGTGGATTTGAGTTACTGAGATAAGTTTTGCTGGCCTTATAATCTAAACTCTTAAGGCGCTTTCAATAGTTCTCGGAGGGTACTCTGAGTCCATGGGGGAAGGATTTCTTTGCATTTGTGCCGAGAATCAAGTTCACTGTCATCCTTTGATTCCCAGAGAAGGAGCCTGGCTAGGGAAGCTCCCCTGTGCTGGGCGTGGCCCTGGGTGATTCTAGCTGCAGGTGGCTGATCCAGGTAGAGAGGACAGTCCTGCTCAGGGGTCACTCCATCTACAAAACACCTCCTGAGGACCCTCTTGGGACCAGTTTCTCAAAGTGTGGTCCTCAGGCCACCAGCAGCAGAATCATGGGGTAGAAGTAGGGGGTGTTAAAAAGGCTGGTGCTTTGCCCCCTCTGCAGACCTCCAGATTCTAAATTTCTCAGAGAAAGTCCTAGAAATCTGTTTTCCCGGAAGCGCCTCCTTCCCCAGGTTGACCAACATGGTGAAATTTAAGAACATTTCTTTATACCAATCCTGGTCTCCTTTATTATCCTTTTCGTGAAAATAATGTTTCCCTTTCAAACTTTTGGGACCTCTGAAAATGAAATCTGAAGCAGAGGGATCTACTTACATAAGAAACATCACCTGGGGCCTTAATTGGCAGGCTTGGATTGCTGATTCTATCAGGGGATTTGAAGGAAGCCAACCTTTGATCATCAGTCTGCCCGTATCTACTTTTCCACTGACTTGTTACTATGAAAGGTGCCACCCCAGCTCTTCCTTCTCTCCTCTTTCTGCCAGAAAATGGGCCCCCCATCCTTGGAAGTTGTGCTCTTGGAGTCCTTTAGCATAGGGGCGACTGAAAATAGACTTCTTCACGTCCCCTGATGGAACAGGAGTGGCATTCATAGGTGTTCCCACAGAAAAAAACACTGACCCCAAGAAAATGTCCAAGGATGACATCACGAAGAGGTCAGGAAAACACCAATCGCCCTTAGCGCTGGTCAACCCTTGGTCCTCCCCTGCCATCTCCAGCCCTCTCAGAGCTCCTCCCATATGAGTGTGTGGCAGGTAAAGCAGCTCTCTGTGGGGCGGGGGACCCAAAAACCCTAATTTGTAGTATTTGCCAATTTCCACAGTGTCAATACTCCCACCATGGCAGGTTTCAAGTTACTAATGGTTTCATAACTGGCTCACAAAATTCTTGACTATTTAATCATCAGCCCTCCCGAAGGAGGAGGAGACAGCACCGAATCCTCTCAGCCCTGCCCGAGAAAATCCCCACGTCACACCCAGGGCGAGCATCACTTTCCGCTTCTTGGTCAGAAGGAGTGGTTGAAGGAGGCCCGGACCGTGATGACTAAATTTCTTCCTGGTGAACGTGGAAGGACAGGAGGCAGGGGGGGTTTGGGGCCTGTCAAGTTGGAGACAAGTCTTCATTTCTCCATCCTGGTCTCACCTCTCCCGGGGCTGGGGGGCTCGGAGGCAGCTGTGTGCTCAGGGCTGCTGGTCAGCGTAAGTCAGTGTAAGCCCTCTCAGGGTTCCCACCTCTCTCTCTCTTTCTCGTTCTCTCCTTTAAAACCCTGTGCTGGGGGCTTCCCTGGTGGCGCAGTGGTTGAAAGTCTGCCTGCTAATGCAGGGGACGCGGGTTCGAGCCCTGGTCTGGGAAGATCCCACATGCCGCGGAGCAACTAGGCCCGTGAGCCACAACTACTGAGCCTGCGCGTCTGGAGCCTGTGCTCCGCAACAAGAGAGGCCGCGATAGTGAGAGGCCCGCGCACCGCGATGAAGAGTGGCCCCCGCTTGCCGCAACTGGAGAAAGCCCTCGCACAGAAACGAAGACCCAACATAGCAATCAATCAATCAATCAAATAAAAAAAAAACAAAAAAACAAAAACCTGTGCTCCCAGGCCAGAGCACAGATTGCTCCTTCCTTAATGGCACAAGTTTAAAATGGAGGGTTTGGGAGCCATTCTGGATGCTGGGTCCTGCCTTTTGGCTTGGGTGGTGGGAAAATGGACTCCTCAAAAAGCTGGCTTCAGGAAGACTCTCTATCCAAGACCTCAAGGCTGAACAGCCCGGGCTGATGGTTTCTTGATTTTTTTAGGGAGTCTTAAGAATGGCCGGGGTGGGACACATAGTTCTCACAAAGCTGAGTGTGACCAAATTTGCCCACAGCCTGTGACACCAGAGATCACACAACCCTTCCTTCCCCTTTAGAGCCGGGGATGGCGTCAGGCCAGACCAAGGGGAAGATGGTGACCTACTTTTTCTCCTCAAACACTGGGCAGCAGGTTCCATTTTCAGATCTAAATCTCACCCACACTGCAGCAGTTTCTGTTCCCCTGCCCTCCTGGGTGTGCTTCTGGCTAGCGCGGGCTTCGTAAAGCGGAGTTTGGCGTGGGAGTCCTCCTCAGAGAGGCTGGTCTGACAGCCCTGACCCCATCCCTCCCAGACCTCGGCGGGGGCGCTCTGGTTGCCCAAACCCTGGCAGGTGGACCGCACAGGAGGAGCTGGTCTTCCCTGGTCTCAGCCAGTGGGGTCAGTTAGAGAAAAGTCCCATTGGAAATAGCCTTGAGTCTAGGGCCTCCCTAGCATTCTAATCACTCAGTCAGTCAGTTAACAAATAGTTATTGAGGGTCTGTGAAGGGGTTCAGAACATGCCACCCCAAAATGTGCCGCTTGTATTGATTAATTTGAGCTGAAGTCACCTGAGAAACGGCAGATGCAGGAAGGGCTCTCTGACGGCCCTCTTTCTACCTAAAAGCAGGTCACAAAATTTTCCCCCGAGAAAGGTGCCCTCCCTGCACCAGGAAGAGTAGAACGTTCTTATCACCAGAGACTGGGAGAAGATGCGCAAATGGACCTGTACCAAAAAACCTACTAAAATGACACTTATCCTCCATATATTTCCTAGTCACTGGCTCACAATTTACTGCCCCAGCCAAGCCCCTTCGTCTTGTCACATCCCCACACCGTATTGTTCTTTGTTTAAAAAGGTGCATGAGCTTCAGGGCCCAATGGCTTCTTCAGGTCTTCATTTTCCTTTTGAAGATTCCTGTGTATGTGTAAAAATAGTACATAAAATTATATGCTTTTCTCCTGTTAATCTGTCTTATGTCAGCTTAAGTCTTAGGTCCAACTCCAGAACCTAAAAGGGTAGAAGGAAGCGCTTCCTCCCCTACACCAGCTATGGAAATGATGGTGGGCAAGGCAGAGCTCCTGCCTTCCTGGAGCTGACAGTCTAATTTACAGGCAAGGTGGTCCTTACACAAGTAACTTCAGCTAATTCAATAATGCCTAGGGTGCAAAGGGCTTTGAAGGAGAAGCACAAGGTGTAACAGGAGCATAAGACAAGAGGCTAATGCAGGCTGAGGAGTCCGGGGAGGGTTCCTTGAGGGACTGAGGTTGAAGCTGAGACCTGAGGGATGATTCAAATGCAGTGGAATGTGGGGCGGGAAGGGGAGATCTTATGGGACACAAAGAATTTATGCTTCAGAAATATTTCTTTCTCAAGGGTGAGTTTGGGAATTTAGACGATAACTGTCTTCCCTTAATGTACAGTGTGATGGTGGAGACCACTCTTTGCCCTCCAACATTCCTTCCTCTTTTCTTAATAACACATTCCCAGTTTTTGCTAGGTACATAGCGACCCAGAGAAAATATTATATGGCCACCTTACTAAGTTCCGGCCAATGAGGTGTAAGCAAAAGTAACGTGTGGGGTCTCTGAGAGGCCTTTTTTCTGTTACCTGGAATCTGGATGTGATGACTGGAGGCTGAAGAGCTATCAGGGACCAAGAGGAGACATGCTAAGGTTGGGGATGCAATGTCTTAAGTGCAGCCTGGTTTCCTGATGACCACGGGATTGCCATACCGGCCCTGTATTGCCTATCTCCAGACTCCTTTTACGGACAGGAGAAATGAAGGTCAATCTTCACAAAGTCTCTATTACTTTGGGATTTTCTGCTATACAAAGCCAGATATAATCCCAGCTATTACACACACCTGCCTTCCAGCCTAATGAAGAGATCATTTGTATACACTACCCACAAATTATCTATTTTATGGAGAAGTCTATGATAATAGTATCTCGTTTCCCAGCCCCCTTCACCCCCTTCCTTGACCCGTTGTCTGCTCTTCGCTCCGTGCACCTCCTCTACTTCCTGACTCTCACACCAAAGCTAGGCCTGACCTCGGTGTTTCTGCTTCCATGAATGACAAGCCCACAGCCCAAAGGTTCTCGGAGCTCCTGCTACCTTCCCTTCGTGGCTGCCTGGCAAGAGTCCCAGTGCAGAGAGTCACAGGCAGGCCAGGGAGACAGCCAGCCTTCCGTGCTCCTGCGCCCCTTCCCAAGGAGGTGTGAAGAGTTAGAATAATCAGGCAAAGCTGAGAACTTGCACTAACTTGGAGAAACCACGAGAATGATTAACAGTGCCTCCCTGCATTGAGTTTTTCAGGCTGTGCAAGCTTTAATTGGTCTGTTTCCCCAGCCTCTGGCTGGCTGAGTCCAAGAGGTTGAGATTCAAAGGGAGAAGGTCTATGTGTCTGGTTATAAACTGGGCGTGCTGGCCAGGGTGAGTGCAGACCTCGGCCCTCGGCCTGTGGGGGCAGATGAGTGAGGCCTGGTGTGCGTTGAATTAGATCCCTTCCACCAAAAACTATGTTGAAGTCCTAAACCCCTGGTATCTCAGAATGTGACCTTATTTGGAGGTAGGATCTTTGCAGAAGTAATCAAGTTAAAATGAAGTCATTAGAGTGGGTCCTAACCCAGTATGACTTGTGTCCTCATAAAAAGGGGAAATTTGGAGGCAGACAAGCACATAGGGAGAACACCAGGTGGAGATGAAGTCAGAGAGAGGGGTGATTTCTACAAGCCAAGGAACTCCAAAGACTGCCAGCCACCCACCGTAAGCCAGAAGAGAGGCATGGGACCAATTCTCCCTCACAGCCTTCAGTTTTCAGTAAGCAATAATCACTCCTTGGATGAACCTCATCAGCCGCCGTGCAGAGCTTCTCACAGCCTTCAGAAGAAACCAACCCTGTGACGCCTTCATCTCAGCCTTCTAACTTCCAGAACTTTGAGATAATAAATTTCGGTTGTTTAAGCCACACAGTTTGTGGTACTTGGTTAGGGCAACCCTAGCAACTGATACGAGGTCCCCTAAGTGCCAGTAACAAATGCGTTTGGTGACAGCCACTGGTCTCAGACGATTGCCCTGCTGCCTCACATCGGGGTAGGAAGACATTAAGAGCAGCTGGAGTCTCCCTTGGTCACTCCTCTCAACAGAGAAGCCCGGGGAGTCCTCTTTCCCGCTGCAGGCAGGCAGCCGCTGGCACACGGAGTGAGATCAGAGGAAGAGGCTTTTCTGCTCTCCCCCTGGGAGTCATGTTAAACAGGGATACTTCCCAAGGGGGAAGGGCTGACACCAACTGGCAAGGTCTGTTTGTGAATACCTATCTATCTATCTATCTATCATCTCTGTATTTTTTCATTTTCCTGGCAGAAAATCAATATCTAGATGGGTAAGAATCTTGCAAGTTCTGCAGTCTTTTCAGACCCCCACTGAAGTCTTTCTCTGTTGAATGATTCTTCTGTGTGTACAAACACACACATGAAAGAACTGTTTGCGGTCTCTCCTGCCCCTGTCTCCCCGGTCACACACACACTTTGCTTTCCACCTGGGGGATTGGAAGGCAGAAGGGGTGGGGGAAGGGGAACAGAGGACATCAAAAGGCTCTGCAGAAGTAGGCTGGCCAGCCAAGTAACCATGGCTGGCTCCCCCGGTCCGCCCACTGATACCGTCTCCTGTCACCATGGTCTAGGCTGAGGCTGCTTTGGGCACATGGGGCATTTTGTGAAGCAGAGTGAGGACCTGTAGCTACGAAGCATCTGTATTGCTTCTTGTCCTGCTGAAAGTCCTTCAGTTTTACTATTTACCCCTCACTGCAAGCAGATGTGAACCCCATTTTTAAGAGGCTGAATCTGGGCCCCAGCCATTCACCCTGAGGCACCTGAATAAGAGGCTGGGCTATGCGATTCTGAAAAGTTCACTCTGTGGCCCATGGTCCACGGCACACTGATTGTGAAGGTCCAAGAAGTCTGTGCTAAGTGGGCATGGAGATTGTTTCCTGCATAAGGCAATTTGTATTTCCTTTCTCATTTATTCAACAATACTGCTTTGGGTTGATTTATAGCGTTGGCTACAAAGAAGATGATCATGATAATGAGCCAAAGGTATGTGGAAATTGAGGGAAAGCCATTTGTAGAACACATATGGTGGCCTGCACTGTGCCAGGCTTGTGGAGAACACAAATGTGTGCCTTGCTTTTTAGGGACCTAAAGTCTAAATGGGAAGATCAAACTAAACTCGTGCGAAACAAGTTGACAACTGATGTTTCTCTAAACTCAAAGTGGCTTTATTCAGGATTTGCTGGTAATAAACACAGAGACCCCTCAAATTGTCTCAAGGAAATAGGGATGGATTGTAAAAAATCCATGTGGTTGGCGCTAAGGCCTGGTGAGCCTTCTCCGCCGCTCTCATGGAAGGGCCCAGCCCCCTCTCATGGTGTCCCTGCGCTTTCCCTGCATCTGGCCCCTGCTCCTCTCTCTAATGAGTTCAGTTTCAGTTCTGTCCCAACCCAGCTTACCCATAGCTTCCACCTGTTCTGATTCCACCTCAAGGCATCCTTTTAGCCCTAACTACCATCCCAAGCAGTATAGTCTTCCTGTATTTGGTAGTTGCTTGGTGGTTCTTTCTACATTTGATTGGCCCAGCCTCTAGAACTCTGTGAGCCTAGATTTGGTTATCCTTTTTTTTTAAATTCATTTTTATTGGAGTATAGTTGCTTTACAATGTTGTGTCAGTTTCTACCGTACAGCAAAATGAATCAGCTATACATATACATATATCCCCTCTTTTTCGGATTTCCTTCCGTTTTAGGTCACCACAGTGCATTAAAGATTTGGTTATCCTTGGATCACTTGCCATCCCTGAAAGTCCAGTCAGCTGTGGCCAGGAATAGTGGATCGCAAGACCACCTAAAGTGTTATGTGCAGATAGACACCTAAAACAAATCCAGTATGGAGGCTATTGGTTATAAAGTCAACCAAAGGCCGTAGAAAAGAGAAATCACTCTGAGCTAGAGAGAGTAGGCTTCCCAGGGCAGTGAGATGGCTGGAGTTTCAACACACGGTATTTGAGTCATGAGAGGGAAGGAGAAAGCTGAAGTGAGCGCTGTGGCAAATTGTAGCAGTATTCACAGTTATGTTTCCCCTCCGTATGGAAGGATCATCCATCCCTCCCCAGATGACGGCAGACTTGGACATGTGACGCTTTTGCCAATGAAATGTGAGTAAAATGAATGTATGTCATTTCTAGGCAAAAGCTTTGATAACTGAACCATGGTTCTCCATGTTCTGTTTTCCCTTTGCATTGAGAACGTCACTGTCCCAAATAGGGAACGCTCCATCGGCTTGGGTCGCAGCATGAAAACAACTTGGAGCAGAGCCAGAGCAAGTCCATGATGGATATATGCATAATGTAAATAAGACATAACCCTCTCTTGTGTGAAGCCACTGAGATTTTTGGAGCCATTTGTTACTGCAGCATAGCATAGCCTAGCCTGACTTATACAAAGATCAAGTTGTGTGCAGATAAATGGGAGAGAGAGAGCTGGAGGTGAAGATGTGCTAAGAAATAGAGACAGGAATCCAGATATCAGAGAAGAAAGACTTAGGCAGGATAGCAGGAGAAGACCTGGAAAGAATGAGGGGACTTTAAGAGCCATTTTGAAGGAAGATGTACAAGGTTTTGGTAACAGATTGGAATAGGGAATAAAGAAGAGTAAAGAGTAAATAAATAAATACATAAACCCTTTATTTAATAGCTTATCACAGTTGAGAATTGGAACCATTTTGAAAGATATCCTTTTTAAAAAATTTAATTTAAGGGCCTTCCCAGGTGGTCCAGTGGGTAAGACTCCACGTTCCCAATGCAGGGAGCCTGGGTTCTATCCCTGGTTGGGGAACTAGATCCCGCATGCATGCTGCAACTAAGAGTTCGCATGCCGCAAATAAGACCCGGTGCAGCCAAATAAATAAATAATAAAATAAATAAATATTAAAAAAAATTTTTTTTAATTTAATTTAAAGTAGGGTGGGCATCTAGCTAGTAAGTTCCAGTAGGCACTTCGGATTGGGGTCAGGTCTAGTTGGGCCAGTGAGTTTTTGGAAACTGGTCTTTTGATCTGTAAACATCACAGGTTGTGAGAAATGGAACACAGATACCACATTTGTAGAGAGAAAGCAATACTAGATGGACGGAAGGAAGAGGAGGGACTAAAACAAAGATCTTCCAGAAGCATCACTCCACCGCCTTATGGAGGTCCCAGGATGACTAAGTTGGCCCACCAGAGATTTCTCATCATCTGATCGAGCAGGGCTCTCAGGCAGGCCTGGCATGAAGTCTCACATGGGGTGGGGCACATCGCAAGGCCTCCCCTACTGACCCTGGGACGACTGGACTATTAACGTGGTAGATTGCACACAGTTAAATGGAATCCAGAGATTATTTTTCACTTTTCAAACCTCATTCATGTATATTGTCTCATTAATATCTCACTAAAAAAACCTCATAAAGTATGTATTATCTCCATAAAGCAGATGAAACAGAGGCTGGGAAGAAGCTCCGGAACGTTCTGAGGCAGGACTCAAATGACATGCTCTTGTTAGCATGCCACGTCGTCTCTGTGATTCCACCTCAGCTTTCCTCTGAGAAGTCCCAGAATCACAGCACATACCCAGGAGCGCCCATTTGGAGACATTGCAGAGTTTGGTTTGAGCACAGTTCAAGGCAAGGGACAAGAAACCACGTAAAGTGATAATTTCCTAACTCTGAGGAGCTCTTCCTTTTCTGTGAGTTTGGTAACCGTTTAGCCTCTGTCCTCATAAGCTTTCCAGAAGCAAGACCAGGACTATCTTTAATACTAAGGGGACAGCACGGCTTTTGCATTAAGAAAGATTTGCATTGGTTTTGGGGGAAGCCACTAAAGCACATGTTTGCATTTTCTCTTGCTTGGAGAGGTCACCCAAGAACTGGCCACTCCCCAACTTTTCTATAGGATCTCTCTTTTACTGGAATGGTCTTCTCAGATCCCTCAGACTCCAAAAGACTGCATCCGGAAGTTCCCATGGGGAGGTTCTCATGATGGTAACAGTGTGTGTGTAATTCTATTATATGCTCTTTGAGAGCAGTTGCTGCCATATGAGAAGCACAATGGCACCCATTGTTCTGTTGTTGGAAACAGACTTCTGGCTCCGACTTCTGGCTCCATCTTCTTCATTTTCTTCTACTTCCTGGTCTCCTTTAGAAGACCAAGGAACAGCTGGCGAGATGAGGTGTTTGGCTCACGTATAATAGGTCCTGAGAGCGCCTCCAGCCCTGCCCCAGCCATACCAAATGAACTTGGCACTGTTTTGTACAGTAAGACACCATGCCATTGCAGAGTGGGCACTGCCCCCACCACTGTCTCTAACTGATCCGGGAGAGCCAATCAAGCCCACCCCTCTGGCTTATCTGCTTCCACGGTGCTGAATTGAAACCCCTCCCTAAAGGAAGGTGACAGCTGTATTCTTGTTGGATCTTTCAAACAAGAAGTTAAGAAGCTTCCCAGAGGCTCTGAATCTGCACTTCAAGGGCAAAAAAAAAAAGCATTAACCTAGTTTAGCTATATTTTAGGAAACGAATGCTGGGCACTGGAAAGCCCGTTTTGCTTCCAGCTATAGGTTTTCTGGAGAGAAAACAAGACAAAGTTCACCTCTGAGCACATAGGATAGAGTGCATAGGATACAGCCTGTTGCTTAAGAACCCTGCAGTTTTGGACCCTCCAATGAGTGAGTCTGTCAGAAAGAGCACTTGTGACCATATTCTGTTGAATATATGCATTTGTAGGATGCTTTTGGCTCAGGCCCCTCTCAAAGAGCCTCCTCTCCAGACTTCCCTGGTGGTCCAGTGGTTAAGAATCCGCCTTCCAATGCAGGGGACACAGGTTCGATCCCTGGTCGGGGAACTAAGATCCCACGTGCTGCGAGGCAACTAAGCCTGCGTGCCACAGCTACTGAGCCTGTGCACTCTAGAGCCCGAGCACCACAACTAGAGCACAAAAGCCCACGTGCTGCAATGAAGATCTCGCGTGCCGCAACTAAGACCTGATGCAGCCAAATAAATAGAAAGAAAGAAAGAAAAGAAAAGAAAAACTTATGAAGGTGACCAGATATAAAATAAATATTAAAAAAAAAAAAAAAAAGAGCCTCTTCTCTTGGTGGTGTGTATGTGGCAGACAGGGTTGGGCTGGTCTACCATGGGAGTGGATGGGGGTGGGAAGGACATATGGAGTGCAGGCTCTGTCTTTGCTGCAGCCTCTGAAAACATCACATGGAAACTCCATCCCAGCTAGAATCCTGGGAAATCACCTTTAACTTGAGGGAGAACCCTTGGGCTACAAAGCAGTCGCCAACAAAGAACTCCATTTCTACAGCTTTGTCAGGTTTATACATAATGCATTGTATGTGGTTAGCATTTGCAATGGCCACATGCTCAAAACTTCTATAAAAGGAGCTAGTGCTTTCTAGCAGCCCACCAACAGAAATTCTTTCACTTAGGCCTGGAAAGACACTTAGTCCTGTGCCCATGAGGCTCTTGCCCCAGGCCTCCAGGGAAGCTTCCTCTTTTTTTTCCTGATTTGCCAGTCTCATCTCTTAATATACTTCATTTTTAGAGCAGTTTTATTTTATTTTGTTATTATTATTTTGTGGGGGCTGTACCACGCAGCATGCGGAACTTCCCCGACCATGGATGGCACCCGTGCCCCCTGCCGTGGAAGCGCAGAGTCTTAACCACTGGACCACCTGGGAAGTCTCCACAGTTTCCTGTCTTAAAGTGGTGTAGGACAAGGCCCTGTTGACTGGTAAGCTGGGATTTGCCTTCATCTCTTTCTCTGGAAGGGGAAAAGAAAACAGCCAAGAAAAAAAGAGCCCAGCGTTTTTTTCTAATCCTGCGTAACAAATTACTCTTAAACTTAGCAGCTGAAAGAACGAACATTTATCATCTCACAGCTTCTGTGAGTTAGGATTTCAGGAGTGGCTCAGATGGTGGATCTGGCTCATGGCCTCTCTCATGTCGCTGCAGTCATCTGAAGGCTCAACTGGGGAAGGGTCTGCTTGTAAGCTCAGCCATGTGCTTGTCAGCTGGCCTTCATTCCTCACTGGCTGTTTGCCAGAGACTTCAGTTCCTCACAATGTGAGCGTCTCATAGCCTGTCTGAGTGTCCTCATGATGTTTCCCCCAGAGCGAGTGATCGAAGAGAGTGAGAGCCCAAGGCAGAAGCCACTGTCGTTTATAACCTAATCCCAGGAGTGAGTCCCATCTTATCTGCTATATTCTTTTTTTTTTCTTCCAGTTCTATTAAAATATAATTGACATCCAGCACTGTGTAAGTTTGAGGTGTATAGCATAATGATTTGATTTACATCCATCATGAAGTGAATATCATAGGACGTTTACTGAACATCCATCATTTCATATAGTACAAAATTAGAGAAATAGAAAAAAAAATTTTTTTCTTGTGATGAGAACCCTTAGGATTTACTTTCCTAACATGTCTGCTATATGCTCTTGGTCATATAGACCAACCTCGACCCAGTGCGAGAAGGGGCTCTGCCAGCATGTGAATACCAGGCTGCAGGGATCCCAGGGGCCCTCTTGGGAAAGAGAGAAGCAGGGAAGAGGGTCATGCACTGAAAAAGTTCATGGTGTGAACTGGCTAATGAGGAACTCTTATATCAACTAGTCAAGTGTCTTTCACAAGTCAGCATCTCTGCTCCTCCTCTCTGGGCCTTTCCTGTAAAGTCAGGTGTTTGAACTAGCATGGTCTTTAAGTTCTGTAAGGTCTGCAATTCTAGTCATTTGAGGTTGGTGAGGAGAAGAGTGAAGAAGGGAAAGAGTAGGAAGAGAAAGGAACCTGGGTCTCATGAAGCAGCCCCAGGGCCTAAGGCCCGAGCTGGCTCTAAGCCCAGGGTGGATGCAAATCCTACCATTTGTGGAGCAAGGAAATGGGAATGGGAAGCTCTAATTTAATGGCTGCTGCCCTGTTTCCCTGAGGTTTTTAGACCTATTTCTGTGCAAGAGCCAAACAGAGATAACTGAGGGTACTCTGCGCCTGGGGAGAGGGCTCCCCTAGTTTCCAGGTGGTGCTGGTTTGTGTGTAAATAGATGATGGTTCCTTATTGTCTAAATGTATTTCAGAGTGGAGTGCAGCCGCCCCCGTACCTGTCTCCAGGGGAGCAGCTATTGGGACCATCATTGCTTCATATTTCACATCTTGCCCAGCCATTACAGACCCTTCTACCCATGCGTGATGGCTCCACTGGACTTTGGGGAGCATGTCACCCAGTAGGCACCCTGGGAACCTTGACGTGGGAAGGCTTTTTTAGCTTTTCACCACTGAGTATTATGTTGGCTGTGGTTTGTCATAAATAGCTTTTATTTTGTTGAGATATGTTCCCTCTATACCCATTTTGGTAAGGGTTTTTTTCATAGATGGTTGTTGACTTTTATCAAATGATTTTTCTGCATCTATTGAGATGATCCTGTGGTTTTTGTCTTTTCTTTTGTTGATGTGGTGTATCACATTGATTGATTTGTATATAATGAACCATCCTTGTGACCCTGGGATGAATCCAACTTGATCATGGTGTATGATCCTTTTTATGAGTTGTTGGATTCAGTTTGCTAATATTTTGTTGAGACTGGGAACCTTGATGTGAAAGTGTCCTTGAAAGTCTTTGATGGGGCTGGTCCCAGTTTGGGGAGCTACCTGCTGAAAGAGCAGGGCCAGGCTTCACTCGATCAACTTGCCTTCCTTTCTTTGGGTTCAGCACAGGGGAATAACAGTTCCTCAGAACCAGATGCATGGACTTTTGCAGTTTTTGAGCTGAAAGACATGTTCTCAGAGATGAGTTATTCTACTTCAGTAACTGTCTTGGGCATTCTCTGGAAGCTCCCAGGCTGTATGATTACCCATGTAATTTCTTGGCATGGTTGGTGACACTTGAATCATTCCAGGAGACATCCCAGGTGTTTATTCCCAAATGCTGAGATTTATTCCTCAAGTTTTGAGCTGTTTCTTCGGGAAAGCTTCCAGTTTTGTGGTTCTCATTATAAAACCAGAAATTTTAATTGCTTCAGGAAGCCCCCAGGGCTGAGGGGGAATTGTCTAAGACTGTCAGACCCTCAAGCAGATCATCTATACTCCTGCAGAGTTGGGGCAACGCAGCCAGGTGGAGGAGCAGTTGGGTTCTGGTTAAGCCAAAGAGACAAAATGCTAAGTCCTCAGCAAGCTCTCCTTCTGAGAAAAATTAGTTAAGCCTGTTTGGAAAGAAAGAGCATTATTGAAACAGCCTGGCAATATCAGGCTGTTCTCAGTGCATTCTACTACACTGAGAACATCTGTCCTGACATTTCAGACAAAAGGTCTGGAGCTGTCTGCTGCCATTTGAATTGACTTGGGATAAAGTAAATATTGTGTTTCTGTATCATGAGTCATATGGCTCTGTCCCTTGGACCAGGGCCACCCTAATGAAGACCCATTTCCCAACTCTGGATATAGCTCTCCAGGACTGGGACTCCTCATCTGGCCAAGCTCCTACCAGATTTAACACTCACCTTCTTTCTTTCTTCCCTTCTCTTCTCTTCCCTTCCCTTCCCTTGCCTTCTTTGGTCTCAAAAGGACATTAAGTGATTCCAGATTTGGGAGTTTGGAGCATGCTTAAAACCAGAATCTAAGACATAAATGGGGTCTTACAGGACATCTAGTTCAGCCTCTCCCCTAGTTCAGAAATCTTCAAAGACCTGGCCTCTGGAAGACACTTTATGATAGGGACAACCCTATAGCGCAAAGCAGTTCATTCTCTTTGGATGGCTCTATTATGGCGGAATCTATTTTCATATTGACTTTCTTATACTGAAGTCTGCCTCTCTGAAACTTACTCATGTTGACTCTTATTTTGCCTTCTGGGGCAATCTAGGCTAGAGCTACTTCTTCTCCATAGCAGCCTTCAGATGTCTGAAGAAAATTGCTATGAGGCAGGGTGATGTTGTAGCCAAAGCGTACAGTCTGGATCTGGGTTGAGTCCCAGGTCTGCCACTATTGGTTATGTGTGATTTTGAGAAAGTCCCCTAACCTCATCTGCACGTAGGGGTGGTACCCACTGTATACAGTGGTATGCTGGAACCAGATATTGAGTGTGTCTCCTCTTACCGCTGTGCCCAGTGATCTCATGTTGGTCGCTTAAAATGAGCCACGGGGGGAGTATTTACACCATGGAAATTGGCAAATGGTATATGTAACTCAGGGTTTTTTGTTGGTTTATTTTTTGTTTCACCAGCACACCACTGACCATCTCTCAACTTAGTGATAAGGATCAATTAAGATAGTGCAAGTAAATATCCTGTGTGAACTATAAAGTCTATAGAAATAATAGATAATATTTATTTTGATAGACTGTTACAAAATAGTCCCCAGTGAATCACACTCCTGAATTCACACTGTTGCCTGGTCCCTTTCCACATTATATCTGGGCTGGTCTTGTGATGTGCTTGGTTCAGTACAATGTGACAAAAATTCCAGTCCTGGGCATTAAAAGCCTTGCAGCAACCACTTTCACTGTCTTGCTGTCCTGAGAACCCATGATGCCCAGGCTAGCCTCCTTGAGGATGAGAGGTCTTGTGGAGAAGGAGGATGAAAGAGCTTGAGGGGTGCCAGTCCACAGCCATTCCAACCATTGGAATGGGGTGCCAGTCCACAGCCATTCCAACCATTTCAGTTAAGGTGACAGAGGCGTGAGTGAAGCAATCACGGCCCCTCCAACCCCCGTCAACCTGCCAGCGGGCTGCGAACGCATCAGTGAGCCCAGGCCACGCCACTGCACCACATGGGGCAGAGAAAATCTCTCCAACCCAGATTGCAGAATTGTGAGCAAATGAATGGCTATTGTTGGTTTAAGACACTCAGTTTTACGTGTGGTTTATAGACAGTGATAGATGACATATTATAGTTATTATCCTATCAGGCCCCTCCATGTCTTCTCTTGTCCGAGTTAAGCTTTCCCAGATCTCTGGCTGGGCTCCATCCACCGCTCCTGGGATGGACATGCTGCTGGCTCCCAGTGCTCTGACCGAGCAGAGGCTGGGCCGCCTGCTCTCTGCTCTGGATCTTAGATAATCATCGCAGCCGGAGGGTGAGCCAGAGCTCCTGGCACTTGCAGTTCACTCTGTGAGCTCATTCTCAGCCTTTGCGGTCAACTCAAACCCCCAGGCTGTGAAACTACGCTCTCCTATCCTGACATCTTTTTAAGTACAAGGTTTATAGTCATCACCATTAAACTGTTTCACTTTCGACATTGTTACTTCAGCCTTTCAAAATCTGGACTCCAGTTTGATTTTAAATTTTGCCACGACTATAGCATTTCCTTCCATGCACACATTCACCCGCCACACCCAAACACACATATATCCAGACGCACGCAGAGCGAATACACACGAACACACATGCACGTAACAAAAGACAGAAACTCATTTCAGTGTTCACAGCAGCTGCCAGGTCTTCCTAACAGTCATGACCCTTCACGGACAGCCTTCTGCCCTCTTCCCAGTCTCATCTCCTCGTCACTACCTGTTTCAGTAGTAGAATCCACGGCTCTAACTGTGATGTAACCAAGTAGGGATTATTTTTCTCAGGTGACAAGAAAGGCAGAGGTAGGGCCTCCAGGACTAGATCAGAGGCCCCTTGGTGTCATCGGAGATCAGGCTTCTTCTGTGCTCCTATTCTGCCATCTTCATGACATTCTCGTGGTCTCCAGATGGCTGTTCCATGCCTGAGTGTTGCATACGGGATCCAGGCAGGAATGAGACAGGAAGGGGGAGAGGCAAAAGGCAAAAGGCAAGGGACACAGAGCCTGTTCCCTTTTACCAAGAAAACAACAGCTCTCCTGGAGGCCCTACCCGGGGGATTTCTAGTTACATTCATGGGCCGGAACTGGGTCACGTGGTCACCCCAGCTATGAGGGAATCTGGGAAGGCAAATATTTGTACCTGGGCACATGGTCACCCTGAAAAAAAGACCTGGGGTTCTGTCAATAAGAGAGAAACGGAGAATGAATAATGAGTGGGGAAATAGCAGGCTTTGCACATTCTCCCACACATACTATGAGTTGTCATCTTTGTGCGCCAGACACATGCCAAGTTTACTAAAAAAAGGTTATAGAAAATGAGGAGATGTGGTAGATTGCAAAAAATAGCCCCAAAATCCTCCCTTCCTGTGTAGATAACTCTTTTCAATGAGTCTAGCTGGTCTTGTGACTTGCTTTGGCCAGTAGGACGCGGCAAAGTGATGTTACGCGACTCCCTGGCTCACCCCTCGAGGTCTTTTAGCTTTTATTCTCGCCCCCTTAGAACTCAGTGCTACAGATGAAGTCTCAGAGCTCCTAGGAGGAGGAGCCAGGTACAGAGAGAGGCCCAGCCAGCAGCCTGCACCGATCACCAGCCGTGGGTGCGAGGTCGTCTTAGGTCAGACTGTCTAGCGCCTCCCACCGCAACCCCCGCCAAGTATCTCGATGGCAGCTGCAAAAGAAACCCCAGGAGAAGCCCCTTGCTGAGCTCAGCCCCGATGGCTGACCCACAGAATCATGAGCAAATAAGCTGGTTGTTACTTAAGACACTAAGTTTTGGTGGGTAATGAAATAGATCATGCGTTTGTGGCATGCAGGTAGAACGGATATCGGTGGTGGTGTTGGATTCCTGGATGGATTCGGATCTGGTTTTCAAACTTTGTTCTTAGGAGCCCTGCATCGAGGGCAAGGGGGCGGCCGATGTAACCACTCCCCATCCTCACCCTCACTTCATCCAGGGCGCCTTGCCTTTGTCTGTTTTGCAGATTTGGATTCTGTGTAATATTTTTTTTTTGCGGGAGGCGGGGTGTGGTGGCCACACAGCGTGGCACGTGGGATCTTAGTTCCCCAACCAGGGATCGAACCTCTGTCCCTGGCAGTGGAAGCGCAGAGTCTTAACCACTGGACCACCAAGGAAGTCCCAAGATTTTATTTGTTTAAGGAAGTTTGAATAAGCCCTCAATTGGATCATCTCTAAGTTTCCTTTAACTCGAAAATGTTAAAGAATGTTTAACAGGCAAAGAGTTTTATCTGTTTTGAAGTTGTGCTCCCACCGCCTTTCTGTTCCTTCTTCTTTCATAGCATCTCATTTATCACCCATCACATTTCATCATGAGGACACTTGGTATTCCTTCGCTCACTTGCACCAAGTCCCCCCAGCCCCAGCACACAACCCTCTCTCTGCCCTTTGCAAGCATCCTTAACAGGGACAGGGTCTCATGTCTTATCCTGAGAAACCAAAGCTAAACTAGGGGAGGTGGCAGGGTCTGTGTAAGTCTCAGAGAGACACACTAGATGTGGTCGAAAGTGAGAGCAGAGGGCTCTGAATGACACTTGCCCATGAGAGCCAGGGTGAGAATTAACTCTTTAATGGCCAACATTTTCTAGAGCCTTCCACATGCCATGAACCATGTTAGATGGTTGCTTATCTCATCAAAGACTGACAACCTTGGAAGACAGGCCTTACCTCCCCAATTTACAGATGAAGAAACTGAGATTAAGAAAGGTTAGGTAACTTGTATGGGGTCTCTCAACTGAAAAGTGGAGTTAGAAGAGCTCAGAGCATGTAAAGAGTGATTATGAAAGTTTTAAGCCTTTTTTGTGTTATTGACTTTGAGCTATTTCTGTTTATCTTTTATTGTTTAGTTAATTGAATCTATAATTCCTTTTTTTTTTTTTTTTTCCAAAAGAGACCCTGAGTCAGAATATCCCTCTCAGGGTCCATTTCACAACTCAGACAATAGTAGAGAGCAGAAAGACAGGCAGGTGCTGTAACCAGGACTGCTCTAGATGCCCCTGAGGTGGTCATACGTTACCACTGTCTACCTGAACCACGTCTCCCCCCAGTAGATGTGGTACAGGGGGGCTGTCAGTCATAGTACCCACCTCCCATACCCACCAAATATGAGCCACCAGCAGTCTCCCAGCCACCTGACAACAGCAATTGGCTCAGGGGACGTGCTGGCCTTTCTTGCTGCCTATGTGCATCACGCTCTGTGTAACTCCAGGATTTGCTCCCCTTGAGTTGTGCAGTGAAAACGTGCACAGCCATAGCATGGGGTACAGCCATAGCGTGGGTGTACACACATAGCATGGGGTATAACCATAGCTGGAGGGTATAACCATAGCATGGGGGTACAAGTATGGACTCTGGAGCCAAACTGCCTTGTTTCAAATTCTGGTTCTACCAATTAATAGCTGTGTGGCCTTGGGAAAGCAGCTTAACTTATCTGTACCTCAGTTTCTTCATTTGCATCGGAGGTATTAATGGAACCTAAATCATAGGCTTTTTTTTTTTTTTAAACAGGGATAAGTTACTGTTTGTGACCTGCTTAGAACAATGACCAGTTACTTAAGTGCTGGATTCAAAAGAAAACATCTTGCATCTCTAAAACACACAACCCACGTGAGGCCAGCATTCTTTCCTGGGATTGATTTTCAGAAGTAGAGAAAAGAAGCTCTTTTTTCTACTGGGATTTCTAAATTGGGGCTTCTGGTGGCCATGATCCTCACCACGTGGCAAAGGATGTCTGCTGAAAGAGAATGAGGGCAACAGGCAAGGATACGGGGAGACCAGCAGCAAGGGGAGCAGGGGAGAGTCCTGCAGGCTGGAACAGCCGTTCCCGTGGCTCCTACAGTCCTTAGGTGCCTTAGGTCAGGGGCTCCAAATTCAAATGCCAGCAGGAGCCTGGCGGTCCAGCGTGGAAAAATCACTTTTAATGGCAAAGGGAACATTGAGAAATCTTCCTCGACTGTGAGAAAAACAGCAGTGCAAGTTCAGGGTCAGTAGCCCCTGGCTGCATGTGAGGGACGTCTCGGGCGTGGAGGGGAGAGTGAAGAACTGTCAGGCCTGCGCTCTGTGTAACCAGCATAGACCATTTTGCCACAAGAGCCCAGTATAGAATATCCTTGATTTTTTTCTTTTCTCTAAAAGAAGCTATAAATCTGTGACTCTCCGAGTCCATAAACGTTGGATCAGTTTTTTTTGTTTTTTTTTTTACAATATTGTGCAACACATCTGCAAGCGAACGTGTCCCCAGGGTTGCGAGTTATCACCATAGCAGTCCAGTTCCAGGGTCTCCCCATGGAATCTAAATAGAACCAATGTCCTGGGACTCCAGGTCTGGGGTTCCACCTCTGGCAAAGCGTTCCCTGCTCCACCCACACGTCAAAGCTGGCTCTGTGTAAAGGGATTCCCATAGTCCTATGGATCAATCCATTCCTCACCACTGTCCTAACCTCCTCCCTTTGGCTTCTTGCCCCCAGGCTGTACTTTTTCTGTATGGGGGCAGGGGGTGTGGTACTGATGGAGGAGGTCTGCCAGCCAAAGGTAAACCCACAGCAGTTGGATGCTCCAGTGTTACTTAGGTTTTCATAGCTCCTGTAGCTGGAACCTGGGTGCCCAGGGCCTACAGCAAGAACATTCAGGGCCAACCTGGCAAGTGACAGAGAGAAGCTTTTCTGGAAGTCTCTGAGGGCAGGTCCATGGCGGCAGCCATCCAAGACCTCTACTTCTGTCTAGCTGAATCATCAGCCCTGCTCCACTGAAACATCACCACTTAGAACAGGACAGAGTAAGGGGAAATGGCTACTTTAATGTGGGAAAAGCAAGTAGGGATTTGGGGCTCTCCTTGGAAGACTCTTTTCCCGCACTCTTCTTCTGGAAATTAGGAGGAGAAGCCTCTTGTACGCTCTAGCTCTTGTTGGTGCAGACAAAAAGAGCCAAGAGGTAATTCTCAAGAAACACTCCAAGGGTTTTTAGAGACAGGGATTGTTTCTATGTGAAAATGAGAAGAGATCCTCAGACTCCTTTCAGAATAAAATTAGATGAGAGAGGAAGCAAAGGAGATGAGCAGTGAATGCCCCGCCACGCCATGTGGAGAATCTAGAGGGGCTTTCTTGGATGCAGCCTCCAGAGGCTTCCCTTGACGACCCAGCAGCTGCTCTGTCCAGGGCACACACATTTAACTTCATTCACCTGGTGACTCTGGGGGGGGCGTGGCCCGCTACCTGATAGGCCAGATATTCTTGACTGGTCTCACCAAGGCAGACCTCTCATTTATCAGGCTAAAGAATTTCTGGGATTTGCAAATGCTGAGCCCAGAAGAGAGAGATTAAGGCAGCATTTGGAACCCTCTAAGGTTTTACCCTAATCTAGAATCAGCAAGGATATTAGCACCTGGGCAGCAGGCTGCTGCTCTGCTCCCTTCTCTCATTATGATCTGTCTAAACCCCTCACACAGGGCCTGGCTTCAATAAATGCTCCACGAAGGCTGCTGAACTGAATTGGAGTAAGAGGCACAGGAAATGCATTCATTCATTCATCTGTTTGTTCATTAAGTGCTTCTGCACGCTGAGCCCTGTGCTGTTGGAGCGGTTTCAGGCCCCCGGTGGGAGTTGCGCGTGAAGGGCACACCTGGAGTGGTGCCACTCAGCACAGCACTGGATTTATGCCCCTCCTTTACTGGAGCAGGAACACTGAGCTCATGGAAAACTGCAGATGGGCCCCAGGGATACAAACACTGTTGCTGCTGAGGACACAGCTTCACAGGGGATGCAGATACCAGTCAGGGAAGTTCAGCCCACCTCCTGCCATGATTTGGGGGCATGTCAGAGTCTAGGTGGAGCCAGCCAAAAATCTAGCTTCTTAATTCCTTGACATTCCAGCAAAGTTCCTGTAATTCCAGCAATATTCACCTGCTCTGTGTCATGGTCACCTTTTCCCAGGGTCTCAGCCTGCTTTCTCCTTGAACTTCACCATCTCACTCCCTAAGCGTTGCCTTCTGCCCTGCCAGCTTTCCCTGCTTTTTGAGACTATACCAGTCCCTCTTCCTGGTCCTTTTGCTTCTGCTCTATAACTTCCCCACCCCCTCTAACTTCACCCGATAGTGGTGTGAGGAGAGTTAGACCATTGGAACTATGCTTTCCAGCATGTTCAATTCTTTGCACCCCATGTCTTACCCTTACCCCTACCAGGGAAATCTCACACCCAGTTTCCTGGTTTCCAACTTCAGCTGAGTCCTCAGATCCTTTAAAATAACTAGTGACACTTGGAAGGAGGGACCTAGGATGAGGGGTGAAGTGGTGGGAATGGATCAGCTCAGCCAGACACAGAAGAAGGGAGAAAGGGGTGCATGCTCGGTAATGTCAAAGGCTGCAGAAGGGCTGGCTAGAATGAGAACTGAGGAACTGAGGAAAGGTTACTGGGATTGACTGTTACGTGTCAGATGATCTTTGTAGGGGCTGTTTCTGCAGAGGGTGAATGCAGAAAGCAGACTGCTGGCAGGCTGAGGAGTGAATGGGAGAGGAGGAAGGAGACACAGGAAAAGGAACTTCTTTACAGGAATTTGGCTGGGAAGGGGAGGAGAGTTTTCAACAGCCTGAGTACAAGTGAGGTTCAGAGTATTAGAGGCAGATGAACCTGGAGTGAGCCCTAGTTTCATCACTTGGCAATTGCTTGAGCTTGGGAATGAATGTCACTGAATTCCCTGAAGCCTCAGTTTCCTCATCTACAAATGGAAAGGATATCTCCTACTTCACTGGGTTGGTGTGAGGATTAACCAAGATAAGGCAGGTAAATCACCATGCACCTGGCACATAGTAGGTACCCGGATCACCGTCTTTCTCACATTTGCAGGCTCATGGGAAGCAGCCAGTGGAAAAGGAAAAATTAAAGATTCTGGCAGGGGTGGTAATTGGCAGGGTATGTCCTAGTGGAGATGGGAGAGGATGAGGTCAACCTCCAAAATGGAAGAGGAACAGTTCTTCTGAGACAGGAGAGAATGAAAGGATGGAGGAAGATGCAGATCAAAAATTGATGTGAAGGGGCTGGAAGTGGTGATCTGAAGAAGCTGTAGCCTTTCTTCAGTTCTCCAGGCTCCCTTTCCACCTGACCAATCAACTGTTTGACGGTTTTCGAGTCCATAAATCAAGTCCATAAATAGACTGAACATCAATGGTTTCTCACATGGTGTGGTTTCACACAAATACCATCCTCCTGAGAGATCCTTCCAATATGTTTAAGTGTCTCTTAAAGTGTGGACCCAGAACTGAGCCTAAGCATTTCAGATATGGCCCTGCCCTGTGACAGGGCTCCCGCCTCCCTCTCTAGACACTGTGACTCTGCCAACCCTGTCAACGGTTGTTCGGGCTTCCAGCTGCTAGATCAGACCTTGGTTTACACTGAGCTTGCAGTCAAACAAAATCTCTAGGCAGTTTTCACATGCAACACCATCGAGACGGAATTCCTTCTTCTTTCGTCATTTTTTTCCTTTTAACCACTAAGTACAACACTTTACTTTGATTCCCTTAAAGTCTTATCTTCATTTTGACCCATTCTTCTAGTCTTTCAGATTCAGTTCCCCTGGCCCCAGAGGAGGAAGTTATATTTCAGACCTGTCAGGTGACTCAGCCGCATCTACACAAAGAGTCCTTGTTAGTTGCAGCCAAGCAGCTCTGATTTCCCTGGGGACAACCCGGGACTGTGCAAAGATAACTCTGGGTCTCCTGAATGCCCAGGAGGCTGTGCAGGGAGACAGGGGTTCACCTGAGCCAGGATGCGTAAGACTTCTTTGGAGAAGTGGGCCCCTCCCTGAGAACTTGAGACATAGCTTTCAGAAAAGGTTGTGAGTAACATCTACTTTCAAGTTCAAAACCACTCTTGGGAAATGAAACTAATTGTACAGAAAGGTCAGTACGAATACATACTCTTCCTGGTGGCAAATGGAGGCAAGATTTCCAGACAGCACCTACTGGTGCTCAGTAAATGCCGAATAAACAGAGAATGAATAAATGAGCCAATGAATGAATCAAATATAAATGTGGATGATTTTGAAGCCCCTGTTGATGTAGGCTATGGTTTGCCGGGCACATACACCTGCTGTGCAGTGGGGACGAACGTGGCCCCAGGGTAGGGATAGTACTGCCCAACGTAAAGACCGGGAGGACATGGTGCCCAGAGATCAAAGAGCTGTCTGGTGGCAGAGGAATGGGCTCTGGGAATCGCTGGTCTTTCCCCAGGTCTTCTGGCATCTTGTTTTCCTCTCCCATGGGCATTTTATGCTGCCCTCTGTCCCCTCCCTTATCATGTCAGCTGGGAAGAGCTCGTGTAAAGATTAATGCAAAATGAAACAGCCATTTTTTTTGTTTGTTTTTTTAAGTTATACAATTTTTATTTATTTATTTATTTATTTATGGCTGTGTTGGGTCTTCGCTTCTGTGCGAGGGCTTTCTCTAATTGTGGCAAGCGGGGGCCACTCTTCATCGCGGTGCGCGGGCCTCTCACTATCGCGGCCTCTCTTGCTGCGGAGCACAGGCTCCAGACGCGCAGGCTCAGTAGTTGTGGCTCACGGGCCTAGTTGCTCCGCGGCACGTGGGATCTTCCCAGACCAGGGCTCGAACCCGTGTCCCCTGTGGCTCCAAACACGACCACCAGTTTCTTGTCTGCCATGAGGCCGGGCGCCGGAAATGCAGTCCGGAGAGGTCTCCTAGCCGCTGAAACAGCCATTTTGAAAAGCCAGCTGTTTCACGCCTACATTCCCAAGAAAGGTTTGATGTCAAACCAGCTCTTGGGAAGCTCCACATGCTTCACAGCTATCACTGCTCTCATCAGCACAGAGTGCAAGGGATGGAGGGAGCTGGGAAGAAACACATGTAGCTGTTCTCAACTTGGAAAGGGGTAAACTGAGGCAGAGGCTCAGCTAGGGAGTGGGAGGTGACGGGGCAAACAGAAGACACCATTGCTGCTGTTTCCGAGTGTCTACCTGCAACTCCCCAAGCCCTGACCCACGTGAAGTACATTGAATCCTCACCATCTCTTCCAGGAGACAGACGTGGGGATTTAGAAACCAGCTTCTTCAAAGACACTTAACAATTACAAATTCAGGAAGCAGGACCCCAGCTTCTTTTGATTATTTTTTATTTTGTTTTGGTAATTGACATGAAATAAACAGTCATGAAATAAAACACAATTCTTTTTTTTTTTTTAACATCTTTATTGGAGTATATTTGCGTTACAATGGTAGTGTTAGTTTCTGCTTTATAACAAAGTGAATCAGCTATACGTATACATATATCCCCATATCCCCTCCCTCTTGCGTCTCCCTCCCACCCTCCCTATCCCACCCCTCTAGGTGGTCACAAAGCACCGAGCTGATCTCCCTGAAAACGCAATTCTTATCTTCCCTATTAGACAGTAAACTCCTTGAGGGCAAGGATGGCATCTTTTTCATCTCTGTGACTCTCCATGGCTCTTAGAGCTGTCCCTTATACATAATAGATGTGTAATAAATATTTTAAAAAATAGTAATGATGACGATAATAAGTGCTTTTCTCACCCCGAAGTACTCAGGCCCATATTTTATTAATATTTACTGAGCCTCTACCAAGTGCCAACCAGCATTTTAAGCACTTTGCAAATGTTAAGCAGTGAATGAGGAGGTTGGGTTTCTTCCCTGAGATAGTTAGTTGCCTGGTTGTGAATGACCTGCCAGTGTGGCCATAGCTCTCCTAAGGTGCAGAAGGAGCTCTGGGATCCAACAGCCTTGCGTGGAATTCCACAGTTCACTTATTCATATCAAATGGTAGTGAAATACATCAAGAAATTCTTCCCACTTAATTTTTTTCACTAAGAAAGCTGCTATTGTGTAATCTCAGCTGAGATGGGGTCAAGTAGGGACACAGCTCCTTTGCCTGTTCTCTGGCTCCCTGGAAATTTCCTGAGATGTTTCTGTGGATCTAATACCATTATAAGTCCAGCTGTGCTTGAGAAACTGAGATGGGATTTGAGTCGTTATTCCCTAAGGACAGTGACCCCTGAATGGTCAAGACACATAATGATGGGGAAGGTTTCCCCAGGTGGTCCCAGGCCATTCCTTAGCATTTGTAACAGGAGGCTGTTACACACACAACTGATGCAAATGGAATGAATTATTCTTTTTCCCAGCAGTCCTTGTTACCAAACTGAACTTGAGTCTGCTTGCCAAGCAGAAAAGCCAATTTACTGACACCAGGTTGTGGTGAAGGAAAGTACGTCATTTATTGCAGGCACCAAGCAAGGAGAAAGGGCAGCTCATGCTCAAAAGACCCTAACTCCCCAATGGCTTTCAGGGAAGGGTTTTTTAGGTGACGTCTGTGGGGAGGGCTGCAGTGTACATGACTTTCTTCTGATTGGTTGGTGGTGAGGTAACAGGGTGGTGTTCCAGGCATCTCCATCATCAACCTTCTGGTTCCAACCAGTCTGGGGTTTCAGCCGTAGTTACCATCTTCCACCTGGGTGGGGGGGTCTTAGTTTCTGTAAAACAACTCAAAGGTATGTGTCAGGTTGTTATGTATGTCCCCTGAGGAGGAACTAGGACTCTGTTTTACTTTTCTCGCTTGACTACTTTTCCTTTGTTTCTGCATTCCCTCACTCCTTATGCCTGCTTTTTGGAGCCCAGGGAAGGCCTAGGAGACTATAAATCCTTTTTCTAAAAATAAGACATGGGGAACATGGAGGGGCTTTTGTACCTGGGAAGGCTCCACAGGGTCCTGCTCTCCTCCAATCCCCCCTTTTCTTTGATACTCCTCAACCCTGAGGGGAACAGGGGAGGTGTTGCAGGAAGGGGGACTCCTTCCAGAGCCTAAGAGTGGGCTCTTGTCTAACACTTGGAAATGAATTGTCCGAGGAGACACATGTACTGACAAAGCAAGAGATTTTACTAGAAATTGTTGCCCAGGCAGAGGGCAGCAGGGTAAGGGAACCCAGGAGAACTGCTCTGCCACGTGGCTCCCAGTCTCAGGCTTTATGGTAACAGGGTTAGTTTCCAGGTTGTCTCTGGCCAGTCATCTCGTTTGGCCCAAGTGTGACTCAGGGTCCTTCCTGGTGGTGTACGCATCTCTCAGCCAAGATGGATTCCAGCGAGAAGGACTCTGCGAGGCTGGTGGTCTCCTCCCTCTTTTGGCCCCTCCCGAATTCTCCCGGTTAGTTTTTGGCAGCTGCGCCATGCTCCTTACTGGGACCTGCTGTTGTGAGACAACTCAGGCAAGCGGGCCTGGTGAAGGCAGGTGGTTTCAGTCAACAGTTCCCTGACAGAGGGTCAGGAAAGAAAATAAGGTTTTGGAGAGACAGGTTAATTAGAAACTCGGCAGGGGAACTTGGTTTTAGGGACACTCGGTTTCACCCTCATTGGCATCCTGAGAAGTGGAGCAGTTCCTGTAAGGGGTTTTGCTCTGTCCCATCATAGGGTAACCTGTACGGCAGAGACTCCTAGTGTCCCCCAGTATCCATTTTACCTTTCTTCCTCAGGAGTGGACCCCCCAGTATTTAGCAGGCACACAGAGTAAAGGGTGTCTTTCAGCCTCCCCTGTTGGGCGCGTCTCTGGGCAATGATGTAAGTGAACGTGATGTGTTGGGGTGGGAGGGAAAGGGGGAGCAGGGGAAGGATAATGGGAGGAATAGGCCGAATGCTGAGGATGGTGAGAAGGCGCCATAAATAGATACTGGGTTCTTGACAACTTCCTGAAGCCTAAGTCCAGACTTCCTTTACACAAGAAAGAAATAGATTTGTCTGGTTTTAACCGTTCGGGGGGTGGAGGGTGGGGTCATTACAAACTGAATCTAAGTCTCACTGGCACTGGGTTAGGGCATGAGGCTGCTTGTCCCACTGAAGGTTTGAAGACTTCTGGAAGTCGAACACTTACTCCAAGAATTATTTTCCAAGTCATAGGGGGGATCCAGATCTCCATTCCCCCCCTGGCCGCTGCCATCAGCTCAAAACAATCTCAGGAAGGATTCATACAAGGGATCCTTGGGGAGAAAACCTCACTAGGGTCCAAAAATTCTGCATGACCAGAGCAAGTCTCTCAGAGTCTCCTTTGCAAGAGTGTGTTGCGAAAAGCACAGTAGAGGCAGATTACATGGTTATGAGGGAGGGAGGGGAAGGGTTTTAATAAGCAGTGAGAAAAAGGCAGCATTTTACAGACTCCCGCCTCTCCACCCGGGTTTCTGTTATTCCTTCCCCCTGCATCTTTTTTCTCTCCTTTACCTAAAGAAACACATCATCTCCAATTGCTAGAAATCAGTTTACACATCAGCCAGCCAGCAGTCAGGTCTCTTTAAACTGAGAGTGAAATAAATTCCAATTCAAACGGACCTAAACACAAAGTAATTAATAATTTATCAGCTCATCTAACTAGAAAGTCCAGGGGCTCCACACGCAGCTGGATTCGGGGTTTTTTTGTTTTTGTTTTCGTTATTATTTATTTATTTATTTGGCTGTGTTGGGTCTTCATTTCTGTGCGAGGGCTTTCTCTAGTTGCGGCGAGCGGGGGCCACTCTTCATCGCGGTGCGCGGGCCTCTCACTATCGCGGCCTCTCTTGTTGCGGAGCACAGGCTCCAGACGCGCAGGCTCAGTAGTTGTGGCTCACGGGCCTAGTTGCTCCGCGGCATGTGGGATCTTCCCAGACCAGGGCTCGAACCCGTGTCCCCTGCGTTGGCAGGCAGATTCTCAACCACTGCGCCACCAGGGAAGCCCCTCAGGGGTTTAAACTGCGTCCTAAGGACTCTCTCAGCTTTGCTCTCCTCTACAAGGATTCCCCCACCCCAGGCGGTGGCAAGAAGGCCACCAGGAGCCACAGGGTCACCTAGTTCCAGCCTAGTCAGCCCTTCGGAAGGCCACATCCTCCTTTCCAACGGTTTCAGTAAAAATCCTGGGACTAACTCTATGACTGACTTGGGCCTGGGCCTATCCCCGAACGCACTGCTGATTGACGGGCCGGACCGCCTATGCTGCTAGGAGGGTGGGGCAGCGGCCTTGGAACAAGGTATAAGCCTGTCTTCTGAATCCTAATTGCTTGTTTTAAATGACGGCCGATCTCCGTGGACCCAAGAGCGGGATGTAAAGAGCAGTTCGGTGGGGTGAGGATCCTGTGCTGATGTGTCCAGGGGGAACCCCAGCTCCCCGCAGAGCCGGCCCAGCAAGATGGGCAAGTAGGTCTCACCGCACTAGCTACGCAGGGAGCGCAGCTGTCAGCATCACAACCACCGCCTCCCCCAACCCTGCCCGGGGACTGGAGGCTTCAGGGAAATACCTAGATGCCCCATCTCAAGGAAAGCGCTGTGGCCCCCACCTCCAGAAGTGCGCTGTCTGCTTCGGAAAGTCTCCCCAGCCCACGTTTACGGATGTAAGGATCAGAAAGGCAACCGCTGACCCCATCCCTAACGTCATTCTCTGTCACTGTCGCCTTCTGAAACAGGCATTCTCTTGGCTGGCCTAGCCGAGGGGCAAGCCGAGACTTAGACCTGCCCTTTAGGGGACGTGCACAGGGTTGCAGGGACTTTTCATCATTGTGACCACCTACCGCCCCCCAATAAAATGACCAAATCTGCCCTTAGGTCACCAGCACAGAAGCTGGTCCTCGTGGGAGAGTGGCAAATGGCCAGGGCGGCAGCACCACTGCCTCTGCAGACCTCTGTGCTCCAGAACACGGGCTGGTTCACTTACCCACATGCTCCTGCCCCAAGGCTGCCCCTCTCACCTGCCAGCTTGGGCCTGGCTGAGTGTGGCCCCCAGGGAGAGCAGGGGCTGAGCCAAGCCTGAGAGGCCCATCCCTAGAAAAAGTCACCTCCTTTTCCCTTCTCCCTGCCATCTTAGGTGCCTGGACACCTGCACTTAGAAACTAGATTGGGAATTTAAGTTTTTCTGCAGTTTGGGGCTAAGAATTGAGGATCAGGTCTATGAGCTCACAGCACAACCTTTTCTTACAACATTTCCTAAAGTCAGTTAAAATTATGGTCATCTCTCAGAAAAATTAAGACTGTGGACCCTCCCAGGTCCAACCTAGAGGAGAGAAGCTATGTTCTCATGGAATAAATTAGAAATAATCCTGATTTTTAAAAATCAAGACCAGAAGCCTCTCAACATTTAAACGTTACAGACTAATAGAATCTAAGCTGCAGGGTTAAGCATAACAAACAGCGCATGGTAACAAGTATTAATGATATAACACAAAAGCATCAGAAGCAGCACTAGAAATTTGCTGAGGCCACCATTTAATTAATCCAAGTTGAATGTATAGCTTTGCTTACAGGTGGTTCCAGGCCAGAGGCATGAAAGCCAGCATTTGTGGGATAGCCAGGAGGAAAAGCAGCCAGTACAGACCATGGAGCAAAGGAGTAGCCTTCCTCACCCCAACCTTGATGCCCCAGCTTCCAGTGCCCCCACCTTGGGATGCATGCAGCACCCTTCCTTCTCTTTACCACTGCACTGACCCCACTTATAACGCTGTACTTGCAAGATTGTGAGCTCCTTCAAAGCATGGATGTTGCCCTGTTCGTTTTAGAATCCATGTGTGCTTGTGGAGAGAATGAATGACTGAATGAATAACCCAGCAGAAATAAATGGAGAGAGGCAGAGGGGAAGGGCAGCTCTAAGCAGGGAACCTTGCTCTTTCCTAGAAAATCCTTGATGAATCTGGAGAGAGTTGGCTGAACAAAAGATAATAAAGAGTCTGCATTATTATTTAACTTATTAAGTTATTCGAAAAGGTGAGAAAGTGAGTCATGTCTTAGATTGGAAGGAACAGAGATCCACTAAGTTCCCTTAAACATTATAGGGTTTATTTTAAGGCCACACGTAGGGCTTCCCTGGTGGTGCAGTGGTTAAGAATCCTCCTGCCAATGCAGGGGACACAGGTTCGAGCCCTGGCCTGGGAAGATCCCACGTGCCGTGGAGCAACTAAGCCAGCGAGCCACAACTACTGAGCCCGAGTGCCACAACTACGGAAGCCTGTGCGCCTAGAGCCCGTGCACCGCAATGAAGAGTAGGCCCCGCTCACCACAACTCGAGAAAGCCTGCGTGCAGCAACAAAGACCCAATGAAGCCAAAAGTAAATAAAATAAATAAATTTAAGGCCACCCATAGATAAGGAAGTAAGGGCCATAGACCAAACGACAGGTCTAATGGTGACCCAGGACAAACCACACAGAACCTGCGTGGAGTCCAACAGAGCCCCAGATGTAGTTCAGGAACCAAGAGGTCTTTCAAGATCAAACACAGCCCTAAAAAACTGACACTCTGTCATCTTGCCAGCTGAGCAGCAGGCTCCATCCATCCTTGCCTTCATGCTTTGTCAGTGAGGCAACTCCGGGACTCCTTCTCTGCCCCTGTTCTACCTGTTGCTTATTTGCACGATTACTGCTTCAGGACCTCAAATGCCTGCTTTGTCTCTGTCTCCTTTACTAGCAAGTGTTCCCTCTAAGTCTCCTTGTAAAGTTTGCCAAGACAGAGGATCTCATTGGTCACTGGGCTGAGCCTTCACTGGCTGGCCAACCAGAAGCGGGCGGCTGCTTGGACCAGGTGCAGGGCCCAGGGTGGCGGGTTCATGGGTATGACTCTGTGTGTGGGCAGAAGTTCTTTGCAGGGACTGTAGGTGTAGCAGGTGTCCTGAGGGCTGGAGCCTCCAGCCCCTGATCATAGACACTGTATGATTAAAGTGTGAGAGGAGAAGGGCAGAGACTACTTGGAGTAACGTGTTGAGTTTGTGTACTTTTGACAATTCTGGTGTGTTTCCGACAATCATAGAGATTTCTTTTACTCTGCAAAGTTGGTGAACACATATCCCTAGGTCCCCCTCATGCCATGTGTGTGCCCCACTTGGGTCAAAGAATCAACACTGGGTGTTCAGTGTGCCTTTCAAGCGGATCGTGGATTGGTGGGGACTATAGCGGAAGAGGAACATGAGCCTTGACAGAGATGGTGAACATGTGCCCATGATTTCATTTATGTTAGTAGAGAATGTAGAGGGGTGACAAAGCTGGTTTTTAGAGGATATAGGAACAAAGATTTTGTGCACTCGGAGAACAAAAAGGAATGCTGAAGTAAGAATGCAAAGTTAGATACAAAACTGTTTGTTTAATGTCCTACAGGGGCAACAAAACTATAACCTTTGGGGTTATTTTTTCCTACCAGATAGAAATCATTTGCATCTCTACTAAAAAGTCATTTACATTTTAACAGTTTCTACATAGCCTCATCTAATTTTACAGTAGTATGCATGCCTGGACTCTAATTAATAGTAAATAGTCCAAGTTACCTTCCGCTGGAGAGCCAGATGACCCTCAGATGGGCTCATTAAAACACTGCTTTCATTGAATATGAAAGGTTCTTTTGCCCCTCCCCTTCCCCTCTGCAAGTTTTAATCATTATTTTTAACAGGGAGAAACATCAACCACATTTTGCTTCATTGGGTATTAAAGAGGGGAAAATGATAGAGAATTGGGAGGCCAAATGCTCAAGGTGCGGGGCACCAGGGCTCTCTACCTGGCTGGGCAGCTCGCCAGCAGGGTGACCTTAAATTTGATTGCACTGGTTCTCGGTGTCCTCGTCTATAAAATGGGGCTTTTGGACTGTACATTTGGCAGGACTTTGCGCTAAAGGTCGTTTTTTAAATTAAAAAAAAGAAAGACACAAAAAACCCCCGATCCCGGCCCCCTCCCTTATCACCCACAGTAATTCTGAGAGAGAAAGAGGAAGGGGAGAACAGGCCCAGAAGCAATTTACTGGGAGAGGATCGTTGTGACTGCTCCAGAAAACACCACCCAATCATGCATATTTACAGACGGATGAGGGGAGCAGAAATGGGGCTTGTCCTCAAGGAGCGAATTTACAGGCGTTGCTTCTTTCGTTGTGTGTAGGACAGGAGGAGGACGGCGATCACACTTCTCTATCACAAGTCAGATTGCTTGCGGGTCTCCTCTCCTGCTCGCTCCAGCGGCGGCAAAGCCTGCGCGGCTCCCGGGCGCCGCCGCCGCCCCGCGACTCCACCCCGCGGGGGCAGCGGTGCCGGAAACGCCCCAGCGCGGCAGAGCTCCGCCGGCCGGCCCCAGGGACGACCTGCAGCCTCGCGGGCACGGGGCCAGAATCTCCCTGGGGGACTATCAATGAGCCACCCTTGTTTTGTGAAACACACACTCTGCGGTTTCAGGCAACACTAGCCGGTTGCCACGGGCGTTTTCTGTTTTGACAGGAGCGGGGACAGACCGAATCCCCCGACTCTGAGTTGCAGATTGTGGACGTTGGTGTCTCCTTTACCCCGGAAGGATGGAGGGCTGCACCCGCCCTTCTCACATTCCTTTTCAAGTCACCTGACCTTGGCTAAGCGCCAGGTGTTTCCGCTCAGGCTTGAGGCACGGGGGCACCCTTTTCCCTGGCAGGTGAGGTGAGGCGAAAGGATTTTCAGGAAGGCGAGCCCCTTCCTTTTTATCCCCCAGGGATAAACCCCCTTGAACACCCTTTTTTCCTCTCCAGAGTAGATGGAACTGTGGAGCCCTGCACTCCGCTTGCTTCTGCCAGACTCACGAAAGGCCAAGAGTGAACTCTCTCCAGGAACGCCATGCAGGCATCCCAACAAGACGAAGCAAGGAACCAGGGGCCCAAGCAGATAGCCCGGAGGGCTTTGAACCTGCAGAGGGGGTTTGGAAGCTCAGGGCTGAGCACTTGTCCAACAGGGCTGTTCTTGGCTTAGTGAGGCTGGCGCTGCACGGCAGGAAGTGTAGCGTCACACACACGCACACGCACACACACACACACACACACACAAATGCATTAATGCTGAAGCACCTCCCTCTCTTTGTAACAACTCAAAATGCCACCACCTGTGTCCAAATACTCCTTAGAGATTATGCATCATTAGGTTGAAAACCAGTTAAATCATTTCCTAAACTATATTCCAAAAGACATTAATTAGTTCCTTGAGATGTCAGTAGGAATGATATGAAAGGAGTCCATGGTCAATATCAGGATGATTTTGGGAAATGGCGGGTTCAAAAAATAGGCAGCAGAGTTTCTGAGAAAAGGACTTCTCAGAAACCTTAATATAAAAATAGGTGTTTTGAATGATCAAGATGCCCCAATCTAATTGACAGTGGAATTCTTTCTCTGTGGGTCTCCCTTTGGGTGGACACACCTCGGACAACTCTTAGCCACCCCCAGGGACTTTTGTATCCTCCGCAGTGTGAAGCACAGAGCTGAGTGCTCAGAAGGCCCTTACGTTTTGACTGAATTGAACACCTTCAGAACTCTGGCAAACCAGAACGTGTGAAGCTACCAGGAAGGAGGCCAGAGTGTCTGGAAACCACTGTAAAGATGACCTCACCAAGAAACCAGCGTGGCGGGGCTCCCAGAGTGCTCAAGGGGATGCGTCCTGCCTGAGAGAGAGAAGGTTGCCAGCGCCTTTGGCTGGCGTGGTTCAAGGAAGCTGAAATAGCCCCGGTGATTGGAAGAGAAGTACGTGTGCACGAAATTATTCAAATGCTGACAGGTGGGCTGGAGGTCTCCTCTCCTGCTGGCCTGGCAGCCTCTGCGTGGAAAGCCTTGCCTGGGAGATGGGTCCCAGCCACGCTGGTGAGATGCTGGAAATACAAGCCCAGCAGATACAATGGCTGTGAGTCACAGTAAAGCACCAGCTGTCAGGTACTCAGGAGAGAAGCTGAAGCCAGGAGACTCACTGAGCTGTGAGTGCAAAAGACAAAGAGCAGAGTGTCAGATCCCAGGCTCAGGTTTCTCATAATGGAAGCCAGAGCTGTGTGCTGAGCTTCAGGCTGTGCTCCAAGGTCGGGGGGCAAAACCCTGCCTCTTCCGTTCCAGGAGGATGCAACCCAAGCACGCCCATTCCTCCCAGGCCAGGGCCAGCGGGGATCTGCCTCTGCCCGTGAAAAATTGGGTGAGCAGCCCAGCACCTGTCAGGGTCCCAGCACTTCAGCTGCAGCCTCCCAGGCTTGGAAATCTGGGTTCTGTTTCCCGAGGGTGCTCTGTGCTAGCAAACCTCTCCGAGCAGCTACAAGCTCTTGGCTCCTAAATGTTTCCAGTTTAACTGGCCTGGCCCGTGCCTGAGGCCTTGTGTTCAAGATCCCAGCTCTAAAGAAAGAAAAGAAATGAAAAGGTAGGTGGCCTGCACTTCCCCAGGGCTGGTGGGCTCCGAGCCTCCTGACTCTCAGTGTGCTGGACCGCACGGAGTGGCTAGGGTTTTTTTTGGCCTGGGCGACTTTTTTTGCTCACAGGTCACAGTCAAGCTTCTTAAACTTGGATGACAGTAAAGCAATGACTAACTGGGTAATTAAAGCCACAAGTCAGGAGGCCTGAGCAGGCCCCTCCTCTGGAACCTCCTCCAGTGGCCTGTTCCACAGGCTATGCCCCTCGCTCTTCCCCACAGCAGAAACGTTTCTGTGAATGTAAAGCCCTCTGCGGTGACCTCCACCTCCTCTCAAGGTCACTTGTCCATTGCTCCATCCCCCCTCCCCACGCCACCATCCCTGTCCACTGCAAGGAAGGAGGAAATCTAACCACACTCCCCGCCCGCTGCCCCAACGGGAACATGACAGAAGGTTTCCAACTAAAACCAAAGTTACTCCACAGCACTTCCTGCCAGGCTGACATGCTAGAGGGCATGGCGTGCTTCCCTCGGCTCTTTCTGTTCTACAGAACTTCTCTGCTTCAGGCACTCGAGAGCCTCCCCACTTCCTGGGGAGAGTGGATGCGAACCTCAAAGCTGACAAGGCCGCAGCTGAGAAGAGCTGGCTTGCTTCAAAGGCCCTGTCTGCTCCGGGTCTGAAGCTCTTGGTGAATGTCTCTCCCTGCTTCTGAAACAAAATGAATAGCTGCTGAAGTTTACGAGGTCCCCAGAGACATTTCTGTGTGCCTCCCTCTAACAGCGGGCCCCTGGGCCTGTACAGCAAGGCCCCTAAGCTCCCCTCGGCAGGGATGCTCTCTGTGGTTTACGCCTCTTTGATGCCTCTGCCCTCTTTCTGGCTGGCCCTCTGGCTGCCCCTGCGTCCTCCCTCTTCTCCACCTGCCCTCTATCCCTCCTGCATCCCTATCTTAAGCAGCAGCCCCTTTTCCACTGAGGAGACATGGGTGGAAGAGGAGTTACAGTTGGGGATGGGAGGGCTATATGATTTTTGTATGCTATTCCAGAATAGGTCTGTGGTTATTTTAATTTTAAAAAAATAATTTATGTTCCCTCCAAATCTTTGAGGATCTTTGATTGCAGGAAGTTGTGGACCATGCTAATCCCATGGCTCTGTGATGGTTACCCGCCTTGGCAGGCTGCTGCTTACGCTGGGATATAACAACCAGGACATGAGAAGCAAGAGTAATTTGGGTTATTACTTTTTAGCAAGAATCTCTTTCCACTGAAACTGTAAAACTCTAGAAGGCAGGGGCTCTCTGACATTGAACCTCGTGGTCTTGTGATAATGCCTGGAAAACAGTAACTGTTCTCAGAAGATGTATTTGTTAGGTTACTGTCATTCCTTCAAAAAAAAAATTAAAAGATTAAAGAAGTCACTCTCTGTTCTCAAGATGCTTCACGTGTAAGTGTTTAGGCCACATACATGTTGAGAAATTGCACATATATCGTCTTCATCTCGTATCGCCAAGAACTGATGTTACCAAACCTCTTGTCTCATCCACTGTCTTATCATCTGTGCTTAGCAGACTAAGACCTAGCAAACCAGACGAACTTTCGGGAAACCTGCAGACATTTGAGGGCATTTGAGACAAAGAAATCCAATGGAGTTCTAAACGGAAATGAGAAGCAGAAAGATGGTCCTGTTGTGAAGTGGCCCCAAGCCTCAGACCTGCCCTGGATGTCACCAAGTGCCTCTGGCCTTCGGGGCCATTGAAGATGCTCAGCTCGGGGTCTCTGCTGTGGCTGGACTTCCTGGCCAGCCAGGCCCGAGGGCGGCAGAGGAGGGAGTGCTGTGGGTGAGCTGGGTGAGGTGGGCGGAGCACAGTGACTGCAGGGGTGACTGCAGCGAGGAGACTTAGGACAGAGGAAGCCACAGGACGGACGACCCCCTCTGCAGAAGCGACTTTCTGGCCCCCTCGTCCCCCAAACATGCTCTCCAACTAAAAAATATTAATTGTGCATAATTCTGAAGGCCCACACGTGTGTGTATGTCTATACCTGTGTGCATGTGCTACCATATTTCTTTGTTCCTGGGGAGAAACATAAGCTACAAGCCTCACATGCTTCTTCATTGTTGAGTTACTACTGCTTAAAAAGTCAGAGAAAAAAAGCTCAGTCCAACCGTCTATGAACAGACAAATTTAAGCAAGAACGGCTCGAGTTCCTGCCAGTTGCTGATGAGGCAGTTATTAAGTGTGATGACAACCACCAATTTAGTGAAGGGTCACTAGTTTGTTTGTTTGTTTTTAAATATTGAAACCCTCTCAGGTATACTTGGATCCCTTACTTGAAATCATAGCAAATAGTAGCATTATGGTGACAGAAAGAATTCAACCACTTCCTGGCAAGTAATGAGTATTTCATTTTATTCTACTTGTCTAGAGTTAGTTTAGAAGTCACATCAAAGTAAACTTTTCGCTGATCGTCCTTGAGTTTGCTGATCCCAAGAAGGGATTCAAGGGCAGGATCCCCTGGGATCCACTCTGAGCAATGGGGAGTCCCTGTCCCCCAGGCCATCTGCTGTCAACAAGCCAGGGGACTGGACCTGGAGGGCTGCGATTTGGTCATAATGAGCCATCTGGCTGCCTGGCAGAAGGAGCCCATGGGAGTAGGTGTCTGAGATGTTACTGACATTACCACTGACCTTTGCCAAGGAGTGGGTTTGGTTTTATCCAGAATGGCTCAGCCTGGTGGTAAGAATACATCATCTTGGTCCAGGACACTTTCAGGGATTAGGCTCAAAATCCTCAGCCTCCAAATTGAATATCTTCTTATAATTATTTTTTTAATTGAAGTATAGTTGATTTATGGTATCGTGTTAGTTTCAGGTATACAACAAAGTGATTTGAGTTTGTTTTTTTTGCAGATTATATTCCATTATAGGTTATTACAGGATATTGGGTATAATTCCCTGTGCTATATAGTAAACCCTTGTTGCTTATCTATTTTATGTATAGTAGTTTGTATCTGTTAATCCCATACTGCTAATTTGTCCCTCCCTCCCTCCTTCACTCTCCCCTTTGGTAAACCATAAGTTTGTTTTCTGTGCTTTAGTCTGTTTCTGTTTTGTACATAAATTCATTTGTTTTATTTTTTATATTCCACACGTAAATGATATCATATAGTATTTTTCTTGGTCTAACTTACTTCACTAAGAATGATATTCTCTAGGTCCATCCATGTTGCTGCAAATGGCAATATTTCATTCTTTTTTATGGCTACTTGAGTAATATTCCACTGTGTATATATACCACATCTTAAGCCAATCTTCTGTTGATGGGCACTTGAGTTGCTTCCATGTATTGGCTATTGTAAATAGCGCTGCTTTGCATGTCGGGGTGCGTGTATCTTTTTGAATTAGAGTTTTTGTTTTTTCCAGGTATATACCCAGGAGTGAAATTGTTGGATCATGTGGTAGTTTCTTAAGGAACCATACTGTTTTCCACAGTGGCTGCACCAATTTACATTCCCACCAACAGTGTACGAGGGTTCCCTTTTCTCCACATCCTCTCCAGCATTTATTATTCTTAGGCTTTTTGGTGATGGCCACAAGTTGAATATTTTGTTGAGCGCTAGGGGCGTATGCTGCACCTGGGTTGTTCTGGGACTTCGTCCTGCCCATCCCTCTACCTATCAAGGAGGGGTGTCTCTACCTACATTGTTGCTCTTGCATGTGTCCTGACCAGCCACAATGGCAGGGCCAAAGCCTGGCTTCTGGAGGTTTCCTTTGTTTTTTAGATAAATGTGCAATTTAAGGATAAAGAGAGTTTGATATATAATGTAGCTTCAGAAGAAATCCTTTAGCTATTCCTTGCTCCCAACAAAATGCCACCCCCAAGATTTTCCCACATAGAAATTCTGGAGCCACTACTCATCTACTGGGACGTGTGTCATGAATAAATTGTTTCTGCTAGAGTAACAAAGTGCATAAGTGATTAACCTTTAAAAACTAAATGAAACGTCGAGGTTGTCCATGTCATAAGTTACTCCCATGTTACTTGGGTTTGGATGTTTTTCTAGGTGGGAGAGGAGATGGTGTTACTGTCTGTACACTGGGTGTCACACCCAAGGAAGTCCAGGGAGTGGGCTATGTTATTAGGGGTTGTTGGGAGCAGGGGCAGACAGAGGCGGAGGGCAGGTGAGCACTGCCGATCCCTGGCCCTGCAGTGGGGTGTTACAGAGCAGTAAAGAAAGGGGATTTCGAGGGTCTTAGAAAGCCAGAGAACTTCCTTCCCCTCCAACCAAGGAAATCACCAAGGAGATGGATTTAGCTCTTAAGACTTAATAGCCTCCTTTGGGGGTTCTGCTTTTTTGGGAATAGAATATTGGAGCACAGCCAGACCAGTCCTCTGAGCCAGGTTTTCTACTCAGAGTCTCGGACTGTGGCTAGAAGTTGTGATTTGCTTGGTCTGAGGAATTTTGTAAATTCAAGGTGTCGTCGTGTTAAAATTGGGAGAATTCGGGTAACATGGAGACTTCTGACTTCTCTAAAGAAGCAGAAGTGTTGGCAACATTAGGCTGTCATTGGTGCATGGCAACAGCAGGCGAGAGCAGGTGCTGGCCGACCCCGTTAGCTGAGGCACACCGGCTCCCCCCTACACACGTACCCGTGCATCCCCCCTCCTGCTTGGGTGCCCTGCAGGCAGGGAGGGTCCTGCCATGGACCACCGCACCCCTGTTCTCCCTGCCACTCAGAAGCAGTCTAGACACACACTTCTGGATCAAAGTTGGCCCCCAGAGCCACGATGTATTCCTGCCCCTGCCCTCACACAAACACAAAAGGCGCCTCCCCATTTACTAAAGCCAAAGAATGTCAGGATTAACCCACGATTGAAACTTGTGAAAGAAGAGCTCAAGGCAGCTTTAGCCTTAGCATTCCACAGCTCCTCATTAGAACAGGGACTTTTTGTGACTCTGGGACAGCTGGAGACACATGACTGCTTTCAAAATCTCACATGAAGGGTGCCGGCCTCAAGGACGCAAGGCAGGCTTGTGGGGTTCCTGACGTGCTCCTCGGACTTGGGGCAGGCGTGTTGGGTGTTCCACACTACAGCACAATGGCAAGAAGGGCCGGGCCGTCAGGAGCAAGGCGGTGGACAGTCACAGTCTGGGCCAAGGTCCCGCTGGCCCCAGGCGAGGCCAATTCACTGACTCCGAAGCAGAACCAGCTAAGAAACAGGCACGGCCCTGGAGCCCTCTCCCACACGCCACACAAGCCGCGTGCTGTGCCGGGCTGTCTGCTCCCCGGGGTACACGCCGACTCGCTCACAGGGCTTCACGTGGAGGGCCGCCGTCTCCTCTGGGCTGAGTTGTGTGGAGCTGCGCAGAATATGCTTAAGGGGGCTTTGGAGTCAGAAAACACCGGAGCCCCGCGAGGCATCTTGGATAGCATCTGCTCCAGGGTTCCCAACGGTGACTGATCTTCAGAATCACCTAGAACACAAACCCCAGATTCTGAGGCTCCAGATCCCACCTCCGCAGCCTACCCCCCAAAACACACACAGTGATTCTGCGGACCAGTCAGGTTTGGGAAACCACTGGTATCGTCCAAACCCTTCACTTCTGTTTCTGAAGTACAATCCTGGGTTAAGTAACTTTTCCAAGGTCACACAGCTGGTTTGGCAGGATTGGGCTTAAAGTACGGGTCTCTTGAATATAATCCAGGGCTTTTTCTACAACACACCACCTCCTGGAGGTACCCATGAAGGGAACGCCAGACGACCCCAGAGGGTTTGGGTAAGGAAAAGGCTAAGAAGCATAGTCTTTGTGCATGTGAGGTAACCCCAGATAGTTTCCCAAATATTGGCTCCCACTGTGGTTTATGACTCAGATGCCACAGTCTCATGTCATCTGGGTAGGAGATTCTGCTTCTGGCTCTATAATTACCCCAGTTTCACTTGTCCTTTGAGAGGTCAGGGAAAGAACTGTGCATGTGTGTATAGACTTCTCTGTGCCTCAGTTTACCTCTATAGAAAATGGAGAGAATGGCGGCACCCTTACGTCTGCCTCATTGGAGCTCTGCAGACCTATTGCATGACCACACAAAGGCACCCTGTGATCCCCTAGGCAGAGAAAGAAGTCTTCCGTACCCACACAGAGCTAGTCTTAAAGTCAAGGCCACTCTTGCCACATTTTAAATAGTTCTATGTCAGAATACCACTGTGACTCCTCTAGCTACCCGGCATGCCCTCCAGGAAGGGCTGCTCGTCTTCTCCTGGTCTCTGGAGGGCTGGTGAAATATTTCCTGTGGGTGATCTTGGGAGGAGCCCCAGTTTTGAAGGACTAAACAAGATTAAAAAAATTAGATACTACTACTAGTAGTAAATAGCTGGCATTGAGTTGTTATTAAGTGCCAGGCACTCTGCCAAACACTTCACATGCATTTAATCCTCACTACAGCCCTATAAGTGAAGTGTTATGAGTATTCCCGTTTTACAGACGTGGAAAATGAGGCTCAGAAAAGTTAACTTGCCCAAGATCACGTAGCTGCTAAGTGACGGAGCCGTGATTCAAACCCACATACTCCAGTCTCCAGGGGCAAAGCTCTGATAAAGGGGCTGGATGACAGGTCACTGTCATCATGAGGTTAACCCTCCATGTGACACTGCCTTGTACTTGCTAGTGGGATGTCACGCCCTGATGCAGCTCAAGCCAAGGGCAGCTTGGGCGCTGCAGCTGTGACTGTCTGCTGGGATGTTCACAGCTCCGTCAGTTCAGGGACTGCCTGACCCAGCCTGACCAAATTAGAGCAGCTAATGGGCGTGACATAATTTGACATGTACATTGTTAGCTGAACCCCTTGGGAGATGATTTTAAATAGAGACAATACCATGCTGTGAACTATTTTGGGTTACGGAGCCCTTATTCTCTAACTCTTGCAGGAAAAAAGAATTGTGTCGTGATAAACTGAAAACCCCCAAGAAGCTGTTCCAGGGTCAGGAGAGCAGCAGCCTAGCTGGATTGGCAGAGATTCTTCCTGGGAGTTTCAGGGATTTCACCCTCATTTCCTAGCACTTTATCCCCCAAACATTCCCAAAACCCTAGTTAAGAACCGCTAACTCTATCCATCCTCCTCCCAGAGACTCCCTAACCAGGAGGATTCAGAACCCCAGTCAAAATCCAGCACTGGTAAGACTGCAAAACAGGCACAGCATGAAGCCCCCATATGCACCCCCCATCCTGCTTTTCCCTCTCTCAGGCGCACAGAACCAGCAATCTACCCAGGGCCGTGCTGAGGGACCACGCAAGTCCACTCTCTCTGGGCGTCACCTGATGCCCAACTCCTAGTTACAGCCAGTCTTCCCCATCCTATTTCCCATGCCCTCATACTTGCTTCCTGACCTTCCTAAAGAGTCTGCCTCCCTGTGTGCTTCTGCCACTGATCCTCATGGCTTAATATGTGCTCATCCTCTCAGGCAAGGCCTACTGACTGTATGACACGTAACCAGCACCCAAGACATGTTTAGTGTTGAATTAATGAATGAAAGTAAGAATAACAGTTTCTCTGGCAATCCCATGCCTTACTCCCAACCATTAAGTCCAATACTGGCTTTCAGGCTAATAAAAATGAATTTGGAAGCAAAAGACCTTTGCCTTTTAAAAAACTGAAGCCCTTGAAATAACACTACTTGAGAAGGATAACCAGGAGCGATATAGAGCACATGGTGGCCTTTCCATATGCATTTCTTTTTTCCCCTTCCTAGCAGGGCCCCATACTTCCCAGCCATGCATTTGGGAGGGATTAACCTAATTGCAGTTCTCTGGGCGGACCTCGGTCTGTTCAAGCCATCCAGTCGGTTCCATTGTCCTAGCTACCCTAGCCACAGTGATTGGCTTGGGGATGGCCACCTGGTCCAGATATAAGTAGATTTTGCTTTTGTGATCATTAGGTGGGACAGTCTAAGAATAAAACCATGGGAGACTAAGAAGAAATGGAAAGACACTGGGTCTTCATTGGCTTGTCCAGCTACTACATCTGGCCTTACCTAAGCCCACCCAACCTCTGGTCTTCTCAATTACATAAGCAAACAAAGCCTCTTTTTGTTTAAGCCAAATGAATACATAATACAATAATATATAACCCCTTGATTCCTTTTATGATTGAGCTCAGAGACTATTTTGTCAAGTTTTATCACCTTTATTTTACAGCTAATTTAACTTAAAAAAATAAACATACCAAAAAACAAACAAATAAAATCCCTAATTCTTCACTTTCTGCTCAAAGCCTTCCAAAGATTCCCTAGGCTTGTGATGTCCCAAGTGAAGGAGGAAATAACAGTGGTTTCAATCAGATAGAAGCTTATTTCTCTCTCATACAAAATAAGGCTGGATTCTGGCTGGTATGGGAGCTACAGTGTCATCAAAGTTCCAGGTTTCCTCTATCTTTTTGTTCTGCCATACTTAGCATATGGCTTCCATCTTGAATTCACTTCATGGTCCAATGTGGCAGCTAGAGCTCCAGCCATCACATTGATCGTCCTGTTCCATGAAGGCACAGGAAGGAGAAGGGAAAAAAAAAAAAAGATTACGTCAGTAGTCTAGCCCCTCTTAAGGCGTCTTCACAGAAGATCAACCCAACAACTTCTGCTTGTATCTCAATGGCCAACCCAGCTGCAAATGTGGCTGACAAATGTAACCTTCCAGCTGGGCACATTGTCATCCAGTTTAAAATCTTGGTTGTGTTATGAAGGGAAAAGGGGAGAGTAGATACTGGGTAGGCAACTAGCAGTTTCTGCCCCACCCCACTTAACAACCAAGCCTGGCTTCGGTGTTCAGTTCTTTTTTTTTGAATTTTATTTTATTTTATTTTTAATACAGCGGGTTCTTATTAGTTATCTGTTTTATACATATTAGTGTATATATGTCAATCCCAATCTCCCAGTTCATCCCACCACCACCACCTCCGGTGTTCAGTTCTGTCGGTCGGTACCTGCTCCTCCAAAGAGACCCCCTGGTTCAAGCTGCAATTACTCTCTCTGCAGACCCTTAACATCCCAAGTTGGTCCCCCCTCCACCCTGCCCTCCACCTGCCAAGGATCTTCTGACCAGGATCTTCTGATTTATCCAGTTGAGAAGCACTTTTTGAGCCAATAAATAAATAAATGAGAACACTTTAGTCTTTCATTAGAATCTTGGCTTCAGTTTAACTCATAGCACACTTGACCTTCTTCTCTGTCATGCTCTATCTAGTCAGACCCCATTCGTACTTACCCTTCTTCATTCACCAGTCTCCCTTGAACTATGTTCTTTCCAACACAGGTCTGCTCTTCAATATCAGTTTCTAACTTCTTTTTGACATTAACGTTCTCGGTCCCATGGGTAGGAGCCTAGGGCAGCAAGGACTATGGTCAAAAATAGCAGCTGAGTGGGGGCTGGTTTGCAAATCTTCATGGATGACAGGGTGCGATTTTGTCTGGGGACAGGTGACTGAGGCCAGGGCAATGACTTCTTTTTCAGTTCTCCCAAGGCCTTCTGACCCGTTCTAGTACATTTCACATCCCACGGACAGCATTGCAGGCCTCAGTTAGCAACGAACAGCACACACAAGGCAAATCAAACAATAATAATGAAGTGAATTATTGCCTTGCTAGAGGAAACACATCTGCTCCTCCGTACATCACCTGCACAAAAGCAGAGAAAAATAAGAAAAAATAAATCAATGTCTGATAATGCTAAAAAAAATGTGTTGCCTTGAGTCCTCATATAAAATTAAATTTTCCCATTTTGATTTTAATTATAAACTGAAAGCTATTGTAACTCAAAAATGTACATTCTCTTATGTCTTTTCAAATAGCAACATCATTAGGCAGATGTGAAAAATTATCTCCAATTGTATTTTTTTTTTAAGTTAAATTCTACAGAGGAACAGATAGGTTACACTTTAAATCCTTGGTTTAAAACTAAACCTATGAGACACAATATTATAGGTTTGGCCAAGAGGGCTTGACTTTGGATTTAGAAAGTTTAATTGATCCAGTCATCCCTTTTATTAAAGCTATCCATATATTTTTAAACCAAAGAATTGTAATAATGCATATTTTAGGGCCAGAAGCATTCATCATCTTGACGACCAAGTGATAAACGGTGAAAAGATTTGAGATCTAAGACACTCTGTTACTATATTGAAAGGTCAGGTAAAGAAATTCCAAGGGAAGGTGTTGGCATATGTCCCCTCTGCTTTTTAATTTCCAATGACAGCCAGTGACATCACCATTCCAAACATTTCCCATTTGGATTAAACAGAACTTGATTCTCCAGGGAAAACTGGCAGCATAAACTAAAAAGAAATGCATCTTGCTGAAAAGCCAGTCTGTACTCAGGTGTCATACCACCATCAGCGTGACAGGATCTCCACGGAAAAGCAATGCTGGGAGAGACTTCACTCCCCTAGAAGCGTGGTCACCAGTACCCAAGGATGTCAGGGGAACTGGTTGGATCCCAGAGGACGTGTCTTTTTGGTGCAGGAGAGGACATATTGAGGAAGGCAGATGCTGATATGGATAGGGCTTATCTCAGAAAGGTCATTTGAAAGAAAATTTACCAAGGAATGACATTCTCCTCTATCTTGGAGTAGAAGACCAGCCAGATACCGGCAGCCCTACAGCCTGGGCTTCTTTCCAGGGCTGCAGCTCCCCTACAGGCGGTTGAGCAATGTCACCCTGGCAGCACCGAAACCCCGGACAGGCCTCTGAGACTGGGGAGTCTGACCAATAGGTCACTGATGAGAAACTGCACTGTCCTTGGAGACATTGCCTTGCCTAGACTTTAAGAGCCTCCCTTGTTTTTTCCCCTCCAGTATACCACAGCCAGATTTCCTCTCCCCTTCCTGCTGTAGTATTTTGCTCCGAGGACCTTGAGCCACAAAGCTGGGGTGGGGGGGGGGGCGGGTGTGCATATCATTTTACACAAGAGGCATAGGTCCTGTACAACTAGCTGTGTGACGTTGGGCAAGTCACTTAACTTCTCTGTGCTTCAGTTGCCACAACAGTAAAGTGGGGATTATGATTGCATTCACCTGAAATGGCTGTTAACCAGCATTCAGCGAAATCCTACTGGAAAGTGCTGAGGAACAGTGCCTGGCTCATAGAGCTCCACAAAGGCTGGCTGTCACTGCAACTGACAGGGGAGAAGTTTCTCCCTGGATTTCCACTCCAACACACGTTTGCCTCTCCCAACACGGGACAAAGATGATAAGAGAGTGAAATGTCTCACGTGGTCTAGGAATCCTTTCATTCCATCAGTGGTTCCTGAGATATCAAAAGACATCTATGTGTGTGTATGTAGATTCTTTTAATTTCCTAAAGACTATGCTGATTTGGTTACTTTTTAATCTAATGGTGAAAGGCTATGTATTCAACCGTTAGTGCAGGCTTCAGGAACATGTGGATAAAATGTAACCAGCGTTATCTTGGTTCAAATTCCTTTTTTGTGACCAACTGTTGTCTCAATGAACCTTCGCAGGGTTTTTGTTGGTTTTTTTCTTAGTTACAGCAGAGAATAAAATAAACACATCCAGACCTTCTCACACAGATGTAGGCTGATGCCAAATTAGGTCTGTGGAGGCCTCATTTTGGCTCCCCTGGTCACCATGCCGAACAGATTTCATGCACGTTGAAGACAGTCCATTAGTTCTTGGCAAGGAGAATGAAGTTTTCAAAGCTGCTTTCTCTAACAAGCTCCACTCCCCACCCCCGCTTCTCATACACAAAACCCTGCTGAAGGGGAGAGGCTCTCCCCGGTTTGTGGAGAAGAGAGGTCAACCCCATCTGAGATCACCCCGCCAGAGCCTTGACAGTCATCATCTGCAGGACGGCCCTGGACGGTTCTCCATCATTAGATTCCCAGGGTACCACCCAGAGTAAAAGCTCTCCTTCCCGCTCAGGAAAGAAGCATTTTTATTTCACAATCATACAACGAGAGATTTGAAAAGTAGTTTGCAAACTTCTCTGCCTCTAGGGAAGGCGTGTCCATTCACGACCGAAATTTTCTCTCAGTGCATTAGGCGTTGCATTGACTGAGCTTCTGAGCTCTCACAGTGCAGCCGAAAAGGAAACAAAGAAGTTTTGCCTCTATTTGTTACAATGGAAATGTAAGCCATGATGATATGGGTTGAGCTAGGGTACTCGATGGAGTCTTTAGACTGGTTCCTGGGAGGAAAAGCCAGTAGGTTTCTGTTATAGTACCAACTGCCACTGGGCGTGGGTTCCTTGACCTAAATATGCTGTGAGCAAGGCTTCCCTTCCCATAAGGGAGTGAGCACTGTAGTGAAAGGTGCTGAGGTGCTGAGGATCAATATTCACCAGCAACCAGCATTGCGGAGCGTGGTTACCATGGTAACACTGTCAGCCCCAAATGACTGTCATGAGGTGAAAAAATTCTCTTAAAATAAATGAAACCAGAAAAGGTATATTTATCAACCTCTTACCAAACACCTATCTGTGTGCAAAGTAGAACCTGTTCCTTAAGCTACAGATACTAGAAGATTGGGAGAAATTTCATGACATAAACATTTTCTTAAAAGAATTGTTATTCTCACCCCCTAAAAATGGTCGGTAAAAATAACGAATACAGATTTTTTGTTTAAACAGGGAGAGTTCTAAGGAGTGATTGGCCTATACACTTAGATATTATGCAGTTATGACATTAAAATTCTGCACTAAACTACCAATAGTTTGCTTGAAATTTGCAGAATGGTACTTGACTGGGAGTTTTCTTCTAAGTTGTACAAATTATTTCCTGCAGGACCAATAAATGAAGTGTCATAAAATGTGTTATACAATGGGAAAAAGATATTGGTCACACAACTAAAAACACACGGGCACGGTTTTGTTTTGTTTTTTTAAATTTATTTATTTATCTATTTATTTATTTATTTATGGCTGTGCTGGGTCCCCGCCTCCGTGCGAGGGCCCTCCCCAGCCGCGGCAAGCTGGGGCCACCCTTCATCGCGGTGCGCGGGCCCCCCACCACCGCGGCCTCTCCCGCTGCGGAGCCCAGGCTCCAGACGCGCAGGCTCAGTAATTGTGGCCCACGGGCCCAGCCGCTCCGCAGCACGCGGGATCCTCCCAGACCAGGGCTCGAACCCGTGTCCCCTGCACCGGCAGGCAGACCCTCAACCACTGCGCCACCAGGGAAGCCCACGGGCACCGTTTTTGCCCTGCTCTTGCGAAGCTCCATCTGCGCTTGCCTTTCCTTATGAACAGAACCACCATTTTATTTAGAGCAGCAGTGTGTCCAGCCAGAAGACCCAGTTTCACAGCCTCCCTAGCAGTCAGAGGTGGCCAGGTGATACGGTTCTGGGCAGTAACGATAGGCAGAAGTCCCTGGGGCGGATATTGTTGGGAGACAGTTCTCTGTGGTCTCTCTCATTTCTGTATACCTTGCAAGCAGAGACACTTACTGATAGCAACAGAGTATCTTCCCAAGGATGCTTGGATAGCATACAGCCTTGGAAGATAGAGATGCCGTCTCTCCAGAGCGAAGGGGAGGCTTGCTTAGAACCTTGGAAGACAGGGATGGTGTTTCACTCCAGAGCAAAGGGCAGGCCTGCCTACTGCCAATTGTGTAAGATTTGGGGTCCCTGAGTTCAAGGTTCCTCTCCCGTGAGGCAACCCACTGAGTGCACCGGCATTCCTGTGGGCCTATCTGTATCACCCCTATGGGACTTGAGGGTGAGGAGAACTACCGCAAATCGTGCTGCTTGCTGTGTACTGAGTAATAGTGCTGGCTGCCTCTGACCTAGGAGTCTTGTGACTTGTGCCAGCAACCATGAAACCATGGCAGGCTAACTTCTTAGCTTGCAAACAGGATGAAACCTCAGGCCCTTCATTTTTCTTGGTTGGATAAAAAAGAAAAGTAGGAGAAAGCTCTTGCCCCGTGGCCCTTCTCCTTTCTTCCTGCCCTGAGGTACAGCAACCATTTGGGGACCACGTGGTGACAGCATGAGGACACAGGTCTGCATGCTAAGGATGGCAGGGCAGAAAGATGATGAACCTGGGTCCTGATAGAGAATTACTGTGCCAGCCCTGGATTGCATAACTTCAGGCTTGTTATATGAGATGAATGAGCCTCTACTTATTGAAGTCAATGTTGTTTTTCTCCAAGCAAATGCATCCCTAGAGTTTGTATCAAACATAGTAATTAGGTAATAGTAATTGTGTCAGACATATGCAACTTAGGGCATGTATGTTGCTACCTTCCTTACTTCTTGATCTGGAGTCTACCTTTCTGTATATTAAAATTATTACATGTATCTTTTATAAGATAACTCAAATCCTTTTGGGAAAACCAGGTAAAAGTCAATTCAGTAAGTACAACTTAGTCCTGGGCCACATTTATCCCTGAACTATGAGCTATCCCTTAAGTTATTTGTCAAGAAGGCAGTAAAAACAATAGGCCTATCTCTTTCTGGAAACATCTACCACATGCCATGAGGTCTGTTTAGTCACCAGTATGTATCCAGCACCCAGAAAAATGGCTGGCTCATAGCAGGCCCTCAAATTCGTATTAACCAAGTATTCATGAAAGGTCTCTCTTTATCAGATGTGTTGGTTATGCCCCCCCAAAATCAAGATTTAACACAGAGTATTTCAATACATTAGGTCTGTCGTTTGACTATAATAAGCGTTTTAAGAAAAGACCACAGGTCAACTTCAAAGAAACAGCTTCTTATCTTTGTTCCTTATGACTATAAAATGCTGCATAACTTAACAATGGAATCCAGAGAATCTGTTCAACCTTGGAAACTGGTGCAATAGGATACCAGAAGTAATAACAATCATCATCAGAGATTAACACATCTTTGAATGTCATGTACACAAATTATTTTTAGAACATTAGATAAAATTTGAAACCTGTGTCAGGGGACTTCCCTGGTGGCGCAGTGGTTAAGAATCCGCCTGCCAATGCAGGGGACACGGGTTTGAGCCCTGGTCCGGGAGGATCCCACATACCGCGGAGCAACTAAGCCCCTGCGCCACAACTACTGAGCCTGCGCTCTAGGGCCCGCGAGCCACAACTACTGAGCCTGCGTGCCTAGAGCCCGTGCTCCACAACACGAGAAGCCACCGCTATGAGAAGCCTGCACACCGCAACGAAGAGTAGCCCCTGCTCGCTGCAACTAAAGAAAGTCCATGCGCAGCAACGAAGACCCAATGCAGCCAAAAATAAATAAAATTTTTAAAAAACTTACCAGAAAAAAAGAAAGAAACTTGTGTCAGGAAGAAAAATCAAGCAGTGCATAAGATGAGACTATAGGAGGGCAATTTAGAACTTTACACCAAAAATAGAATAAACCAAAAGATACTGTGCACGATAAGATGAGTTACAAATATCCTAAGTATTATTTTCAGTATATGTTATGATTCTTAGTTTCGGTTCCAAACCTAAAGTATATGAAATTATATATAATATGTGTCCTCGGTATGATTTCTGTTTAAATATCTCTCCAAACCAAATGAAATACCATTTCACACCCATTAGGATGGCTATTATTTTTGAAAAAAACGGAAATCAGCAAGTGCTGGCAGGATGTGGAAAAAATGGAACCCTTGTGTGTGCTGGTGGGACTGTAAAATGGTGAGGCTGCTATGGAGAACAGTTTGTGGTTCCTCAGAAATTAAACACAGAATTACCATATGATTCAGCAATTCCATTCCTAAAGAACTGAAAATAGGGACTGAACCAGATATTGCACACAAGTGCTCGTAGCAGCATTATTTACAATGGCCAAAGGTGGAACAACCCAACTGTCCCCCAGCCTATGAAGGGATAAACAAAATGTAGTAAGTGTATACAATGAAATGTTATTCAGCCATAAAGATGAAGAAAATTCTGATACATGCTACAACATGGGAGAATCTTGAATATATTATGCTAAGTGAAAAAGGACAAGTACTGTATTATTTTTGTCCCAAACGACAAATATTGTATTATTCCCTTTATATGAGGTCCCTGGAATAGGCAAATTTATAGAGATGGAAAGTAAAATGATGGTTCCCAAGGACTGGGGAAGTGGGGATGGGAAGTTGTTGCTTATTGGGTACAGAGTTTCTGTTCCGGTTGATGAAAACGTTCTGGAAATAGTGGTGACGGCGGCACAACATTGTGAAGGTACTTAATGCCACTGAATCGTACACTTAAACATAGTTAAAATGGTAATTTTTATGTTGTGTGTATTTTACCACAAGGAAAAGAAAAATCTATGAAACAAATTAAACCAAAAAGATGGGTTTTGTTTGTTTGTTTTAGGAAGAGCAAATAGAACAGATTTTTTTTTTAACACTATTTTTATTTATTTATTTTATTCATTTATGGCTGTGTTGGGTCTTCGTTTCTGTGCGAGGGCTCTTTCTAGTTGCGGCAAGTGGGGGCCACTCTTCATCGCGGTGCGCGGGCCTCTCACCATCGCGGCCTCTCTTGTTGCGGAGCACAGGCTCCAGACGCGCAGGCTCAGTAGTTGTGGCTCACGGGCCTCGTTGCTCCGCGGCATGCAGGATCTTCCCAGACCAGGGCTCGAACCCGTGTCCCCTGCATTGGCAGGCAGATTCTCAACCACTGCGCCACCAGGGAAGCCCCCAGAACAGATTTTTAAATTCCGTGTGAGTTTCGTTTTGTCTGTCTTTGCTTTCTTTACGCCCTGCCTGCCTGTGCTAGGAAGCAGAGTGACGAAGATGCCCCCAAGACATTGCCATGGCCTCTCAGGCTGTGGGTTTGAGTGGTCATGTGCCTCAGAAGGTCTTATGTCGTTTTGGAACGCTATCTAGTTTGGCAATTTTACTTCAGTGCTTCAACGCTCAGGAGTGCATATCATTGCAGCTCCCCTCCACTGACCCCTCAGGTGTATGTTGGGTCAGAATTTGTTTGTGAAAATATTATTTTAGGATTCCTTCCATTCCTATCATCTGCTTATTTTCCTTCCTGCATATTTCATAATGTAGCATAGAGATTTCTGATTCAGCAGTTAAAACAGTCTGTGCATTAGTTATCACTTCCTTGTGACCCACTTTATACACAATTACTCATTCTGGAATTGAAAGTCCAGATTTAAAAAAAAAAAAAACTCCTGGGACTAAAGTACATAGCTGTGGGAATAAAAAAGAGGGGGAAAGATATTGACTGAATATCTACCAGTAGCATTCAAAGCACCCCAAAGCGGGCTTCCCAACTCAGCCCGGAGATTTCCTGTCCCACTTACTCTCCTGCAAAAGCTCTCAAATTACACCCTCTTCAGTTATTCCACACCCACAGTCCCACTTTTTCTACCTCCCCTACTTTCATTTCCTTCCGAAAAAATACATCTCTATGCCAAATCCACCAAACCTTGGTACACAATTAAAATTCAATACATAAGAGCTAATGTTATTCTTATCGTTCTAGTTTTTTCTTTAGGATAAATTCCTAGAAGTGGGATTACTGGAACAGGAGTGTACGTGTTACTAAATGGGACATATAGAAACGATGTGTACAACTTTCCAGGTTTATAAAAGTGTCTAAATTTGACTGCTAGAGATAAGGATGTTTATTCATATCTGTAACACTAGGTGCTTGGGAGGATATATACCAAGATATTAGCAGTGGTCATCTCTGGGTATTCTCTGTGTTCTTGCTGCATTGATAAATGGCAGCCACTCTCTTCCTTCTCCTTGTCGTCTTCTTCTTCTCTCTCCTTCCCATCACACACACACACACACACACACACACACACACACACACAAACACACGCACACAGAGCAGCAGCAGCAGAAGAAGAAGCTTGTTTTAATGCCTGGAAGTTAACACTTTTTCTCCCAGGAGACTCCTATTAAAATGCAAATATATTACCTGGGAAAAGCACCAGCAGCACACCCTTTCCCCAGGTGACTGATCCTGGCCGGGAAGGAGGACAGAAGGAAGGACTGGGGCAGGGCTACCATCCCCCAAGGACAAGCCCACAATAAGAGTGATGGCAGTGGGGGTCCCAAGAGCTAGAAGGCACAGCAAAAAAGATCAGATGCTCAAGGAAAGGAAACCAAAAACCAAAGCCATGAGCAGGTTTCTAGAGGAGTGCTTGAGAGGGAATGGCTGCCTGCTCTCTGAGATGGCGGATGTTCAGTCTGGGGGCAGAGGAATGAACCAATGGACCTTTTGATACCTCCTGCACAGTTCTATGAAAAGCCAATTACTGGGTGAAAAGAAAGATCATGAGACTAGAGATTGCTTACTTGCACACACCTGTGCTTCTTGGCATATATTTTAGAGCAGAAGGTTATCGTTTATACAAGTGAGTTCCAAAGGGCTGGTAAGTAAATCACTCTGAAAGCAATTCTGAGATCTCCGAGTAGATTGATGCTACGAGAGTTGGCATGAAACTGACTCATTAAAATGTTTTCTGTATGAAAACTTTCCTTTTTTGATTATCTTATTTCATAGCTGTATTACTTTTGACCATAGGGTTGCTTTTTTTTTTTTTATTTTTTTAATGAGAGCCTCTGGGAACTACAGTTTTGTCTTTTTTTTTTTTTACTTTTTATTTATTATTTATGGTTGTGTTGGGTCTTCGTTTCTGTGCGAGGGCTTTCTCTAGTTGTGGCAAGCGGGGGCCACTCTTCCTCGCGGTGCGCGGGCCTCTCATTATTGCGGCCTCTCTTGTTGCGGAGCACAGGCTCCAGACGCGCAGGCTCAGTAGTTGTGGCTCACGGGCCTAGTTGCTCCGCGGCATGTGGGATCTTCCCAGACCAGGGCTCGAACCCATGTCCCCTGCATTGGTAGGCAGATTCTCAACCACTGCGCCACCAGGGAAGCCCGGGTTGCTTTTAGAAAAGCAAAACCCTCTACATTCCCTCCAATATACTTTCATACCGCAATTGAAATCTATGTTTTTGGAGAAATGCTTTGCGAGACTGATATTTCTGAAATGCAACTTTGTTTTTTTGACTTTTCCAAAATTCTCTTAATTCCAATTTAAGACAGAAACACTTTTTTTCCTACAGCTCAGAGCCACCCCTGCCCCAATCAGAGTCTAAACTTCAAATCGAAATTCAAATTGTAAGAAACAGAGATTTCCAGTTCTAAAAGACAGGGGCTGGGTAGAAAAGAGGATGCTTAGGTTGTCAATGGGGACAAACAAAGGCTGACACTGTCTTGCGTTTATCATAACAGAAACTAAAGGGAGAGGGGAGACTGAAGGGAAGGGGCCGACTAGTCTGTAGCCCGTCTTATATACTCTTCCTCCACCAGGCCCCTACTTCCGAGGAGGCTCCGGGATCGGCTCTTTCTGGGCTCTGTCCTTGAAGGAGACGGGTCCAGGGGGTGGCTGGGCCTTCTGCTGCCTGGGTGAGAATCTCAATCCAGATCTGGTTGTGGAAGGAGCCTTTCTCTCTGGCCCTTTTAATAATTCTGGAGGGAAAGGAAAGCGATCCCCCAGGCAGGCAAACGTGAACAGCAAGTAGAGAATGGGATGCGCAGGGGAAGGAAGGGTGGGGCCGCCCAGGGGGAGGCCAAAGAGGGGGACCTGCCAGAGCATCTGGTGGGGGTGGGGTGGTTCTTTCTGCTTACCAGAGGGGATGGTGAGGGCGTGTCTGCGGAGCTGGGAACCGCTGGAGCTTCCCTTTCTCTGGCTGTGTGGCTGCTTCGCTCATCTGTCCTGGATCCTCTTTGCTACTCTCCTACTAGCCCCCCATCAGGGTATCTCACCTACCTCTCCAGCTCCAATCTGCCTTAGTGCTGGGGTTTCCCAGATCTCTCCCCTGGGGCCCAGACTCATGCGTCCACCCTCCACCAGGACATCCCACAGGCATCTCAAACCCGACCTGTCCTGAGCGAACTCTTCACCTTTCCATCTAAAGATGCCCTCCACCTGGATTCTCTTATCTCAGCCGGTGGGGGTGGGGGTCTCTGCTCGCTCACACCAGAAACCTTGCCCACCCAGCCACCCTCCCCCATCTTGTCAATTACCAAGCCCTCATTGCCAGCTTGACTCCTAAGCCACCCTAACTACCACCTGAGGCTACAGGCCACCTTCCACCTTCCAGGGGATGGGAGCGGCAGCCTCCTCCTTGGCCTCCCTGTCTCAACTCTTGTCCTCCTCAAATCCGGCCCGGATGATTTTTCAAACAAGCAAATCTGATTCCATTTCAAGCCTCTTTCTACGTTCCCCACTCCCATGCAATATGTTCACAACCTAAACTTGGCATTGGCGGCTCACAATTCTGTTCAGAATGGCAGCTTTTTTAAAAGTTACATTACGAACTATTTAAAACCCACAAAGAGGCATAAAGAATAGAACAACACCCATATCCACCCCCTAACTTTAGAGATACAGCCTTATCTCTAAAACAGCCGAAGCTCCCCACGGAGCCCTCCTCTCCCTCCTTTCCCGCAGAGGTAACTGCCATTATTCCTATGATGTCTTTGTAATTTTCCTTAACATGGCTTCTTTATTTCATTATAACTTGTCATTCTTCCTTATGAGCCTCTCTTGCTGGTTAGATTTCAGTGAAGTCCAGAAAATGCTATGAAGAGACTGTTTAAAAAGTTGTCCCTTCGGGCACATTCTCAGGCTCTCAGGTCATCTCTCCTTCTCCTTGCTGCTCTCCAATGCGATGCCTGAGTAATTCACTGGGTGGGAGGGGTGTTGTCTTTTGTGACCCTATGGGTGGGGATTGGGAGGGTAGAAGGCAACGTGCTCAAATCCATACCACGTCCTCCAGATCCTCACTGATTCCCGCTGTGGGGTGGCTGGACTCAGCCTGTTCAGCTTCCCCTGCAACTCTGACTCCAGGGGTGCTACGCCATCCTCCCCTCCAGCCCATGGCCTGAGAGGTCCAGGCTTTGCTGTGGGCTCCCCCTGCCCTTCACCACTGCAGACCCCAGAGTAGGCTCTCTGATTCTCAACTCGACCATCTCGCATAAGATATGGGAACTGAAGGGGGTTTAAAGAAGCCAAGCTCCATCCCTTCCTCTGCCTAATCACACTACTCTGTCTGCTTCACTCTGATAAGTTGGGGCAGTTTGAGAGGTGTTTTCCTTTCTGATCCCAAATATGAAGCAGGGCAAACCCCCCAGGTCTGGTGTTCACATCAACCTCCCTGAGAAGCAGACAAGGTTGTTCCACATCTGTACCCTTCTAACCTCTGTGGTAGGTAGTCTCCGAAGAGGACCACTATTAATTCATCTCTCCCTGTATGTGCAAACTGCTCCTCCCATCAAGAAGTACAAGCTATTTCCTCTCCCTGACTCAGGGCTGGTCTTGCGACTTGCTTTGATCAACAGAGTGCAGTGGAAGTAATGTTCTGGTACTTCTGAACGCAGACCCTAAATGCGCTGGAAGCTTCCTCTTCCTCGCAATTGGAAGCCATCTGCCACGTACCCTGAGATCATCATGCTGTGAGGAAGACCTGGCTAGCCACATGAAGAGGCCAGGGAGGGAGAGAGGGAGAGAGAGGCCCAGCCAGCCCTAGCTCTTCCATTTACTCCAGCCAGGCACCAAACTTGGAAGTTGAGAAGTTTTCTTGGATAGTCCAACCCCAACAGATACTCCATGAACAGAAGAACCACACAGCTGAACTCAGCTCAGACTGAAGAATTATGAGAAATGATAAAATGTAGTTTTAAGCCACTAAGTTTTGGGGGTGGCTTATTATGCAGCAATAGCAAAATGAAACACCCCTCCAGCTGCATTTCTCACCACTGCCTGCCTCATACTTTGAACTCCAACAACTCAAAGCAGCTTGTGGCTCCCTGCGTATGCTACGCTGCGTCTCACTTCCATACCTTTTATTCAAGCTGTAATCTCTTTTCCCACCTCTATCCTTTGCCTGGCTAACTCCTGTTCCACATCTGACTCTCTCTCTCTCTTTTTTTTTTGTAGGTGTCCATGATACCCTAGGCAAATCACATCATTACACTAATGGCATTATACTATAATTATTTATGTATCTGCCTCCCAAACTAGGCTTGGATTCTTTAAGGCTGGGTACTATGTCTCATTCAGCTTTAAGACACCACTTTATATGGAAATGTGAGCAAGTCCCTTAAACTTCTTTAGCTCAGTTTCCCCTGTCAGTTGGGGATAGAATTCAGTTGTCTGTAGCAGAAACCCAACCTCATTGGGTTAACCAAATAATGGTTAATTTTTTCACACAACAAGTCTGAAAGTAGGTCTTCTGGGGCAGAAAGAGTGGCTTTACAATGTCAGAATATCCCAGTTTCCTTCTATAGTCCTCCTTCACCACCCTTAGGATATGGCTGTCCTCCTTATGGTTGCCTCAAGGTCACAACATGGCTGCTCCACCACCAGCCTCATACCCACGTTCCAAGCAGGGAGAAGGAAGGAACAAGGAGGAAGGGGCAATGTCCATATAAGGACAGCAACACTTTCCCAGAGATCCCCGGAAGACTTCTACTCAAGTCTCACTAGCCAGAAGCAATCACATGGCCATCCACAGCTGCAGGAGTGACATGATAAAATGTTTGCAAAATGATAAATGTCTGTAGTAATTGCCCATGGATCATAAACTTTGAAGTAGAAGCAGTAACTGCTTGGGGTTACCTTTCTGTAAGGAACAAGGAGAGGATGGATGTTGGGTAGCAACTGGTAGTTTCTGTCTCATTCCCCACCTATAGAACAGGATTAGGACCTACCTCATAGAGTTGATGAAATTGAGAGAGAATGTAGGCAAAATACCATTCTTCGTACCAAGGACATAGGAAGCACTCAATAGAAGCAAGTATCTTTCTGCATTTCCAGATGTGGCACTTAATTCAAACATCCAAGAGTTTTCCCTGAAGGGGCAGAGATTTAGTTGGCTCAAGGCAATTGTCCCACTCTGTCTGCAATGCTTCTATGGTGAATTTGCTTCTGATGATTAACAAATCTTTTCTCAATAGTCTATTCAACTGTTAATAAATCCAAACAGGATTATCATTATGACTCTTCACTTACAACGTGTGACCCAGAAAAAACAAAGCTTTTTGTTTGGAGAGACACGAAAGGCAAATGAGCTGTTTTCATTGCTTTGTGGCTACAGTGCTGCACATTTCATTTCTGATTCATGGAAAAATATCTAGCACACAGGAGTCAGTCAGATTGGTGAGCAGTCTCAGACCAGGGGGGTTAAGAATAAAGTCTCCAAATTCTTAGTCACTGGGACCTGGAAATGTTAGCAACAGGAAGATTTCTTTTTGCTAGGAAACTGCTCTGTGAATCTGCAACTCCCCTTGCTCCACTGGGGTTTTTTGTTTGTTTGTTTAAGCAGTCTATCTAAAATTTTCTGTATTGGTTGGGACATTTTTGTTTGCAAGAGAAAAGCACAAAATGGCTTATTAAAAAGTGAATTTATTGCCTTGAGTGACTAAAAAGTCCAAAGTAGAGTTTCAGGCACAGCTGGCTCCAGGTGCTCAGGAATCTCTCCATTTCTCAGGTTCTCCCTCTGTGGTAACAAAACAGGCCCCTTGCAGCTCCTAAATACCAACCCACCAGCTCAGCAACCCGAGCAGAAAGAGGATGGCTTTTCCTCAGTGGTTCCTGAAAAAGCTCCAGGATTGGACCAACTTGGGTCACATGCTCACCCCTGAACCAATGACTGTGCTAAGGGAATGTGGTTCTCTTATTGGCTAGTCTGGGTCACATACCAAGAGCCAGGAGGTGGGGTCAGCCCCATTCAAACCACTTAGGTTGAGAATGGGAGAGAGATGGTCCTCCAGAGGATAGTTGGGGTGCTACTGCCAGCAGAACAGTGTGCCCAGACCGGGCCTCACAAAATCTTCTGGAGTTCTGAACAGATTCAGCTTCATTTAGATATTATTGAACGTTAATACCATAATAATACCAGTGACACTCTTTGCCATCTGTCAAAATCCTCATTTTTCAGGCTCATTTCAAATGTCACCACAAACAAATCTCCTTAATGAGATTAATTTTCCATCAGCACTTTATTTTCCTCTCACGGCATGTATCATTTCTTGCCATGGATTACGGTGAGTTACACAGCCATTTGTCTCCACTCTAGAGCTGAGCAAGGCATACCTCTCATTCACCACCGACAGCCTGAGGATAAGGGCTTCAGTCTGGCTGTGACCAGGCCTTGGAACGAGGAGAATGCAGCATGGTGAGGAGGGGAGAGATCACATGGCCCCCTCCAGGAAGAAAACACATCCAGGGGGCAAAATTGGATTTTAGAAGTCAGGCTGGCTTTTCTTTCTTAAGTTGTATTGGAACCATCTTTTTTTTAAAAATATACATGTGTGGCGAAACCTGGAGTGAAACTGAAAACAGATTCAAACCCTGAGATGGCAGCAGTCTTGGAAATATATCATGTCCTGAATGAATTAGAGCGGCAGAGAGTTGTGAGATGCTTTCCTCCCTTCAGTAAACAAAAATGCAAATATCCCAGATGCCTTTTACACCCTCCCCAGGGCTAGCAGCTTATTAATCAGTTCAGAACCTTTCCACGCTGCTCCAATTTTTTACAAGCTGCCTGTTTCCTCTCCTGTCGTTGGTGGCTTAATTCCAGGGACACTCACCTTGGGAGAGAAGGCACCGACATACCAAGATCCTTCCAGAGTCACCCTTGCTTGCAGGCACCTGCAGATTTCCCTTGGACGTTTCCTGTTCAACTCAACAGGTTTTAATTATGTGAACGAATATTTGCTCACTATTAAACCATGTTTACCCTCGTAAAAGGCAAACTCCAAAGGACGGGGATTAGGCAAGCCCAGAAGGAGCTGAACATTTATGTAAACGTGCTCATGTTTCCTACCACCTCGCCTTTCCTTCCTGCTCCATCCTTCTGGGAGTTCGGCACGTTGGTCTCATTTGAAGCAAATGATCACAAGTTCTCTTTTTTCAATTTCCACCTACTCCTCGTGTAAGCAGGACTACGTTCTCCTCCTACAGGCACCTCATCTTTCTGTGCAGAAATATCCTCTGTTGGTTCCTTAATAAAGACTAACTCTTTGTGACCCTAATGGTGCTACAAAGGTGCTTCCCTTTCTGTGGCTTCTGGGTCATATTTCTGAACGAAAGGAAGACTGCCTCAGAAAATCTGAGATGTATTGTTTCTCAGTTCTTGTCAAGCATGTCGCATAGTTTGTTCCACTGCCAATTTCTTCCTCATAATTCTGACATGATGGTCCTGAAACACATTCGTTTCCCATAACCGAAAGAGCCCGAGTGGCAGGGGTGAGGGAGGGGACTTTACAATTCAAGAGAGAGAAAAATGGAAGCTAGTTATATGAGACTTCATTTATTACAATAGTGAACACAAGAGTTTCCAATGTATTGTTTTGGGTGGTTGTTAGAGTCCAATGTTCTTATTTAGAGCTGAGAGATTATGTTAAGGTCCTTTCTCCCCTCCCCCCGATACATGCACACCAGGCTGCTCACATGCGGGGTTGGGGGGGGGACCATCTCAGGAAAGGAAGCAAGAATCAAGTCACACATCTATCAACCAATGGAAAGTGAGCCATTTTATCCACGAAGTAGCTGAAGCAAGAGCGTGTAAGCACCCTTTCTTCTGCAACAGAGCCTGTGCTTGGATCATGAGAAGTCTGACCCACACCAGAAACTCTCAGTACAGTAGATATTTAACAAGGCAAAATGCATGCCCTTCCTCTTCTCTAAATTAGTTCTGTGATGCTGGTGGAATGAAAGTCTTCAGCTTTCAATACACATCACTCTGATATAAATAACCTCCTCTGAGGGCCTCACACTTGACTTCCTCAGAGCTCAGGTCTTCACTTCCCCCAATGTGTGGTCAAATACACCTGTTCCTCCAAAAAATAGCACACTGACTTCTTCTAAGTAAATTATCCTCAGATATTTCCAAGGCAAGGTCCTTTACCTAGGGGATCAGTTGCACGCACATGCAAGATGCTTCATCGCATTTCTCCAAAGACACTAACCTACAAATCCAGATAGGCGATTCTGGAAATCAAAGAAAACCTGCCATACACTGTGATCTTTAATCACTGCCTGTGTGTAGGTATAAATAGTTCAGCTGAAAACATACTTGTTCAGACAAGCCTGTGCACACTGCACATGCGCACACGCATACACACATAATGCCATGTGTCACAAACGGTAGAAAATTCCATGCTTTCAGGATAGGCACCAGCCAAATCCTTACGCTGTGAAGCTGAGAATGCAAGTGGCAAAATGAGTGATTTCAGGCCACTTTTGATTATATTTTTGGAGCTTGGCCAGCAGAGCAGATTCCAAGCAAACCAGCTCAGGTGGTTCACCGTGGAATGTGCAGTTCACCAGCCTGAAACCAAGCTCTTTGTCAAGCTAGGGGGATGTTTCTTCTCCTCATCCCAGCTCAAGCTCCAGCTCTATAACATGTTAACTAAATCCCAAGTAATCAGCCTTCCCAAACATGTGTAAGGAAAAAGGTTTCAAAGAGGAGGGGCAAACAGAACAAAACCGGCTCACATCACGAGCAGCTGGAAGGTCTGCGAACAACCAGACAAGCCCATGCTGAGCACCACTAGTTAACAGACACGGCAAGGAGCCGATGCGCCGTGTCAGGCCACGGGGGAGAACAGACTGAGCTCAAACACACTTCTCCCCTATGTGACCCTACACCCATCATCCAGCTGGTCAAGAAAATAGTTTCCCTTAAGCGGGCAGCCTTGCTTGAGGAAGTCATGTCGAAAAACAAAAGCTGACCCTGGGGATGTGTGATAAAGTTCAAACTGGACCCCTTTCTATACTGAGGATGGACTCAGAGCACATAACCTATTTGGGGGCGTCTACTCAGATTGAGAGGAGCTGGGGCTTTAGGAGGGAAGAAGCAGCTGTGGTTTTCCTGGCCCGAGAACCCAGATTCAGTGTGCATCAGGCTAGCTTGAAGATTCCAGAGTGGAGTCTTCCTCCTTATTAGACACAAAAGTCCATGAGAACCACACTTTTAAATTACATAAATACACAGTAAATGAATAACTAGTTATCGACCATTTATATGCATGGCATTTGGGGTGCCAACCACTGATACAGAACATTTGCCCCATTTAAGATCTAACTGAGGCGTAAATTAGGGGAAACTATTCCAAAGTAAAAAAAAAAATTTTTTTTTTAAATTTTTGACAGTTTCTTAGCTCTTTGATGTTATCACCTGTCTTGAAATTCAAAAAAAATAAATATTTAAAAATCTAGGCAGCAAATGGTATAATTTTATTCATGCCCTAAGTGTTGGATAATAAATTAGCCTCTGTCTCTCACCCTCATAAATTCCAGACTGACTAAAAAGCCTAATGTGAAAATCAAAATGAGTATTAAAAGGAAACATGAGAGAATATTTTACAATCTTGAGATAGGGAAGGACTTTCTAAGCAAGATATAAAACTCAGAAACCATAAAGAAAAAGATTTATAGCATTGACTGAATAAAAATTTTAAACTTTGTGAACTCAAAGTCAATATAAATAAAGACCAGGAAAAAATATTTACAATAGCTGTAACGAAGAATTAACATCCAGAATAAACAGAACACATACAAACCACCTAATAATTAACATACAAGGAATAGTCATAGGAAATTCACAATTAGCCAGTTTGATAATACTACTCATGACCCCAAAATTTCATTCCTAGATATATACACAACAGAAATGTATGCACATGTATTCTAAAAGACATGCACAAGAATGTTCATAGCATCAATATTTGCTAATAGCTGAAAGGTGGAAAGAACCCAAATGTCCATCAATCAATAAATTGTGGTATATTCACATAGTGGAATATAATAAGCAATGTAAATTAATATATTACAGCTAGGAGCAAGTACATGAATGACTCATAATGTTGAATGAAGGAAGCTAGACATAAGAGTGCATGTTGTATGATTCCATTTTATGAAGTTCAAAAACAAGCACAACTAATCTATAGGAGGTATATTACAGGATAGTGATTTCTTTGGGGGAGGTGGGAAAAGGTCTGATAATATTCAATTTCTCGACATGGGTGGTGGTTACAAGAAGAGCTCAGGCTGTGTTAATTCTTTCAGTAGTACACTTATGACTTGTGTACTTTTCTGTATTTTTATACTACAAGAAAATGCTCCCCCAAATCCAAATGGTCAACAGGCATATGAAAAGATGCACAATAAAACTGGTAAATCAGATAAATGCAATTTTAAATGACACGAATTTTTCTGCATGTAATGTTAGCGATTTTTTTTTTTTTTTAATTGATAATGTTCAGTGTTGATGAGTATTTTGGTGTCTTTGTAAATCAGAACAGAATTTTCGGGGAGAAGCTTTAGTATTATTTACCCCAAATTCAAATGTGCATGCCTTTTGGTCCAGAAATTCTACTTCTAGGAATATATCCTTCAGAATATTTATGCATAAGCACACAAATTTGGGTCCAAGTATGTTTGCTGTAATATTGTTTGTGATGCTGAAAAATGGCAAACATCTATGTACCCACAATCAGGAAAGAACGCAGCTGTTAAAGAAAATGAGGGAAGCCTCTATGTACTAACACAGAAAGAACTCCAGGGTACATTGTTAAGTTAAAAAAAAAAAAAAAAAAAAGTAAGCCACAGGACAGAACATATTATATGATCTTGTTTATGTATAAATGACCTGAATGTAAACTTTTAAAACAAACAAAATTTAAAACAAGAAAACAAAACTGAAATCTGATGTGGCTCATTTATCTAAATATCTTACAAATCCTATCACAAAAGAAACTTAACTTCTCTCTGGAGATAGAATGCACCGTGTAAGAATTCCCTGGAACCGTCTGTCTGTTTCCTGGGACAGATCCTGAGAAGCCTGCACCACGACAGCGAAGAACTGTTTCTTGTTGCACAGACTCCCGGCGGAGCCTCAGTGTCTCAGAAATGCCAGCTCCCACACAGGCCTCAGCAACAGCACATGGACTCTCTCCAGCCCTTTGTGCTTCCCAAGCACTTTTCAATAATTAACTGATCTGCCTAAAGGGCGGGGTGGGTGTGGCTCCCACAGACTCTGCATTCCCGTCAGACGCAGTCCTCTGGAACGCAAAGGCATCCCTTAGCAACGGCTGTTCCTCGGCCCCTGCCCTTCCTCAGCCCCCAAACTCAGGGAGGCGAGGCAGGGTGGGGGGCCTTCAAGGGCAAGTGGGGGGGCCAGAAGGCAACTCTTCTCTGGGAAGAGTTATACTATTCTCTACCCTCCCGGCCCCATCTCCACCTATGGAGGAAGAACATTGCAACACGCAGCAGGAGAAATAACATCTTAGTACTGTCAGTTTCAACTCTGCCATTTTTTGCTCAAGGATCCTACGAACAACAGAAAAATGTATAGATCCTTTCAATTTCTTATTGTACGAATAAATAGCAGGAGCAGTCTCTGTTACCATATTTTCAAACGGCTAGCATCTGGAGCGAAGGTTTCCAGCCTCTGGAATTTAACAAACCATTAAAATTTCACAATTTGGGGGGGAACCCAACAAAGAATTGCTCATTTTTATTTTACCCAAGTACAGACATTTTAAAAAACAACCTGACTCTTGCCACCATAAATGAGTGGGCACCTCAATACCAAAACAATGTGATCATGACAATCTCAGATTTTAAAAGCAGCATTTTAAGTTTAATACATTTAGATCCATGAAAAACACGTATTCCTCATAGACTGGTGAACATTTCCTCACAGAATGGCATCAGTCCCCTTGGAAAGAGTTGACAGAGATTAAATCCTAAATTCCCAACCTGTCTATGCCTGAGAAAGACAAGAAGGCATTTAAAAGAAAATACAGATTCCAGGTTCTCACCCCATATTTACCACATCAGCCTCTCAGTTCTTCAAGAATGGGGCCCTGGTATGTGTATTTCCTTAAAAAAAGGTTTTTTTTTTTAAACTATGATAAAATATTCATAATATAAAATTTACCACTTAAACCATTTTTATATGTACAATTTAGTGGCACTAATACACTCACAGCGTTGTGCCATCATCACTACTATCCATTCCTGAAACATTTTTATCATCCCAAACAGAAACTCTGCAAGGGTTTAAAAATAACTCTCCATTTCTCCCTCCCCCTGCCCCGCCCAGCTCCTGGTAATCTCTATTCTACTTTCCAGGTACCTCATATAAATTGAATCATATGATATTTGTCCTTTTGTTATTTTATTTAGCATAATGTTTTCAAGTACATTTACCTTATAACACGTATTAGAATTTCATTCCTCTTTATGGCTAAACAATATCCATTGTATGTATAAAGCACATTTTCTTTATCCATTCATCTCTTGGTAAAACAGTAGGGTTGTTTGTACTTTTCGGCTACTGTGAATAATGTTGCTACAAACATTGGTATACAAGTTTCTGGTTCAGTGCCTGCTTTCAGTTATTTTGGGTATATACCAAGGAGTGGAATTGCTGGGTCACATGTAATGCTATGTTTAACTTTTTGAAGAACCATTAAACTGGTTTCCACAACAGCACACCTTTTTACATTCCCGTCAGCAATGCACGAGAGTTCCAATTTTTCTACAATTATGTCAACACTTGTTATTTTGTTTGTTTTTTCATTTTGAGTTTTTGTTTGTTTTTTGTTGTTTTATTTTGTTTTGTTTTGGGTAATAGCCATCCTAAGGGGTGTGGAGTGATATCTCTTTGTGGTTTTGATTTGCATTTTCCTCATGACTAATGATCTTCATGCATCTTTTCATGTGCTTATTGGCCATATGTATATCTTCTTTGGAGAAATGTCTGTTCAAGTCCTTTGCCCATTTTATTTATTTATTTTTTAAATTTTTAAAAAATTTTATTTATTTATTTATTTTTGGCTGCATTGGGTCTTTGTTTCTGTGCGAGGGCTTTCTCTAGTTCGGCAAGCGGGGGCCACTCTTCATTGCGGTGCACGGGCCTCTCACCATTGTGGCCTCTCCTGTTGCGGAGCACAGGCTCCAGACGCGCAGGCTCAGTAATTGTGGCTCACGGGCCTAGTTGCTCTGCGGCATGTGGGATCTTCCCAGACCAGGGCTCGAACCCGTGTCCCCTGCATTGGCAGGCAGATTCTCAACCACTGCGCCACCAGGGAAGCCCCCATTTTATTTTTTTATTTTTTATTTTTTAAAATACAGACACCATTTAATGTGCCCATTTTAAAATTAGGTTTTGTTTTGTTTTTTTGCTGCTGAGTTATAGGAGTTTTTAATATACTCTGAATATTAACTAACTCCTTATCAGACTTGCAAATATTTTTCCCATGCTGTGGGTTGTCTTTTTACTCTCTTCAGAGTGTCCTTCGATGCAATAAAGTTTTTAATTTTGTTGAAGTCCAGTCTGTCTATTTTTTCTTTTCTTGCCTGTGCTTTTGGTGTCATATCCAAGAAATCATAACCAAGTCCAATGTTATGAAGATTTTCTCCTGTGTTTTCTTCTAAGAGTTTTATAATTTAGCTCTTAAGTTTAGGTCTTTGTTTCTAAACAAAATGGATTTTTGTATATAGTATAAGGAAAGTGTCCAATTTCTTTCTTTTGCATGTGGATATCTAGTTTTCCCAGTACCATTTGTTGAAAAGATTGTCCTTTCCCTATCGCATGGTCTTGGCACCCTTGTCATAAATCATTTGATCACATATACAAGGGTTTGTTTCTAGGATCTCTATTCTATCCCACTGGTCTATATGTCCATCCTTATGCCAATACCACACTGCTTTGATTACTGTAGCTTTGTAGTAAGTTTCAGAATCAGAAAGTGTGAGACCTCCAACTCTGTTCTTCTTTTGAAACGTTGTTTTGACTATTCCAGGTCCTTTGAGATTCCATATGAATTTTAAAATAGATTTTTCTATTCTGAAAAAAAAAAACTGCTGTTGGGATTTTGAAAGAGATTGCATTGAATGTGTAGAGCAATTTGGGTAGTATTTTCCTCTTAACAATATAAAGTCTTCCAGTACATGAACTCAGGATGTCTTTCCATTTATTTAAGTGTTCTTTAATTTCTTTCAGCAATGTTTTGTAATTTTCAATGTTCAAGTATTTAGCCTCCTTGATTAAAAATGTATTCCTGTGTACTATATTCTTTTTGACACCCTGATAAATGGAATGATTGTCTTAATTTCCATTTCAGATTTTTCATTGCTAGTGTATAGAAATGTAACTGATTTTTTTGTGTTATTTTGTAACCTGCAACTGCTACATTTTGTTAATTAACTCTAGCTGTTGTGTGTGTGTGTGTGTAATCCTTAGGATTTTTTACATAAAAGATTCTGTCATCTGTGAACAGAGATAATTTTACTCTTTTCTTTCCAATTTGGATGCCTTTTTTCCTATTGCCCAATTTCTCTGGCTAGAACTTCCAATATAATGTTGAAGGAAGCGGACACCCTTCTTTTTTTCCTAATCTTAAGAGAAAACCTCTCAGTCTTTCACCATTGATTATGATATTAGCTGAGGATTTTTCATATATGGCCTTTATAATGTTGAGGAAGTTTCCTTCTGTTTCTAGTTTTGTCATTGAGTGTTGAATTTGTCAAATGGTTTTCTGCATCAATTGAAATGATTCTGTGGGTTTTTTTCTTTATTGTATTAATGTGGTATATTATAGTGATTGATTTTTTTAAATTAATTTATTTATTTTGAAATTTTGAATTCTATTTATTTTTTATACAGTAGGTTCTTATTAGTTATGTTTTATACATATTAGTGTATATATGTCAATCCCAATCTCCCAATTCATCCCACCACCAACACACACCCCCACCCCCACCCCCACCCCCACCCCAGCCACTTCCCCTCTTGGTGTCCATACGTTTGTTCTTATAGTGATTGACTTTTTTTTTTAATTTACTTATTTTATTTTATTTATTTTTGGCTATGTTGGGTCTTCGTTGCTGTGCGTGGGCTTTCTCTAGTTGCAGCGAGCAGGGGCTACTCTTCGTTGCAGTGTGCAGGCTCCTCATTGCGTTGTCTTCTCTTGTTGCAGAGCACGGGCTCTAGGCATGCGGGCTTCAGTAGTTGCGGCTCACGGACTCAGTAGTTGTGGCTTGCAGGCTCTAGAAAACAGGCTCAGTAGTTGTGGCGCATGGGCTTAGTTGCTCCATGGCATGTGGCACTTTCCCAAACCAGGGCTCAAACCCGTGACCCCCGCATTGGCAGGCAGATTCTTAACCACTGCGCCACCAGGGAAGTCCCTAGTGATTGATTTTTAAATACTGAACTATCCTTGCATTCCATGAGTAAATTCTATTTGGTCATGGTATATAATCCTTTTAATATGAAGCTGAATTTGATTTGCTAGTATTTTTATTTAAATCTATATTCTTAATGGGTCCTGGTCTATAGTTTTCTTTCCTTGTTGTGCCTTTTCCTGGCTTTGGTATCAGGGTAATGCTGGCCTCATAGAATGAGTTAAGAAGTGTTCCCTTCTGTTCAATTTTTGGGAAGATTTTGAGAAAGAGTAGTGTTAATTCTTTAAATTTTTGGTAGAATTCTCCAATAAAACTATCTAGTCCTGGAATGTGTGTTTCTTTCTTTTTTTTTTTTTTTATTGAAGTATAGTTGATTTACAATGTTGTGTTAATTTCTGCTGAACAGCAAAGTGATTCAGTTATACACACATACATTCTTTTTCATATTCTTTTCCATTATGGTTTATCACAGGACATTGAATATAGTTCCCAGTGCTATACAGTAGGACTTTGTTGTTTTGGAATGTGTATTTCTAAACCAACTTCTCCCTCTTCCCTGCTCCCATGTTTCTGATATACAGTTGGGTTTGGGACTAACTACCCCAAATACCCGATTTGAACACTCTTGGATATAACTCTTGATAAACTAGTCACATTATATTTTTTAAAAGAGAGAAAAAGCTTTGGGTAAGAAATGTACTCAAGCTAGTCAGCTCCGGAAGTGCCCACAGGAGGGAAAGAGAAGGACAGAGGGGTGAGTGAGCCTCTGAGAACAAGGAGAGCATTGACAGCCTCAGGAGGAACCGGGTGCCTGGTGTACAGCTTCCACCCTTCACCTGAGTGCAGCTGTTTCCACCTAGATAGCTTCTCCCCACAGCTGTACCTGGCCTGTAACCACTAGAGTTCTGGGCAACTATTTAGACTGAGAGATGGTGAAGGGAGGAGGTATTATGTACAAAATGCGACTCACAGGAGTCAGATCACCAGGGGTCAGGTCCCTCTCTGAGCTCTAATGGGCCAAGCGGATGGTGCTGAAGCACGAAGAGGAAGCTTCCTGGCACAAATTGATTAACGTGAGGTTATTCTCACTAAATGTTTTCTTAATCTTGTGCACAAAGATTATGGACAATGGAAAAGTGTCATAAAACTTGTAATCAGACAGAAAAGCTATTTTCTGCAGGTCCCTTTGCCTTTTAACCTCAATCTCTCTTCTCCCCACCCCCATCTTTCCTCAGGCACCAGGCTACATTTCCAGTAAAATCTTGCTTGGCCACTTGTGTAGAAAGAGGAGTTAATATTTGAATACTCAACGGACTGGTTCTCCTTGGGAGCAAGTAGCCAAGTAAATATCCAAGCGAGAACAAGGGAAGGAACAAAATGGCACCAAGCCCAAATGAGAAGTGCCTCAGTCACCCTGCAACACCCTGGATGCGCCCAGAGAACAACATCCTCTCTCCAGGTGAGTCATGGCCTCCACACCCAGCAGGGTGTAGACACACTGTACTGAAATAAAATAGTAAGACTAAGTCAAGCAGGTAAAACACTCCCTTGCTATCAATTTGATAAAATGCTCAACCCTGTTTCAAGAATGGAAGACAGAAGGAGCGTTTTCAACAATACCAGGTTTTGTATAATCCCACTAAAACTAGGGATCTGCAGTAAGGCTTGAAAATGTGTAGTCCCACAGATATTTCCATCTATAAACACAAAAGTGCATGGAAGCTCTGAAAAAAGTTTTTGTTTTGTTTTAAGGGGAGGGGAACTTCTATAGTACTCTAGACCTTGAATAGATGATAAAAGACAATTTGGAAGATCTGAGTTTCCTCTTCGAAATCCAAGATGTAAATGCACACTTAAACTATTCCTATTTCTACTTTTTTTCCCCCTTTTACCTCATACCCTTGAAATAGAGAAGAGAAAGTGATAATAGCATCCCAGCTATGCAGAACTGGCTCAAGAGACCAAAGGCCTAAAAGAGATTGTAACGTTAGCAAGAAAGCCTGTGATTAAAAGTCACTTAAGACCTAATGCTCAAATATTCTAAGCTACTATTACATCAGAAACATTATTTCTCAAGATGGAAGGACTAGTGAAAAACATTATGGGCCTGCAAAGGTGTAAACTTACCCACAAGGCTGAAGTAGCCTAAGCTCTGATCTTGATGAGCATAGAAGTTCCTCTGCCCTTTTTTATAGGTAGAAAACATCCCAGATAAACTTGCATCAGGTCATTTTATCACTATCATGATGATTATTGTCAATAAACACTTATTAGGCATCCAGTTGCCAGCACTAACCTGACCAGACCAATTTCAACTTCTTTGAATCATTACTTGGTGAACATATCCAAGGGCATTTCTTCATCACTGTTCTGGACTTACACTCTTTGCAATTTCTATATAGATATGTGCTGCTTTTGACACAAGCTTTCGTTGTAAGTAGGCACTAAAATACAGGCTTATAATTAGCTCTCTAGGGAGGCAAAAGTGTGTGGTAGAGCAGAGCTCAGCAGGAGAGAAGCCAAGGCAGGTATTGAAGAAACACGGCACGGAAGACGCGTAATACAAAGGTTATTTGAAGTGTGGGCAATACCACTAAAGTAGGGGAAGAAAACAGAGTCCTATCACTGCAGACTTTTCTAGTTATTATTTCCACACATATTAGCACGTGGTTCTGAAAGTGTACTTGCGCTTTATCCAACCCCATCCAATCTTGGAAACCTACAGTGGGCTGGAATGTAAGACACATAATCCCGGACAGACCACAGCTCCATGTGGGCAGCATTGTGTCTAATCAAGCCCATGTCTCCAGTCCTGGGGCCAACACCCTTCCCCATGATGGGCTCTTAGTTCCTGTTTCTTTTTTTTTTTTTTCTTTTTCTTTCCTTTCCTTCTTTCCTTCCTCCCTTCCTTCCTTCTTTCCTCCCTCCCTCCCTCTCCCTCTCCCTCCCTTCCTCCCTCCCTCTTCCTTCTTGAAGTGTGTATTTTATTCATCCCTTGGCATCTTGAAATTGCCATCTCCCCCCACTACCCCACCATTGATTTCAAGGTGACAAAGGAACTGGTGATAAGTCTGAACTGTTTTACCTCTTAAATACATCACAAACCATAGCTGCCAAATCATCTATTGAAGAAAATGTAGGTCACATCATTCACTGTCTGGTGATCACTCTTCTCCAGGTAGATGGTTCGGTGCCGTCATCACGACAGGAAGCAGTCCTGTGCAGGTGCTAAGTCGTCCCCCCTCAGACTCTCCCCTGGGAACGCTCTTTCAGCCCAGGAGGCATTTTGATGGGTGTCTCTCCTCCGTGCTCAGTGCCGTTACCAGGCGTCAGATACTTGAACATTAACCCCCAGGTCTTTCGAACCATGGCAGTACCAACCCAGTGCCCATGATGATGGGATCCCCTCTGGTTATGGCTCATGAGATCATTTCTTTAAGAACTGCTCTTTGGAGACGTCTGCCTTAAACGATGGGGTTCCCACATGTGCAGTTCTCCTCAATAGCAAGGTTGTAATCGGCACCCTTCCCACCTTTGTAGGTGCTGGTCACTATCATCCAGCCTCCCTCGCCCCATGGTTCGCCCCATGAATTCCGGACAAGTCAGTGCTCCATCCCATCGCTGACACCCCACCCGGCCACGGAAATGATGTGGTTTATGTAGGCCTTGTCATGGTATTCAGCATAGATGCCTCCAGTGTAGTTAGCCATCTTTTCTGTTGCCATCGTACCGCCCCTGATGGGACCGTTTGTGTAGATTTCCGCCATCACCTTTTCCCTCCCGGAGACGGAGCCGTAGTCGCCAACTTTCCAAAGGGTGTAGTTCTGGATGACACGGCGCTCTTTGAATTCGGTGCATGTTCCGCACTGGTTAAACTTGTCACACTCTTGGTCCTTGGCCTGGTCGTTGTTGCGGGTCTCGTCGGGGATGCGGCGCGGGCGGGCGTGCTCCCACCCCTGCAGGTGGTCGCCCGCCTCCCAGGAGCCGGCGCTGCCGCCGTCGATGACGTGCTGCGCTGAAGGCCACGCCCCCTTGCGCTTGTTGGGGCTCCGGTCGGTAGTGGCGCTGGTGCCGCCGTCCTGGGGGATGTGCTGGCTCCTGGTGACCCCGGCGTAGTTGACCCCATCCGCGTTGCGCCAGTCCCAGCTCTTGGGCAGATCCGATGGGGACAGGTGCTCATGAGGCCGGGGGTATGTCTTGCGCCCCAACTGGGTGAGCTGGTTCCCGCGCAGGGGCCGGCAGCCCGGCGGAAGTGGAAGCCGGCCTGCGCCGCTCCACCAGCAGCAAGAGCTGCCAAGAGCAGCGACGGCGGCCTGAACGACGCCATGGCTCCCGCGCCGGTGCGATCGGACCCCCAGTTCTTGTTTCTTGAATCTCATCCTTCCAGACCTCCCCAGTTGTTACTTTCTTAGCCATTTGACATCTAAATCTAAGACTAGAAGTGAACTCTAAACCCTCATGTCTCTAAATTTCAAGCGCGCTGCCGTGGTACATAGAACCAGCCTCGATGCAGGAGTAGAAAGGATGCTTGTCGACTTCTGCTGTGCCTGGTCTAAGCTGGGCTTAACCTCAGATAGATGTCTGGCTGCCTTATTTCCAAAAGGTTCCTGCCTTTCCTGAGAACTCAGAGAGGTAACATCCACACCAGGACTTAGGCACTGGGCCCTACCACTGTCCACCCTTTGTAACTGTTTTTCTCATTTTGTACCAACTCTTCTTGCTGCTCTCCTTCATGTATTTGGAAACTGTCTCTCGCCAGTTTCACTCAGATGACCTACTAAACTGTTTTCTCTGCTCAGGTTATTAAAATAGAAGTTACAGTGGACTTGAGTCTTGGTTAAGCTTTAAGTTTGTCGCCATCCGTTACAGTCTACGCTGGTCTAAGTGATGAACACGGATGTGCCCCTGGAGTAGCTAAAGGCTATGCCGAGAAAATAATATGCTCTCCAGGAGCATATCTTCTTCCCCTAAAATGCATGAGGTTGTGTGTGCACCAAAGATAGAGCAAGGTTTTCAGGGCACGGATCTGATGGGGAGGATGACATTCAGTAAAACTGCCTTTAGCACAAACTCACAATTCCATCCAGTTCTCCTCACACCTTGTGTCCTCGTAAAATTAGGCAAATATTAATAGCCGCAGAATTTTGGTAATTACACAGTGTTTCATACTGCATCATATAACAGTATGATTTCCGAGTTAGCCTGAGTACACTATTGTATTCCCTGCAGAACCCCAGAGCATAAGAGAGCATCCATATGATTCCCAAATGTCAAGCAAGTGACAATTTGCCTGGCTCTGCTCTGGAAAGGCTCTTTTGTAAGATCAGTAAATAAACTAGAAAGTATAGAATTCTATATTTACTATAGTAAAGTATAGAATATACTATACCTTAGTATAGTATACTATAGAATTTTGGTAACTGTAGAATACGCAAAGATAAAATTCAAAAGCTGCTAAAACGTGCTCAGAGGATGTTAAAGTACAGAAAAACAAGTCAACGGCTTTTGTATAATGAAGAAATCGCTGCGTTCATTATTGATTCCGTCTTCCAAAAAAAAGCCACATTTCTAAGTTCAGTGGCAGGAGAGAAAATACTCATCTCTTCCTGTCATTCCCAGAAGTAGTGCTGGAGAAAATATAACCACCCAGGCGTGTCATTACTACACTGAGAAGGGTACACCCACAGGTGAAGCGGATCCCCAGCCGGGTGTAAGAGGTAATGAGCAGAGCTCTAGTTTGTAGGGAAGCATAAATCACAGAACTGTTGTACTTCAGAAACTGCTACATTGTAACCAAAGAGCTGATAATTATGTCAATGAACATTCTACCTTCTCTTTACTATACTCATCTGTTTGCTTACAAAACTAAAACTTACGTTCTTCCCAAAGGCCATATATTTCTGAAAAATGCAGAAAGTTTCACTAAAAAGAAAATACTAGTTTGAAGAAAGCATTTTATTTTCATAATGTTTTTGTTAACATGTGTTCATTCATTATCTTTATATGAAATGGGTTATTCAGTTAATTATTTTTATAAAATTAAAATACAGTATATAAGAGGGAAATTGCAGTAAAGAAAGCAAAACTACAAATTGTGGTAAAAGTAGCTGGTGGTGATGGTAAATTTTAGCCCTCTTTCAGCCAACCTTTATCAGGCACCCTATGTGCCAAACAAACACCATGCCAGATGCTTTAGGAATCCAGGAAGGCAGTATGACAAATGGTCTATGCCCTCGAGGCATTTTTAGTTTAATTGGAAAGAGCAGTGGTATGTAGATATAGATACAAAAATCAACAATTCTAGGACATGAGCTGTGCAATGGTTAAAAGTACAGACCTGGAACCAGGTCGCCTCAGTTTGAATCCCAGCTCTACCACTCAAGGCCAGGATTAGAGTGAGACACTTACCTTGGGCACAAAATTTACAAGGGTGCCAAAAACTTGGTGATCAAGATAAATAATATTTTAATGCAATATTTAAAAAAATCAAAATTAATACAGAAAACACATGATGCACAAAATAGCAAAAGTTTAAATACAGACAGGCTCCAACAATCCTGTGTCAAGTCATACTAGAGCCCAAAGCAAAAGAAAAAAAATGTGTGTCCCTACATAGATGTTTCATTGTATTTTTTAACTGTTATTTTTTTTCTGGGACATCGATGTGGTTGAGGAAATATTGAAAATGAAAAAGTAGGTGTATTAAAAATCACATTCAGTTTCAATATTTTATTTTTACTCAAAATAGAATTTATTCTAATTTTACTTTCCTGGCTTTCAAGGAAGCAAACTCATCACTTACTAGCTTTGTAAACCTGAGTGAGTTTCTTAACCTCTCTGTGTCTTAGTTTCGTCCTCTGTAAAAATGGTAGGGCAAACAGTGCCACCTCGCAGGGTTGTTGTGAAGGTTAAAAGAGTTATTACGTTTTAAGCACTTAGAACAGCACCCTGTCCAAATTCTCTCCAAGGTACACCTTTGTTATCACTGTATCTTTATTATATAGACAATGAAAGTTTTAGAAGATCAGAGATAAGAGATCAGCTCTAGCTGAGATGATTGGTCACTCATTATCTGATATATCACCGCACAGGAACATATGCTCCATGGGGGCTTGCTCAACACCTTATACTTGGGTCTACGATAGGTCAAGCCCACGACAGGCACTTGATACATATTGTTTCATTGGACGGATGACAATCAGAAAGTTCTTCACAAAGAAGATGGAATTTGAGTTGGTTGACCTTCATTAAATGATAGGAATAAAATTGCAGATGATGAGGGAAGGTATGATGATATTAAGTGTGCTGAGTTTGACTTACTCGCAATATATGCAATTGGAAATATCCACCAGTCATATGGAAATGTGAGGTTAGCACCTGGAAGAAAGAACCAAAGTGTAAATTGGGGCATGATTCACATGGTTGTGATAGGAGCATCACATAAGTAGATGCCCTCTCTAGAGGAGCAGGTGTGTACAGAGCATAGCAAAGAGCAAAGGGCCAAGATGTGGAGACAATGACTGGATGAGTCTGACGAGGAGCTGGGGAAGACATCTTAGCATTCAGGATGACTCTCAAGAAGTAGGAGCCTCCAAATCGTATAACATCTCCCTGACTCCTAAGACATCTCTGAAATAAGTGAAAATGATCTGGATTAGATCCTTAAAGGTGCTCGCTAAAAATTATTTTGTGTCTTCCAAAAGCTGATGAAAGTTCAAATGAAACATTTAGCAGTTAATAGTGTAGGGAATTCCCTGGCCGTCCACTGGTTAGGACTCTGTGCTCTCACTGCTGGGGGCCCGGGTTCAATCCCTGGTTGGGGAACTAAAATTGAGGCCCCCCCCAAAAAAAAGCAGTTAATAGAGTATTATTAACATCATATATTTACTTCTAACTACATTCCAGAAGACATATTTACAAGCCATTTATTAGCTCATGGGGGATAAGCTGGCATGATATACATTGCTGGTCACCCGACTAAACCTATCTCTTCCTCTCTTGAGAAAACCCAAATTTGGTCCCCATGGCCAGGTGCCACGGAAAGGGCACCATGGGTCAAGCCCTGAGGCGGTGTTCTCGATTCAATTGTAGCCAATGAGACATGAGAAAAAATCTGCTGGGTGGGGGCATAGTTCTGGGAGAAATTCTCTTGCTAATAAGGAGTGACAGGCAAGAAGTAACCATTCCTTCCCTCTGACTCTGGAAATCCTGCTGGGATTCGGTGCTTAGAAGTGCTTCAGCTGTCTTGGGACCATAAAGGAGGAGCCGATGCCTAGAGGGTGGCAGAGAGGAAAGTTGGATAGAACCTAGGTCTCCCATGATGTCACCGAGCCACTGGATTAACCAATTCTAGAACCAACCCATCTCTGGCCTTTTAAATGAAACAATAAATACCCCTATTGTTTAAGCCCATTTGCATCAGAGTTTCTGTGACTCAAAGTCAATCATGGTTATGGGTTTAAGAAGACCTGACCTTCCCTCATCTAGTGATTCATCAATTTTACCAGAATCCAGCTTTCATATGTGTGGAATGAATTAGACCTGTAAATTCCCAAAATGTGGATCCTTTGCTTCTTGGAATCAGCATCTATAATGAATAAAAAATTTTAGCATATGCTTGTTTTAAATGTATCAGTAAATTACTAGGCTCACACACCAGCAGAGATACCTCACCTAAGCTGCCTTGCCACCCAGGATTGGAGACTATAATAATTAAGTGGACTCTATTCAGAGAAGCAGCTGGAACAAGGGGCTCAGTAAGACGCTTGATTGTGGATTACATGCTCTTTCATTTGTTACACAAATATTTGTTTCCAGCTGGAGTAGAAGTCCCATATTAATTAGAGCTAGAATTGCTGACTTGATTTACAGAATGTAGACAAGAAACACTCCTCATTCCTTACTCTAAAAAGTTAGAGGGGTAAAGGAGGGAGTGACATTATTCATACCAGAATAGCTTAGAGATGAGGTTGCATCACTTATGAAACTTTAAGGAATCACAGAAGATAGTGACACCAAATACAAAGCCAATTAACCCTTCTATTTGGCAGCTGATAGCATTTCAGCACTTCCGTTTTCTTTCTCCCCTCATTAATTTTAAATGCTATTGACAAGACTTTTCTTTAACCTGTTAATTTGTTTTTATTCCCCTCCCACCCCATGCAATGACTCCTCTCTCCCTTCTACCATTTGAGCAAAGAACAGGTTTCTGTGCTTCCTTGTCTCCAAGGATGCTTGCGGCAGAGCATAAAGCACAAGTTGCCTGCAATATATTTTCCTTCTTGACTTTTGTTTTCAAAAGCTTAAACCATTGATTAATTTGTGGGGTGCGTGTATGGTAGGGGAGTTGGGGGGACCTGTAAGGGAAACATGAAGAAAGTGGAATGTTCGTCAAACTAAAAGATTCCAGGAGACAGGAGGCAAGGACAGAGGTCTATGGGCTCCTCACGCATCAGGGCCCAGAGCCATCTCCATAATAGTGCCCTAAGGAGGTGACCAAATGTTCAAAGGCTCAGCTTTATACTACACCTAAAGAGATAGAACTCTAGGCAGTAGCCTTGCCAAAGGTCCCCAGGTTTCAAGTGCCACAGGGGAAAAAAACAGAGCCAGTAGGTTTGAAGGAACTGTACTTGCCAGGGCAGTGGGTGTCTCAGAGGACACCAATACAGTCCAGGGACTGAAGACCAGAGGGCCTTCCCCTATATCTTGGCACTATGAGACCCGGGGCTTCCAAACAACCCTTTGGGGTGAGGGGGTGAGGGGGGCAGTCAGGTACGCCTGTGGATACATTTCCTTTTTGCTATGTAGGAGAAGGTGAGGTTGAAATTAAGTTGATTTAAATACATGAAAAAACTCAGTATCCTTTGCCACCTAGGTCTGTGGCCTGGGAGTCACACCTGCAAACATTGACTATTTAGGGCTCTTACTCAGTGAAATTCCTCTCTACATTAAGTTAGTTGTGTCCACTTTGGTAACATGCCAGAAACCCTTGACTCTAGACTTGTCTTAAAATCTCTAAGTACAGCGGCTCTCCTGTGGAGGGGCACAGCACACATGGTGCCAGACCATTCTAGACAGAGACCAACTAGCAGCACCAAAAACACGTCTTTGCATTTGAGGACCGGAACATCAGATGGCCCAATCTAATGCTTGATGGCAAGCAACAGAAGACAGCTGTGCTCACTTTTTCTCAGCTGGAGTGTATTGGGAGGATATTGAAGAGTTCATAGGATGAATGGGAGGGCTGGAGGCCAAGGCTCAGGAAACGGGCTGGACACCAAGAGAGGATGGGCAGTAGGGACCACAGCCAAGGTCATGCCACAGGACTGTCTGCCCCTGCTAGTACTCCACTGCTGCCCGCAGCACGACATCATCTCCACAAGTGGTTTCTGAACGATCTTTGAATCTTTGCTTCACTCCCTTGATATTCAAAGTCCCAGAGAGGAGGGTCTGACTGGCTGAGACTGGTTCCTTCCCCGAATGTCTGGGGTAGGGAGGGGGACTCACCCTTGATACAGGGCGGAGCACTGCACCTTGACACACAATGTGGCGTTGCCTCCAGATGGAAAGGGGGACGCTGAGCAGAAAAGAAACTAGCCCAAGGGCCACTACATTCCCAGCCACTTAGGGAGAACAAAAGGGTGTGAAAGTTTTGAAAGCTCCAGCTTTAAATGAACTACCTTGGAAATATATTTGCCTTATTTCCTGGAATCAAGCCCTGTAAAAGCTTTACGCAGGCTCATAATTTCACTCCCGGATCAACTTGCAACCCATGACCCTGATTGCTGCCCTGTACTTGGCCCTGGATCGCTTCTCCTGTTGATTTTAGATTACTATAGCAATTCCCCGGCTCAGGGACAGAGAGACCTGCCAAGCACCCACATTCAGAACAACATTTTCACTTTATCTCTCCCCTCTTACCTCTACCCTGATGCACATGAGTCCTGTTGGCTACCTGGTAAAGTTACGAGGGAAGATAAGCTTAAGGACTATAGAATTAGAAAGTATTTTCATCTCCCTACTTAGAGGCAGAACTAAATTCTCAGAAAAATAGGAATATGGCCTGATTTTTAAGCTCTTCAGAGGCAGGAAAACACTATCCTCGATACATCCAACAGTAAATAAGACACAAACTGTGTTTGAAGATTCAGGAGAAAACAGAAAACACTTGATAAAAACGGGAAGGAAGGGAGGGGAGGGATAAATTAGGAGGTTGGGATTAACATATACACACTACTATATATAAAATAGATAACCAGCAAGGACCCACTGTATAGCACAAGGAACTATACTCAATATTTTGTAACAATCTATAAGGGAAGAGAGTCTGAAGAAGAATATATATTTATAACTGAATTGCTGTGCTGTACACCTGAAACTAACACGATATTGTAAATCAACTCTACTTCAATTTAAAAAACAAAACAAAACAAAAAAACGGGAAGGAAGATGCACACGCACAAGAGGAAGAGTCTGTCCAAGGGGTCACGGCAACGGCTGGGGACATAGCGTCCCCACATCTATGATTGCTCCTGGCTGCTTCGCCAGCTTTGGACTGGTGGAAGTAGTGAGTAGACAAAGCCTCTGTTAGAGGTCGAGACCTCTCACATCTGTCAGTGCTGGAGGACAAAAGCCTCAGGATCTGTGTCTGACCAAAGAATCTCCTTTTTTCAACCTTTTTTCAAGAGGTTCATTATGATGTGAGAGGGGAACACACCCTCTGGAAAGGGAAAAACTAAGTGAGGTCTAAGGGCACTGTTCAAAACTACAGCTATGCTACACACCTACAGTGAGCGCTACAAAGTCTTAGAAAGTATTTATAAGCCGTGAATACCAATGCTTAACGGATGCTAATTCATTAATTTTCTTTTAAAAAGAAAAGCTGGGAAATTTCAAGTGAAGGCAAAATCTTTCCAATGCTTCCTGTTCCAATTTTCCTTAACTTTTTCACTCGGTTCACTCCGTACGTGAGGGTCTTGTGTTGTCAGCTGGGCCGAAGGGAGGGCTAAGTCACCCCAGGCTGTGCTTCCCTCCACCTTCCCCAACCTGTGTGTAACTGAGTGTGCCTATTCGCAGGGCCTTGAGAGCCACAGCACCAGTGGCCTCAGAGTTGCCCACTGGCCAACAGTGAACAGGTTCTAGCCAGCCCTCCCTCAGGTTTGGACAGCTGCTTTGTACCCAGCCCTGAGGTGGGGTGGGAAGCCCGGACAAGACAAGGCAAGCTTTTGCCGAGTTCTGTGGATACATGGGGGCAGGGAGCCTGCTCTGGGCTTACTCCACTTTAGGCTCCCAAGTGGGAAACCCAGGGCAAAGGTAGAGTCCTGAAGGAAAATAGAGCAAATTTGAAAATTCTAAGGGCTCCACTGAGACACAGAAGCCTGTATGTCCTCTCCACTCCCTTTCCTCAGGGCTGATCATTCTGCTAAAGGAGATTCTGCCTCATGCGACAGCAAGTATGTTAAAACGGAGGAGGAAAGTGAAACGACGTGCGGCTGATTTTTCATCCCAGGTGAAACCAAAGTATATAGCAATTATAAATATTATATAAAATATAAATAAAATATCTAATATTGAAGTTCCTCACAGCATTTTCTTAAATACGATTGACAAGGGCTGAAGGTCATGGAATGAGGTTTTTGTGTGACTCACATTTATTTCTTTCCATTTCTTAGCTGTCACACTCATCCCACAATAAAAGGCTTTCTAGCCTATTATTACTTCAGGAACACTAACATTTCTCAGGGGACCTCCCTACCCCAAGGAGTTTTTACTCCATCTCCAAAGAAGATAGAACAATCTCAAAGAGTGAGTCAATTTATGGGGTTAGTTAAGACATAAATTACTCAGCCATCAATCAGATCTATGTAGATTTGCTGTATTAGACCAAGGTGCACATCTGAGGGCAAGCCTTCAGCTGGTCAGAAATTCCCAGGGTGAGTTTTACAAGCAGTGCTGGGACCCTCATGCTTCCATGGCTTTTGTTATAAGTTGTTGTCTCTTGATCATGATGTTACGAGGTTCAGAAGGAAGTGAAAAATGACTTTGATTCCAAAATGGAAATGTAATATATGAGTTCAACAAGATCTAGGTACCCTACATATTTTGATTTGTAAAGATGCTCCCAAACTTTACCAGCGTTCCCTTCCTGCTCAGCAGATCACCCAGCCTCCTGCTTCATAAAGAAGGGAAAGGGCATCAGGACTGATATCTCCCTCCATTTCTCTCCTTTCTACTTCCTAACTTGCATTTTCACTCACCTCCTTCCTTCTAGCTGAAGGAATGTGTACCCCCCTCCAAGACCCACATGGTGCTTCTGAGAGTATCCCCACCACCTGGAAACCTCAAACCATCAACAGACCCCATCCTCTTCCTTCTTCATTTTCTCCCTTGCCAGTAATTCTTCCTCTCCCTCTTCTCCCTGAGAAACGTGGTCAACGCTCTCCATCCTAAAACACCTCTCAGTACTACTTCTCACCTCCTCTCTGCCAATCTCCTTGAATCCACTGTCTTCCTGTCTCTTCACCTGCCACTCATACCACACTGATTGCCCTTAATACTAGCTTTTATCCCACTTACACTTTCTCCTTTGGATGTTTACATCTATTCTCATGGAGTCACATATTACTTAAAAACTGATAATTCCAAAGATCTACCTTTAGCCTCGAACTCTTGTCTGAGTTCCAAACCATTTCTAAGTGCATACCGGTCATATCCACCTGGGTGTACCAGAGGCACCTAAATAAATAAGTCTAAATCCAAACTCATCCACTGTCTCATCTCTTCTCAAACCCACACCCCCAGAAAATGCCTGAATTTTATCTACCTGAGTTATTTTCAAATATCAGAAATTCTAGTACTTCCCTGATGGTCCAGTGGCTAAGATGCTGCGCTCCCCCATGCAGGGGGGCCCAGGTTCGATCCCTGGTCAGGGAACTAGATCCCACATGCCGCAACGAAGATCCCGCATGAGGCAACGAAGATCCCACGTGCCACAACTAAGACCCGGCACTGCCAAATAAATAAATAAATATTTTTTTTAAAAAAGAAAGAAATTCTATAAACAAGAAAAGACTACATATGTTAAATAATCCCAAAGATATAGAGGAATACGGGGGAAATCTGTGACACCCATAAAAACAAACAAGCAAAACACTAAAGAATAACCTAAAAGATTATTGAATAAAGAAACCCCCAGATTGACATATATACACTAATTTGTATAAAATAGATAACTAATAATAACCTACTGTATAAAAAAATAAAATATATATATACTACCATAGTAAAAAAAAATTTAATAGCAATTCATATGCACATTATTGTGGTATTACTTGCATTTCCATATCTGATTCTTTCTGGAGGAGTTTGAAGGTTAACTTGAGAGTTTAAATTTTATTGATAGATTTCCTTTATGCTATAAAGGCAATACTTTGTGTGTTTATGCTTTGATGCAATCTGGAATAAAATGAAGTAATTTTAAGCTCCCAAAAATAAAAAATAAAATACATGAATTACAAAAAAAAAAAAAAAAGAAACCCCCAAAGGAGTATGGACAAATATATTAAAATAGTGAATTAATATGGTATCTTAGAGACAACTGGTGAAGATGAGACATCTAATAATTAAGAAGTCATTAACTGATGGTACTTGCTTGGATTTAATTTGCTTAGGCCTACCATTTCCAATTGAAAAGATCAAAGGACATCATTACCTGGAATATGGTATTACTGTTGTCAAAGTGGATTTACCTGCTGAATCTGCCCAACACAGCAGGAGCATGTGCTTCTAGAAGAAAAGTAAATGTGATTTGTAGCTTTCCATGCTCATTTATGGTAAGAGCAGACACCATAGTAAGCAAGCCCTAGAAGTACTAGGGGGAAAAGCCAGCAGGAGAAGATGGGTGTCAAAAATCTTCACTTACTCCATGTGCAAACAAAGTTACACACGTCACAAATGACAGTCACTTTCTACAAGTGACTTCAAGATATAAGAGAACTGGATTCTAATCAATATTCACCAGTCCCCAGCTCTAACGTGTATATTATTCAGTGACCTTTGGCAAATGATTTAAATTTTCTGAGATGATTTCCAGACCTAAAAAAGGACTGTCACACAGTTGCAAATCACTTGACAAAATCAGGCTCAAGCTCAAGCAAGATAGTTAAGTGTTTGAAATTCACAGTCCTGCCAACTGGCTTGTAGAATGTTCAAATATAACTTTCCAGTTGCCAAGAAATGGAATCATGTTAGCTTACATTTCTAGGAAATGTCAGATGAGGCAATTTGGAAAATCCACCTGCTGTGCCTAAGCCTGAATCTAAAACAATAAATGGTCCATTTTTCTCTGGAAGTTGAATTCTACTGAATTAATCTTGTTACAAGATGAAAGCCTGAAAGTAAATATGATGAATCACTCCTCCTACCACGCCTGTGTGTGGTGCTAGCACGGCTCCCCGCTTTCTCCCCAACACGGCTCTAGTCAGGAGCCAAGCATCTGAAGCAAAGTGTGATCAACAGACGCTCGTTTCCATAATTGGCACTTTTCCAGTAGCCAACCCCAAATTTAATTAGCCTCTTATCTGAAGCAGAAAAGGATTTCTAAAGCATTCTAGTAACCTGTGCTTGTTCTTTCCTCTGGTCCATGCCCCAGCCGCATGTGCCTCCTCACCCAGAAACCTTTGAAGCATGCATATCAAGAACAGGATGTGTGCTAATTCTTAATGTAAATAAACAGCTCTCAAAAATGTCCTTGAGATTGTTCTACTAGAGAGAATAATATTCCATTGAACTGAAGACCACGTATGGTACATGGGAAGGACAGTAGAAACGAGACTGCACATGTAACTCAGTGCTAGCAGATCAGCATTTTACCTGGGTTAACTCACAACTTGTCTACTCTAAACTACCCAGCTCTGGACTCCCTCCAACCCGCGGTTGTATCCCACATGGTCCCAGCGGCTGCGCTTATTTAATATCCCCTGAGCAATAACCTCAACCCACTCTTCCCTCCGTTGATCTCGTATTCAGCGAATTCTGTCATAGCTCCAAATCTCTTGGAACAAAGAAACTGTCTACACTTAGTCCTCTTGACAACTATCTGCTATATGATGGGGTTTCCAGGAACCCATGTGACTTCACAGTCACCTCAGGGGGTCTCGTTGGCTCAGGGGGCTGGTGTCAAGCTGAAGCAGAAGGTATGGATGCCCATGGGGTACTGGCAGATGGTGAGGGGAGGTTAGGCCAAGCACTACCAGCTGGGGCCATGTTCCTCTCGCCTGCCCAGCACCTTTGCCCTGTTTCCTGGGAGCAAAGCTCCTCTTGGTGGTGGTGAACCCATCCATGTGGTTCAGTCAGCTGACCTCCCCCCCACCTCCACCCAGAGCACCCAATTTCTCCAAGGCCACAGTGACTGGGATAAAGTTGGACCTGTGACCCAGGTCGAGCCAAACCTCTTGAAATCTGGGTTCTCAGATAAGTCTTTCTCCCTGCACTGAGCTAAAAGAATGTGAGTCTTGCTTACCACTGGAGAGAATCTATCTACCAGGTGGAGGCGGGGGCCTTCCCATACCACACCGTCTGAGCCTTGCATCCAGCCCTGCCTGGAGCCTGGATTTCACTTCCATGAGCTAATCAAGTCCCACGTTTGCTTAAGCTACATAGGATGCGGTTCTTTCCCTGAAAGCCTCCCTACTAATAAACACCTAATCTCATCCCCTCCCCAGTTTCTGCCTAACTTATTTAGATGATTATCTTCCTTCCTTTTGTGGCCTTTGCCTAAAATTCTCCATATCTTCCCCTCCAGCCCTTTAAACTCAGGTCAGAATCTAACTATTAAAGGGACACTTCCTATATTAACACATACCCGCCAAAGCCTTCGAGCCTTTGATGTATGCCTACATGAAAACATTCCATCCCATAATCATATCCTAAGTGCTATTCCGTAAGACCCATTCTTGCTCTATCATTGTTCTTTAACCAAGAGGTTTTAATTGGTGGAAAAAAGAGAAGATTCTCATTTTAAAGTGTCCTAGCTTTTGAAAATGAAACCCCATGGTGAAATACAGTGAGGATCCAAGCTGTGTGCTTGTGTTTTTATAATAAGCGCTAGCATTTGAAAGCTTATTGTATGCCAGGCAGTGTGCTGAGCACCTTACATGAATTTTTCATTAATCCTTACAAAAACCTTATGTGCTGTGTACTTTTTCTCTCCTATTTTAAAGAAGGGGTATTAAGGCTTCAAGAGGTTAAATAATCTGCTCAAGGTCACCCAGCTGGTAGGCTGAAGTCTTTGCCAATGACTGAATCCACAGACCCTTCTTACCATCCCTAACCCACACACCAGGGAGCAGCCATTTGCCCTCTTGGAACGCCCCAATGAGGCTTCCACTGGAGTTTCTCTGCACAAGTAACTCAGTACTAGCAGGTCAGCATTTTAACTGAGTTAACGTAAAGCTCTTCTACTGTGACCTATCCACCACTGGACCTCCTCCAACCCACAGCCAGATCCCAGGGGATCCTAGTGGCTAGGATCATTTAATATTGCCCGAGCAGCATTAAATTATTCATTTTATCAATAGTATTAATATCCATTTTTAGACTTAAATGAAATATGCTTGGTTATTTTGCTTCCTGGTCCACAGCAATTCCAAAGGAATGAAAACCTAGAAGTAACTGTGAGGTGGAGGCCAAGCCCAGAAAACAGTGAGAGCTGACTGGGAGAGTTAGAAGGAGCCTGAAAAGCTATTAAAGAAGGAGCCACGGGAACTCTAGATGTCCCCAGCGCCCACCCTTCCCACGGCTCTTCATTGCCTGATTCACAGCCAGCCCTCAGAGCAAGGAGCCCACCTTCTATGGACCCTGAAGGGCACCAACATCACATGAAGTGGGTCCTCCTGTGCACTGGGGGCATTGTACAGCCCTGCAGCGTTGGCAAACATGTGAATCTACTAAAAAGCTTATGTGGGGATTAAGTAGATATTCTTTTTTATGAATATGCAATCATCAAACTGTCCTTAAAAATATCTCAGTTCATCTTGGCTCTTCCCTAGGTGGTGGTTTTGAAGCCAGGAATCACATCTAATATATCTAACTTCATAATGTGTCATATAGCGCTTAAGGCCCAAATGTCTTTATTACATAGATAATGAGTTCGGTTTCTTTCTGTGATGAGCCAGTTGTACATCCTTATTTTAAACACTATCCAATTTGTAAATGTTTTATTTTAGATATCATTCCAGAGAAATCCTTCCCTGAAACTTAAATGTTTAACTTAGACAAGGGCACCTCAAAAAAAGAAAGAAGGGCACCTCAGTCCCTTCATCAGCACCCATATATTTTTATTTGCCCACAGATCCAAGAAGACTAGAACAAGAATAAGAAGAGTAGGGAAAGCATTTTAGAAACTGGGACGGGTAGTGAGAAAAAGTAGAGGAGGGAGAAAATCTGTATCAAATGTAAGCATAAATGGTTATCTCAGGAAAAGAAGGCAATCTCCCCCCACACACCCCTTACTTCCATCTCTACTCTACAGATATTTTTTAAAAAAACATGATATTTTTGTATCAAACTTTGTAGAACTCTGGTAGCCAGCCTCCAAGGTGACATCAATGACTCTTGCCTGGTGGTATTCACACTCTTTTGTAGTGTGTAGTGTGTGTGTGTGTGTGTGTGTGTGTGTGTGTATTGAGGAGGTGGGTGGGCGATGCATATGTGCTTGTATATCCATGATTGGAGGGGAAAGATCAGGGTTTAAAAGTTTAAAAGCATATTCATGAAAGAAAATTAAAACATAGGTAGACGAAAATTACTTGAAGTCCAGGCCCCACACAACAGGAATTCACATGGTTGTTTACTTCCCTCACCTCTTTTTGCCTACCCAGGCTTGCTTGTTTGTACAGCACCAGGAGTTCTTGACAATGACAAAGGATGAATCAATGTTCAAGCCTAGCCTTGACAATCCTAGCAAAGGATTTGCTTGACTACATTTGTTTCTCTTAAGATTCATTCTCAAAGGTACAGAAATGAGTTATAAAAAAAGTGTGTATAAATATGTATAAAGGGCACTTTAGTAAAATACTTTACAAGCACTTTCAGCACTTCCTGTGCACACCACACCAGAGCAGCTGTTTCCGGGAACCCTAAAGAAGATAGTTTCCACCCTTAGCGTCTAAATCTGACTTTATATTGCTACTCAGCTAACATCAAAACTCATTTGTTTCGTTGTGAGCAAGTGGCCATATTGTTTTGATCTTTTGATAAAATAGATGATTTTCTAAAAATTTAGATCCTCCATTATTCTATAATGCATAGAGACCTTGAATAGAATCTCTATGTATATAAAATTTTGTCTTATTTCTAGTTTTCACCTCACTGCTGGAGACAGGAAATATCAAGCTGGCTTAAAGAGAATCAGGTCAGATGCTTCTGTCTTCAGTTAATAGTGAGAAAAACCCTAATAGTTTAGGGCCTGCTTTGTACCTAGCATTTTACATAGATTATCTTTAATCCTTACAACAGACTTAGAAGGTAATATTAACCCCATTTTACAGATAGGAAAAATGTGGTTCAGAGGGGTTAAGTAACTTGCCTAAAATCACCCAGCTTGTAAGTCCTGGAGCCTGGATTGGAAGATCACTCTTTACCTCCAAAGCCTTTGTTCTTTTCATAGCACCACCTGGTCTATTAAACAGGCCTTTTATTTTCCATCTGATCTCAAGGCCTCCTGTTACCTGCAGCAAAATAGCTTTATAGGTCTTGGTCCTCCCTCAAGAAAACTGAAACATCTCACGAGGAGTAGTGAGTTGAGGTCTGTGGGCAGGGTGCGGGCCTTAGAGGGGACGCACAGACACAGGCAGCACACCTCACTCAGCCTTTTCCACACAGACAGAAGTGGAAGCCAAACACCTTGCCTAGAATGTTTAATTATTAAAAACTCATAAGTTCTTCCTAAAAAAGAAGGGAAAAGGTTTACTCACAAGAGTTAAAATAATCGTAGAACTGATCAGATACAGTAGCTTAATCTTATTACTTAATCTCTTTCATTTTTTCCGGGTGCTTATTTCCTGGGCCAACAATTTTTTTTTTGCTTACAGAGTCACCAGTTGATTTGTTCCTTTTAGAAACTCTCCATTCCTTGGTTTTCAGGAACTTACCCTTCCTTCTCTGTAGTTGGAATGAGGAGTTTAAACATTCCCATTCTGAAATAGTGTCGTTAACTATTCAGATTCCTGATAGCTACAGAGCACCCATGTGCCAGACACACTGTTCTTGGAAATTTGAGGTGCTTTCTCTCTTGAACGCAACTTTCTGTCTGGCAGATATTGAGGTAAGGGTTCAAGTTTGGTGTCCCTCCTTCAAATACAACTTCTCTAGTCATTGACTTGTTTCAACAGTGGTTTCTGAGCACCTACTAAGCACCAGGCTAGTAATTCTCAGTGTAATTATTTGGTCAGTAACTGCTACTCTGCTAGTTTGGCTGCAGGTCCAGGAGTACCTGAATAAAATAACTAATGCTCATCATGATAGCTAACATTCATACAGGGCTTAAGAAGGACCAGGCACAGTTCCAAGGGCTTTATGTATGTTAAACCATTTGATTCAACACCAACCCTCATTTTACAGTTAAAGAAACTGAGGCACAGAGAGGTTAAGATACTTGCCTGAGCTCACACAGCTTGTAGAACCAAGATCTGAACCCAAGCAACTGGGTTCCAAGTCCACATTCTTACACACTGTGCTACATTGATTCTCATATGATTAGGTTAATGGTAGCCCAGGAATGTTGTTATTTAAAAAGCAGACAAATGTTTTCCCCAAATGCCAATCCCAGCAAAAATCATTTATGTAACTATATTTTACCTCTCATAGTCATGAGCAAAGAAATGGTTAAAATGAGCTGCTTCATATGTTCTGTAATTCTGAGCAGTTCTGTATGTTGAGTGCATCCATTACCTAGCAGAATGTGACTGCTGACTCTGCCATTCAGAAGAATCACACTGAAGCTGAAGTGGTAATAATTCAAAATTGACAAGCTTGGAGAGACTTGAAAAGCCAGGCATGTTATTAGCATTTAATGGCATCAAGTATTTAATAGACCATAGTAGAAAGTATTCCAAGAATGAATCTCAATAAATCAGCAGATTCCAGGAATATTTGGGGGCTAAGAATTTTTAAAGTATTTTACATATAGAAGAGGTGGTTATTCCTATAAATGAATCCCCTAAGTTGACAAAATAGGTGTGTTTTTTTTTTTTTTGACAGAATAGTTTTAGGTTTCTTAAAATGTTTATTGTTAGAATGGTTCAACTAGAGCAAAAATAATTTAAACCTTAAAAAATTGTTCAGCACTACATTGTTCTAAAGATACAACACAGACTTGTTAAATACTGAGAAAAATAAAAATTAACTTTCTAATTATCATATAAAGACGTGTGACACTGATTGTTATATAAAAGTAAAAATAATGACAATTGCATATCAGCTCAATATAATCCTTATGAAAGATTTTTAAGTCTCGATGTAAGTAAATTCTATTAGTTCCTACCTATGAGTCAGTGTTGGTAGAACTGGCATGCTAGGCTGAGACTAGGATACTAGAAGACTATTTTACTGAAACAAGTACTAAAAATAATGTACATTCTTTTCTTGTTCAATTCAGTATGTCAGTGATCCCTAAAAAAATGAGGGAGACCCAAGTCATTTCCAGTTGGAAGATGTCACATAAAATTGGCATTTCCATCATGTCTCAAAAACCACCCAACAAAAAACAAAGGAAAGGAGAAACTGAAATAAAAATCTCATCTTAAAAAAAAAAAACCTGTTTTCAATTTAACCACAAAATAGGTGGAAGGGATACAAAAGCAGTGGAGTTCGAGCAAAGACATGAAAGGAAGCTGAGAGAGGGCACCCAAGGCTACATATCTCAGAAAGAGCCTAATAGTGCAACCAATGAGATGCACATACTGAGGTGAAAAATCAATAGCTCCGTTTGTACAACAATGGAAGTAAGGTGGTGTTATGGGTTGAATTGTGTCTCTCCAAAAGATACGCTGAATTCCTAACCTCTGGTACCTATGAATGTGACCTTATTTGGAAATAGAGTTTGCAGACATAATCAAGGTAAAATGAGGTCATACTAGATTAGGGTGCACCCTAATGCAATGACTGGTGTCTTTATAAGACAGAAGTTTGGACACAGAGACACAGAGAGGAGAAAGCCATGTGAACATGAAGACAGAGATTGGAGTGATGCATTTACCAGCCAAGAAACACCAGGGTTGCTGGCAGCCACGAGGAGCTAGTATGGAGGCATGGGACGGATTCTCCCTCAGAGCCTCTGGAAGGAGCCAACCCTGCCAACACCTTGATTTCAAACTTCTAGCCTCCAGAACTGTGGCACAATACATTTATGTTGTTTTAAGCCACCTGATCTGTGGTACTTTGTTATGGGAATTCTAGCTGTCGAATACAGATGGGTAGGCTGGTAGCGTGAGTTTCCCTGGACCTAGTTGGTTTTTTTTTTTAACTATTATTTTTATTTATTTATTTATTTATTTATTGGCTGCACCCTGTGGCATGTGGGATCTTAGTTCCCTGACCAGGGATTGAACCCATGTCCCCTGCAGTGGAAGCACAGAGTCCCAACCACTGGACCATCAGGGAAGTCTCAACCTAGTTTGGTTTTGAGTAGCAGAGAAGGTAGAACTAAACTAGAATCCCACAAACAAGCCATATTCACAGGAAGTCATATGTTCATAAGGAGAGAAAAGAGACTACACTGTGAACAGCTCTGCACTGCCTATCTTCACTGGCTGGGGAGGAGAAAAGGCTAAAATATCTCACATGCAAAACCCTGGGTCAAAAGAAAAATTCTCCATGATATAGAAGGTGTCCTTGGCCTCTTCACAAATAAATAAATATTTATATATTTATTTATTTCTAAATAAATAAATAAATTTATTTATTTCCTATAAATAAATATTTAATGTAGGAAAAATTCTCCTCACTCAAAGATGAGGAATGAAAAAGGAACCAACAAAGATATAAGGGAAAAAATGAAAAATGAACAGAAAAACAAATGCTGATGAATAGTCACCATGAAAATGGTACCTCAGAGCAGATGAAAATTCTGAACACATATTTTGCCTTAAATTTTTTTTTTTTATAAATTTATTTATTTTATTTTATTTATTTTTGGCTGCATTGGGTCTTTGTTGCTGCGCGTGGGTTTTCTCTAGTTGCGGTGAGTGAGGGCTACTCTTCCTTGCGATGTGCGGGCTTCTCATTGCGGTGGCTTCTCTTGTTGCGGAACACGGGCTCTAGGTACACAAGCTTCAGTAGCTGTGGCACGCTGGCTCAGCAGTTGTGGCTCTTGGGCTCTAGAGTGCAGGCTCAGCAGTTGTGGCTCTTGGGCTCTAGAGTGCAGGCTCAACAGTTGTGGTGCACGGGCGTAGTTGCTCCACGGCATGTGGGATCTTCCCGGGCCAGGGCTCAAACCCATGTTCCCTGCATTGGCAGGCAGATTCTTAACCACTGCACCACCAGGGAAGCCCTGCCTTAAATTTTTAAAAAATGTAATGGAGCAATTGTTTTCAGAAAGCAAGCATGAAATAAAGAAACAACACTCAGAGAAGTGGGGAGTGAGATGACTGAAGGAGCTGAAACGTAAGCTGACAGAGCTCAGGAAAGAAGTGAATGAAAAAGAAAAAATAAAACCATGGTAGAAATGTATGCAAAACCAGAAGCAGGGTAAGGGTAAAAAGATACAGTATGGAACATAGCGATCAGAAATGTGAAAAAGGTACAAATTGAAATGTAAACAAAGACCAAAATGTTCAGAGAGAACTTTATAAATATCAGAGCAGGAGTAGGCATTCACTATTCACAAAATAAAAGGACCTGAGGACAACAACATGAATAATGGAAGAGAACAGACAGTTAAAGATATATTTCAAGAAAACTTTCCTGTAAGAAAAGAAGACGAATTTACAAATTGAAATTGCATAGCATATCCCACAAAAATCTTGACTCAGAATGTTTACCAAACTTTGAAATTTAAAGATTTTAAAATAAATATTATTTGATCAGCCAAGGGGGTTGGGGGTTAAAGGGAGGAATCAAGACATTTATAAGGGAGAAAAATCAAATTAGCCCCAGATTTCTCTGTGACAACGTTCAATATTAGAGAGTGTAGCAATACCTGGAAATTTCTCCTAGAAAGAAATTATATATTCCAAACTGTCATTCACTTCTAAAGGCAGTAAGCAGTTTTGAATATGCAGACACTCAGGAAATACTGTTTCCAAGAGCTCTTTCTGAAGAAACTATCAGAGGACAAATTTCAGTCAACCAAGACATAAACGGAAAAACTGCAGCAAAGAACCACCTGTGAGCCCTAAATCTATTTAGTTGTGGGACTAGAACTAAAACAAAAGTGGGAATTCTGGTTATAGAACCGAATGTAAATGCTAAAAACTCTGCCAAAGGGGAAACAATGTGAATAAAAAAGTTGAGAGGGAAATGGAAAAAGGTAGGAGGTAAAGAATATTAATTTCTCCATTTTTTCTAGCTGGGGGCCACAGGATTTCTTTAAACTGAGAAATCAGTTAATGAGAATATAGGGATAATTGTTACCCCCAAAAATGATATAATCTTTTTATAATAATATAATATAGATAGTAGATAATTTAACTAAAACTAGGTGGAAGAAGAAAGGGAAGGGAGATAAAGAGGATGTACAGTATAATAATCTCATCAGTGTTCACAGTAGAGAATTAACAGATATTGGCTAAAGAAATAGAAGATTAAGGATAGTATTAATCGTCCTTAATAGAAAACTCTTGAATCAAAGAGGAAATAAAAATTGACATTTCAGAATACCTGAAACAAAGCAATAATAAAAACACTACTAATCAGATCTTAGAGGTACAACTAAAACTGTGGTCCCAAGGAATCTCATAGACTTTGATAACAGCTATGCCTAAATAAAAAGGAAAGAAAAGACAAAAACTTTAAACTCTGACAACTCAATGTGTTAGGTTTATTTATTTTTGTTTGTTTCTTTTCTAAGGAAAACAGAATTAAGCAATAAAGATAAAAGTAGAGATTAGTGAATTAAAAACCAGAGAAAACGTAGAAATAAATCTCAAGAACTGTTGCTTTAAAAACAAACAAAAAGGGCTTCCCTTGTGGTGCAGTGGTTAAGAATCCGCCTGCCAATGCAGGAGACATGGGTTCGAGCCCTGGTCCAGGAAGATCCCACATGCCACAGAGCAGCTAAGCCCCTGCGCCACAACTACTGAGCCTGCGCTCTAGAGCCCGTGAGCCACAACTACTGATGCCTGCGTGCAACAACTACTGAAGCCCGCACACCTAGAGCTTGTGCTCCTCAACAAGAGAAGCCACGGCAATGAGAAGGTCGCGCACCACAATGAAGAGTAGCCCCCACTCGCCACAACTAGAGAAAAGCCCGTGCGCAGCAACGAAGACCCAACGCAGCCAAAAATAAAATAAATAAATGAATGAATAAATAAGTAGATAATTTTATTAAAAAAAGACAAATAAACAAAAAAAGGCAAATAAAATCTTGTCTAACAGATCAAGGGGAAAAGAGAAATCTAGAATACACAAAATAAATGAAACATAAGGGAAAATAGTCACAGATACAGAAGAAATTAAAACACTCATGAAAGTTGACTTTGCTCAATCTTTCAAATAAATTTGAAAATCTTGATGATGTGAATACTTACCTAAGAAAGTGTAATTTAACTAACTTCCCAAGAAGAGACAGAAAACCTAAACAGACCAACTGTAGAAAAGAAATAGAGAAAGTGGTCAAACAGCTCTCCCACTCAAAAAGCACATGTTACAATCAACAGGGAAGCTTTTGAAAAATTTAGATGCCCAGGCTGTGCCCCAGACCAATTAAATCTATATCTCTGGGCGACAGCAGTAATTTTTAAGCTCCCCAAGTGATTCCAATATTTAGCCAAAGCTGAGAACCGCAATATTAAATTATTAAAGATATTGAAATACTATTTAAACTGCTCCCTTGCTTAGAAAAATAAAGAAAATTATTATTAATAATTTACAAAGTAAATTCTTACTTTGTAATATTGCTATTACTATTATTATTTTGTGTATTAATTTATAATAATTAATATATTAACTGCAATTAATAATTTATAATATTATTAATAGTGTTACTTTGTAATAATATCAATTAAGACAACACTGATGCCAAAATATGACAAAGATAGCACCAAAAAAACCCAACTACAGACCAATGTTATTGATGATTATCAATGCCAAAAAGCCTAAATTGAGTGTCCGCAAACAGAATCCAGTACCGCATTAAAATGATAATACACCAAGTGGGTTTCCTTCTAGGAATGCAGGTTTGGTTTAATATTAGAAAACCTGTTAATATAACTCACCATATTAATAGCTATAGGGAGAAAAATCATATGTATGATCATCTCGATAGATGCTATAAAAGGATTTGATAAAAATGCAGTATCACCTCTTGATTAAAAACTCTCCCTAGAGTAGGAATAGATGAATACTTCCTTAATGTGACAAAAATGATTTCTCTCATGGGACTTGCCTGGTGGTGCAGTGGTTGAGAGTCCGCCTGTCAATGCAGGTGACACGGGTTCGATCCCTGGTCCGGGAGGATCCCACATGCCACGGAGCAGCTAAGCCCGTGCGCCACAACTACTGAGCCTGCGCGCTGGAGCCCGCGAGCAACAACTACTGAAGCCCGCGTACCTAGAGCCCATGCTCCGCAACCAGAGAGGCCACTGCAATGAGAAGCCCGAGCGCCGAAACAAAGAGTAGCCCCGTTCGCCACAACTAGAGAAAGCCCGCACGCGGCAGCGGAGACCCAACACAGCCAAAAATAGATAAATAAAATAAATTAATTAAAAAAAAATGATCTCTCTCCCAATCTCAAAGCTGCATAGTGGGAACATGCTGGCTCGTCTCCCCACTCAGGGTCTTTACACTAGCTGAGTCCTCCTTAAACACTTTGTTCCCAGATCTCCCCAAGGCTGATTCCTCCTCCATGTTTGGGTCTTAGTTCAAATGGTACCTCCTCTGAAGGCCTCCCATGACAATTCAGTGGAAGCATTTCACTCTTCCAAAATATCCATTTGTTCATTTCTTTATTCACTGTCTTCCCTCATTAGATTAAACTCCAGACGAGCAGGATTTGGCCTGTTATGGCACCACCACGTTGCCTGCGCCTGGATCAGTGCCTGGCTTGTAGTGGGCACTCAGTGAAGGGGGGCAGGGGGAGGAGAAATCCTTCTGGAATACTGAACCCAAAGCACAGGCTAGTGGTGGCCAACACAAAAGCCTTTTTATGAAAAAAAGAATACTGTGGTTTGTGAGGGTTTTTTAAACACTTAAAATCGGACAATGCGATATCTGCAGCTTAAAGCACTTCTTTATTATGCATTACATCTCCATCACTCAAGAGTTTCTTTATTTGGCAAAGTCCACCTGCTTTGAAGCACATGATTTTCATCAGCTACATTTCTTCTCCTTGGAAGTAGCCATAAGAGGAATTTAAATCTGATTTAGAAAAGAGCCTGCCACCTCCATCAGCTGGTCTCTCTTTGCCATCCTCCATTTCCTCCCAGTCAATGGGCACCTCAGCCATCCCAACTGACTGATCTTTCTGTTTGCCCACCTTGGCTGTCATTATGTGCTAAATCAACACAAAACCTCGGATTCAGAACGAACTAGAATGGCTCTAGCTTAATTTGGCCTTTTCTGGGATAAAGATGCCCCGCAACCCACACTCCTGGTCTATTAAGCTATTGAATTCCAAACTAGTTAAGTGAAAAGAGGACAAACTTGATGTGTGTTGGCACAAGTATTATTGATGTACCAGGTTTTCTGCTAACATAACAGGAATTTTTCTCAATCTTTTTAAAAAGTCAATAAGGCTGAGTTTATTTCAAGATCATAAGAGAGGTGGAAAATCCTGAATCCTGGGTAGGGCACACATTTGGCTCCATACCTGACATCCCTGGGAATATCCATCATGAACAAGGCAAAATGTGTCAAAATATACCACCATTTACCTAATTTTTTAAGTGGGTTATATCTAGGTTGAGGGCCACTCATTGATTTCCTGAGAAATCGATTAAATGAGACATAATATGAATTTTGAAAAGTATGACACATTCCCCCTGAGAGGAAATGTTTGAACATTTATGTGAGATATTAATAGGAAAGGATACATCCAGCCAGAGCAAATTAAAGAAAGTGTAAGGGCATTCCACCCCCACCCCCAAAAAAATCTTATGAAAATTTTAAACAAACAGCAAAGTTGAAAGAATTTTGTGATGAACACCTATGTACCTGCTGCCTTGATTCAACCATTTCTATTTTATTATACTTGCTTTATCATCTTATCCATCCCTCTAGCATCATTAATCCATTTTATTTTTTGATGCTTTTTCTTTTTTTTTTGGCCGCTATGCACGGTTTGTGGGATCTCAGTTCCCCAACCAGGGATTGAACCCAGGCCACTGCAGTGCCGAGTCCTGACCACTAGACCACCAGGGAACTCCCGTTAATGCATTTTTTAAAATTATAGACAACAGTACACTTCCCCCTAAATACTTCCTCCCTATTATTAACTAGAATTCAGTATTTGTTTATAGTTTTTATGTAAAATTTATATACAACGAATACACACTTTAATGTTTGCTGAGTTTCAACAAATGCATATACTTACTGAGTTTTAACAAGTGCATACACCTGTGTAACCCAACCTCTATCAAAATATAGAACATTAATATTACCCCCAAAAGTTCCCTCATGCCCCATCCCAGTTAATCCACACTTCCATGCCCTTAGAAGCTATAAATATTCTGACTTTTCCCACCATAGATTAGTTTTGCTTGTTCTAGAATTTCACATAAATGGAATCATAAAGTATGTACTCTTTTGTGTATGGTTTCTTTTTCTCAGCATAATGTTTTTGAGATTCACCCATGTTGTTTTATATATCAGTGATTTATTTTATATTGCTGAGTTGCATTCTGCTAATACCACAGTGTGTTATTCCATTCTCATATTAATGGATATATAGGCTATTTCCATTATAGATAAAGCTGCTCTGAACATTTTATTAATATGTTTTCCTTTTTTCTGGGACCCAAGTAGCTATGTTTAGTTTTATAAGAAACTGCCAGACCTTTTCCAAAAAGGCTGTACATTTTACATTCCCACCCACAATATTTGAGCATTCCAGTTGCTCCACATTACCACCACCATTTGGTATTGTCAATCATTTTAGTTTTAGCCTTTTGGAGGGTGTGTAAGCAATTTTATTTTTTAATTAAAATATTCTTCCTATTCCAAAAAATATTTGCAGGTGACTAAAATCCATTTAAGATGAAAAAGCAAACACAAAAATCAGAGTAAAGAAAGAACAAGCATCCATAGTTATGATGAGTCCAGGAAGTATTAGTACCAAGAAATAAATGCATGAAGTAAGTGCTTTGTAATTATTGAAGGTGGTTCACTTCATCAGACTCTGAGCATCTTAGTGGCCAAAACAAAGAGGAAAACATGACCAGTTACAGGATTTATGCTGTCCTTATGGTAAAAACTTATTAGCTGTTCAGGACAAGGAGTTTATCCTGATACTGGGCATAAGGAATCTCTCCTGCAGGTTCTCACATAGAAGACCCTGAGTGATTCTGTAGTACATACTCTCAACTGTGTGTTCTATGATAAATATACATTGTGTATCAAATTGCCCTTTTAAATATAACATCCCTCAATGCAATCCAAAGGCATATAAGAGGTTATGACTCCAGAACAACCCCAAGAAATGAAGTGCAGCAGAGACTCTGAGCATTACCTCTCATACTAGAACTGAGATCATGCAAATCACCTTTTCTATTTTTTTCCCTCTGCCTCATAGTCTCTGTCTTATCTGAATTGATCCCTTTAATTCAAAGAATTGATGCATATTAAATTAATTTCAAATTATTCATATTTATTTATTGAAACATTATACTCTTATCTTTTCCCAAAAAATTATGTGTAATATTTCCTTTGCTTATGCGTTTTCACAGATGATCCTACGACCTCCCCAACTAGATTATAAATTCCCAAGGGCAATGGCCATTTTGATATTGCAGTCAACAGTAAATGTTGACTAAGATATTACTGGTAGAGAAGAAAATATGACATAAATATAAGCATTATGCAGTTATTCATGTGCAGCGTAACATTTACATTAAAATAGAAAATGTTTTTTATGATGCTAGGATAACACTAAAACACATGTAGAATACCATAAATCTGGTATAGTAGAAACCTAAACATAAAACCGTTTAGAAGTCAGCATTATTTTGTATATCCAATTATCTTTTTAGTTCTTTCCAAGTTAAGCCTTTAATCACTTTGCTCTCAAAAATTCTGAGAGGGAAGTGTTATTATTTGAAAAATTCTTTCTTAATTGATTATAAGTATGCATAATACTTAAGGCACTCCTTCAGTATTAAATATTATCACCACCTTACTATGATGACAAAAGCTACTGGTGGCAAACACTGCATGCTGGCTGACCAGCCAACATTTCCAACACCCTTCTCCCTTGCCTGCCTCTACTGAAGAAGGTATAAAAGTTAAAAACTCAATTTCCTAGTTGTCTTGGCAGCTTGGTGTGGTCACATGACACAGTTTAACCAATAGGACACAGGTAAAAGTGTGCTGTATTTTTTTTTTAATTGAAGTATAGTTGACTTACAATATCGTGTTAGTTTCAGGTGTACAAAATAGTGATTCAGTAATTTTTGCAGATTATATTCCATTATAGGTTATTACAAGATACAATTGTAATTGTATACAATTATGCAATTGTAATAGATACAATTATACAAGGTATAATTCCCTGTGCTATGCAGTATATCCTTTTTGTTTCTCTATTTTATATATAATAGTTTGTATCTATTAATCCCATACCCCTAATGTGTCCCTCCCCCGTTTCCTCTCCCCTTTGGTAATCACAAGTTTGTTTTCTATGTCTGTGACTCTGTGTCTGTTTTGTATATACATTCATTTACATCATTTTTTAGATTCCACATATAAGTGAATAGTATTTGTCTTTCTCTGACTTATTTCACTAAGCATGGTATACTCTAGGTCCATCCACATTGCTGCAAATGGCATTATTTCATTCTTTTTCATGGCTGAGTAATATTCCATTATATATATATATATATATATATATATATATCACATTTTCTTAATCCAGTCGTCTGTTGGTGAGCACTTGGGTTGCTTCTATGTCTTGGTTGTTGTAAATAGTGCTCCTTTGATCATTGGGATTCATGTATCTTTTCAAATTAGTGTTTTTGTTTTTTCTGGATATATGCCCAGGAGTAGAATTGCTGGACCATATGGTAGTTCTATTTTTAGTTTTTTAACGAACCTCTATACTGTTTTCCATAATGGCTGTGCCAGTTTACACTCCCATCAAAAACGTGCCCTTTTCTCCTCACCCTCTTTGACATTTGTTATTTGTAGACTTTTTGATGGTAGACATCCTGACAGCTGTGAGGTGATATCTCATTGCAGTTTCTTTCTTTCTTTGTTTCTTTCTTTCTTCCTCCCTCTCTCTCTCTTTCTCTCTCTCTCTCAGCTGTGTTGGGTCTTCGTTGCTGCACACAGGCTTTCTCCAGTTGCGGCTAGTGAGGGCTACTCTTCGTTGTGGTGCACGGGCTTCTTGTTGCAGTGGCTTCTCTTGTTGTGGAGCACAGGCTCCAGGCACGTGGGCTTCAGTAGTTGTGGCACGTGGGCTCAGTAGCTGTGGCGCACGGGATTAGTTACTCCACGGCATGTGGGATCTTCCTGGACCAGGGCTCGAACCAGTGTACCCTGCATTGGCAGGTGGATTCTTAACTACTGCACCACCAGGGAAGTCCCTCATTGTGGTTTCAATTTGCATTTCTCTAAAAATTAGTGATGTTGAGCATCTTTTCATGTGCCTGTTTGCCATCTGTATGTCATCTTTGGAAAAATGTCTATTCAAGTCTTCTGCCCATTTTTTGATTGCATTATTTATTTTTTTGATATTGAGTTGTATGTACTCTTTGTATATTTTGAATGTTAACCCCTTGTTGGTCACATCATTTGCAAATATACGAACTCATTCCTTAGGTTGTCTTTTCATTTTGTTGATGGTTTCCTTTTCTGTGCAAAAGTTTTAAGTTTAATTAGGTCCCATTTGTTTACTTTTTCTCTTATTTCTTTTGCCTTAGGAGACTGACCCAAGAAAATATTGCTATGATTTATGTCAGAGTGTTCCATCTATGTTCTCTTCTAGGACTTTTATGGTTTCAGGTCTTAAATTTAGGTCTATAAACCATTTTGAGTTTATTTTCGTATATGGTGTGAGGGAATGCAGTGTGCTGAACTTCCTATTTCTCCTCCCCCACTTTCCATTCTAGTACCTAAAAGTAACACTTGGCAGTACCAGAGCCACATTTTAACCATAGGACAAAGGTTCATAACTAGGGATGGGAGACTGGCAAGATGAAAAAGAGCTTGGATCCATGATAACATACCTGAATCTCCATATTACCTGTGGATTTCCTACTGTGGTGGCCAGGTTGATCCCCAGTGACCCTCAACTCCTGGTATTCATACCTTTGAGTAGTACCTTCCCACAATGAATCAGGGCTGGCCTGTGTGATCAATAGAATAGAGCAGAAGTGATACTGTTTGACTTCTGATGCTGGATCGTAAAAGGCCTCACAGCTTCTGCTTTGCTCTCTTGGATTGCTCACTCTGGGAAAAGCTAGCAGCCAACCTTTGAAAACATTTAAGGAGCTTTGTGCAGAAGCCCATGTGGAGAGAAAATGAGGATTCCTGCCAACAGCCATCACCAATTTACCAATCATGAAAGTGAGCCACCTTGGAAGTATATCCTCCAGCACCAGTCAAGCCATCAGATGGCTACAACCATGAGAGCTGACGGTTATCTCATCAAAGACCTTAAGACAGAATTACCTAGCCAAGCTAGTCCTGAATTCTTGAACTATAGAAATCATGAGCAAGAATAAATTATTATTGTTGAATTGTGGTTTTCTCAGGGTATATGCCCAGTAGTGGGATTGCTGGGACATATGATAGTTCTATTTTTAGTTTTTTAAGGAACCTCCATACTGTTCTCCATAGTGGCTGTATCAATTTACACTCCCACCAACAGTGCAGGAGGGTTCCCTTTTCTCCACACCCTCTCCAGCATTTATTGTTTGTAGATTTTTTGATGATGTGAGGTGATATCTCATTGTAGTTTTGATTTGCCTTTCTCTAATGATTAGTGATGTTGAGCATCCTTTCATGTGTTTGTTGGCAATCTGTATATCTTCTTTGGAGAAATGTCTATTTAGGTCTTCTGTCCATTTTTTTTCTTTAAATTTATTTATTTTATTTATTTATTTATTTTGGCTGCACTGGGTCTTTGGTGCTGCACCCGGGTTTTTCTCTAGTTGAGGTGAACGGGGGCTACTCTTTGCTGCGGTGCACTGGCTTCTCATTGCAGTGGCTTCTCTTGTTGAGAAGCACGGGTTCTAGGTGTGCGGGATCTAGAACGCAGGCTCAGTAGTTGTGGCGCACGGACTTAGTTGTTCCGTGGCATGTGGGATCTTCCCAGACTAGGGTTCAAACCCATGTCCCCTGCATTGGCAGGCAGATTCTTTTTTTTTCCTTTCATATTTTCTATTTGTTTATTTATTTTTGGTTGCGTTGGGTCTTCGTTACTGCGCACAGACTTTCTCTAGTTGTGGAGAGCACGGCTACTCTTTGTTGAGGGGCATGGGTTTCTCATTGTGGTGGCTTCTCTTGTTGTGGAGCATGGGCTCTAGCTACGCGGGCTTCAGTAGTTGTGGCATGCAGGCTCTAGAACGCAGGCTCAGTAGTTTTGGCACACGGACTTAGTTGTTCCGCGGCATGTGGGATCTTCCCAGACCAGGGATCGAACCCGTGTTCCCTGCATTGGCAGGTGGATTCTTAACCACTGCGCCACCAGGGAAGCCCGGCAGGTGGATTCTTAACCACTGCGCCACGAGGGAAGCCCTTCTGCCCATTTTTGGATTGGGTTGTTTGTTTTTTTGATATTGAGCTGCATGAACTGCTTGTATATTTTGGAGATTAATCCTTTGTCCGTTGCTTTGTTTGCAAATACTTTCTCCCATTCTGAGGGTTGTCTTTTCATCTTGTTTATGGTTTCCTTTGCTGTGCAAAAGGTTTTAAGTTTCATTAGGTCCCATTTGTTTATTTCTGTTTTTATTTCCATTTCTCTAGGAGGTGGGTCAAAAAAGACCTTGCAATAGCCAGGACATGGAAGCAACCTAAGTGTCCATCAAAAGATGAATGGATAAAGGAGATGTGGCACATATATACAATGGAATATTACTCAGCCATACAAAGAAATGAAATTGAGTTATTTGTAGTGAGGAGGATGGACCTAGAGTCTGTCATACAGAGTAAAGTAAGTCAGAAAGAGAAAAACAAATACCATATGCTAACACATATATATGGAATCTAAAAAAAAAATGGTTCTGAAGAGCCTAGGGGCAGGAAGGAATAAAGATGCAGACATAGAGAACAGACTTGAGGACACAGGGAGGGGGAAGGGTAAGCTGAGACGAAGTGAGAGAGTGTCATTGACATATGTACACTACCAAATGTAAAATAGATAGCTAGTGAAAAGCAGCTGCATAGCATAGCACAGGGAGATCAGCTCCGTGCTTTGTGACTACCTAGAGGGGTGGGATAGGGAGGGTGGGAGGGAGACGCAAGGGGGAGGGGATATGGAGATATATGTATACATATAGCTGATTCACTTGGTTATACAGCAGCAACTAACACAACAATGTAAAGCAATTATACTCCAATAAAGATGTTAAACATATATATATATTATTGTTTAATCCATGAAGTTTTAGGGATGATTTGTTATGCAGCATTAAGTAACAAATATACCACAATTCTTGTTATGTAAGATGAGTTTAAGCCAGTGTTACTTGGGTAACTTTTTATTTATAGCCGAACAATTCTAAGTGATAAACTACTCCTGGAAATTTAGGGTGGGGGGGGGGAAACAACTATAAAAGTTTTTTGTATGCTAATCCATCCTATAAACTGTATTCAAAGCAATATCAAACATCCTATAAACTGTATTCAAAGCAGTACCACTTTAAGGAACAGAATGGAAAAAAATGTTCCTCATCTCAAGAAACCTAAACTCTAGCCCCAGCTCTATCATTTGCCTATGACATTGGGCAAATCAATTGGAGATCCTTTTCTTCATTTGAATGATGAGGAAAATGGACTAGATGATTTCCATAGCTCCCTTTAACTCCTAAATTCTGACTCTGAGCTATAAGAGTTCTTTGGTGCTGTTTTTCAGGGCTCTTGATAACCTTTAAAGAGAAAATTTTGCCTGTCAAGTTAGTGTAATAATAATCAATTCTGGGGAAAATGCAAGGTTATTGGCACTAACATACTATTTTTGGGAAAATAAATTGGTTTAATCCTCTTAGAAAGCAATTTGGTGTTATGTCAGTGGTCTTTTTTTTTTTTTTAAGTCAGTATTCTAACAGAAAAAAATGACATTGTAATCTTAAAAGTAGAATACATAGTACCCTTACAAATTATGTTTAAGAGTTTATAACATGGGGAAATATATTTTCATACTAAGAAAAAATTGAAAAACACTAGAAATATCTATTTTAGTCGTTTTCTTTGGGTGGTGAAACTAGAGATTATTTTCCTCTCCGCCTCCCATTGTTTTTGTATTTTACAAATTTTTCATCCATGGCTCACTTTCATAATTTTAAAGCCTTAATGAGAGACTAGAGAAGGTCAAATTCAAAGAGGAAAATTTGAAAGAATGAAAAGAAATTAAGAAAAAAATTCAAGAGGGTGACTTTGGGTACATTAAATAAGCCAGGATCTACTGTGAGTAGTTGGCAGGTGATCAAGAGCAGATGTTGGCAGTAAGACAGGCTAGTGAAAGAAGAAGCAGTTTGATGAGGCTATGACTTGGAAAATTGGATTAGGAAATAATCGAACACATATGGCACAAACCCAAGAGGAATAGAGGAATAGGAATATGGCAAATCTCAGGAGTCAAGGCCATAGGAAGTGAAAAATGAAACACAGAACAGAATATATGGACATAGTGATCACCTAAATAACAGGTGGAATAGGACAACTAAGTAAACATTCAATGTAGGTGTTGCTGTAGTATGCATATTTAAGTGAATCAAGAGACCACAAAATCACACACAAAAAAGCAAGGATTTTTTTTTTTAACATATAGTGGAGTGTAAGCACTAGGTAACAAACAATTGGGCATTAATATTTGGAGCATAGTTGTTGTTAGTTTTGCCTCTAGATTGTTATATAATAATGTCACTTCTGTGGTTGGTGAGCATAAGAAGAGATTGAACACCATGTTTGGTACTCGCTTTCATTTTCTGGGAGCTGAGATTAGCCAGGAGACCAACAGTGAGCATGGACAATAACATCCCCAGAGAGTGTGTCTGATTTCAAAACATGAGGGAGGGGCTGTGTCAACTTGGTGAAGGCCTAGGAAGGAACTTATCTCTGGGATTTTTAGATTCAGACATTTTCCCTCTGTATGTCTCCTCACCAAATTAAAATTAATTCATACTTCAGTACAAAAACCCATAGGTTGAGTGTCTGTAAGAAAAGAGAACAGTATTTACAAGAGTTGTTTTGAAACTACAAATCAAAGCAACAGAGAAAATTTCTGCTTCAGCTCTCTGGACTGGATGTAACCTGGAGACAAAGCTAAGCCAAAACAAACATATCGTTCACTTAACACGCCAGCATACTTCCTTACACCAGTGCAGTGCTCTATAACATGGTAAATGCATGGTTCTTGCCTAATCTCACTGACGGATCCTCCGTTTGTTGTTTTCTTCCCCATCCTCTAAGTATGGGCATTCTCTTTGGATTGGTCCTTGGTGCCCCATCCTAAACTTTCTCCTGGGGACAACTTATCCACATCCATGGCAATGCACCGAACACGTATTGAGCACCAACTATACTACACACCAGGACATACCAAGAACACATTGTCTATGAACCAGCGAAAAACACTTGAGTAACAACAATATAATGTTGTAAGTGTTCCACTAAAGGTTAATGCGAATCATGGGAGCAGAAAGAAGGGCGTGACTGACATCTGAGAAGTTTTCACAGAAGGAGATATTGTTAAAGAATGACCAAAATGTTCAAAGGTGGATATGAGAATTTCAAGCTAAGGAGACAATGAGGGGAAAGACACAGCATAGCATGTTTGGAAAAGGACAAGATGTTTGGTGTGAAGAACTTAGGGGAGCTCAAGGAGGTAGAAGGAAGTGAGGCTGGAGATAAAGTGAGTGCTATGGAGAGTTCTTCTAAGCCCTGGTAACAAGTTTCTACTTACTACCAGTAAGTTAATTTTATTCATTATGTATTGAAAGCCATTAAAAGGGGTTAAGCAAGAAAGAGACAAGGTCATATTTGTATTTTAAATTTTATTTATTTATTTATTTATGGCTGTGTTGGGTCTTCGTTTCTGTGCGAGGGGCTTCTCTAGTTGCGGCAAGCGGGGGCCACTCTTCCTCGCGGTGCTCGGGCCTCTCACTATCGCGGCCTCTCTTGTTGCGGAGCACAGGCTCCAGACGCGCAGGCTCAGCAATTGTGGCTCACGGGCCCAGCCGCTCCGCGGCATGTGGGATCTTCCCAGACCAGGGCTTGAACCCGTGTCCCCTGCATTGGCAGGCAGATTCTCAACCACTGCGCCACCAGGGACGCCCCATATTTGTATTCTTTAAAAATCCCTTTGGTAGCAATCTGGATGTTCCTTTGCTAAGACCCAAGCAGGTAAAAAGCATTTCAATAATCCAGGTGAGGAATGATGAAAGCCTAAACTAACAGAATGGCAGTGGGAGATGGAGAGGAACGGTGGATTCAAGAGCACTGATCAGCTCTATAAGAAAGAATGTAGGGGGTAAAGAGAGGAATCAATCAAAGGCAAGTTTTTAGCATAATCAGCTGGTTGGATATGATATCACTAAATGAAACAAAGAATATGAGGCAAGTATGAGAGAGACGAGGCAAAGGAAACGAAGAAAAAAACGTATCTATTTTGACATGGTGAGTTGGAAGAGTCCACTGGGATATCTGAGGGCAGATACCCTGTGAACAGTTGAATATAAGAATGTGGAGCTTAGAAATAAATATGGGGGTTAAAGCCATCAGCAAGTGACAGCTTCAGCAATGAAAAGAAATGAAATCATCCAGGAAATATAGGATGGAAAGTATCTACTTTTATCTAGATATTCACATTTTTTCTCCGACACTCTACTCTTAGAAAATCTGTGTTCTCTATCGTCATTTATTACCAGACTTTTCCATTTGGACATCACAACCATGGCCACCAACATGCATGAATCTAATGGTATTGTCTGTCAAAAATGGTTAAATATTGGAATTAGATATGTTTCAACCTTAGTAATTGGCATTTCACAACTGTAATATCACAGCAGTTTCCTGGCTTCCTTACCTTCCAGCTCACTTCCTTATAATTCATATTGCCAAATATTTCTCATCCCTTTCTTCATATATTATTCCTCTGCTCAAAACCCTTTAGAGGTGCCCCATTCATGACTACAGCCAAGCTAAGCCCCACACTCAATTTCCATCACTTCTCAACATTATTCTCCACCTTACAGGGCTAGGCTCCTCAGTGTCCTGGGAACCAACCCCCAGTGTTCATTCCATCCTTGGTTCATGCTGTACCCCTAATCTCTAATTTCCTCTTCTCAGTTTATCCAAATCCCGTTGAACATTTCAAGCAGTATTTCTCAACTTTTTGACCATTTCCCTTTGATAAAGCTAACTCAGAACCCATTCTCAACCTGTTTCATCCTTGTCTTCTTCCACTAGAGAGGCTGGAAAAGTTCAGTGCTTGTTTTCTGAGCCTCCTTTGGAACTAGGAGAGACCACGTGACACGGTTCTGGCCAACAGTACTGCTCCCTTCTCCTTCTTGCCTTAGAAATGGGCACAGGTACCCAGAACTGCAGCAACCATCACGGGATCATAAACAAACAATTCAGTCCGTTTAGTATCACAGCCTGGTAAAACACAGATTGTGAGGTCCTTGATTCCATCCCTAGGCCACACCAGGCCAGGATTGCCTACCTCTAGACTTAAACTATATGAGAAAATAAGCCCTTAATTGTTTAGGCTACAGTTGCCTGTCTTTGTTTGTTTGTTGTTTTTTGCTGCAGAAAAAAATTCCAAATCTATATACATGGCATGCTCCCACTATTTATTTTCAAACAATAAGTTACCCTTAATAGCTAATAAATTCATGTGAGTCTTTTTATGCACAAAAATTAACATTTACTTGATAGTTCCAACATGAATCTAATAAACAGTCAGCTAAGATATGTAGACACACATATCTTCCACCAATTACAGCTTTTTGCAGAAGCTATTCTCTCTGAAGTTCACGGAGTCTAGGAGAACCAACAATTAAAACACATTAGTTAAAGGGAGAGTTTCAGTTCTTCAATAGCGATGTGTTTAAGTTATTCTGTAAGTATTTAGTTCTCCTTTACTGCAACTAAAAAGAGAGTTCTAAGTTATTGAATTTTTATATATTAACATTTTGCTTTCCCTCTAAAAAGAGATGGGCGACCCCTCACAGTAGAGTACTGAAGTATTCTCTGTCCTGATTTGGACAGATGACCATTCCATGCGTGGTAGGCATCCTCTAAGGAGGCCCTCAATGTTCCCCACCTCCTGGTATTTACAACCCTGTTTAATCTGCTCCCCTACAGTGTGGGCTGGATTTAGTAGCCAGGTCATATGGTAACTCTACGTTTACCATTTTGAGGAACTGCCAAACTGTCTTACCAAAGTGGCTGCAGCATTTTACATTCCAGATAAACTACTTCTTATCTATAGAGCAAAATGCAAATTATTTAACTTGCGTTTCCCATCATTTATAAAACGAGATGATTCCAAAAGTGAAGACTAACATTTATTAAGTACTTACATGCACCTGTACGGTTCTAGGTAATTTCTAAGATTTTACTAATTTAATCCCCTGTGGTATGATTGTCAGATAAAATAAAGGCCACTCCAAAAAATTTAAATTTCAGATAAAAAAATAAATTTTTTTAGTATGATTATGTCCTATGCAATTCTGCCCAAGGTCGCATAGTAGTATGCGCTATTACTTGCCAGGGTGGGAATCCAGGCAGTCTGACTCTGGAATGACTGCTGTTAATTTCCAGTAACTTCAAGCAGTTCTTGCAAGGCAAATTAAGTACATTTAAAAACGTGGTACCCACAATAGTAAATTTCCAATAAATGTTAGTTCCCTTCCAGGTTTCTTCCTTCCCTCACTACCCCCAACACTTTGGGTGCCCATAGCACTTGGCTTATACCTCTTTCATAGCAATATTCTACGGAGAGGTTGTCATTGTTGAATGGTCATAATTCCTGAATTGAGACTTTACGGAAAGTTATTTAAATATCAATTTACTATACCAGGTTATGGTAAGAATACCAACATCCTCAGGGAAAGCTTTAAGAAATAAACAATTACTTTATAAATGCATAACAGGAAAGTGAAACTCCCTGTTCTCTCTAAATTGGCACTTGACTTCTAATTTTGTTCTTTAAAAGTTAAGTCTTTAATTAATAATCAAGAACATCAAACTTGATTGGAATACTAAGAACATTAATCTAATTATATTCCTATATTATGAATGCCAATTGTTTAAGTATATTAACAGCAATTCTGTATTTCTCAAATACATTAGTCTTTAGGATTCACCCCAAAAGATTTGAAGAGATGTTTAAAAAGTAGATCTTTAGCTTTCTGCGGTAATGAATGTGCCTAGAAACAATCATTAAACACAAAAAAGTCATACTTTTTTTTTTTCTTCTACATCTCAGTGCTGTACAGAACAGCCACATCCATATGACTAAGTGGTCCACACTTGTTCACTCTCTGGAATTTTTTCTATTATGTTTGTAACTCAGTATACATTCATTCTTAGAAAATTTAATATGGTGCAGAAGAGGAAACACCGTTACATACCCATTATTATCCTGAGATAACAGAGAAAATGTCTGCATATAAAGCTGGTTTTAATGTCATAGCAGTCACTTTGGTCACTGTGTTTCCTGGCCCAACTACTCTTTTTTTCCAGCTGAAAATTATGTTGGCTGAGAGCCATGCCACAGAACCTCCACCCTGAAGAGTGACTCAGATAATTAGACAAAAGCATTTAAACCTCTTCAGGATATTTTCAGACTTCCCTCTCGACATTGCTTCCTCTTAGGCAAAGAATTGGGGGCTACACATTTTGCATAGTTGAAGGGAAAAAACTACCACCATTCATAAATCAATAATGCCTATTCTCAATCATCATCTTTAAAAAGGTACAACAGTTGGCTCCTCAGCACCTTGAGAAAGTCTTTGCTCACTGACTATTTTTTTGCATACAGCATAATTTTTTAAACACTTTATTATGGATAATTTCAAACATACCAATGATGGACACCCATGTACCCATTCACTCAGCTTCAACAATTACCAACTGATGGTCAATATGGTTTCACCTATAAACACACTCCCCACTCCCAGGTTATTTTATTTTATTTTTAAAATTTATTTATTTATTTATTTTTGGCTGCGTTGGGTTTTCGTTGCTGCGTGCGGGCTTTCTCTAGTTGCGACGAGCGGGGGCTACTCTGTTGTAGTGCGCGGGCTTCTCATTCTGGTGGCTTCTCTGGTTGCGGAGCACAGGCTCTAGGCACGTGGACTCAGTAGTTGTGGCTCCGCGGCACGTGGGATCTTCCCGGACCAGGGCTCAAACCCGTATCCCCTGCATTGGCAGGCGGATTCTTAACCACTGCGCCACCAGGGAAGTCCCCGAAGTTATTTTAATACAAATCCTAGTCACATAATTTCATCTTTAAGTATTTCGATGATGCTAGCATAAATTTTGAATTTTATTTCTGTTTTAATTTTTTAATTATTAAATTAGAGGGAAAAGGGAAAATAGAGCTAACATCTATTGAGTGCTTACCATACCAGATGTTATGCTAGTGACTTTCTCCTAAATTACCGCTTTTAATGATAAAATCCTGCTGGGGGAACATTGCCAGTCCCATGTTTAGAAAAGGAAACAGACAAAGAGATAAATTTTCCAGTGTCACTTAGCTACTGAGTAGCAGGGCTGAGATGCAAACCTGGGTCTGTCTGACTCAAAACCCCATGCTCTTTCCCCAAATCTACCCTGTCCTAAAAATGCCTATGAAAAGGTAGGAATTGTCTTATATAACCTACTTGAGGAGAGGAGCATCTCTTCCACCTTCAGTCCTCCCTCCATGCTATGAATGGTATTCGCAACATATACACAGGATGTTTCCAGAGCCTAATTCCACTAGTATTTCTAACACTGTAATCCAGAATCCAAAAGTCACACAGTTTCCTAAGTCACTATTTTGATGATCTGGAAGGCAACATGCACTCTGAGGTGTACCAGCAGGCAACATACTTTAGGTTTTATTAGGATGGGATGTGCATCAAGAAAAAAACAAACAAAAACAAACAAAAAGAAAACCACCACAGCCTAGAAATTGCCAAAGGTGTGGAAAAAGAAACATTAACATGTCTAAGCATATGGAAACAATAACTATAATAATAACCATACATACTATACAGGAAGATTAGTTACCCAGGATGTAATTTAGAAAATTTGCTGTGCTAGTCTAAAATCTATACTCCAAAAAGAAGTAATTAAAATTTTTTTAATTTAAAAAAATAAAATAAAAACTATACTCCATTCAATGAAATTTCTAACAAATAATAAGAGTACCTGTTAACATTTATTTAAAATATTTTCTCCAATATGTCTCTATTTAAGTAAAAAAAAAGAATAAAAATTTAATTTTTAAAAAAAATTTATTTAGTTAGTTATTTTATTTTTGGCTGTTTTGGGTCTTTGTTTCTGTGCGAGGGCTTTCTCTAGTTGTGGCAAGTGGGGGCCACTCTTCATCGCAGCGCGCGGGCCTCTCACTGTCGCGGCTTCTCTTGTTGCGGAGCACAGGCTCCAGACGCGCAGGCTCAGTAGTTGTGGCGCACGGGCCCAGTTGCTCCGCGGCATGTGGGGTCTTCCCAGACCAGGGCTCGAACCCGTGTCCCCTGCATTGGCCGGCAGATTCTCAACCACTGCGCCACCAGGGAAGCCCTTAATTTTTGTTCTATAACTCAAGTTTGTCTCAATGACAAAAAATAAGACTTAAGATTCCTCTAGTAGGTTTCTAAATACTAGGTTCCTGTATGAAATGCCTTCATTCATTACCGTAAATCAATATTATCTATGAATTGGAGAGAATAAAAAATACAATTCAATCTTATAAAAAGAATTCAAATCATAAAGATAAGCAATCAAACACAAAAGGGTGAGAAATTTTCATATACCAGTACTAGTGTTTACTTTGCGATACCTACCTATCTTTACCCCCAAACTTGATAATTACAGCTCAGATTTTTTAAATTTCAAAAATAAGCCATAATGCAATGTGTTCATTTCAGCTGTAGGCTCAAGGTTCCTAGGAAATAATTCATGGCTTACGAAAAAACTCAAGTGTATCAAATAGAAATACTATGTGTCAATAGCTACCAGCTTCCCAGGTTTGTCCTGTTGAGTCTATAAATGAGTCATCAGTTATTAACCTCAAAAATCTTGTTTTAAAAGTTGATTAAGAATCACTGTTGGTTACCTAGAGCTAAATATAAATACAAAGATACTGACATAATGCCCTACTACCAGATCGCTACATATTTTCTTAGTTTGAAATATATAACTACTACTTTTAATATCCCTAAATATGTGTTGAAAAAAATGAATGCATCCCAAATACTAACATTAAAAGAGTTCTTGTTTTTAAAAAAGCTTGTATTTTAAATTGACTTATAGCAAGGAAGAAGATTTTTTAAAATAATTCAACATTAAGTTCTCAAAGTCAAAGCCTCAGAAAAAGGAAAGTTATGGTTCATAGCCACTGACTCATTTCCTTAGATGATTCAACCTCCTGGCTTTAACACTGCCTTGCCTTCCCCTCCCCTTTTCAATTTTAACGCAGTACAGGGTGGAAATAAACCTCTGACACTATAGAGCTAGCTTTCTTGTGCTATCACATCATAATCTTTGAAATAAACTAAGTCTTTCTACAAGCTTTTATACACATTTGATATTGAACTCCTATTACATAATTCAATCAACAGTGACTCAAACTCAAACATGCTATGTGGATTTTTCCAAAAGTTTTTGAAAAAATTCAGAGGTGTTTTTTCCACCTCTTAGAAATGTCACTGGCACAAAAATGATTTCATTAAAATGCGTATCTTTCTGCTACCCCGCACAACCCTTTGAAAATAAGCTTGTGCTTCGTTTTGTTTTTCCATGTATTCTTTAAATATTTATATACCTCAAATGTTGAGTTCCTTATGAATATGTTCATGAGCTTACCTAACGCAAAGTCCAGACCCACAAAGACAAATGAAGAGAATTAAACATGAATGCACCAAAGGCACGTCTACACACGCCCAAAACAGAATACATCCGGCTCATCCTCTCCAAGTAAGGGCAAGATGGTATCTGGCCAGCTACAACAGAGCTCAGAAACCATGTGTACTGACGCTGCTGTTGAAAAAGAACAGCTTGCAAACCATCCCCTAATCGAGGGCATATAGAGATATAGTTCAAACTCAGTTGATGTCACCTTATCTAACGCAAGATAGAGAAGAATGCCTCTTCCTCCTCACCATCTGTGCTCCACCCCCTACCCCAAAGCCTTCCTTGTCAACCAGGCCCTCAGGTGCTAGTGGATATATAAAGAAGAATGTTTGGGAGTTATTTAAAATTGCCAACTCTTTCATTCATTGGAGGGAAGCACCTTCCTCATACACTTCAAACAAGTCCCTGTCCCTCCAAAATATTGCTTTGTCCCCAGAAGCACCCACAATCACCTGATAAATTGGCCTAATGACAGACAGTTCCCCTGGATCACTGCCACCGTGTCTTACTGGGTTCCATGTTAAAAAAAAAAAAATTTTATTGCAGTTTGTTAGAACCTTCCCTTCCTAAAGGCTGTTGCTTTGAGGTCAGTAAGACTTGGGTATGAATTATCGGCTCTCCCATTTAATAGCTGTGGTATCATGGACAAGTTACTTAAATTTTGTCCATTAAGTTTCTTACCTGTAAAATGAGAGATAATACCACCTATTTTGCTAGTCTGTTGTGGGGGTAACATTTAAAGCCTGCAGCACACTGGCAGACACACAATAATTATTCAATAACATATGCTATTATTTAATACTATACACCATTTTGTCATCTTGTAGAATTTCCCCCTCTAACTCCTAAATCACTGCGGAAGAAATATCCTGAACTGTTGCTGACAGAAAGTATTGTGTCAGTTTGCAAATCTTAAGAGAAGTTTCATAGTATATTGGTAACTCTGGGATTAGGTTAATCATGATGCCTGCATTTTAGAAATTCTTTTAAATTTCAGTCCATGGCTATATGATTGATAAATACAAATAAATTTTGTGTCTAGTCTCAGCCATATCACTAATTGCTGTGATTTACTGGACAGGTCATAGCCACCATGGCTTACTTTCCACATTTGTGAGATAGGGGTGCCACCATCACATCTTTAATTATAGTGGGACTAGAATTACTTGGGCATGGTCACTGTAGGCATTTCTAAGAAGAGAGGTCTAACTAAGCAACAACAACAACAAAAAAAGTAGCTTAAAGGAATTCAGATGAACATTTTTCAAATGGATTCTTTTTTTCAGTTTTCCTTTCCCTCTAGGAAATGGGTGGTAGGGAGCACACGTTCTTCATTCCTCACTGCACCCTCAATAATCAATACCTACTTATCTGAATAATGTTTTGAAAATTAAATGACCCTCTTGTATTAAAGTGTTATCATCCCTTCATCTCCAGTTTTTTGGACCACTTCTATCAACAGCTTCTCTACTACATCCTGTCTTTTTTGTTACAAACTAGTTTCTGACCACTTCTCTCAAACTTATCTAAGGACGATCTCAATGACTTTCTAATGTCAATTCCAAAGAACTTACTTTGTACTTCAGCTTTCTTGATCTCCCTGGAGGATATGACATCACTGATATTCTGTTCCTTGTCTTCTCAGTCTTCTCTGTTAACACCCTCTTCTTCTACGCACCCCTTAAACATTGGTGTTCCCCAGGGAGGTGTTCCATCCTCTGCCCTTTATTCTTCTCACTCCCAGGAAATCTCACTAGCATCTATGGTTTCAAAAGCCATTTACAAGCTAACTTCTAAACCTCTATCTGTAGACTAGATGTCCTATCTGGATATAGACTGGATACCGCCATGTAAACGTTCATGCCATAGGTGTCTAAAACTTGCTGTCAAAATTGGGTATGTCATCTCCTTCCTCCCCTTAAACTTGCTCTTTTCCCTCTATATTTCTATAATTATAACCTTCATTAGCAGTCAATCATGCAGACATTCCCCCTTGTTCCCTCTCATTCGGTTGGCCCAAATTTGTTTATTCTGTCTCTAAAATAGTGTTTCCCAAACCATAGTCCTTGGAACCCTTATTGGTTTGTTTGTTTGTTTAAATATTAGGGTTTGGTGATCAAATGAGTTTGGGAAATGCTGGGTTAAGGCAGGACTTCTAAGAATCTTCAGTATACTGCTAAAGTGCCTTGTGAATCCCAAATGCAGATACAATATGAAGCGTTTCCCAAATAGCTTGGCAGCCTTTCGTCCAAGGATTATCTTCTGTGATCAGTGTGCCACGGAACATACTTCGCAAAATATCATTCAAGTATTTCTCAAATGTATCCTCTCCTCTCCACCACCATACCCATTGCTTCAACTAGGGAATTCTATCTCATCTTGTCTGTACAGTGGGTTTCCTGCCTAGGATCTTTATACTCATCCTTTACACAGTATTTGGTGAGCTCCCTAAAGTGTAAATCTCATGCAATTTCATGCTTAAAAATCCCACAAGGTTTCCTAGTACCCAAATTACAGGATCCAAAGTCCTTAAAAAACCAAAGGCACTTCACGATCCAGCCCCTCATCATCTTTCTATCTTCATCTCACACCAGTCCACCCTAAACTCCAGGCATAATAAACCGTAAATTCCTGGTGGTGCTATGTTAACACTTTCTGGCTTTTGCACATAACTGTTCTGCCTCAAATGTCAACCACCTCTTGTTTATCTGAATAATTCCTACTCATCCTTTAAAACTGACCTCAGATGGTCCTCTTCTTCCGAAGCCTTCCATTCCCCAGTCAGAGGAAGGTGCCTCACTGGTGTGCAGTCAATGCACCGTCTATTATAGCACATCTTTGTAATTATCTGTGTACATGTCTCTATTTTTCAACTAGACTGTGACCTTCTTGAAGATTAAGGACATTTATTTATTCCTGCTCTGGGGCCTAGTGCCGTGTCTGGAACCTAGTAGATGAATGCTTGGTGAATAAATGAATCAACATATACATTATCTTTTAACTGTTTCAATATTATTTCTTTCTGAAAACTCATTTAAATGTATAAAGTATGGGTTTTATTCTTGGAACTAGTATGGGACCTAGAAAGATGTTGGCAAACTTCTGTAAAGGACCAGATAGTAAACGTTTTAGGCTTTGTGGGCCATATGGTCTCTGTCCTAACTACTCAACCTGCTGTCACTGTGCAAAAGCAGCCATAGACTGACTGCACACAAATAAATGACCATGATTACGTTCCAATAAAACTTCATTTACAAAAACAGGTAGTGGGCCAGATTTGGCTCATAGATCATAGTTTGCCAATCTCTGGCCTAAAAAGTTCATCGTATCTCAATGATCTTAACTGGTATCCTCTAATGCAGTTACTGAAATTGTAGGCATGGTATCAGGAAGAAATGACCATCCTTTAAAAACAAACTGTCCAATATGATAGCCACTAACCACATGAAGTTATTGAGCACTGGAATGTGCCTAGTCCTAATTGAGATGTGCTTTAAGTATATAATTTTGTATACACTTGGATTTTGAAGATTTTGTGTGAAACAAAGAATGTGAAATATCTCATTAATAATTATTTTATACCGGTGACATTGAAATAATATATTTGATACATTGGGTTAAAAAAATATTATTAAAACTGATTTCACCTGTTTTTTTACTTTTTTTTACTTTTTAAAATGTGACTACGTTTTAAATTACATATTAAATATTTTAAATTACATATGTGCTTTGCAATATATATATATTGGACAGCACTGCTCTAAGAGAGAATAGTTACAAAAGAGAGTATTAACAGATTCAATCTCTTTTCAAGATTGCAAATGAGATACCTTACCCAATTATCCAAGTGTTTCTATTCAAAGCTGCTATATATCCTGGTTTCTTTCTATCAGTGGTGCTACCATTATCTTTTACATAAAAATTAAGGATCACAATCTTGAATTCTTTCTCCCTTCACATTAATGTATGTCCACCAATTTTATTTTATCTCACTGTTTCTCATTTTTTTCTTTTAAAATATTTTTTTCTGGGACTTCCCTGGTGGCGCAGTGGTTAAGAATCCGCCTGCCAATGCAGGGGACATGGGTTCTATCCCTGGTCCGGGAAGATCCCACATGCCGTGGAGCAACTAAGCCAGCGCGCCACAACTACTGAGCCTATGCTCTAGAGTCTGCGAGCCACAACTACTGAGCCCATGCGCTGGAACTACTGAGCCCACGTGCTGCAACTACTAAAGCCCCCGCTCCTAGAGCCCGTGCTCCGCAACAAGAGAAGCCACCACAATGAGAAGCCCGTGCACCACAACAAAAAGTAGCCCCCACTCGCCGCAACTAGAGAAAGTGTAGCAATGAAGACCCAAAGCAGCAAAAAAAAAAAAAAATTTTTTTTCTTTTTTTTTGTGTTTCTCATTTTCTTTAATGCTATACTTGGTCTTTGTTCTCTCAACTGAATTAACAGTCTCTTGAAAGGCCTTCTTTCTTCCAGCCTCTATCCATGACCCTGATACATGATTCTGTACAAAGCTACTAGATTAATATTCCTAAACACTATGACTACCTCTCACTATACAAATATTTTTAAAATTCAGTGGCTTCCATGATACAGAAAATAATATCCAAACTACTTGGTCTAGTTCTTGAGGCATTCTAAAAATTCCATTTTTAATTTCCATTTTGAAACTTACCTCCTCTCCTACCACTCCAGTCAGACATAGGATGGCAGATAAAATATAGGTCACCCAGTTGAATTGGAATTTCAGACAAACAACAATTTTAGTCTACTGTTTGGGATATACCTGTCCTGAAAAATTAATGTTTACATGAAATTGAAATTTAACTGGGTGCTCTGTATTTTTATTTGCTAAATCTGGCAACCCTAGTCAGACAAGTCTGTTCTCTATCTCCCAAATACTATATGTAGATTACTACCCTTGCTCACACATTTTAAATAAGATAATGCATGCATGCACTTAAAACAGTGCCTAGCACGCAATGAGCATGCAGTTAAGTAGTAATACTGTTATTCCTCTGACTTTGTAGGTTCATCCAATTCAATTCCCACTGGCCTTCTCCAGCCCACTCCAGTCTACAATATATCTCTCTTCTAAGTCTAGTATTTGATAGACTTGATTACTTACTTTGAACATTTCATATGTATGTCTTACCTAGCCTTAAATTTCACCTCGTATAGAAATTACTGAGAAATAAAATAGGATTGTTAAATAAGGCATTTTGCATTTTACCAAAATTATCAACTTTTATCCTTAAGTCCCAGCTTAAATTACGAAATACATGATTAAAACACCCTCGCTAACCCTGGACTCTAGGCTCTTGCTGTCACTTACAAAAAAGTGAGCTGTAATGAGATCTAAAAAGCAAAAAATTCACTTATTAAACAATAACTGAAATGTCTGTAGTTATGAATTTATCAGGTAGAGACAATATAAATTGTGCACTCTGAATTTTCTAAAACTTTCTTAAATCAAAAGGAGTCTATATATAACCATACAAATAATCAGCTCAGTGAAAACTTTTCCTATTTTTCACGATGATCTGTAAAATTCACAACCTATCAGGTAGTCACATGTCATTTTTACAGAAAAAAAAAATTTTCTCAAGTGAAGTCTAATACAATATCATGTTCTCTGCTATACAGAAAGACTCAAATTATACAGAGACTCAAAATCTGTTGATGATCGAATAAGAAAATTTGGGATATTACTCAGAGTAAGCCTTTTGTAAACAAACCACACAAAATTTTAAGTACATTATTAACCAATGGTTCACAGTCCCAGTATAGTACAGACTACCTGAGTCCAAAGTCTGGCTCTGCTACTTATTAACATACACCTCTCTAAGTCTCAGTTTTCTCAACTATCAAACGGGAGCCCTTTCTTCCAAGGTGTTGTGAGGATTAAGAAAATATGCATGAAATACTTAGAACAATGCCTGGCACATGGCAAACATTCAAAAAATGCTAATTCTTATTCTTCTTAGAATGTTTCCCAATTTGATCTCTTCAGGCTCACCTAGCTCCAACCTAGGACTTGTTCACAAAACTAACTTCTAGAAATAAAAAGATATGGAGAGAAAGCACTTTGGTTTGCCATATTAGAATAAACTTCAAAGGTCCAGATCCTTGCTTCTATAACACCTTTAACAAATTTGGTTTTTGCCCTCTCATGCTATAACCTTCTCAGGCCAGTCTATTCAGATGTAATTGGAAACAGAATAATCAGTTTCACATAAATCTTTCTATGAACAAGAATTATTTTTATTTTTTAAAGCTCACTTGTAAATGTCCTCCATAAAACTTACTTCCATAACTCCTAATTTGTTTTAGGTTCTCTTTTAAGATAGTTATGGATTCCCAAATCCTACTATGTAAGTAGTATAGGACAACTCTCTATGCAAGAAGTAATTCATGTGTGAAATTATTTTTCCTAGTTTATATTGGTTAGAGGAATAATACAAGAAGAAACCAAATATCACGCATCATATTAGTTTCCAATTCAATAAAACACTTCATCTTACAAAGTTTCATAATAAAAAGTACTGGACTCAGGCCTCGATTACAGTAGTACCAACTGAATAAAAGCCACAGTTCAATGATGGTACCTGAAACTATTCCAAACTAATCTAGGTTCTCTGGAGGAAAGGGCACGTTGAACAGAAAAGCATGTTTTAACTTATATCCAAAGACCAGTAAAACCACCATAAAAATAAAGGAAACACTTTTAATGAAATTATTCACAAAATTTTTAAGAATGTTAAAACTGATACTGAAAAACTACTGATTTCACATATTTAAACTTATCTAGGGGGAAAAAAATCCAGGTTAGACTATTCAAATATAAGTCTCAAAGTCTCACTAACTGTTCAAACGTGGTAAGACTGTGGCAGGCATTCCCTGGAGGTCCAGTGGTTAGGCCTCCGCGCTTTCACTGCCAAGGGCGTGGGTTCAATCCCTGGTTGGAGGACTAAGATCCCGCAAGCTGCCTGGTGTGGCCAAAATAAATAAATAAAAATTGGGCTTTAGATCTGGAGTCAAGAAACATTTTCAATCAACAGCCAGATAAGTAAATATTTCAGGCTTTTCAGGATAAATACTGTCTCTGTCACATATTCACAGTTGTTTTTTTGAGCAGTCTTTTAAAAATCCTTTAAAATGTAAAAAACCATTCTTAACTTAGTCCCTATAAAAACAAGTATAGGGACTTCCCTGGCGGTCCAGTGGTTAAGACTTCACCTTCCAATGCAGGGGGTGCAGGTTTGATCCCTGGTTGGGGAGCTAAGATCCCACATGCCTCAGGGCCAAAATACCAAAACATAAAACAGAAGCAATATTGTAACAAATTGAATAGACTTTAGAAAAACAAAAACAAAAAACAAGTGTAGCCAGATTTGCCCTTGGCCACAGTTTCCCCACCCCAGCTTTACACTATACATACTATCTTTTTGTTACTATATCAATTTCACTGATACTAACTTTTCTTCCCTCAAATATGTGCTCAAATGTTACCTTCTCAATGAGGACTTCTCTGAATACATGTCTATCAGTCTCCCTATATATATAACATACTATGTAATACATAGTATATTACCTAACGTTTTTATTTCTCACTCCAACCCCCCAACACCAATATAAGTTCCATGAAGGCAGATTTTTTTTTTCACTGATGTATCTCCTGTCCCTAGAACAGTGCCAGGCACATCAGTAGGCTCTCAATAAATAAACCTACCCTCACACTTATGAAACAAATACCATGGAGGAAATATAGTTGATCCTTGAACAACTCGGAGGTTAGGAGCGCTGACCCTCTGCAAAATCGAAAATCCAAATCCTCACATAACTTTGTAGTTGTACAGCACCCACTAATTCAACCAACCCCAGGCTGTGTAATACTGTAGTGTTTACTACTGGAAAATAAAAAATCCATGTATAAGTGGACCCACTTATATCCACATAGTTCAAACCCATGTTATTCAAGGGTCAACTGTATATCTAAATGAAGACAAGTGGAAAGGTATTCAAGAAGACTGACAAATACCTTTTTTTTTGTTTCAAGTAGTCATGAAACATTTTAAATAAAGGGGGGAAAAGTTCAAACCTATTTTCTTCCTGTCCCACAAAGTAAGTTATTTCTAGACTAATTCCCTGGAAGTTTACCATTACTTTGGCTTATTTAATAACAAATTTCAACTGTTAGTCCTAAACCCCTCTACAGACCTGTTCTGCCTCTTTGACCTCACCTGTATGTATTTATTCCCTGACCATTCAACTCACTAATCTAGTCTGGCAACTTTCAAGTTTAGCAAAGCGGGGAGGGAAAAGTTACTTTGCCTCTTCTATCACTCCATCTCCCAACATTCCCGTTTTATAAATTTTGTAATATTGTAATTGCAAATCTTTCCTACTTTGTCTTTTACCATTCAATATAAACAAAGCAAAAGGCTAGATTCTATTGAATACTATACTCCAAATACATTAGGCTCAGTGATTAGACAAGTTATTTTTAATTGCTATATGTGGTTTAACAATTTTTACCTATAAGGAAAGATTTGCCTTATCATAATCCATATATATACTTGGCAAGGTATAGAGGAAATAACTTTGGGAATTTAGTAAGCTCCACCACCATTCAGATTATGGCTACTATATTTCTAAATTGTATTAAAACATAACTCACTAAAGTGTAAAATATCTTCTACTGCTATCTCTGGTAAATTGATACTTGATAGCCATTAATAACATTAATGTGGGAGTTAAATCATACTAGAGATCACACTAAGATATTCTAAAATCAAACTACAAAAATTGCTAATCCAAGAAGGAGGCCTACAAGGAAGGAAATGTGTTTAAAAACCCCTTTATCCAACAAGTTATTCTTCATCTACTATTTTATTTTCTAAATGGCTACAATTCTGCCATTCTTATCAGACAAGCAACCTTGGTTTCTGAAAGACAAACTTTCTAAAATCCAAAAGTCAATTGTCAAGGGTTAAGACTACTCCGTAGGCCAATTCTTTAGAGACACAGTTCTGTCCTAAAAACTCTAAGGTTGTGATTTCTGAAAAAACAGTAGCATAATAAAAACTGCTATAGAACCTTCATTTTTAAAAAATTTCCAACTGCTTTTGTGTCCTAAGTTATAAAATCAGATTAAATTTGGTGGAACTAAATCAGGGCAAAACCTCCTATATAGCCAGGATTATAAGAAACAAACAGATTCCCTTTTTTCTTCATATAAAAGCAAGGTGACTCCCAAACTGTTACTTTATACCATATATCCCTGGAGAATAACATGGCCCAACACACCACACGTCCCACTTAATCTAGTTCAAACGAGTAACGTAACGTGAGAAACTGCACTGTGTAATTCCTTTATTTTCTGCATATTAGTGCTTTACCAACACTACAACCATAAAGAACACAATTCCAAGTACTGTACTTTTTCGTTTGGGGAGATCACAGTCTACAGACTCATTTACTTATATTAGACAAGATTAACCTCATTGAAAACTTACTTCAGTTTATAAATTCACATAAAATACAGAAATTGATGCAATTAAACAAAAACTTCAGGATCTTATTTCTTAACTTCTTAGATTGTAACTTTTTTTGCAGGCTATAATTACCTGCCCCATGATCATCAATGGTTATGATTCAATTTAACTACATCAATTATCAACCTTTTATATCCTTAAAGAAAATGTAAGTGAAAATTACAGTTTCTTAGCAAAAGGTTTAAGGTTTTCCAAATTTCAAATATTTGCTTTCCCTCCTCCCCCCACCTTCAGTTAAGACATTTCAAATAAACTAAAAATAACCACATCTCACCTGCAACATTCCATAGCAATCACTTGATGTATAAAATTTTAACTATGCCCCCAGTTATTTTAAGACAAACAAAAAATGGCTGCCTACCAATCTGTCTGTCACAAGTTAGAAATACTACATTTAAGAATTAACATGAGGGTTTCAAGTTTCCTCCAGTTTAGGCATTTATACCTTTGTGCTTGTCGCTTAAGGATGTTACTATAACATTGATATTTATATAACCCATGTTTATGTACCTTAATATGTAATCGTTTAAAACACTAGTAATTAAATTTATGATGGAGCTATGGGAATTTTAAAAGCAACTAAAATGTTCTTAGATGTGTGTCAGCTTCATTTCTAGAGATACTTCTACGAAAGTGAAACTGAGAACTTTATACTTTAGTTGCGTTTGAATTCAAAAATCCCTCTGCACCATTAGGAGCCTACAACATAGCACCTTTTCTCATCTGTTTTAAGTAAAATGTTTGTCAAGAGTTTTACTTTGAAGAGTTAACTTTCTATAGCCTTATACTTCTCATACATCTTTGGTAAAAGCTCCATTATACAATATGGCCAAAGCATGAAGGACCAATACTGTCCAATCATATACCATGATATCCCGTTCAATTTTAGTTTTCAGACACCCTCATAAACAAAACCCACTCCACCTTTTCCTGTATACTGCCTTTGCAGTCTACATTTCTGAATTCCCTAAGTTTAATTCCTTGAGGATCTCTAAAATGAATCCTTAAGGCTATATAAGAACCAGACGCTGCTACACAATTCTGTATCAAGCATTAACATTTGGTTCAAAGTATTATCATAGTGGTCTCAATAATCTAGTTACTGGTCCTAACCAGCTAAGCAAGTAATCTTGTTAGGATCTGGATATCACCAGTGAGCACACTGCTTACCCTTGAAGGAAAATAAGTTTACATTCATTGTCATCTGTAGGTTCTTCCTCTGCATCCTACTTCCCCTTTTGTCATTCCTCAAGTCTACACATCATTCATTCATCACATTTCCTTCCTCAAAGGAGATAGTGTATTATTGAACCAACAGGATATCTGACTATTAGCATGAGTTAATCAAACAGAATACCTTTTTCATAAAACATCTTTTCCAGTGTTCTAATTAATGGAGATATGGATCACTCATCTATTAAAAAAAAAAAAAAGACTTATATCTTCAGCTTAATCAATTGCTGTAATGTGGAAACACGAATTTTTTTTTCCAACTAGGTAAAAGGTGCATGTAATTTGAACTGTTAAATGCTTTATAAATGAATAAAGTAAACATTCTAGTAATTTAAAAACTACCGGTCTTAGACATTTGAAACATGGTAAAAGTATATATTCCAGTTTTGCCCAAAAGTCACTTAAAATATCTACAAATATTTCATCTGTGTGTGGCATACACCATTATTGCTCCATTTTCTGGAAAAGTCTATTTTTAAAGTTAAAAAAGAGGGAAAACACAGCAAAGTTGCTAACTTCGCAGTGAAAAAAAAAAAATCTGTGTCCTTGACAGGTTACATTTTCATAGTTTTATGCAGTGTAAGTTAGCTATGTAACGGGGAACTTGAGTTTTATCCTTACTCATGCATGATGTATGTTTCAGAACTTAAGAGCTGAAATTTCAAAGAACTTCTTACATTACCTGTTTAACACAGTGATGTGCAACTGGAACATATTACAATGATATTACTCATTATTTGCCACTGTGGGCTGTTTACTATACTGGTCTTAGATATAAAATGTCACATTTGAATTTACTAAGTTAAAGTCAGAACTCATAAGGGAGGGGAAAAAAGCCTTAAATATAAAAGACAAACGGCAGTTTGATTAAGCAATAATTTTCAGTTTACTAGATGAAACAGACTTGCAACACAGTCTGCATGAATGCAAAATAAGCCATCTACAGCAAGTGATAAGGAAACTGGGCAAAAAGGAAAAAAGCATACATTGGAAAAGAAGATTCTCTCGAAATAAAAAAATCAAACCATTATTATAAAGGAATTTACCAAGAACCGCTATATTTCCCCCATCCCATTTGCTGGAAGTCAACAAGAGCATCTAGCACTTTGTGTTCATGTCAAAAAAGTCAGATCAGAGCATCCTAACGCAAAGCAAAGAAAAAAAAAAAGAGAAGAAACAAAAAAGAAAAGCCCTAACCCCCTCCCCCAAACCGCAGAACTGTAACTCCAGAGTTCAAATTCAAAGAAGAGAAAGTGGCAATTGAAAGAGGTGATGGTGGCGATAATCCTATGAATGGGTTTTTGATTTCTCTCCTTCCGGGGGATGGGCGGAGAAGGCTCATTAGGATTTGTAGTTAGAGGTTAACCATGTGAGCCCCTCATAGAGTCCGTCCCCCGAGGTGGCACAGGAGGGCTGCACATACCAGTTCCTGTCCCGAATCCGGGTCAGGCCCAGTTTCTCCTGGATCTCGTGGGGTTTCATGGCATCGGGCAGGTCCTGCTTGTTGGCGAAGATGAGGATTATGGCGTCCCTCATCTCCCGGTCATTGATAATGCGGTGCAGCTCCTGGCGGGCCTCGTCGATGCGGTCGCGGTCGGCGCAGTCCACTACGAAGATCAGACCCTGGGTCCCGGTGTAGTAATGCCGCCAGAGCGGCCGGATCTTGTCCTGGCCGCCCACATCCCACACGTTGAACTTGACGTTTTTGTAAGTCACGGTCTCCACGTTGAAACCCACGGTGGGGATGGTGGTCACCGACTGGCCCAGCTTCAACTTGTACAGGATGGTTGTCTTGCCGGCTGCGTCCAGGCCCAACATGAGGATCCGCATTTCCTTGTTCCCGAAGATCTTAGATAGCACTTTCCCCATCGCGTCGGAGGAGCCGGGGCCGGGGGCATTCAGGTGTCCCGGGTCCCCTCCGCCAACAACGCCGCCGCCGCCGCGAAACCGAAACGGAGCCTCCCAATCGCGAGGGCGCCCGTGCGGCCTGCGTGGGAGTCGCCTGCTCGGGGTAGAGGCCCGGACCCGTCGCTCACTCGGGCATCACCCACCGCACAACTTGATTCCTCCAGTCGCCGCGGCCGCCGGGGCGCTGAGTCTGCGCCGGGAGAGCCGCCGCCCTGCTGAGGCGCGGCCCGGCCCGGAACTGCCCTTCCCCCCGCAGGCGCCGCGCGAGCACCGCCGCGGTTCCCGCTCCTCCGCCTTCTCCTCGCTCCGCCGCGGGAGACTGCGGCCCTTCGGCCCGGCTCCCGGTCCGCGAGCACCACGCTCACCACCGACCCAGGCCACCCGAGAGGCAGCACGGCTCCGGCGCCCCGTCAGGTCATTGATCCTCGCGGGAACTCGGTGCGCTGCCTGCAGACACAGAGAGAGGGAAAAGGGAGTTACTGCTAGAGCCCCAGAGAAGAGCGGAGACCGAGGGGGCCCGCCTTGCCAGCTCAGCCCAGGAGGTTACCTCCAGCCGCCGCCCCGCGCGCGGGCTCCCTCCGGCCTCCACCGCCTCCTCCCAGCTCTGCTGCCGCCGCCGCCGCCGCCGCCGCCGGAAAAGGCGCCGAGGAAACCGCCTCACTTCCCCTCCCGACCACGCAGGCGCGCAGAGGCCGCCCGTTCGGCCAAGAGCGACCTCTGTAAAGAGAGCGGCCCGCGCGCTAAGCGTCGGGGCGCCACGCGCGGGGGGGCGGGGCTACGGCGGCTCAGAGGGCTCGCAGGTGCGGCTAGCCCCCACCCCCGCGAATCTCGGACTCTCCCGCGCGGCCACCTGTCGCTGCTCTAGCGTCTCGTCCACTCTCTGCATTCCTCTTCCGCACTCTCTCCTCCTCCGCCCCCATTCAAACCAGAGGAGCCGATCCACTGCGGAGCTCCACGGTGTGGGGCCCGCGGACCGCCCGTTCCCCTGACGAACGCCTCCCCTGTGCGGCTTCCAGGCCTGTTCTCGGATCCCGGTGCCCGCCAGATGTTCCGCGAGTTCCCTCCAGCCCGCCCCAGCCTTCGTGTGCCCTCAGTCTCCCAGGGAAGCCCTAGCCGCAGTTTTTACCTTTCCCCCAGCCTTCTTTGGCTTCCTTTATCCCTCGTGCTCTGTGCGTTTCCTGAAAGACACGTGGGAGGCTAGTGGTTCGCGTGGAATCTGCCAGTCAGTGCGGCGCTTTTACTGGGCTTGGGTTTGCTCTGAAGCCCGTCTTTTGGACATTGGAGCCCTATCTTACACATCTCGTCAGGACCAGTCCACGTTTCTTAAAAATTACAGTATTATCAAAAGTTCCCGTGCCTTGCCGCTTTTTCAACTTTTTAGAAGGTGGTCATTTTTAATATTTAAATATCATCTCCTTTTAGTATGATTAGTAGTAGCTTCTCACCCAGCCACTCATTCTTAACTTTAAGGAGCCTCGACGATATAATTTTAGCGTAGGATTTGGAATCAGAAAGACTACTTCTGTCGCCTGGATTTGGACATTTAACCTTACTGAGTTACCCCCTGTGTAAACTGAGTGTAACACTGACCTTTCTGTCCGCAAACCCCATTTGAGGGTTAAATAATGTTTCTAGAAAACTTCAACCTTTTTGTATCGAATCGTTAGTGGTAAAGTTAGACTTAAAGTTCAAAAAAGGTGAAAGCTTGAAATGTAAAAAAACCAAAGGGAGGAAAAACAGGAAAATAGTGTGTGTGTGTTTTTTTTTTAAGAAGATGCTGTAGTAACATAAGGTAACATACTTTTTATGTCACAATTTAAGAAAGTTTGATAATGGTAGATTGGTTAAATGATAACCTTACAAACTTCAGCCTGAAGTAAATTTACTTAAGTTATTAATATACTGGCAATGATTTAATTTACTTACCATCTGCCTTAATATGTAAGCCCTGTCTTAAAACTGAAAGAAGGATTTGGAGTCAGAAGATTGGGGTTCAGAGTGTTACCCCTCCGTTTTATAGCTGTGAATCCTTTCCTTGCAGTCTTTGTAAACTTCATTTTTTTATCTGTTGAACGAGATGAAGAATATCATCTCGAATGAAAATAGTCACTGTTTATTGATGGTTATCATAAACACTGTACTAAATTACTTTAAATATTTTACTTTAATCTGCACAGCAACCATGTGAGGTAGCTTTGAGTATTAGTGGAAACTGAGGGTCAAAGAGGTTGAATAATTTTTTGAAAGTCACAGAGTTGAGATTAAATGGTGAATCTACAGCTCATCCTCTTAACCCCCAAATTATGCTCTCTCCCTGAGTACTTCACACAGTTGTTCGGAAGCTCGATTATGGTACCGTTGACTCTTGAACAACACGGGTTTGAACTGCACAGATCCACTTGTACTTGGCTTTTTTTCAATAAATATGTACTACGTTGTTACACAGTCCGGGTTGGTTGAATCCACGGATGTGGAACCTGGGATGTGGGGGACCAACTAAGAAGTTATCCTCAGAATTTGGACTACATTGAGGTGAGCCCCCCAACTCCCCTATTGTTCAAGGGTCCCTGTATTTCTTAAAATGCTTTATAACTATAAATAAAGTGCTATAGGGCTTCCCTGGTGGCGCAGTGGTTGAGAATCTGCCTGCCAATGCAGGGGACACGGGTTCGAGCCCTGGTCTGGGAAGATCCCACGTGCCGCGGGGCAACTAGGCCCGTGAGCCACAATTACTGAGCCTGCGCTTCTGGAGCCTGTGCTCCGCAACAAGAGAGGCCGCGATAATGAGAGGCCCGTGCACCGCGAGGAAGAGTGGCCCCCACTTGCCGCAACTAGAGAAAGCCTTCACACAGAAATGAAGACCCAACACAGCCATAAATAAAATAAATAAATAAATAAGCCCAAAAGTTAAAAAAAAAAATCACATATAAAAAAAAAGATTATATTAATAAATAAATAAAGTGCTATAGTAATTATTATTATATTTGAGGAAGGAATTTTTTTATATGTGGCAGTGAGTACTGTATTTTGCTTCATTCCAACATAATAATAGTTTTCTCAGCGCAGATTCCAATTTTTCCAACTAGATGGAAGATTGATCTGCTGGACTTGGATTTATTTTTCAGTGAAAGGTGTGATATAATTAAAAATGGAAGCAACTTGAAGCACTAGCATCTACCTGGCACTGACACTGTGCTAGGGCTAAAAAAGTTCATTTTTGAAAGCCAACTTCCATTCATCTTCTACAAGAATACATGGAGGCAGAGACTTTGCCTTGTCCACATAATGTCCTCAGTGACAGCATGCAGGTATCAGGAATTCAGTCGTTATTTGAATGAATGATTACCTTTTATACCACAGATGAGACAAAACAAAAAAGGAAAGGCACATACTATTTTATCTGCAGTTTGCAGTAATAGGTTAATCAAGATTTTCATACAGTGGCATATCTTATAGTGGCTCTTCATACAATAAATTATACAATAGATTATTTTTAAGTAATGATCATAAAACAAATAATAATGGCCAGAATATAAATACAGTGAAAAATTTTAACTTTGTATGTATACAAAATTTTTTAAACAGTGCATTTCAATAAAACCAAACTATCTGCAAAAAGTAACAATTTAGGGGACTACTAAATCATACCACTGATGAAATATTTTGTTTTCTTGACACTTTCTTGAAACAATTAACAATTCAAAAAGTAAATTTCAATTCTAAAAATATTAGTCATTCAGTGAAATTTTACAAATAAACTAAAATTTACATTTATGAAACAAAGTATTAGATTTCTCAGTTTGCATTCTGTTTCACTGTTTTAAATTATAGACACAGATGAAACTCCAAAGACTAACTGCTGTAGAAAAATGGATCTCTGCTTTTCAACTCAAAGCCTGCAAATAAAGAGATTTCTCCAGCTTGCTTTCAAACCAGGCTTCTCTTTTAGAAAACACCATTTCATAATTTCTAATCTGTTCAACAGCCACATATGTTTATTATAATCCTGACTAAAACACCATCTTTTAAGAATAATATTTACTTTCATAAAATGACTTAGCTTTCCACTTTAAGAATAAATAAATGTCTTCCTTAACAATAGCACCCCATGCTATTTACCCCTATTTCTGAATTCCTATAGCTTTTAAAAAATCACTCACTCTGTATGACTCTGTCATATATTTCTTTCTATCCCATGCAGGGCCAGGGAAATTCTGACCACACAGTGAGGGTGGGAACCAAAATGATAGTTCACTCCCTCTTCCTCTCCCTGTGTCACTGAGGAACCACTTTCTAGTTCTTCCTCTTTAACCATAAAAAAAACTGATATCCCAATCAAAACCTTGATAATTACTTTAGCTATGCCTGAGTATGAAGACTTCATCTCATTTTCAGCAATATTAAAAGTGGAAAAGATAGAACTAAAAGAAAAGTTTGAATTACAGTTGATATTTTAGCAAATTGTTTAATAGTTATGGCTTCAGACCATAAAAATAAACACTGGGGCAACATAGTCTAGTGGCACAAGTGAATAGAAAAAGCTAAATTACATCCTTAACTTACTCCCAATACTTCTTTACTTAGGTTTAACTTGGGTAATTTGTTCATCCTCATTGATCATCAATTTCTCTGTTCCTGCAATAGAGAAATCTCTCTTAATTGATTAGGGCAGTATATGTTATTCTCCTTTTCAGTTGAAGGAGCCGAGGCACTTAGAGAGTAAGCAACTTTCTTAAGATCTATAAATGGTACAGAGGAGATTTGAATTAACACTTTTTTGATCCAAGTCTGGTGTTCTTTTCGCTATTGTGTGAACTCTGGAAGCTGGACTAGATCAATGGTTTTCAGCTCTGGCTGCACATTAAAATCAGCTGGGGCATTTTTAGACTATAAATTCTTGAGCCCACCCCGGGTTAATTAAGTCAAAATATCTGTGATAGAGGTTCTACCCACCAGTATTTTTTTAAGGCTCCCTGAGTGATTCTAATGTGTAGCTAAGATTGAGAAGCACTGAACTAATCGCTAACTTCCCTTCACATCAAAAATTCTATGAATTCTGAACTTTACTTATTTTCTTATTCCTCATCCCCAAGATGTATACCCATACACACAAATTTTTGCATAGTGTAGTGCAAAAACTTTAATCACAATAATCCATTATAAGTTACCAAGGCATTAGACCTGTCAGACAGAGGCATAACTATTTCTAAATTCTTGCAAAGAAAAGTGTTCTGAAAATATACTATAATTATAGCTAAATTTATTGAATTATTAATAGAGCCCTATCAACTAGCCAACACCATTAAATGAAGAGAAAGTAAGACAGGACACTTGGCAACCATAGGACGACCAAAGCCATAAGCTCTAGACTAAAACTTGTCTGTAGATACTTCCCATTTGGCTGCCCAGTATGCAAACACCTCTCCTATTTGACTGAATCACAATTTAGGTAGAAGGAAAGATGAAGGGGGCCAAATAGATATTCCTTTTCCTATTTCCCTGGTAGCTAGGGTTTGGGTAAGTGAACTGGGCTCAACCAATTAACTAATCAATGTCCTAGTCGAGGCTTTGAATTTTGAGAGATTCAAAATTCCACAGTTGCTGGGACAAGTGTCCAGAGTGACTGAGTCCAGCAGCTTGGTGGCAGATATCCAATGGCAGAAGTGCCAATGGCAACAAGTGTCACAGTGAAAGCACAAGCAGGACATGTCTAAAGCCATCAATTCTATGACATAGTCCTAGCAGTGTCTTTTCTACCCTATCTCTACAGCCTTCCTGACAATTCTGTGGGCCCTCTTGATACATTTCCAATAAAATTATTTTCTGCTCAAGTTAATCAGGGTCGGTTTTTCTTGACTGTGAATAAGAACCCTGAATAATACACATTTTAATTTAAAGAATTCAAAATAAAATCTTTTACCAACATTGTACGAATTGAACATCTGATTGTATTAGTAATTTTCCCATTAGATGGTCATTTGAAAATAATCATACACGTAAAATTATAGAATCATCATTATTTCTAATCTGTTAAAATTATGTTCCTTCTCATGGAAATTTATGAATGTGTTGTTTTCAAATCGACCATTTGAATCACTAAAATTGTTGGAGTGAGAAACATTTCATATCCTGGAACTATTCATAACATCCCCTGTTAAGAAGCATATAATCTCAGAAATTTAATTTTCAATATCAGAAGAGTGTTTTTAAGCTAAAGCAGGATACTTTGGCCTAAACTGACAGATAGTTAGTTTACAATATTGATTCTCTGAAAAAGACTTTTGTTTAGAACAGAGAGGCTAAATCGTTCAGACTGCTTAATTGACTGAGTACTCCAAACCTTGTAATTAAGTAATAAAACAACAGTGCGTGTGGTGTGTGCAGTAACAGTTGTTGGGCCCTGTGCTATCAGTTATGCAGCTATGTTGTTATCGTACAATAACATACTGTATAGCAGTGTATTGGTGCACAGCGTGCCCTTGAGGAAGACATTCAAGGGACGCCAAAGATCTGAGGGCTAAAATCCTTGTCCTGTCTTTATAGTCATTCCAGCTTTAAATTTCCTAATTTATAGGTTTTGTCTTTTGCTTTGTCTTGTTTTGTTTCTGGTTTTGTTTTCCCTTATTGTTAGAGATACAGGAAGAGAACGGCATCTAAGCAAAACAGTGACCCCTAATTGGTGAATGCGTCACAATGGTACTAAACAAGTAGATTTACTAATTTAAGGCATCATGCAGTTTTAGCTCTGTGTATTACTCCTTGCCTCTAGCATGGGATTTTGCATTTGATCTGCCTTAGTTTCTGACTTGCTGGTTGGAGATTCAGCTTCTCAAGGAGATGCTCCGCATGATTAGGTTGGTGGTAAAAGAAAAGTGGACTTTCCATGTTACCGAATCCAGAGAAAAGAATCAGTATTTCAAATCTCAAGAAACAGTTGGTAAGTCAGTAAATTTACAACTGTTTATAGATTAGAAACCAAATAATTAAATGGTTTTAAATGCCACATAGTGCTGTTTCAAAGAGAATAAATGAATGAATGAAAAAGTGAGTAGGAAAGAAGAAGAAAGGAAGGAAGATAGAAAGAAAAAAGGAAGGGAGATAGGGAGGAAGGAAGGAAAAAAGAAAAGGATTGTATTGAAAAGCAGAGCTTGGCAATGTTGTAAACTGATACCCTAACCTAATCCAAAACCCAGTTTTGGGTTGAAAGGAAGAATTCCTTAGAAAAGCATAACCAGGTAGATTTATATGAGATTTCCTCCTCCAAAACCTTTTCTTTTTTTAATATTGCTTTATGTGCACCAAGAATAAACAGTGGAACAGTTTTTGCTATTCAGTACCTTTGGACCATCAGTATATTCTTGTCTGTAGTTGCTCCTACTCTAATATACAGTTCTGAACACAATGACCAAGATTTATGAGTGTGGAAATGGTTGTAAAATCCTAGGTAAATGTTACACTATAACCAGTTTAACAATGGCTTAGCTGGGCAAAATTTATGAGTTTGTTTCCATTTCAAGCAAGAAAGATTTATATTCCAAAAGGCTTAGAAAGACACCTCCTGGATTATATGTCCACAAATAATAGTTAAATAACGTTAAGTCTGCTGAGCTAAAGACTGGCTTCAGGGGTAACATGACAATTTAATAAACCAGGGTCAATGGTGCTGTGACTCTCTCTTGTGAACTAGGGCGGCATTTCCTATGCTGTCTTCACCATGGGAAAACCTGCTACCCTGTGTGCTGACTTCCCAAATTGACTAGATTGTTGCTGGAAAAGGAAAGTTCTAGAGCCTTTGAAGCAGTTTCTGATGTTCGACTTTATTTCCAAATGTAAAAATGGGTCTTTCTGCTGCTTATTATATCTTTTAAACGTTATAATAAACATAAGTCATGAATTCAACTTACATTCACAGTAGTAATATTGGTTATATAAGGTTAACCTGGGACTTTATAACAATTTCCATATAGATACATTGTTAACCGCATGTCAAAGATTCTAGGAATAGAACAAGATACCCAGTTTATTGGTCACTTTTAGGCTGTCTTTGGAAATGGCCATCCCCATCCACAAGAGCGCGGGAGTAGACTCCTGTCAGTCCTACTGGTTTTTCCATGTGACCCTTCCACACATACATCTCTGGCCATACCAGCTGGACCACAGATAGACTCATTATCCTAATTTGCTAATCAGATTCTTATTCCTAAGAATTTAAAATCAGATCGGAAGGAAGACCATATCAGTATGTCTCTTCCCAGCGGGTCCATATCCTCCTAACTAGGGACTGTGTCACAGCCATATTCTGCTTTTGAGTACTGCGTGGCAGACAGAGTTAGTCTTTGGGGAGAAAGAAAAAGCAGACGTTCAGAGAGAAGTAGAGACAAAACAGATTATTCCTCGGGCTCCACTGCACAGTTCCAGGCCCTTCCTGGAGTCTGTCTCCATACCAACCCTTGAGTTTCATGAAGTACCTGTATCTTTATATAAAATTACCTTTCTTTTTGCTAAAGCAAGCTCCAGTAGGCTTCTGTTACTTACAAATACAAGTTATAGCTTTACAAAACATATCAATGTAGTGTGTAAGCAAAACAAAATTTTAACAATCAAATAACATAAATATATCAAAGTCACAGACTTTAATGCTTCATGGAGAATCATATCTGATATAATAATACCTAATATAAAATAATTATATACTACCATCACTATTACATAATAAAACCAACATTAGAATTAGAGTAGGTAGGAGTGGACTATTGATAAATCTAATTAATTTATGAAAAGCTCTAAACTGTTCTGTGACCTGGTCTTTTGACCTATTCCTGAATTCCTTTATAGAGATCTTAGAATAATTTAATACATTCCGTTATGCTATAGCAATAATTCTCTTAATGTGGGAGGAAAAGAGACATCACAGAATTGCTGGAGAACTTTTCAATCAATATCATTTGCCCTGAATAGAAGGTAATCATAAAAATTAATAAAATCTGGGGGAGTTCCCTGGCGGTCCAGTGGTTAGGACTTGGTGCTTTCACTGCTGTGGCCCAGGTTCAATCCCTGGTCGGGGAACTAAGATCCCACAAGCCATGTGGTACAGCCAAAAAAAAAAAACCAAAAAAAGTTAATACAGTCTGCTTCCAGGAAGACGGAGTAGACATACTTTTTCCAATTCCTCCTTCTAAGTACAACTAAAAATCCTGGACATTACATATAAAACAAGCATAAGAAGACTCTGGGACTTCCCTGGTGGTGCAGTGGTTAAGAATCTGCCTGCCAATGCAGGGGACACGGGTTCGAGCCCTGGTCCAGGAAGATCCCACATGCTGCAGAGCAACTAAGCCCGTGCGCCACAACTACTGAGCCCGCGTGCCTAGAGCCTGTGCTCCGCAACAAGAGAAGCCACAGCAATGAGAAGCCCGTGCACAACGAAGAGTAGCCCCTGCTCGCCTCAACTAGAGGAAGCCCGCGCACAGCAACGAAGACCCAACGCAGCCAAAAATAAATAAATAAATTTATTTAAAAAAAATTAAAAAAAAAAATAAAAATAAAAAAAAAGAAGACTCTGAAAATGGAGGGAAGAAGGCAGACTGACTAGAGACCTAGAGGCCCAAGGAATGACATGGTGGTGAGTTCTCTGGGTTTTCTTTTTGCCATATCTATCCCAGACTTAGAGCTCAAGAAGCTGGAAACCTGGAAATGCCAAAAAGCCTCAAGGAAAGCTTGCTCTCCTTAAAAAAAGGATTAGGAAAGGGGCAACCTAGCAAGACAGAAAACCTTTAGAAAATAGCCACTTTACTCCAGCTAAAACCCAAAGAAAAATACTGTAGCCCCACCTTCACCCATGGTAGCCAGGGCCAGGTGAGCAGCCTAGACTTTCACCCTTGCCAGGCTCTTAACGAGGTGTCCCAATCTCCTGCCTCCCCACTAGGCAGAGTAGGGAACGGGGCCTTTCATCCCCATCAGGAGGTGATGAGCCCCACCCAAGCCCTTGTTGTCATTGGAGACCACATGGGAAGCCTGGACTTCCGCCTCCACTAGGCAGTAAGGAGGTATGCCTTCTCCTTTCTGCTGGGGTGGTATCAGAGGGGGCCTACTGGAGAGTCAGGATCTTCACCATATGGAGGCCAGCACCCTCTTCCACCATTACTAGCTTCATCCCCAACGCTGCTCACCCCTCGTGGTGTGGTATCAGTGAAAACCATGTGGGAAGCAGTAATGAGGCACTTCTACCCCTTCCAGCAGGGAGGTATCACTGGAGGCTTAGTGGGAAGCCAGTAATCCCCACCACACACCCAGCAGTAACAAGGAGCCATCCCCCTAGGCTGTCAACAGAGGCCTAATGAGGAACCTGGACTTCTGTTCCCACCTGGCAGTAATGAGGTGGTGCTCCACTTTCCTGTTGGAGAGGTGCTAGAAGAAGCCAGCTAAAACAGAAGGGTAAATAAGATCCAAAGTCTTATAATGCTCAAAATATTCAGATCTCAACCAAAAATTACAGATTATTCTCCAAAAAATCATCAAATTCTCAAACGAAGATCTCAGACTGAATGAAAAAAGGGAATCAATAAATGCCAACACCACTATGACAAAGATATTAGAATTATCTGACAAAGATTTTACAGCAGCCATCATAAAAATGCTTCGATGAACAGTTGTGGACACACTTGAAACAACTGAAAAAATAGAGAGTCTCACCAAAGAAATAGGAAATCTCAACAAAGATATAGAAGATATAAGGAAGAACGAAATGGAAATTTTAGAGCTGAAGAAATGTAATAACTGAAATTTAAAAACTCAATGGGTGGACCCAAAACAGAATAGAAGGAACAGAGAAAAGAATCAGTCGACTGGAAGATATAACAATAGAAATTACCTGATCTGAACAACAGGGAGCAAATAGAATTTAAAAAAAAAAAATGAGAAGAGACTCAGAAACCTGTGTGACTATAACAAAACTTCTAATGTTCATATCATTGGACTCACAGAAGGAGAGGAGAAAGAGGGTAGGCTGAAAAAGTTCTCAAAGAAATAATGGCTAAAAACTTCCCAAATTTGGCAAAAGACATAAACCTACAGATTTAAGAAGCTGAACAAACCTCCAAATAGCATATATCTGAGGAGACCCACATCAAGATGCATTATAGTCAAGCTTCTGAAAACTAAAGACAAAGAAAACATATTGAACAAAACCAGAGAAAAACAGCACCTTACCGACAAGGGGAAAAAACAATTTAAATGACAGTGGATTTCTTATCCAAAACCATAGAGGCCAGGAGGAAGTGGCATGACATGTTTTAAGTGCCAAAAGAGAAGAACTGTCAACCCAGAATCCTATGTCCAGTGAAAATATCTTTTGAGAATGAAGGGAAAATCAAAACATTCTCAGATAAAGGAAAATTAAGAGAATTTCACCAACAGAACTTTCCTAAAATATGGCCAAAAGAAGTTGGAAGTTCTCGAACAGAAAGGAAAGAATTTTTTAAAAAAGAATCTTGGAATATCAGGAAGGAAGAAAGAACATTGTAAGTAAAAATATAGGTAAATACAATAGTTTTTCCTTCTCTTCTTTGAGTTTTCTAAATTATGTTTGATGACTGCAGCAAAACTTTATCACACTGTCTGATTTGGTTCTAAATGTCTGCTGAGGAAGCATTAGAAACAATTATAAACAATAACAAAGGAACATAAATGTGTGAAGCAAAAACTTAAAGAAGAAATAGATGAATCCACAATTATAGTTGGAGACTTCAATACCTCTCTTGCAATAATTGATAGAACAAACTAGACAGAAAATCAACAAGTTTATAGAAAAACTCAACAGTGGCATCAACCAACAAGATAATCAACATTTATAGAACATTTCACCTAACACCACAGAATACACACTCTTTTTTAAAAATTTTTTAATAATTTATTTTTATTATTTATATATTTTTATTTTTCGCTGCGTTGGGTCTTTGTTGCTGTGCGTGGGCTTTCTCTAGTTGTGGCGAGCAGGGGCTACTCTTTGTTGCGGTGCACGAGCTTCTCATTGTGGTGGCTTCTCTTGTTGTGGAGCACAGGCTCTAGGTGTGCGGACTTCAGTAGTTGTGGCACACGGGCTCAGTAGTTGTGGCTTGTGGACTCTAGAGCGCAGGCTCAGTAGCTGTGACTCACCGGCTTAGTTGCTCCATGGCATGTGGGATCTTCCCAGACCAGGAATCGAACCTGTGTCTCCTGCGTTGGCAGGCGGATTCTTAACTACTGGACCACGAGGGAAGTCCCAGAATACACACTCTTATCAAGTGCCATATCCTGGGCCATAAAACAAATTTTAAAGAACTGTATATCATACAGAGTATATTCTCTATCCACAGTGAAATCAAACTAGAAATTAATAATAGAAAGATAACAGGAAAATCTCAAAACCCTTGGAGACTAAACAGCACACTTCTGAATAATCCGTGGGTCAAAGAGTAAGTCTTCAGGGAAAAAAAAATACATGGAAATGAATGAAAATGAAAATACAATGTATAAAAATTTGGAGGACAACAGCTAAAGCAGTGCTGAAAGGGAAATTTATAGCACTATTTCCCAAACTTTTTCATCACCCCAATACAGAAACTCTATATCCATTAAGCAATAACCCTTCATTCTCTGCTCCCCTCAGCCTCTCTCTACTTTCTGTCTCTATGTATTTGCCTTTTCTAGTTATTTCATATAAGTGGACTACTACAATATACGTCCTTTTGTGCCTGGCATATTTTATTTAGCATAATATTTTCAAGGTTCATTTATGGTGTAGCATGTATCAGAACTTTATTTCTCTTTATGGGTGAGTAATATTCCATAATACCACATTTTGTTCACCCAGTCTTCCATTGGGACACTTGGGTTGTTTCCACCTTTTGGCTGTTGTGAATAATGCTGCAACAAATATCCATATACACGTAACTGACTTCTCGTTTTCAATTCTTTTGGGTATATACCTAGGGGTGGAATCACTGGACCATACAGTAATTGTATGTTTAACTTTTTGAAGAACTGCCAAACCATTTTTCACAGCACCATTTTTCATTCCCACCAACAAGAGCACCCCACATTCTTGCCAACACTTGTTCTTATCCAGTTTTTTTTTTAAATTATAGCAATCCTAGTAGGTATGAAGTGGTATCTCATTGTGGTTTTGATTGCATTTCCTTAATGATTAATGACAGAGGAAAGAATGAATGAATGAAAGCCTAAAGGGGCTTAAAAGTTTAATAAATGTTTTGTCACAAAGGATAAATCACTCTTCTAGTTTATATTATTATTATATTACGGTACAAGAGCAATAATATTCATTTTAATAATGATAAATAATAACTCATCATTTGTATACATTTGTTTTGATTATATAAATACCCTTTTTGTAATGTGTAATATTGTTTATCCATACAACATGGTGACTATAGTCTCCTTTTACAGAATATTGCAACTAATATGTAGTGGTTTTGTCTTTCTTCGTTTCTTGCCACATGCCAGGCCATGGCCCCTTGGGAAATGAGCTGGGCCACAAAATGAATTAGAGCTCTGCCATTGTACAGCAAGGGGGTTCATTTGAACAGGCACAAGCAGCCTGTGCCTTCAGTACTCTCTGTATAAATAGGGCTACTTTCAGGGTGCATTAGCCCTAAAAGCAACCCCTGTGGAAACTACAAATCACTTTGATCATAAATTGCCATACACAGAAAACTTGGTGTAACACAATATGATTTAATTATTAACAATGTGACTTCTGATAACATAATGTATTTATAAAGCATCCCCTAGCAAGCACCATGGTGCTATATATTCAACCATCACATCATAAAATCTCAACAAGTAATAGGAAGTTGTCTAAACCACACTCAAAAAGTTTAAAATTTCCCCCTCCAAGATAAAAGTGAAAGTTTGTTGCCATTTGAACCTCAGAAAGCCTCAGTGATCTTCCACTGATTCAAGGGGAAGATTTTACCCTCCTCACCACCTCTACATAGGGAAAGCCCTAGGATTTTTATATTAGTCATACCCAGAGGCCAGCAGTCATGCAAGATCAGAACTTTTCCAATCATTCTTCTCTTAGAAATTATGCCCTTTCCTCAGGGTCCAAGGTGAATAGACATAAACCTATATCTTAGACTATTTGTATCACGTCAAGCAACTTCCTTGATTCTCTGTTTACACTTTTATTCTCAAAGCTAACCTTTATCCCCAATATTAAATAATAGTTGACCCTTCAGGACACCTAGCCCATAGCAGGTGCTCAATGGTTAATTGTTGGATGTGTGAATGAATGATTTAAACAAAGAATGTTATCTTGATCCCCTCTCACCTTAGTCAGTATAAGCTGTATGCAGTTTAAAGTATTTGTTTTTCTATCAAAAGCCAGGCTGTTCAAATATATTAACCTCGATAAGTAATTAACCTTGAGACTTGAAATTTACGAAAAAGCAAATCAATTTGCCAATTATTCTGGCAGGGCGTGACATTAGGCTAAGTCTACAGGGTCCTCAAACAAAGGAAGCACTCTTTCAAACTTTATCTGATGAAAATGAAACATTCTAATTCATTCTAATACTTTAAAAACGGATAAATTAAATACAGCAGAAAGCTTTTGTCACACTGGTGTAAAGAGATAGAATCGATAGCTGCGATAAAGGTTGTTAAATATCGGGATTTTTATGTATTAAGTTTTGGTTTGGGGACGTGATTTATTCCACGTCAGATCAGAATCAATGTAACAAATAGCCATGCTATAATGGAGTTCTACTAAGTTCTTAAACATTAAAACACTTCAGCAGAACTGTCGGTTGAAAGTCAAAACATTCAAATTGAGGAAAATGACCCCACAAGTTTAACTTATATTTATAGGTCTAGCAGCGTGACACCGTATAAGTAACTGTGTCCACTGTCATGATTTATTCTGATATTTGAAAACCTGCCACAAGAAATGAGTTTCTGGGTCGACGATAGATATTGTGAGATATTGTGTATTAATTATATTAAAGGCTTTTCCTCCAAGCAGAGTGTGGCCAAGACGTAATGTTTATTACGTCAAAGCGTTAATTCTCGTTAATCCATGGTTCGTTTATTAAATGTAATAGAATCAGGGTCAGCCCACAGGGGCATGTCTGTGAAATGCAAATAACCTATCATAATGAAAATCCTGCCCGCAGCAGCAAAGGATCCCGCGGCCGTAAGGGGCCCGCGAACAAATCTGCCACAGCGCGGGGCTCGGGAGCCTTCTTTGGGAGGACGCAGCCCAGGACTGGACTGAGATCCAAGGGACCGACGTCTCAGTTGGTACCTTGTCCGCCTTGCCCCCTGGCGGTTCCCCTCTCTTCCCCTGCCGGTCCTGCCTCTCGGTCCTCGAAAAGCCCCGCCTCTCCTTCCCCTGGTGGCCCCGCCTCTCGCCCCCTTCCCCTCCACCCACCGCCCCGGTGTCCCCACCTTCCCCAGGCCCCCGTCGCCTCTCCTCTCCTCCCCTGGTGGTCCCGCCTCTCTCTCTCCCGGTGGCCCCGCCTTCCCACTGGGAGGCCCCGCCTTCCCCGCTCCAGTGGAGCTCTCCCGCCCAGGCTCCTCTCCCATTCCTCAGTAGTGGGAGGGGCTTGCCTGGGGGTCAGCGCCGGCGGCAGTCCCCTGGGCGCGTTCTTCCCCTCTTTGATTGGTGGTCTTTCCGTCTTCTTTTCTTCGGCCGCGTCGGATCTCCTCCTCAGGTGTTCTCTCCGGGCTGTGAGGCCCTGCCTGATAGTTGCTGAGGCTGCAAGCCCGGACCCCGCTTGCCCACAAGCCTTCTCCCCCGCCCGGGGCAGAAAGCTTCTGCGTCAGAGCCCATGCTCTTTCTCGTTTAACGTTCCCCCGAAGGACTAATTTATAAGTGGCTTGAGCTCCATGAGGGGAGTTCCGTAGACAGATTGAGACATAACCATTTGGAATGAATGCAGAATCTATTCCAACATTTAGTGCCTCAAAATTAACTGTCACTAGGTTTATGTTTTGAAAAAGCAAAACCCCAGACAGCCAGACCATAACCTTGTTTTCTGCACTGTTAAAAAACCTAGATAAAAGCTGGCGGGGATGTGGAGAAAAGGGAAACCTTGTGCACCGTTGGTGGGGATGTAAACTGGTTCAGCTACTCAGGAAAACAGTATGGAGGTGTCTCAAGAAAGTCAGAGTAGAATTACCACATGATCCAGCAATTCCGCTTCAGGGTGTATATCCAAAGGAAACAAATCATCACCTGGAAGAGACATCTGTACTCCCATGTTCATTACAGCATTATTCACAATAAACAGGGTATGGAAACAACCGAAGTGTCCACTAACAGATGAATGGATCAAGAAAACACACACACACACTGGAATATTATTCAGCCTTTAAAAAGAAGGAAATCCTGTCATTTGTGACATGGATGAAACTGGAGAGCATTATGCTAAGTGAAATAAGCCAGAGAAAGAAAAATACTGTGTGGTCGCATTTATATGTGGAATTAAAAAAAAAAAAAAGTTGAACTCATAGAAACAGAGAATAGAAAACGGTTGCCAGGGGCAGGTGAGTGACAGAAATAGGGAGAGGTTGGTAAAAGAGTGAAAACATTCAGTTATGCGATGAATAAGGTCGGAGGATCTAACGTATAAAATGGTGATTATAGTTGATAACATTGTGTTGTATAATTGAAATTTGCTAAGAGAGTACAACTTAAATGTTCTCACCAAAAAAAAAGTAAACATGTGAGGTGATGGATGTGTTAATTAACTTGATGGCAGGAATCCTTTCACAATATACACAATTCATTACATTGTACACTTTAAATATCTTACAATTTTATTTGAAAATCATACCTCAATAAAGCTGGAAGAAAAGTGACAGAACATAAAAAAAGCAAGCACTGATTCAAGCTTGTGCATAATTAACTTAGCACTGGATATTATGCACATCACTAATTCATAAAACAATACAGGTGAAAAATATAGAATGATGAAATGGTGGTTAGTGTAACTGACAGTGGTTTAATTTAAATCATAAATTTTATGTCAAATTGAGAAACTTATACTGCCACTAAAAGTATAGTGACAAATTTGAAAAGCAGAACATAAAAGTTTTATTTACAACATAATTATAATGAAAACATGGATATGAATATAAAAAGAGATTGTAGGAGGATACAGGACTCAAAATAGAAAATCAGTCTCCTTACGGGAGGTTGAGGCTGATTCATCCCATTGGGGTGTCCTGGAGATGCCTGGAACTCTTTCAGTTCCTGCCCTTTCTGAGTTTTGGTTAGCCAGGGTTTTCCTCTGTGAGCTTCCCTAAATCAGAGTACAGAGTATGCTGCAATAATAGAAACCCCAAATATAGTGATTTAAATGAAATAGCAGCATTACCAAACCAAACTTGGGTCCACTCAACTGAGTGCAGTAAAGCCAATGTATTGACATTGGGTTGTGGTGAAAGAAAGTGTGGTGTTTATTGCAGGCACCAAGCAAAGAGTCTAGGCAGCTAATGCTAAAAAGGCCCAAACTCTCCAGTGGCTTTCAGGGAAAGGTTTTTAAAGACAGGGTGAGCAAGAGTGTTGCAGGGTGTGTGATCAGCTCATGGACATTCTTCTGATTGGTTGGTGGTGAGGTAATCAGGCGTCACCATCATCAACCTTCTGATCCCAGCCATCTGGGGTCTACGTTCTTGTGGGCAGCATACAGTTAACTTCTTCCACCTGGTGGGGATTTCAGTATCTGCAAAACAGCTCAAAGGATAGGGTTCAGAATATTATCTCTAGCCCTTGAGGAGGAACTAAAGGTCCTTGACTTTATTTAATAGCTAAACTATTATTATTTTGTCTGCTTGACTGTTTTCCTTTGTTTTTGCATTTTCTCGCTTCTCTGATTAAATTTATTATTTGGTCCTTGGGGATGGCCTAGGAGGCTAAAGTTTTTCTACAAACAAGAGGCAGGCAGAGGACATGGTGGGGGGGGCGGGGGGAGGGTCTGTCCTGGGAAGGCCCGATAGGGTCTTGCTTGGTTACAGGAGCTTATTTCTCACGTAACAGTCTGGAGGTAGAAGTGGCCCAGGCTGGCAGGGTGGTTCAGCTCCATTGAGTTATCCATGGACCCTGGTTTCTTTCCTCTTAATGCTCTACCATACCCTAGGATATTTTCCTCATTTGCATGGTTAAAGCTTGGGCACTGACAGGGGTTTGCATTGGCGCCATCTAGCTCTGGAGAAGGGCAAAAGAGCAGAACTGGAGGACAACTGATTTATCTTTTAAGCAAGTGAGGCAGAAGTGGCACATATTACTTTCATGCATATTCTATTGGTGAGAACTTGACAACACTTGGTTGTAAGAGAAACTGGGAAATGTGGTCTTTAACCTGGGCTTCATGTGCCCAACTAAAAATTTATTAGTAAAAGGGAAAAACAGATTTGGGGGGACAACTATCAGTCTGCCACATTTCTCCTGTCAACAAAAAAATTAATCAGTCGAGCTAAGAAAGAATTGGAAAGTTTTATCAAGCCAAATTTGAGGATTATAACCCAGGAAGAGCATGTCAGAAAGCTCTGAGAACTGTTCTATCCATTAGAAGTAAAAGCACAGTTATATAAGTTTTTTTTTGAGACAGAGGCTGTACATCAAATGACGTATTATTGACAGTTTACATAATCCAGATCTAAATGTCATCGTGGTAGGTCAGGTGACCCCTTAAAAGAGCAAGAAGGAATGTTATCTTTTAAGGAGTCGTCTTGTTGATGCTAGGAGAATGTTGCTGTTTATGGTTGGGCAGGTATTCCTGCTGATGGGGAAGGTTTGGTCAATGCATGATGCAGATACACTACGCACAGTGGCAGGAGAGAGAAGAGGCCAAAGGGCAGAGAAGAATTTTTTATGTTTAAATTTTTCTTGTCTTGCCATAAAATATCAATTTTATTTCACACTCCCATTTCTTTCCAATTAATTCCTTCTTAAGAGAAGTTTGCTTACTTCAGTTTACAAACAGTCCTTATTGCTTGCAATTGAAGTACCTTAACTGACGCCCCATTCTTCAGTTCCCAGTTTAAATGATGCCTCCTCAAGGAGGCTTATCTGGCTGTTACCCAAAAACTCGGTTGGCCTCTTGGTGGGTGTTGAGCCAAAACACACAACCAAGCCAAAGATTGGGAGAAGGAAGAATTAATTACCTGCAGAAAGTAAGGAGAACACCAGGGATCTTTCCCAAAGCAGTGTGTCCCCCACCCCCGGAACTGCAAAATTGGGGAAATTTTAAGCTAAGGATAAATGCATAATCATGAAGGGGCTTGGGCAGAGGAGAGTTCAGCAGAGAATTGGGGCAAAGGTAGACAGAGTCTAAGCTTTAGTTGATTGAAGTAATGAGGGTCTGAAAAGGTCAACATCATCATCCCTTAGGTTCCAGTTGATCTGGTAGTTGAGCACTTCAGGCTAATCTTTACCGCTGAAACAGAACTGGGAGTCTTTATAAATCATATATTATCTTTGCTATTGTTACTTCTCTTGCCTGATAACAGACACTTGTTCCTTCATTCTTTTTTTCCCTTAAGATCATTCATTAGAGACCTGTTCAAGGATAAGCATCATGGCCAGGCTTGGATCACAAAATGGCTTAGATCAAAAATGGCTTCTCTTATGTCAAGAAAGCCATGCCTGGTTCTCTTTCTCTAGGGACCCCCTACCCTATCTGCTTACATGACTGCTTTCTCTAAAGTAGGTCCCTTTCCCTTTTCCTGCCATTATTGTTTTTATCTCAGCACTTCGTTTCCTTTGCGGCACTTAACACAACTTGTAATTACTTTTTTTTTCTCTATGTTGTTCTCTGTCGCCCCACTGTGTCCCTTTTCTTCACCACTACATCTCCATCGCCTAGCACACTGCCCGTCATTGGATAGACAATAAATAAATATCTGGTGTTAAATGAATCAAACAGTGGTGAAGAATGACTCAGAGAGTTCTGAAGTGACCAACTAAATGTATTGGTGGAGAGTGAGAATACAGGAATGGTTAGACACCATTTGGAGGAAGGGATCAGAAGATGATCAATTTTGTTTGCACATGTTGAATTTGAAGTTTTGAATAATTTCAGCGTGACACCTAGTAGGCAGCTTGAAACACAGATCTGGAGCTCTGGAAAGAGCATCACATTGGACCTATAGTTTTGAGAGCCTTGAGAATTGATGAGGTCACTCATGAAGAGCATGGCAAGACTACACAGAAGGTTTACGAAGGAACTACAGAGAACAATATTTAAACAGTGGGCAGAAAGATCAGCAGAGCTTTCAAGGACCCAGCAGAGGCTGTTAACAAGAACCAGGGAGAAGAAACCTTCGGGGAGGAGGTAGTGGTCACAAGTGGTTCAGTTGGGGCTGGGGGGGGGGGCGTAAATTATGTCACACAAGTCTGAAAGAGTCCCTTAGAACTGCCAATTAGGAGGCTTAGATATGGTAGCTTTAGAATAATTTCAGTGGGTTGGTGGGCTGTGGTCTGAAGATAGAATGTTAGGAAGTGAATGTAGTAATTGTAGAACATGCTTTCAGGAAGTGCCGCTATGAAAACAACAGATTTTATTTGGAAAGAGAGACAAGGTCAAAGAAGAGAGTTGAAAGAAAGCTCAGAATCTCTTTATATAAGAGAGAGAGAGGGAGAGAAAGAGAAGATGGGTGTGGAAATGATTGATGGAGGAATTTCGACCTACTGGGTCTAAGATAGGAAGAGACAACAGAGTTGCCCTCCCTTGAAGATGTAAAGATGAATTTCAGAGAAGGGCAGAGTAACAAGGAGTTGAGTTTTTTCTGATGACCTTTAATTTATCCATCAACATAAAGGAGGGACCTGCTGCAAGAGTTACCTGCTGCAAGAGAGGAGGTTGAGGGGGAAGTTTGGACCAGTTTCTAAGAGAGAAGGGGGATGGAAAACATTGCCGGTAGGAGACAGAAAAGGTCAGCTGATTGCAGATCTACCATGGCTGGAAATTCTTTTTCCTTCTTCCTCTTTATGCCTTCCTAACCTAGTCTTGTTTCAAAAAGACTTCAGGCTGCCAAATCGTAATTTTTGCACAGTCTACTCAGATACTAGATTTTTTTCCCCCAACAGTAATGGGCAACGAACACGTGGGGACAGCGAAAACAGACGGCTCCCGCACGTTCCCTTCGTTCCAACAGTGAAAACTGAGCTGGCCTCCAGCACTTTTGCGGACCCCAACCTCCGCTACTGTGGGTTACACTCCTTCGTACAGCGAAGGCACCTCCTAAATGCTTGCTGTGAACAATGGGAGATTTAGGGACAGATGGTTCGGTTCCCTCGTGAATAACGTCCCCCCAACATGCAGCACGTATTTAAGGCCTGCTGAAGAAAGGCAATGCTGAGGGACCAAAGTATTGCTTTTCCTTTTGTGCTCGCTGCGTGTCCGGACGCAACGCCTACGACCATTAAGCGCAAACCGACCAGTGTTCCAAGCTAAACACCAGGAGCCGAGGCCGGAACAGGGAAAGTAGCTTGTTCCTTGCTCGCAAACCACCAAGGCAGGATGACAACCCCGCCCCGATGACATCACACGATCATCAGCCTCGAGGCCACCTTGCGTTGGGCGTGTCTTACCCCGCTACGGCCTCGGCCTCGCCCCGCCCCCAGGTGACGTCACCACGCCACAACCTCTAGTATCTCGTTGCCGCGGCTCTCATCGCCGGGCGCGGTGGCGCGCGCCTGTAGTCCCAGCTACTCGGGAGGCTGAGGCAGGAGGATCGCTTGAGCCCAGGAGTTCTGGGCTGTAGTGCGCTATGCCGATCGGGTGTCCGCACTAAGTTCGGCATCAATATGGTGACCTCCCGGGAGCGGGGGACCACCAGGTTGCCTAAGGAGGGGTGAACCGGCCCAGGTCGGAAACGGAGCAGGTCAAAACTCCCGTGCTGATCAGTAGTGGGATCGCGCCTGTGAATAGCCACTGCACTCCAGCCTGGGCAACATAGCGAGACCCCGTCTCTTTTGTTTGCCCCTCCCTCATTTAAGGAAATCCTGTGTCTTCTAAATCCGTGTATTTCCCCTAAACAAATAACAAATGTTTGCCTTTTTCCAGATTCATACTTTTTACGAGTTCAGTAGTTCACTAATGTGTGCATTAAAAGTTGACGAGATATAACTGGTCTTTATTACTGGCTCTCTCTTCCCACTGTTTTACGCTAGTCTCCTATTTTACGTTCCTTTACAGTTAAGGCTCACCGGGTAAGTTGGATACCCGGATAGTTGTAGCCACCTCATCGCTGACCCCTACTGGAGAATCGTCAAAACGTCTTTGCAAAAAGCTGTTATCACCCTCGAAGCCAGCAGGGGATGCTCGTTTTCTGACAACCTGTTGGAGAAAATGGCTGCCCGGCCTCAGTGCAAAAAGTTCACCTCCGAGGCCAGATTTCCTAAGTTCTTCCCACGGCTGTCCAGTTTGCTACTTTGTTATCGCCATTTCCCTTACCTAACCCGGACCTTCCCTCCCCACCTCCTGTCACCTTCATTCACCACTCTCCTGTCAAGGTTTTTGCTTTTAGCTGTTGCTGGCGGAAGATCTGGCTTTTATCCGAATCCTTACATTCTGCCCATTTACAGATAGGGCTGACCTTCCGACGGGGAACCCGGATACTCCCTCCTTGTAGGGGAAAAAGCAACCTAAGTGGAGCCCAGACGTCCCTGTGAAAGCCGAGGTAACGGGGCAGCGTGGCAGAATGCCGTCAGCCTGTCGCTCCCCTTGGTTCTCGAATTGCCAACAGCTAACAGAGGTGGAATTGAAGTGCAGGCAATTCGAACATTGGGTGGGTTTGGGTCTGGAACTCAGTTGATGAGAGCAACGCCTGAGAGCCCTCCACTGAGCTGTGTAAAGCAAGTGTTATCTTTATCTCGCTTTTAAAAGAAATAAGTAAATAAGGTATGAGCGAAGAGAATCTTTAAAATTGCCAGAAGTTTTTGGTGGTCTGCGGTAGTAATTTCATCTTCATGAAAGAACTGTCTTAGAGCAGGGGTCCCCAACCCCCGGACCGCGGACCGGTAGCGGTTCGCAGCCTGTTAGGAACCCGGCCGCACAGCAGGAGGTGAGCGGCGGGCGAGCGAGCGAAGCTTCATCTGCTGCCCCCCATCGCTCCCCGTCACTCGCATTACCGCCTGAACCATCCCGCCACACACTCGCCCCCCACCCCGGTCCGTGGAAAAATTATCTTCCTCGAAACCGGTCCCTGGTGCCAAAAAGGTTGGGGACCGCTGTCTTAGAGGATTCCTTTTTAAATTTAGGCCTTTTAGGGGCAGTGGAAATTGATCAAGCATTCACATCAGTCTTAAAATTAATCTGATAATCTATTGGGCATTTAAAGGCTCTGAACACAGACTTTCACAACTTCTAAAATGAAGAGGAAAGGGGACAATGTAGTAAGCTTTTCATAAAACTAATTGTATTCAATTTTTTTTTAGGCGACTCATTCCATTGGAACAAACATAACTGTTAGAAAAGGCCCTTCTTGAGTTGCACAGACCCCCGGTTGATTCTGGGTCTGCCCTCTACAACTATGTGGAATAAGTCATTGTCCAATTATTCAGGACAATTTTTCAAGAATGTAAAAGTCACCTCCAAATGAGTGCATTTTCACTGAATATTAACATATAGGGATGCTTTTTTATTTTTTAAATCTTTACCCCACTTCACCCAAAAAATGGGAAGCAAAATACTTCTGACATGTCTCATTTGTTTTTCACTAAATAGATCCCTGAATTTGACCCAGAATGACTTAGCTGTGGATGTAAGGACTGCATTTGAGTAGCCACCTTTGTTAGCCCTGGGGTTCCTACCCGTACCTTTGGTGTTTTCCACCCTCTGAGAGAACTTCTCAGCTTTGCGGAACTGGGGCGTGGTAGGCAGGATAATGCCCCTCCCCTACAAAGAAGTGAACTTCCTAATACCTAGAACCTGTTGATAGGTTACCTTAGGAGGTGAGAGGGATTTTACAAATGTGAGTAAATTAAGAATCTTGAGATGGGGAGATTATCCTGGATTATCCCATTGGGCCCAATGTAATTACAAGGATCCTTATAGGAGGGAGGCAAGAGGGTCAGAGAAGGAGATGTGGCCTGGAAGCAGAGATTGGAGCCATGCAGGGTTGCCAATCAAGGAATGTTAACAGCCTCTGGAAGCTGGAAAAGGCAAGGAAACAGATTCTTCCCTAGAGCTTCCAGAACAACTGCATCCATGCTGACCTATTTGGGACTTCTGACCTTCAGAGTTGTAAGATAATACATTTGCGTTGCTTAAGCCACTCAATTTGTGGTAATTTGTTACAGCAGCAATAGAAAACAGATACAAGGTTAGTCTGTACCTGAAAAAACTTGTGAGATCAGAAAGGAATCATTCCAGTAACTGTCTTCCTTAAAATGCTTGTACTTTTTTTTTTGAACTTTTCATGTTCAGCAAGTTTTCAGCCTCAATCTTTTTCGTGTGTGTGTGTCTTTCTTTAAAGCATAATATTTTAGCAATTCATCATCTATTCATCTATCCATCCATCCATTCATTTATTCATCCATCCATTTTTAAAAAGTTATGTGCCAAATATTTACGAGATCCTATGTTGATACTAGATAATCAGAAATAATATAGTCCAAGCCATTGCCTTTGTAGAGCTTCAGGTCTAGTGGGAGGTAGGGGCAACAGTCATTTAAAAATGGGCCACGTAAAGTGACTTAAGTTCTCATGATCCCTGCAGAGTATATCTAATTCATTAGCCTGCCTGAATGCCTGAAATATCCAATACCAAAACTCTCTCCTGGGTTAAAGCATGGTTTTCAGAAGGCCACTATTACAAATGCACTTTGTTTGGCATTTACTCAACACCATTACGGAATACATAATTTAACCATCCACCCAATACTTGGTTATACTTTACAATTTCCTACAACATCCATGAAAGAAGTTCAATATATCATGCAGTTGACCATACTTTTTTTTTAAGCCTTTAATTTTGTTAATGGTGGAATATTTTAGACATACAGCAACTTAAAATTTTTTGTTTTCAAACTTACTAAACCTTATCCTTTATGGTTTCTGCTTTTGGTGTTTTGCTTTGAAGGGTCTCACCCATTCCAAAGACATATATATAATGACATTACTGTTTAGGACTCTTTTATCTTTGGAGTACACACATCCCTGATTAAAAAATAATGCTTGCTCTCTCCAAAACAATGCATTTTTGTTCTTAACTCTACTTTGCTTTACTATTAATATTAGAACACGTTCTTTTTAAAACATTTTTTTTGCTTAAATTTGCCTATTGTTTGTATTATCTATAGGGTATACTATAGATCAAATATTTGTGCCCCCTCAAAATTCCATATGTTGAAACCAATCCCCAATGTGATAGTATTTGGATGTGGTGTCTTTGGGAGGTGATTAGGTCATGAAGGTGGAGTCCTGATGAATGGGATTAAGTGCCCTTATAAAAGAAACCCTAGAGAGCACCTTTGCCCCTTCCACCACGTGAGGTCACAGCAAGAAGACAGCTGTCTGTGAACCAGGAAGCAGGTCTTCACCAGGCATCACATCTGTGGGCATCCTGATCGTGGACTTCCCAGTCTCCAGAATTGTGAGAATAAAGTGTTCCTCGTTTAAGCCACCCAGACTATGGTATTTTTGTTATAGAAGGCTGAAGGAACTAAGACAGTGAACAACAAACTACTCCAAAGCTTACTTGTTTGAAATAACGACTATTTTATATCTCATTATTTTGAGTGTCAGGAATTTGGGCAAAGCTCTGCTAGACTATTATTCTGTTCCAGGTGATATTGATTGTGGTCACTTGGTGGTATTCAGCTGATGGCTGATCTAATCTGGAGGGTCCAAGATGCCTTAATTCACATGCCTGGTACCTTGGCAGACTTGGCTGTAAAACTGCATTCAGTCAGGCCCATCTCCCACTCCATGTAGTCGTAAGGCCTCTCTGTGGCAGGTTGTGAGATTTCTTACATAGCGACTCGGGCTTCAAGAGACCAAGTTGGAAGTTACCAGTCCTCTTAAAGGCTAGAGACAGAAATAGCATAGCATCACTTCTGTCTGCTGTGCTTTATTAGTTAAAGCAGTCACAGGCCAGCCTAGATTCAAAGGTGTGGAGAAAACAGAACCTACTCTATGGGTGTGAAAGAATTTGTGGCCAGGGCTTCCCTAGTGGTCCAGTGGTTAAGACTCTGTGCTTCCATTGCAGGGGGCACGGGTTCAATCCCTGGTTGGGGAACTAAGATGCAGTGCTGTGTGGCCAAAGAAAAAAAAGAATTTGTGACCATTTTAAAACCCCATCACATGTATCCATTACCTTTTTTTTTTTCTTAACTTTTGTGAGATATGTCATAGATAAAGACACAAATGTAATGTAAAGTTTAAAGTGTTTATAAAGTGACCAACTATATAACTGGTATTCAGAAATAGAACTTGCTAGCATCCTAGAAGCCCATACCCAAATACCCTTCGCTCTTGTACGTAACCACTATTCTGACTTTGTGACATTATCTTGTCATACTTTATGGTTTTACCACCTGTGTATGCATCTCTAAATAGCTATTCCTTCTTTGAACAGTGTTGACTTCTAGGAAGTTCTTCATTGTATTAAGACAATTTACTTCCCTGAAATCTTCTCTCATTAGTAGTAACTATAACCCTAGGGGTTACAGATAACAAATCAAACATTTCTACCCATCAACACCTCAGCCATTTCTTACATTGCATGGTTTCAATCAACACCTCAACCATTTCTTACATTGCATGATTTCAATCTCATTTCACCTTTCTGCTTGTCCAGTTTGTGTATCTTTCTTGGAAAGTATGATCCCCAATACAGAGCATAGTATTCTATCTCTGGTTTATCATCTAAGCATAGGACTGGAATATCTCATCTCTTATTCTAGATCTCAGACTTCTATTGAGAAAGCCAAATAACACTGATGCCTAATGCTGACTTTATAAGAGACTAAAATACGTAATATAAAACAATGCCAGGAGCTCAATTTATGGCTAGTAAATAAATAAATGAATTTAAAAAAACTTGTAAAAATTTGCCAGACTGGAATATTGTGCAGTAGGGAACTCCCAGGCTCTGTCCGTTCCTCTCAGAAGCAATGAATAAGCTGGCAAAAACTGTCAGAATCACCTTTTTCAGAACTTTAGAATCTAGGTTTAAAAACTTACAGCAAGCAGGGAAATGTTTAATGAAGACAAAAAACTGCAGAATTTCAGTACCAGAGCTCTGTGGCATTTCATTTTCTCTGTTACCGTTCCCCACTCCTCAGTTCAGCAGTAAGATTTGCCCTAAGGGATCTCTTATATTCTTGGCACAGTCTTCCTTCCTTCATTGTGGAGTAGCAATCAGATTTCTCCTTAGTAGTCAGGACAAATCACTGCAGCCCGTGTAGTAACTCCCTTCTTTGCCTTTGATTCAGAGGCATGAAGAGCCCAAAGTGACTAGGCAGCAGTCTAAACTTTTAGTTCAATGGAATGATCATTGTCTCCTGGAAGAAGCATTTCTCCCCTTAGAACTGAGACCTCTAGGCCAACAGATTACAAGACCATGAGGAACAGGAAGCAAATTTTTTGCTAGAGAGTTACTAGGGGGTAATAGTGAGTGGTGCCACTCCCATTTCCAGCCCTTTATTCCTGGACTCATGAATATTGGCTATGGGCGAAACAGCACCGTATATTGGACACTGAGTCAGAGCACATACAACCTCCTGGAGAACCTTGCCTCAGCCCTGCAAAGTATTGGCACCCAGCTGTGTTGTAACTGAATCTTTGAAAGGTCATGCTATCGTTTTATCAAGTCAGCTGCTTCAGGATGGTGGGGGAAAATGGTAAAACCAGTGAAATCCATGAGCACGGGCCCATTGCTACACTTCATTTGCTGTGAAGTGAGTTCCTTGATTAGAAGCAATGTTGTGTGAAATACCATGATGGTGGAAAATGCATTCTGTAAGCCCATGGATGGTAGTTTTGGCAGAAGCATTGCATATAGGGTAGGCAGATCTGCACCCAAAATATATGTCTAATCCAATAACAAGAAAACCTTGCCCCTTCCATGATGGAAGAGGTCCAATGTAATCAACCTGCCACCCTGGGGATGGGTGCCATGTCCAGGACTCAGTGTTGGTCTCTGCTGTTGGCCAATTGGGCACTTGGCACTGGCTGGCACAAGGTCTGCCTTGGTGAGGGGAAGTCCATGTTGCTGAGCCCATGCAAAAGCTCCATCCGCCACCATGGCCACTTTGTTCATAAGCCCTTTGGATGATGACAGAGGTGGCTGGGGAAGGAGGCTGGTTAGTATCCACAGAATAAGTTGGTCATCTTATCCACTTGATTATTAAAATCCTTCTCTGCTTAGACCACTCTTTGGTGAGCATTCATATGGGACACAAATACCTTCACATTCTTCACCCATTCTGATAGGTCTATCCACATACCTCTCCCAGACTTCATCATCACCAATTTTCAAATTATGTTCCTTCCAGGTCCCTGACCATCTAGCCAAACAATTGGCCACAGCCCATGAATTGGTATATAATTGAATAGCTGGTCATTTCTCCTTAAGCAAAATGAACAACCAGGTACACTGCTCAAAGTTCTGCCCACTGGGAGGATTTCCTTCACCACATCCCTTCAAGGATGTCCCAGAAAGGGGCAATAGTGCTGCAGCTGTCCACTTTAGGGTGGTGCCTGCATAACATACAGAACTATCTATACACCAGGTGCAAGGCTTCTCTTCCTCTGTCAACTGATTGTAGGGAACTCCACATGAGGCCATAGGTGCAGGCTGGGAGAGAGAAGGTGGTATAGAAGGAGTGGGGAACATGGGCATTTGGACCACTTCTTCATATAACTTATTTGTGCCTTCAGGACCTGCTTGGGTCTGATCTCATATCTACCACTTCCATTTGATGATGGAGGGCTATTGTACATCCTCAACTTTATGGCACGGTGGTCAGGTAACACTTAGTTCATGATGGGCAGCTCAGGTTGCATGATAATTTTGGTGGCCTATGGTTAAGCATTCAGTCTCTCCTAAGGCCCTGTAGCAGGCCAAACACTGTTTCTTAAAAGGAGAGCAGTTATCCACAGAGGATGGCAGGGCTTTGTTTCAAAATTCTAAGGACCTACACTGTGCTTCACCTATAGGGGCCGGCCAAACGCTACAAACTGCATCCCTGTCTGCCACTGCCACTGCAAGCTCCATTGGATCTGCTGGATCATATGGTCCAAGTGGCAGAGCAGCTGGCATGGCAGCCTGGACCTGCTACAGAGCCTTCTCCTGGTATGGACCCTACTCAAAATTAGCAGCTCTTTGGGTCCCTCAGTAAATGGGCCACAGTAATACACCCAAATGAAGAATATATTGTCTCCAAAATCCAAAGAGGCCCACTAGGTGTTGTACCTCTTTTTTGGTTGTAAAGGGGCCAAATGCAACTACTTAAACTTCACGTTAAAAGGGGTATCTTGACATATACCACACCACTGGATCCCTAGAAATTTCTCTGAGGCAGTTCTCTGAATTTTTGTCAGATTTATTTCCTCCTTCTGACACACAAATGTCTTACCAATAAGTATAGAGTAGTTGCTACTTCTTTTCCCTAGGTCCAATCAGCATGGTGTCATCAGTGTAATGGACCAGTGTGATATCTTGTAGAAGGGAAAGATGATCAAGGTCCCTGTGAACTAAATTATGATATAGGGCTGGAGAGTTGATACTCCTGAAGTAGGACAGTGAAGGTGTATTTCTGGCCTTGCCAGCTGAAAGTCAACTGCTTCTGGTGGTCCTTCTAATAGAGATGGAGAAAAAGACATTGCCAGATCAACAGCTGCATAGCAGGGACCAGGGGATGTGTTAATTTGCTCAAGCAATGAAACCACATCTGGTATAACAACTCTCATTGGAGTCACCACCCTGTTAACCTTACAACAATGCACTGTTATTCTCCAAGATCCATCTGTCTTCTACACAGGACAAATAGGTGAGTTGAATGGTATGTGGTGGGGATCACCACCCCTGCATCTTCCAAGTCCTTGATGGTGGCAGTAATCTCTTCAGTCCTTCCAGGAATGCAGTATTGCTTTTGGTTTACTATTTCCCTACATAGAGACAGTTTTAGTGGCTTCCACTTGGCCTTTCCCCCATAATTGCCCTCATTCTACAGATCAGGAAACCTGCATGGGGATTCTGCTAGTTGCTGAGTACGGGTATTCCACTTATGATTTCCAGCACTGGGGAAATACCCACATGATGCATTTGAGGACCCACTGGGCCCACTGTGAGACAGATCAGAGCTGAAACTCCATTGACCACCTCCTGACCTCCATAAGCCCCTACTCTTGACTGGACCGCAGCGATGTTTGGAGTCTCCTGGAATTAGCGTCAGTTCAGAGCCAGTGTCCAGTAATCCCCCCAAAGCCTGATCATTTCCTTTTCCCCAGTGCACAGTTATCCTGGTAAAAGGCCGTAGATCCCTTTGGGGATGTCTGGGAGAGAGATTAACAGTATGCATTTTTGGCAGTGTCCTTCCTCAAGGGGAGCCAGATTTCCTTTCATACAAGGGGTTCTGGTTCTGTAAACTGGCTCAAGTCTGAGAACTGAGTGAAAGACTATGACTCTGTTTTTATCATTTTTTTTCACTTGAGCTACAACTCTTTTGCTTATACAGACCATGTAAGAATTTAGTAAGCTTCCCATACATTTCACTTCTAGGAACACCATGATCAAATAGCCAGCACCATCGGTCTCCATGAGTCAGACTACTCTGATTGCTGCTTTGACTCTGCTGCCCACTATGATAATCACACCCAGCTTGCCTCTGGACATGGGGTGCTGCCATTGGACTCTGCCCCTCAGGCTCCAGTTACTCCCCTTGCATTCAGGCTTCCCAATTCAGTGGCAGCAGTTCCCACTGTAAGTTCTGGCCTGCAGAGAAACGTGATCACAGAGCTCTTCAAGGGTGCTGAGGATCCCCTCACAAATTTATTTCTCACCGTTGTGGGGAAAGGAGTGTCCTCTGGGCCAGGGTAGGCTGCCCCAAAATGTGCCCCAAAGGCATATTGATTATTTTGAATTACAGTTACTTAAGAAATGGTCAACACAAGAGAGATACTCTCACCCTCCTTTTCCCTGAAAGCAGGAAATAATCTCTCATGTGGAAGGTACATTCCCTGCATCTGAAAGTAGAAGGATACCTTTATCACCAGAGATAGGGAATTCAGGCTGAGAAGTCTATATAAATGAACATTGTTACTTCTTTAATTTACTACCCAAGCCCATATTCTGTTTAGATTCTTCACTAATTAGCGCCCAAAACCTAAGTTTTCTTGTCCTGTCAATTCCTTACAAATTTATTTATTTGTCTAAAAAGTATAAAAGCTGCGTGCTTTGGCCACTTCTTAGGTCCCATTTCTAAGAGACCTCCATGTGCATTAATTAAAATTTGGGGTTTTTTTCCCCTGTTAATTTGTCTAGCATCAATTTTATTATTAGTCCAGCCACAAGAACTCAAAATGGATAGAAGGCGAGATTTCCCCCCCTGACGCTACGCATCGAATATTTCTATGAGTGGAAAGTAAAATTAATAAATTATATCTTATTCTGAATGAAACTATATTGGTTCCTAATGATTGACACTTCATCATTGACCACTTCATCTTCTAGAGATCAGTAAACTTCCAAGTATGCGCTCCAGGTCCCTTTCATCTTGGCACTTTCAAATGCAGATACCTTGAGCCAAAGTTAAGGAATGATTCAAAATCTCCTGGTGTGGTGTCCAGGAATTTGCTTTGATTATCTCCATAGTAATCAGTGAATCACACTAAGACTTGAGAATCACAGCTCTAGATGCCCATAAGGCATCCATTAATAATTACCTCTAACTTTTTGGTTGGGACAAATGCCCAGGGCACCTGTTTGGATTTCAGATATTCACCTTTATCTTCTCTTTGAAAATTGGAAGATGATTTTCCCATTTCCTGTTGCCTCTTATTTTTCCCACAAGTCCTTAAGTATCCCTGGTTCAGAATTTTTTCAAAGTAGAGAAATTATTCCAAAACCCAGAAATGATAGAATTCAATAGTAAATGATAGTTTCTTTATCATTTTTACACTTATCTTCATCTCCTTCTCCCCCTTATGTATTTTCTTGCATTTTACTTCTGTTGCTCATTTTCCTTGACAGACAAAGCAGAAGCAATGTGTGGGTTGGTCAAGTGGCTGACTGTCTCAAGTATAACTTAAATTAGTATCCTGCTCCTATCTCATAGGTTTAGGGCCCTAAAGTGGGAGTTTTGCTATGAAGTATTTCAGTTTTTGTTTATAAAGAAGCATCGGAGTGTTGTCCCTTTCAATGTGGAGTTTATACATGGGTTGCTTTTATGCAAAATATTTAGGCATTATTTGGGTAATGGCTTCAGAGCCAACATAAGAACCTTAGCATTGTTTATGTACAGTTAAACCTCTCGCTTTTACTGTTTGCACTACAGTCGACTTGGTTCCCAGCCTTTCCTAAACCCTCCAAATGGTTGATTCCATATTTTGAGCTATTCTGCATGATTTTCTGTGCCATATGTCGCATTAATTCTGCGCTGTACCTGCTACAGTAGTCCCCTTAGCGTCTACAATTGTTTCTTCTGAAATGTCAACCGAGCCCTTTTTACTTAGAGTCGCCATCTGCTGGTGGGAATTCTGATTGCCACGACTTGTAGCCCATAGGCTCTAGAATCCTCCTAGGTCCGGATTCCTTGCCGGGCGCGGTGGCGCGCGCCTGTAGTCCCAGCTACACGGGAGGCTGAGGCAGGAGGATCGCTTGAGCCCAGGAGTTCTGGGCTGTAGTGCGCTATGCCGATCGGGTGTCCGCACTAAGTTCGGCATCAATATGGTGACCTCCCGGGAGTGGGGGACCACCAGGTTGCCTAAGGAGGGGTGAACCGGCCCAGGTCGGAAACGGAGCAGGTCAAAACTCCCGTGCTGATCAGTAGTGGGATCGCGCCTGTGAATAGCCACTGCACTCCAGCCTGGGCAACATAGCGAGACCCGGTCTCTTTTGAGTTCTTATCTTAAAATAGGCTTTCTTCCCACGTATATATCACAACAAAAAGTACCATGTTTACATTCTTGCACGACTAATTTCCCACTGCATCGTGAATTCCTTTGGCAGGGCAATATTGTCTTGTTTTTATTTTTAATCTTACTTCACCATTACCTAGCGAAACAATTGAATATTCAGGTTGCCAAGCATTTATGGAGCCCCTATTGTATACCAGGTACTATGCTGAGCCCAGGGGATCCCAATACCTAGATTGGATGAGAATCCCACAGTGCACCACAAAATGCTCTTCGGAGAGCAAGACGTCAGAATAGGAACTCCTTTTTGAGGGTTGATTTGCCTTGATCATTGAGGGTAACTGTAGGGTGTATGAAATAGTCCACTTCGTTAAATTTCAACACTGTGCACGTCAGGGAAAGGGGTCGTTGCTCCTGTACACAGAGCCCCATCTGGGGAAATCCTCCCAGTGCGCTTCTCGTAAATTGTTATGACCCGCAGGGGTCACTGTGGAGGCTGGCTTAAGTCCCGAAACGCAAGGGAGCAAAGTAACCGGCCTAGTCCATAAGCTTTCCAGGAAGGAATGCAGTTTCAAGAGAATAGTTTGGATCTATTTCGAATTGTTTTGGTACAACGAAAAGGGAGCTGACGACGGACTTGACAGCCGAACACTGCACAAAAGTGACGCAAAGCAGTTCGCTTCAAGGAATATTGGGTCTTCTGCGCGGCCGTAGATCCGCCAAGTGCGCCTGCGCATAAGAGTAGCGGCGTTGAGTCAGGCCGGCGGTGGAGGAAAGTGGTAAAGAGCGTGAAGCCTCGCCATGAAGACCCGCTTTAGCACCGTTGACCTCCGCGCGGTACTCGCGGAGCTGAATGCCCGGTACTGTATGACGGGTGACCAGGCTCGTGCGGGTGGTGCAGGAGGCAGAGGCCATGGCCCCACCGTGGAAACAAGAACGGCCTTATGTTTTCCCTGGGCCCCCCCGGTCCTGTTCTTCTGTGGACCTGGCTAGGCCTGAGTGGGCGAGCGCGTGACATCTTTCCGTGGCCCTCAGGATACCGGGGGGACCCCGGCGGTCGCGTGCCCCACTCCCTGCTCTCGTGGGCTGCTAGTCTCGCCAGGTCTTGGCGTCTGGCTTTGGCGGGGCTCTCGGCCTGTGGGCCTGAGTCGCCCGGGTCTGGCAGCAAACGTTTAGTAAAAGACGAGACGCCAGGTGGAGGACGCCAGTGTAGTCATTTGCTTCAGAGGTTTCCAGACCAGAGGCTTGGTTTGTTAGACGCTCCTCCTCACCGCAAAGAAAGGCAGCATCGCCTTTTTAGCCGGAGGTAGCAGATTTGGCCTGAGGTCTGCATTCTAATCTGCTTTGTATTATTCAGCTGTGTGAGCTTTGTCATATTTCTCGGGCCTCGTTTACATATTTTCTTTTATAATTAAGTGGGTTAGATTTTACTGTATTTCCTAAAATATATATTGGATCACTTAAAAGACTCAAGGCATTGTATAGTGTTCCTAGAGCTGATAGACCACTTTCGTTTTTAAATAGTTAAACTCAAGGTTTGGGCTCAATGTCTGATGGCCTTCAGACTGCGCACTGGTTGACTCCGTATCTTTAGAGTCAAAGATCCCCCCTTTCGCCGTCTCTACTTCCGCCTACAGCTTTAAATTGTGTGAAGTTTTATGTTTCAAATGGTAGTATGATTTGTTACATGTCTCCTTTCTCTTTGCAGCTTGCTAGGAATGAGAGTAAACAATGTTTACGATGTGGATAATAAGACCTATCTTATTCGTCTTCAAAAGTAAGAGCATTTTATAGGCTTGTTTTATCTTTTGTATAATTAAATATGAGCTTGTTTGTTTTTTTTAACCTGAGTTAGTGCTGCCCTAAAAAATTTTTGACTTTTTTCTTCTACAGACCAGACTTTAAAGCTACACTTTTACTTGAATCTGGCATACGAATTCACACGACAGAATTTGAATGGCCTAAGAATATGATGCCGTCTAGTTTTGCTATGAAGGTAAGTTTTAAGTTATACTTGAAGCTAAATTTTAAGGCCCTGAGATTGGTCACTAACAATTGAAATTATAAACGGGTTTTTCTTCACTTGTTATAAATAAAATAGAGATAAAATAGAGTAGTTGATAGATACTGGATGAATAAAGGAGATGTTTATTAACTTCTCCCTTTTACCCTTCACGCCACTTTGTGCGCCACATCTTTATGTTCCCACAGTTACCGTTCTAGTTCAAGCTTTTATAATGCTGGACATTATAGCCATTTAACTCTACTACTCTTCTCACTATCAAAACAATTCTGTGTTAGACCAACATTGATTTTTCTAAAGCATCATTGTCATTAGTTATCCCACCTTTTATGATTCTCTAATTGCTGAATCCATATCCTATACCCCAGCATTCTTGGCTTTCTGTAATTTGCCCTCCTCCCTCCTTCCCTAGCCTTGTCTTCCACAGCTCACTTTTCAGCTACCAATCTGTATTTTGTTGGAATACTCAGTGACATTAGTATGCTACCAACCATATCTTTTTACTTTTCGCTTCTCTTTTTGTTTGTACTATTAAAACTGAGATCCCGCATTTGTGGATGTATTACCCTTTCGCTTATTGACACAACAGATATACTGAAAAGCTCATGATGCAGAGGAAAGACATTAGAGTCAAATATACCTAACTTTGAATTAATGGTTTTGCTGCTGAATAATTTTATAACCTGGAAATTTTACTTAACCTCTTGGAACTTGTTTCTTTAAATGTGAAATGTAGATAATGCCTCCCTCATGGGGTTTTTGGTGAGGATTAATTGAAGTTACATGTAAAGCACCTAACACAATGCCTGACACATAATAGGGCTCCATATGTATTAATTTCCTTCTTCCTCTCCTCCTCACTTTCCTTCAGAAATTTATTTGTTTTGGCATTGTGTTATTTCATTAGAGGCTTTACAGAGAAGATCCTTATCCCCAGCAACTTAGAATCTGTTTTGGATTACACGTTAGGTAAGTGTTTCCCAAATCACAAGGCCTGTCACAAAATTATCAAATTCTTAAAAGTTTAATTTACTTAATAGTAACCCAAAATGGTTCTATTTTGGGGATTGTCCTTAATAATAATGACACTTTATATTTGTATAGTACTTTTCAAAGAATAATGCATACTTCATTTAAGTTGTTTAATAACTTGGATATGAAAAACAAATATTGTTTCAGTTTTACATATGATATAACAGATAATAAGATGTATGATACTGGGACTGTGTAAACATCCCCAAACGAGGCTACATCAATAGGAGGTCAGACACTCAAAAAAAAAAAAAACTTAGAATTTAATGAGTTAGGTGTACATGTCAATCCAAATGTTTATAAAAATTCAATGGAGCAGACAATGTTAAGTACTTTATAAATAACTAAAAGAGCTGTTACTGCTGTATGTTACAGGCAGGGTCATGTTTAGTACGTGGTAAATCACAGTGATTGTTCCTAATTCTCACATTTGGGGATGTCAGCTGTAGCTTTGTGGCACTGACAGAAGCTTGTTTTCACCAAGCTGCTAGTAGGGAAATAAAGAAAAAACAAGTTTTACGTATGTATTATATGTCCATCTATACTCATGATAATTTTCCCTTTTTCACCATTCCATGGTGTGGACTTCTGTTCCATTCAAGGATGCCTTTTATCTTCATTTTAACTTTATTTTTCTCAAAATATTACTGGGGGAATTGATTATGATTTTCACCTGGAGATTTAAAGACAGCCCTGAATGTAGGTCACTGTTTAACTCAAAATTAATATAGGCCACTTTTAAATGAGAACTATTGAATTTAGGAGGGAGAGATTATTCTATGAAGGTTGAAAAGTCTTACATCTGCCTGAATATATGTGAGTATATAATTCTGCCTGAATACATAAAATGAGAATTTTAGTCAATTTGAACTATAGATCTGGAGAAGAACTCTTCTTAGTTATGAAAGAATTGGCATTAATTCTAAGAATGACCCTGTATATTCTTCTTCTTCTCCTTTATTTTTTTTAAAGATGGTTTTAGGTTAAATTCTCTGTAAAATTTGTTTTGGATTTGAGGCTTGAAGAAAAGAAAGCATTCTTTCTTTCTGGTCTTGACTATGGGATCTTTCAAATTCAAATTTAGAAACAATTGTAGCAATTTTTTTTTAGGAGTTACAGAGTCGTCTTGTTTTTGGTCCATGTCATACATAAATATTTGTACATGTAATATAAAACAGTAGGTATTTACCAAGTAAATTGTCTTTGGGTTTTACATGTTAATTTTATTTTAATTGTTTATAAGAACAAGAACATTATGACTAGGGATAAGAATAATGGGATTTGATAAAGGATAGGAGTTACTACATTTGTATTTGAGCTAGGTTGTTCAAAAGCCTGGAGATAGTACCAGAAAAATTCTGTTTGGGTTTTATTAATAAAGTTTGTGGGAATAGAGGGTAATTGGTTGTAAGTTGGAGGACTAATTTATAGAATTCCAGTAAGCTCCTGGTTCAGAATTTGTATTTGAAGTGAAAGATTAGTGGAAACCACTAGTTAATCTTGAACACAAACACACGAAAGGAAATTTGGGATACTTAAAAAATTTCAGTAAGAAGAGGCTTAAAAAAAAGTTACAGCTTTGTGTGAGGTCGTCAGGATAAGAATGGATTTATTTAGCAGTGGTATAAAGCAACAATGTAAACTTCCCTGTAGGTCTTTTATTGTCTACTTAAAAATTGGATATAAAATACTGTTGCAGAGTTAGCAGTCAGAGTTGTCTGAAATAAAATTGTTTCCTCTGATTATGATTCTGTAAGTTTTAATTTTGACTATACTGTTTCATCCGTTAGTCTTAAGATGTTATTCTTGATGGAAATGAAAAGAAGAAACTTAATTATAAACCAATACCAAATGATTAGGAATTCACTTTTACTATATAAATGCCTTTTTTCTTCTCTTTCTTGCTAGTGCCGAAAACATTTGAAGAGTCGGAGATTAGTCAGTGCAAAACAGCTTGGTGTGGATAGAATTGTAGATTTTCAATTTGGAAGTGATGAAGCTGCTTATCACTTAATCATTGAGCTCTATGACAGGGTAAGTTAAATTTGAGGGATGGGGTGAGGAGAATTCATTATATTGTTAATTATTCATGTAATAGTGCTGTCAGACATGGGCAGGGAACATTTTTTTCTGCTCAAAGGCCATTGATACGCTAGGATCATAAAGTGCAACACAAGTAAAATGTAATTTTGCATTAATCTTCCTTTTTATCTGGAGGCCAGAATTTAGGCAGACTGTAGCCATTTAAAATAGCATGTGAGGGACTTCCCTGGCGGTCCAGTGGTTAAGACTCTGTGCTTCCGCTGCAGGGGGCGCAGGTTTAATCCCTGGTCTGGGAACTGAGATCCTGTATGCCATGTGGCATGGCCAGAAAAAAAAAAAAAAAAAAAAGAAAAAGAACAAAAACAATAATAAAACAGCATTTGAATGTAGGAGATGAAGATCTGAGAACTGAAGAAATTATCTACTACTTTACATTTCAGGACTAGAGTGGTACAACCAGCAAATTGTCAGATAGTTTTGTCATAAATAAGACTGCAGTTGAGACTCAGGGACATTGCCATGTTTTCAGTGTCATCAGTCATAAGAGGAAGACTACTGATGGCCTCACCATTCTTGCTTCTTGCCTCTTAATCCTTCCATGTAGTTACCTGTTATATCTGGGAAATGTTTCATGAGCTACCTACAGCAAAATAAATTCCATTTGCATCAAAAATTTAAATATAAAAAGTGAAACCATAGAAGTACTAGGTGAAAATATGGATTAAGATGTATGAATTTGGGATGAAAAAGACTTTTAAGCCTAACAGTGAAAACAAATATTGATAGATATGACTGCTTAATTTTAAAGCTGTGTAAGGCAATTTAACTGTGTAAGGCAGAAAACACCATGAACTGTTGATACATATATCAAAAGTGAAAAACTGGGGAAAAATATTTTAACTTGTATGGTAAATAAAATGCTCATAATCCTAATACGTAGTTTTCACAAACCGTTCAAGTGGAAAAATGGATAAAGTGCTTGATTACACAATTCAAAAAAGAATAATACAAATGGCTTATGAAAGCATGAATACTGTATATATTAACAGATTACTGAAAGATAAAAATGATATTTTTCTTCCTCCCCTTTTTTTCTTTCTCTGTCAATATATAAATGATTGGAAAGTTTGACAATAACCAGTATTATCAAGAATGTACAGGGAGTTCCCTGGTGACCTAGTGGTTAGGATTCTGGGCTTTCACTGCCGTGGCCTGGGTTCAGTCCTTGGTCAGGGAACTGAGATACTGCAAGCTGTGTGGTGTGGCCAAAAAAAAAAAAAAAAAAAGAGAGAGAATTAAAAAAAAAAAAAAAAGGATGTACGGGAACAAGGGTAGGTTAGAACATTATTTTTGGAAGATTGTTTGACAGTATATAACATGATTTTTAAAGTTTATGTGCATAACCTTTGACACAGGAATTCCACTTCTAGCAATTTATCATAAGAAATGTTTGAGACAAGTGCTCGGGAAGGATCATACCAAGGATAGTCTTTATAGTGTTTATAATAGTTAAAACTTGGAAGGAAGCTAAATGTCTTTGTTTTTTTATTGTTCGTTGTTTTTTGCTTTTTCTCCATTTCTCTGTGATTGTCATCTCTTAAATGTTCCCATTTATTTCTTGCATGAGTCACTTGGGCTGGACTTATCACAGCTCTTAAGTGGAAATTGGTCCCTAATTGTTCCTCATGTGTGGAATTTTTCACCTCTAGCTAGACTCCAAGCTACTCCATTATTCAAAGCTAAATTTCTTTGAATAAGAGATTGGTTAAATAAGGGAGACCCGAATAATAGAATGTGTAATTTTTAAAAAATAATATTGAGCTGTTTGTTTTTTTTCTTTCTTATCAGTTTTTTACCACATGCTTTTAATCATTTTAAGGTTTTTGTTAGATATATGACACATACATTGTAAGTGTGCACTTTAGTGAACTATCAGAAGTGGACATACCTGTATTAGTTATTGACCTGGATGTGGGCCCGGGACAGCAAGACCACCCGCTGATCCTTGCACTTGTCTTTAATTGTCTATGCACTTCTCTTTGCCACTAATTCCTTTACCCATCTTTCTGTCCCCGTCCCCTGCAGGCAGCAGCAGCTACAGCTGCAGCGGCTGCTCTCCTGGAATTGATTTTTGTATGTGGTCTCAGGTAGTGGTCAATTAAAAAAAAAATTAGTATGATAACCTTTTTAAAACCTTTTTTGTTTTGAAATGATTATAGATTCACAGGAAGTTGCAAAGATAGAACAGAGAGGTCTGGTGTACCCTTCACCCAGTTCCCCTCAGTTGTTACATGTTACATAATTATATTACAATAACAAAATCAGGAAATCAGTATTGGTACAATGTATGCATATAATTCAATGCATTTTACCATGTTTGTAGATTCATGTACCACCACCACTGCATTCAAGATACAGAATTCTTCCATTACCACAGAGATCTTCCTTGTGGTACCCCTTTGTAGTAACACCCACCCCTCTTCCTCCCATCCCTGCACCCTGGCAACTACTAATTTGTTCCATCTCCATAATTTTGTCATTATAAATCGGGTCTTTAACAAAGAAGGCAGTCTCAGAACCTTGGTGAAAAGGACATACCAGATAGTCTTAAATAGGAGTTGATAAACTACAGCCTGTGGCCCCTTTTTGTAAAGCCTGTGAGTTTAAGAATGGTTTTTACAATACATTTTAAAAGAGCTCTTTAAAAAGAAAGAAGAATATGCAACAGAAACCATATGTGGCCCACAAACCCTAAAACATTTATTATCTTGCCTTTTATGGGAAAAGTTTGCTGACCCCTGCTCTTAAATAATAGATTCATATTGTCTGAGCTAATATTGCTTGGACAGATGCCAGACTGTATCAGGGATGTCAAGTTAGGATTTTTAAGATTCTTTTTAGTCTAGAAGCAGATGCCTTCATGAAAATAGAGTGTTAACCTATGATCTAGGACAATCAGAATTGATTACACAGGACTGAATAAACTGGGGAGAATCTAATTGTGGTTATTTTTTTCAGAATGTTGTTGATATTATTTTTATAATAGTTATATGATAAAGCCCTTCTGACCTGTAATTTAGTAACTATACTAGTGCTAGTTGGAGTGATACATTCTTTAAATGGTAGTCTGCTCTCTTTGGTCCCTTAGAATTTAGGAACACTTGCCTTTTACTGAGATTGTTTTACTGCTCAAGACAATGTGTCTATTTGCATAGGTTCAATAAGAATTTGTCCTTTTTACCAGGTTACAATTAGGCAAATTGATTGTGTAGCCAAGGTCAAACCTAGAGTGTCACATTTGAGAATAAATCTCATTCAGTTAGGTGTGAAAAGCTCACCATTAAGGAACAAAGGTTATACTTCATATGTAAAGCCAGTGTCCACAAAGCCCTCCTGAGAACCTAGTCTTGTACCTTATCTGTGGCATATAGGATCCTAGCCTGCAGGAAGTAAGGAAGGTCACTTCTTGTAGATTTGTGTGACTTCACGTAGAGAAGAATTTACTTACATTTATAGGTGCACCACAGACAAAACCAGTAGCGATTTTTTCTTTTCTTTTTTTGGTTTCCATAGCTTTGAGTTAGAAGCAAATAGTAATTTTTACGTCTCTGGAATAATAGAGGCTATTGAAGATATAATTCCGAATTTCTTATGAATTCTTCAGGCAGCAGTGATTAATAAGGCTTCAGTAACTGCTTGATACCATGTGGCTCTAGATTTGCTGTCTATAGTTCAAGGAGGTTTATATATGTTATCTAACATTTCTTGCTGCACTTGTGTAAATAAATCAGCCCAAGAAACAAAGTAGCTTTTTCTGTGTATATGTGTAATCAAGAATAATTTGAGATGTTGTAATCATGAGAGGAGACTGTTAAAAATTACCCAAAATTTGAAAAGAGACAAAAAGGACAAAATGTCATTTTAGTATCCTGCCAGGTGTTGTCTAGCGTTGTCTAGCCAGCACTCCTGGGGATTCTAGGGATGTGTATTTTTTTTTTTTTTGGCTGCGTTGGGTCTTCGTTGCTGCGCATGGGCTTTTCTCTAGTTGTGGCGAGCGGAGACTACTGTTCCTTGCGGTGGGCGGGCTTCTCATTGCGATGGCTTCTCTTGTTGCGGAGCGCGGGCTCTAGGCGTGAGGGCTTCAGTAGTTGCGGCACGCGGGTTCAGTAGTTGTGGCTCACAGGCTTCATTGCTCCACGGCATGTTGAATCTTCCCAGACCAGGGATAGAATCCATATCCCCTGAATTCGCAGGCGGATTCTTAACCACTGTGCCACCAGGGAAGACCCTGCTATTTACTCTTGATTAGGCTCTTTTACAACTCGTTAAGGGTGGACTTTAACTTATAGAAAACTGATAGCAATGCAAATAATTCTTGCCTGATAGCAATGAAAATTAATTTCATCTAGTAGAGATTCAAATTATCTCTGTCCAGAGAAAAGATATCCCCAGAGGTTGCAGTTTTATTGCCCTACATTGGCAATCTTACACAATCATTCTTTTCTCACCCACTCTAAGTAGTCCACTTACTTCATTTCTCTTAGAACCAGTTTTGTCATCTAGTTCTCTCATTAATTAGTTGGATAACTTTTTGGCAGTTATAAAAATAGTATATTGTTTTCTGGTGACCACTGTTTCTGTTGAAACCAGTGTCAGTCATACTGTTGCTCCTTTGAAGGTAATCTCTCCTTTTTATCTGGGTGCTTTAAATTTTTTTCTCTTTGTCTTTGATTTTCAGTAGTTTGCTATGATATGTCTAGTTGATTTTCCTTTGTAATTACCTTCTGGGGTTCACAGTGCTTCTGGAATCTGTGAGTTGGTGTTTTTCATCAGTATGGGAAAATTCAGTCATATTTTCTTTTGATCTATCTTCCAATTCACTAATTTTATTGCTATCAGACAAGAATCATTTGGAACCATTTGTAATTGCTCTATTATCTGATTCCTCTGATGTCTGTTTTATAGTCCGTTGTTCTTTTAACTATAATTACATTGTCTTGTCTCCTCCCGTGCCTGATTACTTTATTGTGTGCCAGGCATTGAGTAGGAAAAGTCATAGATAAACCGTGAGACCTGGAATGATGTTATCTTCCTTTAGAGAGGATATTTGCTTTAGACAGGTAGCTAAGTACACAAGTAATCCCATATTACCTTACTCCAATCAAGAATTGAATTGATTAGGAGCTGGGTGTGGGAAAGCTGGAAAATTTCCAATTCACTCCTTCTCCTGGGATGCAGCCTTTTGGGGTCAGTATTCATAGCTGAACTTATCAGGGATAAATCCCCTTAGCCCCTACCCCTTTCACTTGGACCCTGAACTCAAATTTTTATTCTCCTTAGTTGTCCTGTGAGCCTATCAAAATTCATGCTCAGCTTCCCAGCCTGTCAGCTGATTCTTAACTGTTAGATAAATAATCCTAGGGAAGTAGTAGCTCTAAGTGTGGAGCTCACCTTTCTGAGTTTTCCTCTCCTAGATTTTGATCCTATAAATGTTTACTGCCTGTTTGCATTTTTTGTTTCTTAAGAGACTTGCTTTGTATTTTGTCCAGTTTTTCTTTTTCTCAGTAGGACAATAGTTAGAATTATCTAGACTACCATTTAAATTAAAAATGTTTATACAAGTAGTACACGAATACATTCTCAGTATATAGAAAAGTTTGTAGAATTAAAATTGAAGGTCTTATCACCCCTGGCCCAACCAGTTCCTCATCCCAAAGTAACCACTGTTATGTTTGGTGTTCTATTTATGATCCCTTTCCCCCACTCCCGCCCACCCCAATTAAAAAACAAGAGAAGGTTTTTTTCATTGGGGGGGGAAGAAATCTCTAGAATGTAACTAATTGCAGGCTGCCTTAGGTTTAACTCATTGTGAAGTTTAAGTTATATATCAGACATGGGCCTTTCCTTTTTTTTCTTTTTTTCCTTTTTCAATTTAAACTTAGCACTTAATGATGTAAAATTTCTTTCCACAGAATAAAAAAGTCTTTATTATCATTTAAAAATTTAAATAATTTTTTTATTTTATAGTAATACTAGATTTGTAGAAAAGTTGCAAAGATAATAAAGAAAATTCCTGTATACCCTTCACTTAGTTTCTCTTAATGTTATCATCTTATATAACCATGGTACATTTGTCAAAACTGAGAAATTCACATTGGTACATTACTGCTAATTAAACTACAGACTTCATTTGGGTTTCACCAGTTTTTCTACTCATGTTCTTTTTTCTGTTCCAGGATTCAATCCAGGATACCCCCTTGCATTTAGGGTCTTTCTGTTTTGAAGGCTCTGCGCAATTGGCATGTGTACTGTCTAGGTTCCAGAGGTCCACTTAATGATGAGTTTGGAATAGATATTCAGGATTTATATATGAGAGTATGTGCTTGGGAATTTTCAGTACTCACTGTGGTATTTAAGAGAAGTATGTTGCTTGATTCTTACAGTAGATCTTGAAGATTGCTCTCTCCTGTCTTTGTACCAGGGTCTCAGCTTCTAGCCTTCATGTCTGGAATTTTGATGTATGGATTATCTAGAGTTGATCAGACCTTGGGTAAAGAGGCTGTTGCTATTCAGACTCACTTAAGAAAGTCAGTTTATTAATTTGTGAAAAGAAGGTTCCAGTAAGAAAGACTCTGGAGAAAGTAAGATTAGAAAATGGATTATTGAGTACATCAGAGACAAGTGCAGTATCTCCCCAAGTAAGTTCCTCGACACCACTTCCATATGATAATAGCCTAGAAAAATGGTTCCCCTAGTCATAAAAATTTGAAGAACCTTGAGAATAAATAAGGTAAAAAAATTTTTTTAACTCTAGGACTTACCAGTGCCTTTAATATGATCGTGTGATGTGTACATCCCCTAGGGAAGGATATGTTACATAGAATTTCCAAAACTTATTAGATCACGGAATTTTTTTCTTTTTAATGGGAGTAGTGGTTCTTAACAGAATACTTTTGGGAAACCTTGGTTTAAAGAAAGCCCTCTGAGGGAAGTAACTGCCTTACTGGAATCTTCCAGATGTTCTTGATAACTGCACAATTTGATTCAACAAACATTTATTGAGCACTTTCTATGTGCCGGGTCCTATGGCCAGGTCTGTTTTTCAAGTCACACCTTTATGAACCAATCAGACACTATATGGACTTCTATCCAAGTCTCCTACTTTCCTTCTCCAGTTAACATTTCTGTTCTTTAAGTTAAATGTTTAAATTTCTAAATGCATGATTTCTTTGAAGTTAGAACCTTTAGCAGTAGGTCCTACTCTTTCAACACCTAGTAACTTCAGGTTATCTACAGGCATTCCTCATTTTACTGAGCTTTGCTTTATGCTTCTCATATACTGCATTTTTTACAAATTGAAGGTTTGTGGCAGTCCTGCATCAAGTAATTTTTTGCTGTCAGTGCCATTTTTCCAACAGCATTTGCTCACTTTATGTCTCTGTCACATTTTTTAAATTCTCACAATATTTCAAACTTTTTCATTACTATTATATTTTTATGGTTATCTGTGATCAGTGATCTTTAATGTTACTACGAACAACTCACTGAAAGCTCAGATGATGGTTAGCAGTTCTTAACAATAAAGTATTTTTAAATTAAGGTACGTACCTTGTTTTTTAAAGTATATTATTATCTTTATACACTATATTATACATTGTGTTATTATACATTATATTTTACATTATATTATTATACATTACAATATAGTGTAAACATAACTTTTATATGCACTGGGAAACCAAAAAATTCGTGTGACTTGCTTTATTGCAATATTTGCTTTATTTCGGTGGTCTGGAACCAAACCTGCAATAACGTCGAGGTATGCCTGTATATTTGTGATCGAGGTGAATGGTGGCCCCATCTAGTTAACATTATCTTGCAACCTGTTATTCTTCATGAGATTGGGGCTGTTCCCACCGTCTTCTGGGACCACCTTGTAAGTACTTGCTAAGGCATTTGTGACCATTTATTTTCATGGATGCTTCTTTGTATTTTAATTATACAACAACCTTCACTGTCTATAATAAATTTGGAAGTTTGTGTTTTTTGGGCAGTTTTATTTTCATTAGGTTTCTCCCCTGTTTTTTATTGAAAAGATTATTTAACAATATTAAGTTTTAAAAAGACTTTTTAATCCTCACTCTCTAATAAGTATTTTAATTTTTCCTTGTGTTTGCCTTCCACTTCCCAGGATACATTTGCCTTTTACTTCCCAGGATAGAGGATTTTTTTGTCTTCCTAGTTTTTACTTAACATTATAAACATCTTCCTACTTTTTTTACATAGTCTTTTTTCAAAGAATCAATTTTATTTATTTATTTATTTTTGGTTGTGTTGGGTCTTCGTTGCTGTGCACAGGCTTTCTCTAGTTGCATCGAGCAGGGGCTACTCTTCATTGCGGTGTGCGGGCTTCTCAATTCTGGTGGCTTCTCTTGTTGCGGAGCACAGGCTCTAGGCGCGCGGGCTGTAGTTGTGGCACGTGGGCTTAGTTGCTTCGCGGCATGTGGGATCTTCCTGGACCAGGGCTCGAACCTGTGTCCCCTGCATTGGCAGGCAGATTCTTAACCACTGCACCACCAGGTAAGTCCTACATAGTCTTCTTAAGTTAACAGCTTTTAAATATTTTGTCATATTGGTATAATTTATTTCTCAATATCTCCAATTTTTACATTTAGGCTGTTTGCAGTTTTTTTCTATTGTAAATAAGATGCAGTTTAAGCATGTAGCTTTTGGTTTTATTGAGTTATTACACTAGGCCACATAACCAAGTGTGGAATTCCTTGGTCAAAGTGTATAACGACCTTTATTGATGTTTCCGTATAACTAATTGCTATTCAAAGACAAATTGCAGGTGAAAGTATAAATAGCTCTGTGTTTGGCTTCTGAAATATATGTTGTTTTCCTTAATAAGCCACAGTGTTTGTAGATTTGCCTCAACCAAGTGCAACATTAAGTTCAATTGGTGGTCATCAAGGTGTTAATTGATTATTTTGCTTCTAATAGTGACCTCTGCAGAACCACCAGACAATGAGTTTAAAGTTGCTCTAGATTCCTTCATTATGTTTCAAACTTGGGGTGTTTAGATTTATTTTATTTCATAGTCTGTGCTGGGCAAGTGCAAGGAGCACTGTTTAGATGCAACTCAAATGCTTTGTGTTTGTAACTTCATTTCTATATAGCCTTGATTGGGTTTTTAAGAGACTACATTTTCTTTCTCAGTTTTTAAGAAGATTTAAGAATGATTTGGGAAAAGCATTAAATTATATTTTATTCTATTACAGGGGAACATTGTTCTTACAGATTATGAGTACCTAATTTTAAATATCCTAAGATTTCGAACTGATGAGTCAGATGATGTTAAATTTGCTGTTCGTGAACACTATCCAGTTGATCATGCTAGAGCTGCTGAACCTTTGCTTACCTTGGAAAGGTAACATGTTTGTCTGTTAACTCATTTCATATTGTATTACACAGTAAAATAGATCATATGTCAGAATATGAAAGAACTGTCACATAAGAAAATATTTTGTTTACTTGCATAAAATAAATTTGGGCTGCTTGAACTACATAAGTGTGCGCTTAGATGTAAGCAATTAAGCCTTATTTGGGAGTAGCAAATGTATGTTTTTTTAATCTAAGTTTGGTGTTACTTCAGATGTTTATGATTTCTTGGTAAAGTGGGGGAATTTATTAGCTGTTCTGTGAGAAGACAAATGGATATCTTGGCAGAGCGCAAAAGGAGATGGGAACTCTGGTTTAGCTAAAAAATAGGAGTATGGTGGGATAAGGTGCTGACTATAACTGTACTCTTCTGGCTGGAAGGCTTTGCTAATAGGCTACAGCAGTGGTTTTCAAAGTTTAGAATGCATCAGAATCACCTAGAGGGCTTGGTAAAATATAGATCCCCCCGCCCCTGCCAGGTTTTAAGTAGATCTGGTGTAGATCCCAGGAACTTACATTTCTAACAAGTTTGCACGTGAGGTTGATGCTGATTTGGGGGGGAATACTGTGGCCCACAGCATCCTTGAGTTCTTTCTAAATGTTTAATTAGGTAAAGCCATTTCAGGTGTTAAGATATAGCACCAGGGAGGGATAACTTGCGAGACTGGGATTGACATATACACACTACTGTATATAAAATAGATAACTAGTAAGAACATGCTACATAGCACAGGGAACTCTGCTCAATACTCTGTAATGGCCTATATGGGAAAAGAATCTGAAAAAAAAAGAGTGGATATATGTATTGATATATGTATAACTGATTCACTTTGCTGTACACCTGAAACTAACACAACATTGTGAATCAACTACAGTAAAATTTTTTTAAAAACCCATATATCACCAGTCTCCACAAACTACATTTAACTGTTGCATAAAAATGTGTCTTTCATGTCATGTATGGGCATGCTGACGATAAGCAGTATGACTTAGTTGAAAAAGTATTGATGTTCCTTGGAAAACTTGGTTTCAAGTCCCAGTCTGCTGTTCAGGAACCTACTAAACTTAGATAAATTACTTTTATGATCCTTTTTTTTTTTTTTAACCTATAAAGTGAACTAACTCCTTTTATATTTTAGGGTATTTTGAAGATCAGGCAAATTGATGCATATGAAAGTACTGTGGATATGAATATGGCTGTAGGGTTTATTAAATATAAGATAGTAAGGAGTGTGTCAATTTTGTTTCACAGATTGACTGAAATAATAGCCAGTGCACCTAAGGGTGAACTACTGAAGAGAGTTCTTAACCCATTACTTCGTGAGTAATCCTATATAGAGCAATGAAGTGTTTGTAAGATAATATGGTTTCTTAGAAATATATGTAACACATTGAAATCTAGTTCTAGTAGAAAATTAGAACAACTTGATAAATGTAGAAAGGAGTTTAAAATGATCTTTTGAGTGAATTAAGTGTTTATTTTCAAGGAAAGAGAAATTTGTTATACCATATGAACTTTGACCTTTATGTTATGTCTTATTTGAAAGCAATACAGTTATGTAAACAAACTATGTTGTCTAGCACTTGAGCGCCAGCTGTAGTTTTCTAAGAAATCTTTTTTTTGTTTTTTTGTTTTTTTCAGTGTCTGTCTTTTTGGTTTAATAGTCACTTAGCTTGGTTGGGTTTTCTTTGTTTTGCTTTTTGTTTTTTATTGGTGAGTCTCAGGGCTTTCCAGGGTCTGCCAGGTGCTGCTGATAACCAAGGTAAAGATAATCTAATCAACTTTTACACTTGAGAAAATCATCACCTATCCCTATACTAAGGAATCTGGGGAGGACATATGAGAAGGCAGGTACCATTGATTACTACAGGAGTTACTGTTTAGAATGCATTAAAAAAGTTATCTTTAAAACTTTCCATCTGTTAGTATAGCATGTGTAAAATTTGTAAGTTTGGATTTTTCTATTTCTTTATTCTGTTAATATGATGTGTTACATCAACCAGTTTTTGGATGCTAAACCAACCTTTCATTCCTGGTTTATAATCCTTTTTGTACGTGGCTAAATTCCATTAAATTCCCATAACTTTTGCACTGACTTCTACAATTTTATTGTAGTCTCAAATTTTTATAAATACTTGAACTGTCATTTCTAATAACATTTCAAAATAGGTAAACTAATTGTTATTTTCACTGGCTACTCTTATTGAGTAGATCATTTATATTGGGATATACGTTAGTAATTTGAATGTGAAATTTTATAGGAAAATACTACAAATAATACCCTCTGCTTTTATAGCCTGTGGACCAGCTCTCATTGAACACTGTCTTATAGAAAATGGATTCTCTGGCAATGTCAAAGTGGATGAAAAATTTGAAAGTAAGGGTATGTGTGCATGCTACAAGTTTTGCCCATTTTTATTTCATTTTTTTAAACCTATGAAAATTATTTCTGGAAAAAGTAATAAGTGCGTGGGTAGTTCTAGACTTAAAAACATTTGACCTATTAGTGTTCTATCCATATGGTATTCCTGACTTCCTACTCTTAATGTGACGCTTTATCCGTAGTAACATGCAGTTTAATCTCTTGACCTACCTTATTACCTTCTGATTTTAGAATATTCTCTCTCCCTCCCCCTAAATTTTGGAAGGGGTTACTGCACTTGAGATAGTCTCTGGTACAAGGCTTGAAGGAGTTGAATTATTCACCTTCAGACTCAGAACCTGAGGGGCTTCTAGAAGTAGCATTATTTATGCATTTTAATTCTGTAAGTGCTGTGGTGTGACTTTATAATGAATTAGGCTTTTGTAACTACTTAAGGGAACCTAAATTAACTTCCAGATTAGGATAATAGAAAATTAGAGGAAATATAAGGAAAATGGAAGCTTTGGTCTTCATTCTTGATATTTATATTTTGGGATTTATATCACTTTTTAAGGTTTAGGGATCATTTTTATGATGCACAAATGCACAAATGTAAAATTTTTTTGTGCATTTAAAAATACAAATTGAGTGTTTGAAGTGAATGATTTAGTTTCTGAAATACATGAATTTAGTGCAATCCTGTTCGAAATGCCGACAGGTGGTATTGTTATTTTTGCTATTGCACTTCCTTTTTTAAATGAATCTGATATGTGCAATAAAAAGCATACAAAAATGTTCAGGAAAACTCTGGAAAATAATAGTAATGATGGAGTATAATCTTTTCATAAATTAAAATGTATTATGAAGCTATAGTAATTAAAAGTTAAGTTTTGGGAGAAGGAATACACAGAATAAAGAATTCAGAAACAAGCCCAAATATATATGGGAATTTAGCATATGAACAAAGTGGCTTTCATATCATGAGGGGAAAGATGGATTCAATAAAAGCTATTGGGACAACAAGCTGGCCAAAATATATTCTTATTTAATAAACTGATTATAAACATGAAATAACTATATTTAATTTTCTTGAACAACTTGCATTATTTCATAAGCACTTTCTGTTTTCTACATAGATGTTTAATAATAGTTATGGACAGTTGATTGGCACTCCTTTTTTCCTTTCTTATTCCCCTATTAGATATTGAAAAAGTACTTGTTTGTCTTCAGAAAGCAGAAGAGTATATGAAAACAACATCCAACTTCAGTGGAAAGGTGGTGCCACATATACTTATTGTATATTGTTGATATTTTACGTATTTAGAGTTTTAGGATTTAAATGTTCATTGAAGGATCAGTATATGTAAATTTTTTGTTGTAATTTGGAAATTTAACACCTGTAATATGCTTATTCTAGGGTAGTTTTTTTTAATTGCTGTTGGTTTCTGATTTTTGTTCTGTTCCTTAAATCTTCTACAAAGTACTGGGTCAAGTCGATATTGGCACTCCTGAAAAGTTGAGGAACTTGAAAATATTTCCTCTTAGGTTGATTTTAGATAGAGAAGCACATCTTAATTTGCCAGCACTTTCCAAAAATTTACTGATTAACATCTTTTTAATTATTAAATATCCTCTGAGTTACCTCATATCTTGTTTTTCTTCCCTATTCAAAGTATAACTTTACTTACAAAAAACGTTCAGGAAAGGTTCTGATTCATTACAGCTAAATTCACTCCAAATATACCCTGCACCCAGTTATTAAAATGAATTAAAATTTCCTACCGGCAAAGTGAACCGAAGATTTTTCTGCTGGAAGTAAAGTGCTTTTGGCTTTTTTAAGTTGCAGAACATCTGAAAAATGGAAAGAAAAAAGCGAAATGCACATGTATAATCTCACCACTTTATCAAATCATTAGTTTTCATTTTCTTTATTCCCTGTTTTTTTCTTGTTCATATGAATAAGTCAGTATTTTCTAATGGTACTTACTGAGTCTTAAAAACATCACTTTGAGAAATGATACAATCAGACAAATGCTGATTGTTTATAACTAGAATAATTTTGTAAGTTAATACAATTAATATCATTCAAGGAAAGTAAATCTGTTAATTATGAATAGAAATTAGTTTTAATGTTGGATTTTTGTAGGGGTATATCATTCAGAAAAGAGAAATAAAACCAAGCCTGGAAGTAGATAAACCAACCGAAGACATACTCACGTAAGTATGTAGGCATGGGTCAATTTGCTTTGGGTGTTTATTAATGTTCTGTTCTTTTTCTTTTTTTTAAAATAGATTTATTTATTTTTGGCTGCATTGGGTCTTTGTTGCTGTGCGTGGGCTTTCTCTAGTTGCGGCGAGCGGGGGCTACTCTTTATGGCGGTGCGTGGGCTTCTCATCCCGGTGGCTTCTCTTGTTGTGGAGCACAGGCTCTAGGCGTGCGGGCTTCAGTAGTTGTGGCACACGGCTCATTAGTTGTGTCTCGCAGGCTCCAGAGCGCAGGCTCAGTAGTTGTGGCGCACGGGCTTAGTTGTTCTGTGGCATGTGGGATCTTCCTGGACCAGGGATCGAACCCGTGTCCCCTGCATTGGCAGGCGGATTCTTAACCACTGCACCACCAGGGAAGTCCCTATTAATGTTCTTGGTAAATATGTTTTACAGGTATGAGGAATTTCATCCTTTCTTGTTTTCTCAACATTCACAATGTCCATATATAGAATTTGAATCATTTGACAAGGTGGGTTTTCTGATTCTGTTTTTTGACCAGTTAGCATGATGTGAGTTGTTAAATTAATATCAACTTGCTTTGATTGAGAAATTGAAAATATTTCTGCTTTACAATCATTATGAATCTGGACATTAAAAACCAGTGCAGTCACAGATACAACCTAGTGGAAATGTTTGTTGCCTCTTTATTTCAAGATGAAGGACCAAAGATTTGAACTTAATTTGATTCCTGACTGCTTAGCTGTATAATACATTTACTGGAAATCTACTCAAGTTCTTTGCGTGGTGTTATGAAACAAAATGGACCCTAGAATTCTGTGTATGCAAGTTGAAGCAGAGACCATGTTTGTGTGTTTTTTTTCCAGCTAGTTGATTGTCTTTTTCTTTTTTTGATAAGGCCGTAGATGAATTTTATTCCAAGATAGAAGGTCAGAAAATAGATTTAAAAGCTTTACAACAGGTATGGTGTTATTAAAAACATTTATATAAACCAGCTAGCCTTGAGTGTGGTTTGCTGGGTAGGTGATGCTGTCATCCAGGAATGGGCAGCCTTTTAGAAGTAGTTTGGGAATGCCCTGATCCCTTGGTATAGTAATAAAGGTCCAGGGGAACTATCAGTGTTTAAAAAAAAATACGCTCATTTGCTCCATTAGAATATCAAATATTCTCTAAACCAGAAAATACAGTGGGAAGGAGGCCTGTTATTTATTCCCTGGTATGATTTGCTTTATTACAACAACCCAGAGCTTCTCAAACTTTGCTGTAAAGGGAATAGTGTTTCAAAAAGGAGATTTTTAAATAGGCCAAAGGAGAGGGAATAGTTTTCTCTATACAAATAAGCATATATTTGTTTATCACTAAACTGTTTTCTTTTTTAAAGTGGGCTTTTGAACTAGGCCTTTAATATGCGTTGCATGTATCATGACTCCACAAGGAGGGTTTAATATGCTGTGTTTTGTTTTCCCAGCACATTTGACCATGTTTGGGGAGCTTTTACTGCAGAACAGTTTTAGAAAATGGCCAAAGTCGCTCTTGATGCGATTTTTCAAAAATATTCATAGAATCTTAAAATATGTGTGCAAAAACTTGAAATTATGTGAATCTCTGTATCCTCCCCACCTCGGTTGTAAAAAATTAACAAGAGCGGAATTTCAAAGCAAGTGGGTCACATGAGTTACATAGTGTGATTGCCACATGGTGGCAGCACTTTAGCAAGTAAACAGATATTTAAGAGTAACATTGAACCCCATGTTTTTATGTACATCAGAATACCCGTGAATTATTTTAGTAATCACTGTGTGTTCTTTTAATAGTCACCATTCTTATAACTTAAATATTTTTAATATTACGTCCAGCCTGCAAACATTCACTAATTGGTGATGCTATTACTAGTGTTACAAAATTAGCCCCACATCAGTAACCTTAATATGTAAGTTCCATGTGATAGAATGCTATACAGCCATCCCTCGGTGTCTGCAGTGGATTGTTCCAGGAGCCCCTGTGGGTACCAAAATCCAAGGATATTCAAGTCCCTTATATAAAATGGTGTAGTACAGTGAATACAGTTAGCCTCCCATATCTGCAGGTTTTGTATCTGCAGGTACGGAGGGCTGACTGTATAAAAGTTCACATAACTACCATGAGCCTTTGTGTTGTTAATTTAGGAAAAAGAATACTTTGTAAAATACTAGAAATAATGCTGAGAAAATTAAAAGCAGCAATAAAATAAAAGGAAGCTATTTTAGGGATTAATGCTAAAAATGCATTCCCCCAAACTTTAATGCCATAGGGAAAAATGTCTTGAATTCTGCCTGCTTGAATAATGCAAGGGCAGTAGGGGCATATCTTACATACAATGTAACCTGTAATCAAAATACCTTCCTATATAGGGAATGGGATGTAGATGGTCAGGAGAGGTAATTTTGGAGCATGAAACACTTTGGGGTAGGATAGACCTGGGGAGATGGACTATGGGGAACTTTAGCTAGTTAGGTAACAACATTGAGGGGGCAGAAGTAGGGGTGGGATAGTGAGTTTCAGGAGGTAAAAGAGAGAAGGTACAGAAGGTAGAATAAATCTAATTTTTAAAAACTCTGTTTTGTCAACAAAAGGAAAAACAAGCATTGAAGAAATTAGACAATGTCCGAAAGGATCACGAAAACAGATTAGAAGCTCTTCAGCAGGCTCAGGTATTATGTTTAGCTTTTTCAGATACTTTTTCAAAAACGGTAACTTTGGCATTGTAACAAATGTTTTTGGTTTATTTCATAAGGAAATAGACAAACTTAAAGGAGAGCTTATAGAAATGAACCTACAAATAGTTGACAGAGCCATTCAGGTTGTTCGAAGTGCTTTAGCCAACCAGATAGACTGGACAGAAATCGGGTTAATTGTGAAAGAAGCCCAAGCTCAAGGAGACCCTGTTGCAAATGCAATCAAAGAACTAAAACTACAAACAAATCATGTTACAATGCTACTAAGGTAAGTTTGATTCTTAGTTAAGCAGTTAGTGCTTGTCTTTATTTTGCTATTTAATTTTCCACTGTATTCATTAAAATTTTTTTTATTTGGAAATTTATCTTTGAAAATACAGAAAAAAATTAATTTACATTAAAATAATGCAACTATTTAAGTACTGTAAACCATTTATAATTTCCGTGAGAAAAAAAATTGCAAATAAAAAAGTGATGTCATTGACATTAGTGAAATACTATTGAATATTTTTAATAGAAATCCATACTTGTTATCAGAGGAGGAAGATGATGATGTTGATGGTGACATCAGTACTGAGAAAAATGAAACCGAACCACCAAAAGGAAAAAAGAAAAAGCAAAAGAATAAACAACTGCAAAAGCCTCAGAAAAATAGGCCATTGCTTATTGATGTTGATCTCAGCTTGTCAGCATATGCCAATGCCAAAAAGTAAGTCATAAATTTAAGTATTTATTTTATTTTATTTATTTATTTATTTATTTGCCACGCTGCACGGCATGTGGGGTCTTAGTTCCCTGACCAGGGTTTGAACCTGTGCCCCCTGCATTGGAAGCGCAGAGTCCTAACCACTGGACCACCAGGGAATTCCCATAAGTATAAATTTTAGGTAAAATATTATCTGCAATAAATCTGTTAGGGCATTAAGGATAAGAACTATCATTATTTTGACTGTATATTCTTTGAGGTGAAATACTTTTTTAAAAGTATTTAAAGTTGTTCTTGATGATTTGTGAGTCTGTAAAATTAGAAATAACATAAATAGAAAACTAAAGAATGAAGATTTTATCTACAATTAAAAGATATATTTTTCTAGGTATTATGATCACAAGAGATATGCTGCTAAGAAAACACAGAAGACTGTTGAAGCTGCTGAGAAGGTACTTAATATTTCTTAGAGTGAACGTTAATTGTTTTTCTCTGCTTTATTAATTTAATGGACTTAATTATTTCTTCTCTTTAAATGAGGTTTTCAAATTCAGAAATACCTTTCAAACTTAATTTTGCTTTAAATGTGTGTATTTCCAGTATTTATTTTCTCCCCTAACCCTCTCTTCCCCAGGTCTCTATCTCAGTAATTTTCCCTTTTTTGCTCAAGTTAAAAATGTTGGGGCTTCCCTGGTGGCGCAGTGGTTGAGAATCTGCCTGCCAATGCAGGGGACACGGGTTCAAGCCCTGGTCTGGGAAGATCCCACATGCTGCAGAGCACCTGGGCCCATGAGCCACAATTACTGAGCCTGCGCGTGTGGAGCCTGTGCTCCGCAACAAGAGAGGCTGCGATAGTGAGAGGCCCGCACACCGCGATGAAGAGTGGCCCCCGCTTGCCACAATTAGAGAAAGCCCTCGAACAGAAACGAAGACCCAACACAGCCAAAAATAAATAAATAAATAAATAAATTACTTAATTTTAAAAAAATGTTGGAGTCATCCTGGACTCTTCTCATATCCAGTCAATCCTTTTAAATAAAAAAATGAAGTCATTTCTCTCTGTTCAACATCTTCCAGTTTCTTCCCATCTTACTCAAGACACCTTAAAGCCTGGATCAGGTCGGGAGGCCTATCTGCTTCCCTCTGGTCACATCACCCATACTCCTCTTGTTACACACTGTTTCCAGCTACAGTGGGATCTTAAGCTGTTCCTACATCAGTGGCCCATACTGCCTTCTCAGGGCCTTTGCACTTGCTCTTTCTGCCAAGAATGTTCTCCCCTCAGATTTTTCATGGTTTGATCCCCCTCATCATTCATGTGTCTACTTAAGTAAGACTATCAGAGAGGCCTTTCTTGACCACTCATAGTAAAAATAATACTACCTCAATCACTCCCTTTTTACTCTTGTTTTTCTTTTTTAAAAACACCCATCCCAACATATGTTTATCTGTCTTCCCTCTAGAATGTAGATTGCATGAAAGTAGGATCTTTATCTGTTTTATTCATTGCTGTGTCCCAGTCCCTAGAATATTGCCTGAAACATAGTCACGTTAATATCTGTTAAATGAGTGGTCTTCGGGCTTCCCTGGTGGCGCAGTGGTTGAGAATCTGCCTGCCAATGCAGGGGACACGGGTTCGAGCCCTGGTCTGGGAAGATCCCACATGCCGGGGAGCGACTAGGCCCATGAGCCACAATTGCTGAGCCTGCGCGTCTGGAGCCTGTGCTCCGCAACGGGAGAGGCCACGATGGTGAGAGGCCTGCTCACCGCGATGAAGAGTGGCCCCCACTTGCCGCAACTGGAGAAAGCCCTCACACAGAAACGAAGACCCAACACAGCCATAAATAAATAAATAAATGAATAAATAAAATTAAAAAAAAAAAAAAAAAGAGTGGTCTTCATGACTTAGCTCTATCTGCCTCTCCAACCTCATTTACCCTGTGATCATACTTGCTGGTCACGCTGGCCTTTTCCTTCTGCTTACAGTGCGCTCTTTGTATTCTTTGCCTTGATAATTCCATTAATCCTTCAGGCTTTAGCCTAAATGCCATTTCCTCAGAAATAACCTTCTTTGACCATATGAAGTTATAAATTAGGTTCCCTTGTTGTACTCTCGTAGCATCCTTTGAAACATTTACCATGTTTATTTGAATAATTATGTATTTTATATATGTCTCTTCTCCTAGACCCCAGTGGGGTAGGAAGTAGAAACTTTGTCTTGTTCATTGTTGTGTCTCTGACATGTAGCCCAAAGCCTATTACATGGTGGCACTGAGTATTTGGTAAACAGATGAACTCTTTTTCATTTGTAGGTCTTGAGCAGATATTTGTATACAAATCATTTTAATATTTAAGGCCAAAATTTTTTCATTTTATTAAAAAAATTTATTTATTTATTTATTTATTTATGGCTGTGTTGGGTCGTCGTTGATTTGCTTTCTCTAGTTGTGGCGAGTGGGGGCTACTCTTCGTTGCGGTGCGTGGGCTTCTCATTGCGGTGGCTTCTCTTGTTGTGGAGCATGGGCTCTAGGCGCACGGGCTTCAGTAGTTGTGGTGTGGGCTCAGTAGTTGTGGCTCATGGACTTCAGAGCACAGGCTCAGTAGTTGTGGTGCACAGGCTTAGTGGCTCCACAGCATGTGGGATCTTCCTGGACCAGGGATCGAACCCGTGTCCCCTGCATTGGCAGGCGGATTCTTAACCACTGCACCACCAGGAAAGTCCCCATTTTATTACTTTCATGTGTGTATGGTGTGTGTGTATAGATAGTGCCATTTGTGACATTTAAAAACCCATTTCTTCCCCTGTCATTTACTTGGTGTTATTTAAGTAAATTTTCAACAGATTACTTAAAAACTCTTTTCTTATAAATAGGCATTCAAATCAGCAGAAAAGAAAACAAAGCAAACCTTAAAAGAAGTCCAGACAGTTACCTCTATTCAAAAAGCAAGAAAAGTATATTGGTAAGTATTCGACCTTTTTAAAATACATTTTTTCTTTCTATCAAAATTATACATACACATTATTTAGAAAATCAAGCAGTTCTACAAAGCTTGTTAAAAAACCAGTAACCCCACAAACTTTTATCCCTACTCCTATTGCCTCCTCTCCCAAGGAAACTTTTAGCTCTTTTAGCTGAATCTTTTGGTATATACCTCCATTTCTCTTAGTAATATATTGCTGCTTCTTATTTTTTCTGTTTTACACTCTATTAATAACTTCCCACTATGGAAAGATGAAGGTTTTATTCTTTCCATTTGTGCTCCATTACATACACACACATCACCTGGCTTCTCAATATACTTACAGCATAATTCTGTCAAGACTGATGTTCTGTGTTAACATTATTATGAATATTTAAGTTGTGATCAGAGCTGGATCATATAGTATTTTCCTTTCCTGCTCAGTATTTTATCTTCCCTGAAGTTAATAATTGTTTCATTTGCTTTCTTTTTATTTTTGTTCTTGTTATTAGTCATGTCCAAATTCGCTTCCAAGTGTGTTCAAACACATTGGAATTTTATCAGTATCATCTTCTTGCAGAAGTCTTTCCTGGAGCTTTTTGACGTACTTTGTTCTAGATTGGTTACTGTAAGCATTTTAAGATCTCCTTTTATTATTATCCTGGAACTTCTCTTTAACCTCTCTCTGTGTTGTATCTTCTGTCCTGAATCTCAAACTTCCTTTTTCTTTGGTTATGGACTATGTGCTCTAGAAGCTTCATGAGAAGGGGTATGTAGAGGTAAAGTTTTTGAGGTGTCCAATGTATAAAAAAATTATTTTACTCATAACAGTTTGGATGGGTATAGAATTCTAATTTGAATATATGTTTCCCTCAGACTTTTAAAAAGGCATTGTCCATTGTATTAACTTCCAGATTTGATCTTGAGTTTGCTGTCATTTTGATAGTTGCTATTTTAATAGGAAACTTGTTTTTGCCTTTCTGTAAGCTTCTAGATCTTTTTTTTCTTCCTCTCAGTTTTCCAAAATTTCACAGGAATGTAGGTTGGTGACGATGTTTTTATCCATTATGCTGGATACTTTGTGGGCCTTTTAAATTGGAAACACGGTTTGGAGAAATTTTCTTGAACTATTTCTTAGAAAATTGCCTACCTTCTGTCTGGTTTTTTGTTTTGTTTTCTTTTTCTTTCTAGAAGTCTCATGTTTTACATATGGGACACCCCCCCTTAGCAGTCCTATTGCTTTGCATTTTCTGTTTTTCAACTTTTTGTTCTGTATTCTGAGATTTTCTCAACTTTATCTTTCAATCCTTCCATTGAATTTTTTAATCTTTTATTTCTTCCTATCATGTTTTAATTTTAAGCTGTTTTTGGTTTTTTGAATGTTACTTTAAAAAAACTTACTGCTCTAGTTTCTTTATAACTGAGAATAGTTTTGATGTATTACATTTTATTTAGTATCCTTTTCTTGCAGGTCTGTCTTCTCCAAGTTTCTTTTTTCTATTTGTTGGTTTTGTCTCCAGTGTTCACTTGTGTACGTCTGGTGATCCTTGACTGTCTACTCACTTTTTATAGCAGAACATTAAAATGCTGATTGGAAGTTCTTTGTGGGTTGTTGGACTTGTAAAATGATCTGTGTGGGCCATCTGTGGAACTCTTGAAGTCTTTAGCTTTTTGCCTTTTCGGCTGGTCTCATTTCCCACAAAAGCTTCTTTCTCTTCTATTTGTAAAGTGAAGACCTGGCTATCACCATTTTGGGAGCTCAGTGGAAATAATAAGCTGGAGAGTCTTAGTATCCAGTATTTCATATGTCTACTTAATTGCCCTATTTTACATATATTACCCCTACTTACAACTGTGATACATTTCCCCTAGTCCAGAGATCCTCTTTGTACCCTTTTTAGAGAATTAATTTCTGACTTTCTGTTAGAGTGTTGAAGGGGCAGTTACCACCATGTTCAGAGCTGGAAAGATCTAGGGAAGTGCTTACTTCTTGATCAGATTTTCAGCCAGTACTTCTGTTTTTAAACCTCATCTTAAACCCTATTTCTAGCAGTACCTGTGCTCTTTATGGGTCATACAGTGTAAGTCTATTTGTCTCTTGGCTTTTTGCACCGTCAGCTCAGGATTCAGCTTCTTGAGTCTGCTCACTTGTTCATTTATTTTCCAGCTTTCAAAATTTTGTTGCTTTTTTCTTTTCTTTTCTTTCTCTCTCTGACATCTTATTGATGAATATGATTGACCTGTAATTTTCATTTCTCATAATGTTTTTGTTAACTGTTGGTACAAGGTTATATTATCTCGTAAAACAAATTGGAAAGTGTTCCTTTATCAATTGTCCTTAAATGTTGATGGAAGTCACCGGGAGTTTTCTTTATGGGAAAGTTTTTCATTACAGATTCAAATTCTTTAGTAGATAAAAGGACTACTCAGATTTTCTAGTTTTGGTTAGCAATGTTTTTCTAAGACTTTGTCTATTTTGTCCAAAGTTTGAAATTTATTGGCAAAAAGTTTATAATATTCCACTTAACTTTTTTTGGCCATGCCGCATGGCATGTGGGATCTTAGTTCCCTGACCAGGGATCAAACCCGGTCCCTCTGCAGTGGAAGCATGGAGTCTTAACCACTAGACCACTAGGGAGGTCCCTCCACTTAAGTTTTTAACATCCCTAGAATCATTAATTACTTCTCCCTTTTCATTCAAGAATTATTTGTGCCTCTCTCTTTCTTGATTAATCTGACCAGAGGATTTTCAGTAGTATTAATATCATTAAAGAACCAGTTTTTGACTATTGATCTCCAGTATTATATGTGTGCTTTCTATTTTAATAATTATTTTCATCCTTCTACTTTTCTTTGGGATTTATTTGCATTTCCCTTTCTGACTTCTTGAGACAGAAGCTTAGTTCATTGATTTCCCCCTTCTCCCGGCCTCTTTTCTAATATATGTAAGGCAATAAATTTCCCTCAGCATGGCTTTAACTGTATCTAAAAAGTTTTGTCGTTTAGTATTTTCATTATCTTTCATGTCAAGATATATTCTAATTTCCATGGTGATTTCTTCACTCATGCATTATTTAGAAGTATATTACTTTCCAAACACATGGGGGTTTTTGGTTATCTTTTTGTTACTGATTTTTAGCTTAATTTGCGTAAAAGAGGTGATATTCTGAATTATCTCAGTCATTTGTTGTTTGTTGTTGAAACTTGCTTTATGGCCCAGTCTATTTATGGACAGCTTTATTTATAAATGTTTCATATATAGTTGAAAAGAGTGTCTTTTCTACAGTTACTGAGTGCATTTCTCTAAATATCAGGTCATGTTTATCAATCAAGTTCAAATCTTTGGCACCTTTATAATTCTTTTTTTTTTTTTTTTAATTATTTATTTTGTCTCCGTCGGGTCTTCGTTGCTGCACACAGGCTCTCTCTAGTTGCGGCAAGCGGGGGCTACTCTTCGTTGCAGTGTGCGGGCGTCTCATTGCGGTGGCTTATCTTGTTGCGGAGCACGGGCTCTAGGCATGCGGGCTCAGTAGTTGTGGCACGCGGGCTCAGTAGTTGTGGCTCACAGGCTCTAGAGCGTAGGCTCAGCAGTTGTGGCTCATGGGCTTAGTTGCTCCGTGGTATGTGGGATCTTCCCGGACCAGGGCTCGAACCCGTGTCCCCTGCATTGGCAGGCGGATTCTTAACCACTGTGCCACCGGGGAAGTCCCTTTATAATTCTTTTTAATGCTTGTTTTCCCAGTTACTGAGAGAAGTGTGTTAAATATACAGTTTGGATTATCTGTTTCTCCTTTTACTTCTGCACTTTTGCTTTATATATGTGAGGCTATGTAATTAGGTGATAGAAATATAGAACTGTTATATCATCTCAGTGAATTGAGCCTTTTATTAATTTTAATGAAATGTCCTTTTAACTTATATCTATTTTTTTCCATCTCTGTGAGATGTTAAAACTGTATAAACTGTTTTTTGGTTAGTATTTGCATGGTATTATCTTTTTCCATCATTGTATTTCAACCTTTTTATAGCCTTATATTTTAAAGGAGTATATATATCATTGTTTTTTCCCCAGTCTGACAGTCTTTGCATTTTACCTGGAGAATTGACTACATTTATATTTAATATAATTTCTGATATATTTGGGTTTAAATCTAACCATCTTACTACTAGCTTTCAATGTGTCTTATTTGTTCTGTGTTCTTTTTTGTCTTCCTTGTTGCTTTCTTTTGATTAGTTGGCTTTTTTTTTTTTGGCCTGTTAGTTACGCATTCCTCTGCTAGGATGATTACAAAATACATCCTTGATTTATCTTTCACATTCTTTTTGTCCTTGTGGGTCTATGTCTTTTTGCAAACCTCTTTACCATCAATAGGGAGGTGGTTAAATCAGTATAGTACATCCATTCAGCAATGAGGAAAATATATTTTTAAGTGAAAAAAGAAAAAAATATGCAGAACAGTGTGTTGTGTCTGAAAAAGAGAAAAGGTTTAGAATAAGCATTTTATTTTAGCTTTTGTATGTGTAAAGAAACTCTGGAGAGGGATACAGGAAGCTAATGGCCCATTGGTTAGTAGTAGCTGTGGGAACTGAAGAGATGTAGGATCTCTCACTATACTTTTTTATGTAATTAAAACATGTTTTGAACCATGTATATGTATTACTCAATAAAAAATCAGGTTAGAAAATAGGAATAGAATCCTTTTGCTATTATATTTTGGGAGCTATGAGGAAGTTTCATTTAATGCCTGTGCTCAATCTATCATCTTTAACCAGAAATTTTAAAATTCTAGGTTAAATCATAAAAAAATTATCTTGCGAGTCATATGTAAAATAGGAAATATTTATGTTCATCTCATTTTCTAAATGTCATACAAATATACACTCTTTACTTTTTATCGTGGTGGTATGTATTAATCACGAAAACCCAAGTTAATTTGTTTCTTGAGAAAAGTTATAATTTTACACTTCTGACAGCAATTTTTGGTTTTTAGTATTTTTTTTAAACTGTAAAGAATATCATATATGTAAACATTCAGTTGATTAATTGAGGACAGAATGGGAAAACAACTTTTCTTTCTCATCAGTGGTCCCAAAGCCTATCCAGTGCCCCACTGAAAGAAAGCTAAACCTAGGGACCATGTGACATTTCATGCTTTTGCTTTTTGTAATTCATTGTTATAACGTCAGTTTAAGAAGGCTGTCTATATGGGAGGGAGATAAAGAGAGAACATATTTTTTAAACATAAAATTTAATTGTTTTCTACTGAGACTGTCTTAAGAATATGCTAGGACAATTTGTATTGCAAGTTTTCAGTAAAATTCAGCTTGATGTCTTAAGAAATTAAGCCATCAAGTTGTCTTAACCTTCACAGGTAGGAGAGCTTTCTGTTTTATTTTGTTTGTTAAGGGTGTGAATTCAGGCAACCATGAAGGGAAAGAAATGTTAACTTTTTTCTTTAAAATTTGGTAGGTTTGAGAAATTCCTCTGGTTCATTAGCTCAGAGAACTATCTAATTATTGGTGGACGAGATCAGCAACAGAATGAAATAATTGTGAAAAGATACTTGACACCAGGTAGGTAAAATTCTGAAGAATTTTCTTTTAAGTAACTGGATCGGTTATCTCAATATTAGGTGTAGATTTTTATCTTGTACTCCTTTGTTTGACAGATTTAATTGGTAGGAAGAATTTCATGGTTTATGGTTTGTTGAATATGTGCTTTGATACTTGATTCACATTTTAAGTGAATATCCCTAAAGTAGTAATGCCGAGCTAATCTGTAGTATTAGATTTTTGATTTTCTACTACATTAAGAAAATAGCTTTCAATCCTCCAAAGTCACTGTAGATCAAATTCTTAAAAGCTTAATTTTTCAGTGCTGAAGTTTGTGACCGTTTTTCACTTTTAGAAGCAGGACTTAAGCGCTGTGTTGTAAGGCCTCTCATTTGTTTTTGTTTGCTGATAACCACCACTTCACTGTGTGAACCCTCAGTGTGGGTATCAGAAATCAATAATCAGTGTCAGAGCTAATCTGATGTCCTTTGAGGATCCAGAACCAGGAAAGAAAGCAACAGGGTTAGGTTACATGGTACCCAGGGCTTGGTCTCTGTCTTCTCTAACTTTGTTCATTGTGAGCTGAGCCTTTCATGGAACTGTATGGGCTTTGCTCTTCTTTGAGTTTCAAATCCCAGATGAACTATCCATGGCAAACAATGGCTGCTCATTTTTCTGTTAGAAACCATGCACTTTACTTTTCCCTAGTTGACCATTCATTCCTGCATTCATCTGTTTGCTCATTTATTCATTTGTTGCTATCACACACTTCAGAATAAAACTAGAAGTCCTCATTGTGGCTTACAAGGCTCCTGACTTCTTCTCTAGCCTCATTTCTTACTTTCCTTCAGTCTGGCTTCCTGGCTGTTTGTCATATTTGTCAACCATCTATGGTCCTCAGGACCTTTGCACTTGCTAGGATGACTCATCTCTGTGTGTCTCTCACCCATCATCAGGCTAGCCTGGGCTTGCTTATATGGTAACTCAGCAAATTTCTGAGAGAAAAAGAGGAAGCATACAGCCCCTCTCAAGGCCTAGGCTGGGAACTGGCATTTGGTCACATCTGCCACATTCTGCTGGCCAAGGCAGGTCAAGGGGTCGGCCTACATTTGAGGGATGGGGAAGTGGACTCCACCTCTTGATGGGAGAAGCTTCAAGGTCATAGAGCAAAGAGGTGTGGATAGAGGGAGGGAGAAGAACTGTGAATATTTTTGTAATCTGCCTTATTAGCATTGCTTTCCTCTGAGGAGGCCTATGAGAAATCTCCCAGGGGTGGGAGATAGACTTTTCTTTATATGTCTTCTTATACCTTTTGGATTTTGAACCCATTAAACAATAAGTAAATAAACAATTTCAACTTAAAAACAAAGAAACAGGACTTAAAGTATTATTTCTTATTTGTTTTAAAGGGGACATTTATGTACATGCTGACCTTCATGGAGCAACTAGCTGTGTAATTAAGAATCCAACAGGTAATATATTTCTATTATTCATAACTTTAATTATTTTGTTTAAAATATTTTTAGTATAAGAGAAAAATCACTAATACAGATAAAGAAGGACACTTTATAATGATAAAAGTGTCAATCCATCAATAAGATGTAACAGTTATAAACATATATGCATCTGTAACTTCCCTGGTGGTGCAGTGGTTAAGAATCCGCCTGCCAGTACAGGGGACACGGGTTCGAGCCCTGGTCCAGGAAGATCCCACATGCCGCAGAGCAACTAAGCCCGTGCACCACAACTACTGAGCCTGCGCTCTAGAGCCTGCGAGACACAGCTACTGAGTCCATGTGCCACAACTACTGAAGCCTGCATGCCTAGAGCCCGTGCTCTGCAACAAGAGAAGCCACTGGCATGAGAAGCCCACGCACCACAATGAAGAGTAGCCCCCACTCGCACAACTAGAGAAGGCCTGCGTGCAGCAATGAAGACCCAACACAGCCAAAAATAAATAAATAAATGAATTTATAAAATAATAAATAAACATATATGCATACAACAACAGAGCTGTAGAATACATGAAGCAAAATCTGACAGAATTGAAGGGAGAAATAGACAATTTAATAATAGTAGTTCAAGACATCAGTACCTAACTTTCAATCATGGATAGAATAACTAGCTATAAGATCAACAAGGAAATAGAAGACTTGAACAACACTCAGGTTACCTAGATTCTACACATATCTAGTACACTCTACCTCACAACACTAGATTACTCATTCTTCTCAAGTGCACATGGAACATTCTCCAGGGTGGACCATATGATAGTCTATAAAATAAGTCTCAGTTAATTTAAAACTAATGAATCATGTAAAGTAAATTTTCTGACCATAATGGAGTGAAATTAGAAACCACTAATAGAAGAAAATTTAGAAAATTCACAAATGTGTGGAAATAAACAACACACTCATAAATAACCAGTGGATCAAAGAGGAGATCACAGGGGGTGTTAGAAAATACTTTGAGATGAATAAAATGAAAACAAATTTATTGAGACTTATGAGATGCAACTAAGGCAGTGCTCAGAGAGGGATTTATAGCTGTACTACCTATAATAAAAAAGAGGAATGATTTGAAGTCAATAACAAAACTGTACACATTAAGATTTAGAAAAAGAAAAGCAGATAACCCATAGTAAGGAAAGGAAGGGAAATGGTAAAGATTAGAGTGGAAATAAAACAGAGACTAGAAAGACAGTAGAGAAAAATCAGCAAAACCAAAGTTAGTTCTTTGAAAAGATCGATAAAACTGATAAACCTTTAGCTAGACTAACCAAAACAATAAGATTCAAATTCCTAAAATCTACAGAACTTTTAAAGAAGACTGAACATCAATCCTTCATAAACTTCCAAAAGATAAAAGAGAGAGGAACTTGTTAACTCATTCTATAGGGCTGGTATTACCCTAATAACAAAACCAGACGAAGATATCACAGGAAAGAAAACTACAGACCAATATCATTTATGAATATAGACACAAAAATCCTCAACAAAATATTAGGAAACTGACTCCAGCAGCATATTACAAGGATTATACACATGATAAAGTGGGATTTATTCCCAGGAATGCAAAGTTGGTTTAACATACGAAAATTAATGTAATACAGTGTGTTAGTAAAATAAAGGACAAAAACCACATGATGATCTCAATTGATGCAGAAAAAGCCTTTGGTAATAATCCAGTACTCATTTGTGATAAAAACACTCAACAAACTAAGAATAGATGGAAACTTCCTCAAGTTGGTAAAGAACATCTATGAAAAAATCCACAGCTAAAAATCATGCTTAATGGTGAAAGACTGAGAGCTTTTCCCCCAAGATCAGGAACAAGATAAGCACATCTGTTCTTGCCACACTTTTACTCAACATTGTATGGAGGTTCTAAGTAGGCCATTAGGCAATAAAAAGTTTAAAATATCCAAATTGGTAAGGGACAGATAAAACTATCTCTGTTTGCAAATGACATAATCTTATATATTTAAACCTTAAGCAATCTACTAAAAATTATTAGTTAATAAACAAGTTCAGCAACGTCTAGGATATAAGGTCAATATATAAAAGTTGTATTTTTATATACTAGCAATGAGCAATATTAAAAGGAAATTAATAAAACATCTACTTATAACAGCATTACAAAAGAATAAAATATTTAGTAATAAATTTACCAAAAAGAAATGCAAGACATACACACTGAACTACAAAACATCATTGAAAGAAATTAAAGAAGACCTAAATAAAGGGGAGCACTTCCAATGTTTATGAATTAGAAGTCTTAATATTGTTCTGACGGCAGTACTTCCCACATTAATGTACAGATACGTGCAGTTCCTCTCAAAATTCCAGCTGCCTGTTTTTGCAGAGATGGACAAAGCTCATACTAAAATTCATGTGGAAATGCAGAGTACCCAGATTAGCCAAATCATTCTTGAAAACGGAGAACAAAATTGGAGGACTCCAACTTCCTGATTTCAAAACCTCCTACAAAACAACAGTCAGTGTGGTATCAGGACAGTGTGGTATTGGTGTGAGGATGGACTGATAGATTAATGAAGAGAATTGAGATTCCTTGTTTATGGTCAGTTGATTTTCAGCAAGGGTGCCAAGGCCATTCAGTGGGGATAGAATAATTTTTTCAGCAAATAAGGCTGATGCAACTAATATCCATGTGCCAAAGAATGAAGTTAGACCCCTGCTTCATACCATTTATAAAAATTAAATGCATCAAAGGCCTAAATTTAAGAGCTAAAACTATAAGACTGTTAGAAGAAAATAAGGTGTAAAACTTCATAATCTTGGACCAGGAAGTCATTTTTTAGATATGACACCAAAAGCATAAGCAACCGAAGAAAAAACAAATCAGACTTAAGCAAAACTAAAACTTTAATTCAGAGGACTCTATCAAAGTGAAAAGACAATCCACAGAATGGGAGGAAATATCTGCAAGTCATTTATCTGATAAAGGACCAATATCCAAAGAACTCTAGAACTCTTCTGACTCAACAATAGAAAGGCAATTTTAAAATGAACAAAATTTTTAAAATGTGAAATAGACATTTCTCCAAAGATATACAAAAGGCCAACAAGCACATGATAAGATGCTCAGCATTATTTGTCTGTTAGGGAAAAGCAAATCAAAATCACAGAGAAATACCACTTCACACCCACAAGAATAGTTGAAATAAAAAAACAGTGGGAATTCCCTGGCGGTCCAGTGGTTAGGACTCCACACTGTCACTGCCGAGGGCTCGGGTTCAATCCCTGGTCGGGGAACTAAAATCCCACAAGCCACACAGGGCGGCCAAAAAAACAAAAAACAAAAAAACAAACAGTAACAGTTGGTGAGGTTGTGGAGAGATTGGAACCCTTATACACTGCAGGTGGGAATGGACAATGATCTAGCTGCTATAGGAAATAGTTTCATAGTTTCTGAGAAAGTTAAACATAGATTTTACCATGTGACCCAGCAATTCCACTCCTAGGTATTCCAAGATAATTGAAAACATATGTCCAAACTTATTTGCAGATATTCATAATAGCATTATAATAGCCAAGAAATGGAAACAACCTGTATGTCGATCCATTGATTAATAAACAAAATGTGGTGTATCCATATAATAGAATATTATTCAGACTTAAAAAGAAATGAAGTACTGACATATGCTCTCACATGAATGAACCTTGAAAACATGCTAAGTGAAAGAAGCCAGGTATGTATGATTCCATGTATATGAAATTCCAAAATAGGCAAATCTTTAGAGACAGAAAGTAGATTAGTGATTGCCAGCGGCTGGGAAAATGAAGAGTGACTATTAATAGATACAGGATTTCTTTTGGGGATGATGAAAATGTTCTGAAATTAATGGTAATGATTGCATAGCTTTATGACTATACTAAAACCCACTGAATTGTACACTTTAAAAGAGTGAATTTTATGGTATGTGGATTATATCCCAATTTTAAAATATTTGAATTCTTACTGTAGGGGTATATTAATATGCTCTTCATTTTGACAAATTAGGCAATATATAGTAATTCTGGAAGTCTTCAACCTTTGAATAGATTTTTCTAAATTATCTGGAATGAAGTTAGAATTACTGATAAAAGTGAGGATATTTCTTCTCTGACTTGTTTCATTTACTTAGACCATTTAAAAACCTGCTGTGTAAATACATTTTTTTTTAAAATTTATTTTATTTATTTATTTTTGGCTGCGTTGGGTCTTCGTTGCTGTGCGCGGGCTTTCTCTAGTTGCAGCGAGCGGGGGCTACTCTTCATTGCAGTGCACAGGCTTCTCATTGCGGTGGCTTCTCGTTGCGGAGCATGGGCTCTAGGCGTGTGGGATTCAGTAGTTCTGGCACACGGGCTCAGTAGTTGTGGCTTGCAGGCTCTAGAGTGCAGGCTCATTAGTTGTGGTGCATGGGCTTAGTTGCTCCGTGGCATGTGGGATCTTCCCAGACCAGGGATCAAACCCGTGTTCCCTGCATTGGCAGGCAGATTCTTAACCACTGCACCACCAGGGAAGCCCTGTAAATACATTTTTAATAAAAATAGTAACTTCTTGTAATACTGAAATTAAAGTGTGGTATTATTATTTAAAATATAAGAGGAGTGAACCTGTTATGCTGCATGTGGTTTCCATGTCTTGCTCTAGAAAGTCTGTACTTTGGTACTGAAGCGTTGTAGTATTGTTATTACAGGAGAACCAATTCCCCCTCGGACCTTGACTGAAGCTGGCACAATGGCACTTTGCTACAGTGCTGCTTGGGATGCACGAGTTATCACTAGTGCTTGGTGGGTGTACCATCATCAGGTAATAAGGGCTGTGGTCCTTTTTCTTAATTTAGTAAGAGCAACTGTGTTCCAAATTGTGAGGATATAGAATTGAACAAGGCAGACAAAGTACCTTGTGATGGAGTTGACATTTTGGTGTTGAAAAATAGATATGTAGTGGCAGGTAACAAAGTTTATTTTTAAAGCAGAGTAAGGAGATAGAGAGTGATAGAGGCTACCATTTTGAATGTAGTGTCAGGGAAGGCCTTTCTGGAAAGGTAAGATTTGAGGGTGATCCATGTAATTATATGGGATAAAGACTGTTCCAGTTATGACTGGCGTACTGACCTAAAAAGTCTCTCTCCTGTTCACCTTTGTTGAAATTTTCTGAATTCTCTTTGGCCCTTCCTGTAAAGTAGGTATATCCAGTGGTTTTTTTCTATACACTTGGTTTTAGTGATTGTCCTTCTTTGTGGTTAATGCTATTTTTTTGATGATACTTCATTCCATATATGACTTCACATTGCTATTCATTTCACGTTCTCAAGAATTATAATTGATAATGATAAACTTTTACAAAGTCTTAAAGCTATACAGCAAGGTAAAAAGAGTTCAATACTATTATCCTCCCTTAGATTTAGTTTCATATTATATCTGTTTATATTTATTATTTTCTGCTACGTTGTGATATTGTGTCCTTGGGAAATTAATATCACTTCTGGGATTATATTTTCTGCCTTGGTACTATTGTAGAAGTGGCTTTAATTCTTTTATGAATAGGTTTTTTTAGTGTGCTTTTAATCCCTTGCATAACTATTACTAGTAAAGATACTCTCAGATTTGGGTGTTTCACAGATGTGTAAAATTTTTTTAAATTGTGGAGTTACGTTGCTCACTTCCTATTTTGCCAAATTAGAAGATATTTTTTAAAATATGCTATTATCTTTATTTACTAAGATGAAAGGTTATGTTATTACCAAAAAAAAGTATCTCAGGAAAGGATTTAATGTAATAAATATAGTAAATATGGTTTTATACCTTTATGATGAGCTTATTAAACTATCCTTGTTTTTCTTATTATGTCTCACATTAGAGGAAATGTGGATCAGTTGTGGCTCTAGTCCATGGCATTTGAAAATGATTGATGTAGTGTATTCTTCATTATTTCTTTTCTTTGTTATGGACAAAGATACATGTATCTTTGAAGAGCTAGCCCTTCAGTGTTAAGAATTTTTGCTAAATTATAAACTTTTCAGGATGTAGTACTGTTTACTTCAATATGGCTGTACTTTCTCAGGTGAAAATTAAAAAAAACATATTTCTTAAGACAAGAGTATAATGTATTATTGTGTTCCTCAGGTGTCTAAAACAGCACCAACTGGAGAATATTTGACAACAGGAAGCTTCATGATAAGAGGTAATGACTTGCCAGTGGATTATGGAGACAGGTTTGAGGACCATCTACTAATATTCTCAGAACAGAAACTAACTATTCTGACTTCATATATGAAGTCTGTTATTAAATAAGGAAAATTTTGCTGTGGTGTGGCAAATTTAGCATTTGACATGTCATCTCCATATATATTTTTATTGATGACAGTGTACTTTCATATAGTTTACATTTATAAGGGTAAGAAAGTATAGCATGACCTTTTTTCTAAAAATAGATTATTCAGGATCTGACTAACCCAGATGATGAGAGCAAGCATTCATATTTTTTCTTTCTTAATTCCTGTTCCTGTATATAATGCCAAACTCTGTAAATGGGAAATGTTCCTTCATGACAGAGAAAAGACAGAACAAATGTGACCATTGTGGCAGATATCTTACAAGCATAAAATGGAGAAAACAGTATTTTTAAAACACTTATGTACATTATCTTTTGTAGGAAAAAAGAATTTCCTTCCTCCCTCACATCTAATGATGGGATTTAGCTTCCTCTTTAAGGTACTCTTCAGCTTCTTCATTATTTTTTTTCTGATTTTCATTAGTCTTAACCTAAAGTTCCACTAGTGAAAAGAACTGTTTCCATAGGTAGATGAGTCTTGTATTTGGAGACATCGGGGTGAACGAAAAGTCAGAGTGCAGGATGAAGACATGGAGACACTGGCGATTTGCACAAGTGAACTCATATCAGAAGAAATGGAACAACTAGGTAGTTTACAGATTTTAATAAAGTAGCTTATAATGTTTTCTGTTGTTTAGTTTTGCTTCTAAATTCTTACTTAGAAGATCGTGTCTTTTGGGGTAATTAAAATTTCCCAAAAAACCCCAACTTCCTGTCAACTTTATTGAATTTTGGTTTTGGAAATGTTAAATACACTAATTCTAGTGAATTATAAAGTGTTTAATTAGATCCATAACTAATACTTGAATAGATGTTTATATTATAAAACTTCCCCAGTATTTAATGAGTAGTACATAAATGTGTTTAACAGAGATAGACTCGGGTATATATAAGTGAGCATTTACTTTTGGGTTTAGGAATTAGAGGCAATACAAAGATGAGTTTATAACAAGTACAATTTCTTATGAGAATTTAGCTTGATTTAATAATGTATTTGCTTCAAATAGAGAGCAGCTGTGGTTGCTGAAATAAATTTACCTACCTACCTAAAGGAACTAGGGAATGTATGCCCTCTAAGTTATTTTTACATCTCCTAGAGTCATTCCTTTTTAGGAGTAATATTTCATTGTTTCACTTACAACTGCTATTGTACATGATTCTATTTTTTTGAATTTTCACCATGTTCGTGACATGTATACTTTATTTACATTATTTTTTATTGAATTCTCACAACCATCCGTGTCAGATGGTTGGTGGCATCTTATTTTATAGGTGAGGTAACTAGACCATATTATTACTACTAGAACCGTGTTCCTTTTGCAAAAGTGTGAACACTTGCTGTGTGCCAGTTATGTAACTTGTTTTATCTCATTTCAGTTCTCATGTGCAAATTATAATAAAAGTGGCAGAATTTATATAACTACTTCTATTTTCCTCCTTTCTGGAAATACTTAACAAAGACAAGCTGTAGTTTTCATTGTAGAAATGGTCGCAATGTCTAAGAAATGTATTGTAGTAAAGGATCTTGGAGATAATTTATTCCAAACAATTCCTGATACAGAGTATCCTTTTGTCTAAGTCAGAGTAACTTTTGGGGAAGATCAGGCATTTTTCTGGTGATCTTTTGGAGAAAGAGGGAGTGAATTGAATATTTTTATGAAGTTTTCAAGGAAATCGTCTAACTTTGTTGTGGTGATAGCACTCCTGACTTTCCTTATGGTAATTCAGCAGATGGAGGTGACAGTAGCAGTGAAGAAGATAAAGAGGAATTACATGAAACTCCTGTGGAAGTGGAACTTGTGACTCAGGTTGACCAAGGGGATATTACTATTCAGAGTGGTGGTGATGAGCTAAATGAACTAATTCAGGAAGAAAGCTCTGAAGATGAAGGAGAATCTGAGGAGGTGGTAAAACATCAGGAACCTGTTGGTGAAATGAAGGATGAAGGGGAAGAGACATTACATTATCCTGATACTTCCATTGACTTGTCCCACCTTCAATCCCAAAGGTAATTTAAAAACTGTAATTTTAAGTTTTATCTTGTAAGCTGGGAGTGATGAAGAGTTAATCCTTATACAAATAATACCAAGACTGACTTCAGTGCTTTTACCCTCCATTGTCCTACGAGCTTACTATCTTTTCACCATTTGATAGGGGGGTAGATCTCTTAAGAAATTCCCAGGACCCAGGGTAGAAAAACACAATACATATAAAAGTGGCCAAACTAGGTCAAAATAGAAACAAGTAAATGGTTATAAATGCTAATAATAAAAGCAGTTACATTACAAAAAAAAAAAAAGTTGTCTTAGTCTTTAATGTCTTACTGATCACCAGGTAAACAATACCATAGCTATAAAAGCTTTATTATTGGAGTAGTTAGGAAAGGCTTAGGAGTCAGACCAGTATTGAATCTTAGAGTATGTCCTTGGGCAAGTGACTCTATGTCTAAGCTTCAGTTTTCTTCTTGGTGAAAAGAGAATGGTACCCCCCTTCATAGGGTTTTGAAGGTTACATGAATGTAAAGCATCTAGCAGTGCCTGGTACATAGTAAGTGTCCAATACATGTCAGCTATTTAAAAATATATTTTAAAGTGAGGAGATGAGCAGTTTGATTATATTTTTTCTAATTTTACCAAATTTGAAAATTTGTAGGATTGCTGATAATTAACTAAGCATATGATATGGGAATGTTTTGGGACTTTGTAAATGAATGCCTTTTATAGGGTAGTGGACTTCTCTTTCTGTTTGTTTCCATAGGTCTCTCCAGAAATTGGCTTCAAAAGAGGAATCTTCTAATATGGTAAAGGTTTTTTTCAGTTTTATGAAGAACATCATGTCCTTCTCAATAAATAATTTTCTACTTTTTAATTTTAGCTTTTGAAAAATTAACAGTGGCAATGTTATTGTTTGTATTTGCTTGTTTTTTGTTTTAATTTTAATAGAGCGACAGTAAATTGCAGAGCCGGAGGCATTTGTCAGCCAAGGAAAGAAGGTAAATATATTTGTGTTATTTAACTGAAAAGCATCCATTTTTTTTTTTAATTAACAATTCAGTTATGACAGATCACTTGGCTGTTATAAAGATCTCCCTTACTAAAATTACCAAGACTTAGCATAAATTTTGTTTAGTTTTTCATATTCAGCTCTAACAGGTTTTTCTGTTTTAGGGCCCCAGTCTTCCACTGTAATCAGTGAGATAGGTCAAGTAACACAAGACAGACCTTTTATTACATAAATATGTACAATAATAATTGCAGTGTATTAGACAGGCTGATTCTAGGATAATATTGACAGAAATAAACAGGAATACAGGCATACCTCATTTTATTGTGCTTTGCAGATATTGTGTTTTTTACAAATTGAAGGTTTATGGCAACCCCACATGGAGCAAATCTGTTGGCACCATTTTTCCAACAGCATTTGTTCACTTCATGTCTCTGGGTCGTATTTTGGAATTCTTGCAATATTTCAAACTTTTTCATTATTATTATATTTGTTATGGTGATCTGTGATCAGTGATCTTTGATATTACTATTATAAAAAGATTACGACTCACTGAAGGCTCAGATGGTGGTAAGCATTTTTTAGCAATAAAGTGTTTTTAAATTAAGGTATATACATTGCTTTTTTTAAGACATATTGCTTTGCACACTTAATAGACTGCAGTAGAGTGTAGGCATAACTTTATATGCACTGGGAAACCAAAAAATTCATGACTCGCTTTACTGTGATATTCACTTTGTTGCAGTGGTCTGGAACAGAATCTGCAATATCTCTGAGGCATTCCTGTACTGAAATTAGGAAATTTTTATGTAAGAAGAAGACTTGTGGTTTTTTCCTTGTCTTTTCTTTTTCTCTAATATAGTAGGGCTCAGAAGGCGAACAGAAAAAGATAGAGGCAGAATGAAAGGGACAACTGAGACAACTACTGTAGGGTGAAAAAGACTACAGCTAGTAAAGCACTCCAGAAAGAGGCCCTAGATTGAAGTGGATAATAAACTCTTTTGTTTGAGAAAGATAATCATTAGAAACAATTACAGAAAACTCTCTGAATACATGGTATTATGCTAGATACTGAGTACACAAAGAGGTAAAATATAAAGTTCATGCCATCAAGAAGCTTTTGAGTCCTGGATTCAGGAAATAGCCATAAATCTATAAATAGTGTTATCTGAAAGTGATACAGTAGTTCTGGAGTAAGAATTTACTTTGAGTTCAGTTGTTTTGGGAAATAACATCAGAAGTTTATACCTTGAAGATATAGTAGGATCTTAGGCAAATGAAGGTAAGAAGGTCAGAGACTCCAAGGAGAATTAGTATGATCAAAGGGGAGGAGGTGGTGGGTATTTGGATGTAATATTCGAAGTGCTTTGGGGAAATGATAGATAGATTGAGGTGAAAGGAACAGAATATTCATGTTTGTGAACTGGCAGATAAGATTGGCAAAGTGAGATTGGACTAAAGGTGGAGAACCTAGGATGACAAGCTAAGTGTTTTGGACTTATCCTGAAAGTGATGTGAGGAGGACTTTTGGAAGACTTTGAATGGGAGTGTGACATAGGTAAACAGTTATGGAAAAATAATCTAGAAGTTCATGTAGAACAGATTATGGGGGAAATATGGAGGAAGTCTGGGTGGCAAGTGATAAGGACCTGGACTTAGGGCAGTGGCATTGGGAATAGAAGAGATCGCACATGAAAAATATCACAGTAATAGAATTTTCCTTTCCTCTTTAATCTGCTTATTTTTTAAATCCATTTATTCTGCTAACCAATCCACAAATGTTTTATTGAATACCTAACGTATGCCAAGGCCATGTTGATACGAAGACTACAAATCCCAGTGCCTGGCCATCAAAGTGTTGAGGGACTAAATGTGGCTACTGAATCAGGATAAGTCAAGGATGACAGTATTTTGAGCCTGGATGACAGAAAGAATGATAAATGCATGAGAGAAAAATTTTCAGCTTTTTCTTGTATAATGACTTGCACTTCTTGTATACTGCAGCCTGGTGATAACAAATTAAGCAGAAGCCTTGATCTCTTATATATTGCACATGTTCCCCTCCCCATGTAATTTTTTTAGGGTACTAAGAATATGAAATTCTTAGATGTTTCCATTTCATTTATATTTAGGGAAATGAAGAAAAAAAAGCTTCCAAGTGACTCAGGGGATTTAGAAATGATAGAAGGAAAGGACAAAGAAAAAGAAAATGTTCTACACATTGAAACTCATCAGAACACCAGCAAAAATGTCCCGGCTGTGCAGCCAATGAAACGAGGACAAAAGGTAATACAACTTTGGGGTGAGCTGTTAAAGTTAGTACTACATGATTCACAAATGAAGTTCTGAGGTGTAAATGAAACAGAAGATGTAGACAAAAGAATAATCCTGTGTGACTTCTTTTGAAAATTAGTTGAAAAGATAGTGTTTAGGGAGCATAGAGATCACTGTCCTGTTCTTTTAAGATCATCTGTACAGAAGCTTTCATGTTATGTAGAAGAGTAAGAGGAGATTGTGATTTATTTGCCAGAGACACTCAGCTAATAACTGGCAATGCTGGTCTCCACTGATAATTTAACTCAGTAATTTCTTTTTCAGTTATTAATGCAATTTTGGTTACAGTTCTTACATATTTTATAAAGGTAAGGAATGAAGGAAGAGGTAGTGGGTATAGACTGTACTTTAAAAAATGTTGTAGCAGTGTAAAGAGATTGTGAGCTGATGTATAGGTATATATTTAGGAAAATTAAATTCCTTTGAAATCTTAGTAAAGATCATGTTTTATCTTTCTTCCATCCATAGTAGTCAGAATTTCCTATGTTTTTTTCCAGTGGGCTTCATATAAGTGAAAGGATATACTATACATATGGAAGGGAAGAAATCAATTCATATTAATATGTAAATTCAACATGAAGTCATTCAAAAAAGAATTGAGATTTTAATTAACTTGATAAAGTAATTCTGAAGTTCATTTGAAAGAGTAAATACCAGAGAATAGCTAAGAAAATCTTTTTTTTTAAAATACAATTATTTATTTATTTATTTATTTTCGGCTCTGTTGGGTCTTCATTGCCGCACGCAGGCTTTCTCTAGCTGCAGCGAGTGGGGGCCACACTTCGTTGCGGTGCTCGTGCTTCTCATCACGGTGGCTTGTCTTTGTTGTGGAGCACCGGCTCTAGGCATGTGGGCTTCAGTAGTTGTGGCTCACTGGCTCAGCTGCTCCACGGCATGTGGGATCCTCCTGGACCAGGGCTCGAACCCAAATCCCCTGCATTGGCAGGCGGACTCCTAACCACTGCACCACCAGGGAAGTCCCAGAAAATCTTGAAAAAGAAGATCAAGGAACGATTTCCCTACTAGGTAGTAAAACGTTTACTGTTAGAATTATTAAAACAGTATGTGTTAACATAGGAACAGCCAGATAGAAAAGTGAGGCAGAATAAAATCTACACATAGAACCATAAATTGTGTATTTTAAAATTTAGTATTTGATAAAGTATTATTACAGATTGGGAGGGTATGAAACATTAAAAATTAGTGGCTAGTCATGTGTTTAAAAATATTGAAGTAAATATCAGGTGGAGAAAAGAACCATCAATAAAATTGAAAGACAAATGACAGATTGGGGGTTGGGGGAGCAGGGATCAGAGAAATGCTTATGTCAACAAGGGGAATTTTTTCACCCATCAAATTAATAGATAATGTGTGTTCAGTCATTCAATAAAAGTTTGAATATATACCATGGGAATTTCCAGCAAGAGTCCTAACAATTCAGGACTTCCCTGGTGGTCCAGTGGTTAAGAATCTGCCTTCCAATGCAGGGTACGTGGGTTTGATTCCTGGTTGGGGAACTACAATCCCACATGCCACGGGGCAACTAAGCCTGCGCACTGCAACTACTGAGCCTGCGTACTCTACAGCCTGCTCGCCACAACTAGAGAGCCCGTGCACCGCAATGAAAGACCTCGCATACCACAGTGAAGATCCTGCGTGCCACAACTAAGACCCAAAGCAGCCACATAAGTAAATAAATAAATGCTTTAAAAAAAAGAGTCCTTAACAATGCATTTGTCCTCTGACTCACTCAGCAATTCTTATTTTTAGAAATTTATCCTAAAAAAATCATATGTATGCACTAAGGATATTCATCAAGTTGATTTTTTTTTTTTTTTTTTTTTTTTTTTGGCTGCGCCACACGGCTGGTGGGATCTTCGTTCCCCACCAGGGATCAAACCTGAGCCCTTGGCAGTGAAAGCGCACAGTCCTAACCATTGGACCACCAGGGAATTCTCATAAGTTGATGTTTATAATTGCAAAAAATCTGAAAATCATAAATGCCTAATAATATAAAATAACAAAAAATAACATGGTGCATTTATACAATGAAATATTCTGCAGATAAGTTCCAAGGTGAATCCTGATGGAATTTTTACTAAAATACATTAAATTTTTAGATTATTTTGTGGAGAACTATCATCTTTACCATATTGAGTCTAACTGTTCGCGAATGTGGACCATAAGTACATAATATTTTATATTCTTCAATAAAGATATATTTCCTTTTGGAGTCTTGTACATCCTATCCCTTCCTACTTATAATTGTCTTACTTTTTGTAAATGGTATATTTTTATTTTTTGGCTGCGTTGGGTCTTCCTTGCTGCGCACGGGCTTTCTCTAGTTGCAGCAAACGGGGTTTGCTCTTCATTGTGGTGCACGGGCTTCTCATTGTGGCGGCTTCTCTTGTTGCAGAGCATGGGCTTTAGGCACGCGGGCTTCAGCAGTTGTGGCGCATGGGCTTAGTTGCTCCACGGCACGTGGTATCTTCCCGGACCAGGGCTCGAACCCATGTCCCCTGCATTGGCAGGTGGATTCTTAACCGCTGTGCCACCAGGGAAGTCCAGTAAATGTTGTATTTTTAAAACTTCCACTTCATGGTTATTAGTTACTGGTATATGGAAAGACAATTTTCATGTGTAGATCTAGTATTAGGCAATCTCACTGAATATTTAATATTTCATCTACAGATGAGATTCAGGCAGTCACTGTCTACAGATAACGGCTTTTCTTCTCTTCTAATCCTAACATCTATTATTATTTTTCTCACCTTGTACTGGCTCAAACATCAGTAGAGTGTTACATAAAAGTAACAGTAGTGTGCTTCTTTGTTATACATTAAAGGGACTATTTCTGAGATCTTTAACATTGTAGGATGTTTCTTGTGGGTTGCTGATAAATACCCTTTACAAAGGGCTACTTTTAATAATGATGAGTTAAATTTTATTGAATGGTTTTTCTGCATGTATTATTTTTCTCCCTTCATGAGTTAGTGTGGTAAATTACTTAAGAAAATCTCTTAAACTGGCCCCTAATACTGTCCTTGCCTGTTTTTGGTATCTAGGTGATACCAGCTTCATAAAGTAAGTTTGATACTTTTCCCTTTTTCTGCTCTCTAGTACTTTGTGTAAAATGGAGATTGTTCCTTGAAATTTTTTTAGCAATTGCTTATAAAGCCGGGCCTGATATTTAGGGATATATGGGTAGGTTTTTAAGTTCTAACTAATTTTTTTTAGTGATTATCATTCAGGTTTTCTGGTTTTTTCAAAGTTGGTTTTCCTAAGTTATATTTTCCAAGAAACTGTTCTTTTTATTGGGTTTTCCATTTCTTGGTTCAATTTATTGGTAATAGTGTTTATTTTATTCTTGGGGTTTTTTGTTTTTTGAGGTGTAATGTACACATAGTAAAATGCACAAATCTTGTTTTTAGCTCAGTTTTTATATGCACAAATATCTGTGAAACCACCACTCAGAATAAGACACTTGAATGTTTATATTACTCCAGAGGGCTCACCCTTGTCCCTTTCTATAAATAGTATCCCCACCAGAGAAAAACATTATTCTTTAATCACTGTAGATTATTTTGCCTGTTTTTGAACTTTATGTAAAAAAGCAATCATACTGTATATATTCTTTGGTCTGGCATCTTTCACTCAACCTTGTGACTCATCCATGTTGTTGTGTGTAACAGTAGTTCGCTTGCATTGCTAAATAGCATTCCAATGATGGATCTGCCACAATTTCTGTCTGCTGTATTGTTGATAATCGAAGACATGTATCTTTTAGGTTCGCAAGTGTGCATTTCTGTTGTGTATAGCTAGGAGTGGAAATGCTGGGTTATAGCGCACATATTGTGTTTGGCTTTAGTAGATATTACCAAACAGTTTTCCAGAGTACTTGGACCAATTTCACATCAAGCAGTGTATCAGAGTTCCAGTTGCTTCACGTCATCACTAACATTTGGTATTGTTAGCGTTTTTTAAGTCATTCAAGTGTGTGTATACTGAAACTTAATTTGGCTTTAAAAAGTTGGGTTGTCCAGCTTTCTCGTTGATTTATAGGAGTTCTTTGAAATCCTGAATACAAGTCTTTTCTTGGTTATATGTATTGTAACTACTTTTCATGTTTCAAGACTTGCATTTTCACTTCTGTAGTAGTGGGTTTTTTTTGATGTGGACTTTTTTTTTTTTTTTTTGTCTTTATTGAATTTGTTACAATATTGCTTCTGTTTTATGTTTTGGTCTTTTGGCCCAGAGGCATGTGGGATCTCAGCTCTCTGCCAGGGATCGAACCCACACTCCCTGCATTGGAAGGCAAAGTCCCAACCACTGGACGGCCAGGGAGGTCCCTGTAGTAGTGTTTTTTGATGAGCAGCATTAGTTAATTTTAATGAAGTCTGATTTATCAGTCTTTCATAGTTAGTGGGTTTTTGTGTGTCTTGTTTAAAGCAATCTTTAAAATTTAAAAAATTTGTTATTTGGGCCCTAGCTAAGACTAGTCAAGATAAAAAGTCTTTGAAGGTGAAGCCTGTATGTTTGTAGTTTTAAAAACTGCTCAGGTGAGTTGGATGTGTACCCAGAGTACAGAATCAGTAGTTTAACTGGTAAAATTCGAAGTATTAGATAGCCTCTACAATAAATACCCAGCTAAGCTTTGCTGCCTTATTTCCTGTTCTTCCTCTATATGTGTATCCTGATGCCAACCAAGTGCGATGACTTGCTGTTACTACTCTGCTCTGTCTTTACCTTATAATCTTGCTGTTCATGTATTCCCAGGTACTATGCATCTTTTAGTTGTGCTTTATTTCTTCCCTACAATTCTTGCTCAAGGTGAAAAAAATGTCTCCTTTCTCTAAATTATCTTAAAAGTAAACTTGTTTGTATTTAGAATATTTTGCATTAATTTGTCCTTACTCTTCTGTGTATCTTCTTTTTCCGCCAGATGGTAAATTGTTTGAGGGTGAGGACTATGGTTTATCCATCTTTATAGACTTCATGTTGTTTGTTATAATGGTGCCTTACTCAATAAGCAACTTTGACAGAAATAAAGTAGCACCTTCTCTTTACAAAACATGTGTTGACATTTTTTTACTGCTGAATTTTTCCAACCAAAATTTTTTTATTTTGTAGAGTAAAATGAAAAAAATGAAGGAAAAGTACAAGGACCAAGATGAAGAAGAACGTGAGCTCATCATGAAATTGCTAGGGGTAAATAACATCTAAAAACATTTTCTTCTTTTGTTTTTCAAGGGCATCCAGACCACTGCCTATCATATGCTTTACATTCAATACTTTGTTAAAATACTGACAACATTAACTGTTTTTCCCTCTATGAATTGAAGTCTGCAGGTTCAAACAAAGAAGAAAAAGGGAAGAAGGGGAAGAAAGGTAAAATAAAGGATGAACCAGTGAAGAAACAGCCCCAGAAACCTAAAGGTGGACCAAGAGTTTCAGACAGCATAAAGAAAGAAACTCCATCCTTTGAAGTTACAACTCATGAGTTACAAGACTTGGCTGTAGATGATCCACATGATGACAAGGTAAGGCTACCACACATGTGGGCTTTTGCTTCTTAATTAGGGTGACCAACCATCCCAGGGTTCCCAGGACATGGGATTTACAGTGCTAAAACCAGGATGAGTGGTTAACGCTATTCTTAATGGAAAGTCATCTTAGAAATACAACCTAAAAGACTAAAATTGCAGTATATAAGCATAAAAATGGTAGTGTTGATAGCTCATAAAGAGTTTATCATAAGCCATTAGAAAATTTTATGGAGAGGCTAGATTCTGGTGGGAACTTAGTTAAAATAAAACAGATAATTAGGATTATCTTGATGATGAGTGGGAAAGGAATTTGCACTTTTCTAGGTTTTTCTATAAGAATATATATATGTTATAGTATCCTACATGATGTTGAACCTAGCTACAGTGTGAGATGTTAACAATTTTTCCAGTTAATATAGTTGCCTAATTGTTCTATCAACTGAATACAAAAGCCCAGCCTTACGTATATCTTTTAATTCTGATTAGCTTTTTTTTTTTTTCTTATTTATTTAATTTATTTATTTTTGGCTGCGTTGGGTCTTTGCTGCTGCATGCGGGTCCCCTCCAGCTGCGGCGAGCAGGGGCCACTCTTCGCCGCGGTGCGCGGGCCCCTCACTGAGGTGTCCTCTCCTGTTGCAGAGCACGGGCTCTAGGTGCGCAGGCCTCAGTAGTTGTGGCATGCAGGATCAGTAGTTGCGGCTCGCAGGCTCCAGAGCGCAGGCTCAGCAGTTGTGGCAGACGGGCCCAGCCGCTCCGCGGCATGCGGGATCTTCCCGGACCAGGGCTCGAACCCGTGTCCCCTGCATTGGCAGGCGGATTCTTAACCACTGCGCCACCAGGGAAGCCCCCCCTTACGTATATCTTCTTGCATGAATATATATATCTTATTGAAATTCTGAACAAAGGATTTATTGTTTTATCAATTTGTAAAAAAAATTGTTTCACTTTGTATTTTTATTTATGGCAGTTAAAGCTTTGGTTGTAATTGTGTGCTCTATTCAGTGCAGGTAGTGCTTACAGGGATGCTAAGTGATACTGTTTTCTTTTTTCCCTGAACAGTGTTGTTTAGTAATATTAAAACTCATTTTTGTCCTCAAATTTTTATACTATTCTGTAAACCCTAGATTCAGATATTCAGAGGTGTTAATTATGAATGTTCTTTCATCAATAATAGATTATCTTCAGATAGATTTTTTTTAATGTGAATAAGCAAATAAAATTAAGCTTATCGTAACATGTGAAAAATTCATCCTAAAACTGTTGAACAGAGACTAGCAAATAAAAGTTCTGTTCACCAGAATTCTCCATTTTCTTTCCCCCTGGCAAACCTATCAAGCTTATTTGTCACTTTAAATTGTCCTAATAGCATTCACTACTTTAGCATATAGTCTGTGGAAGTCTTTTTTTTGAAACTTTAGGGAAACAGTCTCTTTTCTCTTTGAATGGCATTGCTTTCTGCTATATTAGATACACATATTAATTTACTCACAGTCTTATTTATCACTTGTTCTTTCTCCTCATAGTTTTTAATGGTTTGGAATTTCAATTTAAGTTATAACTGACTTAAAATTTTATATATTTGGAACAGGAAGAGCAAGATCTGGAGCAACAGGGAAATGAGGTATGATTTTGTATTGGGGTTCCTACTACAACACTAACTGCAATCCAGTTCCCAGAATACCTGACACACAACTTCTAACTAATTAAAACTTAAAACACTAAGAAAAGACTACAAGCTCTGGAGTCACACATTCTGGGTTTGAATCCCAACTTTACTACATATAACTACAACCTTGGAAACATTCTATACGCCTCAGTTTTCTCATCTGAAAAATGGGGATAATAATTGCCCCTACTGAGAGAGTTGTTTTGAGAATTAAGATAATATACATAAAGTGTTTAGAAACGTTCACTGCATATAGTAAGCACCAACTGTACCAAGTGTTTTGTCCTAAATCTAAATTTACTCCTGTTGTTAAATAAATATGGGTAATCTTGAATTCAGTCCACAAAACGGGAACTCTAAGAAGCCATAGAATTTCTCCTTAAGGACAGGCATGAGAGAAGACTGTTCTAGCCCAGGGTTTCCCAACTTTGGCACTATTAACATTTTGGAGGAGGTAATTCTTTGTTGTGGGGAGTTGTCCCATCCCTGGCATCTACCCACTAGCAGATGTCAGTCGTACTCTAGTTCCTCCCCCAACCTCGCTTCAGTTGTGACAACCAAAAATGTCTCCAACAAGTTGTTTCTCCCTTTCTCTTAAATGTTTCAATAGGTGCCATTTGAAAAATCGTCATTAAGCTCTGCTTTATTGCTCCGAAGGGTGTAAGACTGTTTATCAGAAAATGATAAAATATGTTGATTCTGACAGTGTTTTATTAGAGTTTCCTCTTTTAGGACTGGTATAAATTATTTTTATAATCGTTTTTATTTTCCCTTTTTAGGAAAATCTGTTTGACTCTTTGACGGGGCAGCCACATCCTGAAGATGTACTCCTGTTTGCCATTCCAATATGTGCCCCATACAACACCATGACAAACTATAAGTAAGTCATCATGAGTTTACTCAAACTGCTGCCACAGCACTGACTCATGAATCGTTTTGTAATCTCTATTTAGTAACACATGCAATTCCTTTTTAAAGATACAAAGTGAAACTTACTCCTGGAATTCAGAAAAAGGGAAAAGGTATTTAAAATCTTTTTTTGAATTATGTTTAAACATTTCTTGACTGAACAGAAGTAGATTTTTCTATTTTCTATTTACAGCTGCAAAAACAGCCTTGAATAGTTTCATGCATTCCAAGGAAGCAACAGCAAGAGAAAAAGACTTATTCCGCAGTGTAAAGGTAAAGTATTCCTCTAGAAACCTCTGGAGATTGGTGGTGCAATTAAAAATGTTAGCAGTTAGTTATTGCTTTGTTAGTAGATGGAACCCTGCAGCTGTTATTTTGGTAGAAAATGCGGTCTTACTAGAAGCAATATAAAACAAGTAAAATCATATTGGGTGAAAATTTTAGAAATGCCATTCTTTTGACAGCAGAGGACATATAATTGTCATAAAAGAAAATATGATTGTGAAGATACTCAACAATTCTTTTTTTTAGGACACGGATTTATCAAGAAACATTCCTGGCAAAGTGAAAGTGTCTGCACCCAATCTTCTGAATGTAAAAAGAAAATAGCTGAAATGAAATCCTAAAATATTTGAGAAGAGTCAATTTTGTATAGCCTTTTGGAAGTTCAGAGATGAAAACATCATGTAACAAGACTTCCGCATTTAAAAATGAACTAAACGTTGCCTTGTATTCGCCAAAAGGACTTATTGTTGTTTTTTTTCCAGTTTTATAGAGAGGAAACAGTGTCTGTCTATGATAGGATTTCCTAAAATACCTGTGGACAGCTAAATGCTAATTAATTGTATACATCTGTAGTTACCCTCCTACATTTTCTTGAAATTTGGGAGGTTAATATTAAGTATTCATTTCATGCTGTAAAGAAATGGAATAGTGAAGTGGCTCAACTGCTTAGACTATTGACTTGGTAGTTTACTGTATATAACGTGTATCTATTACAGGCCAATCACAAGTTTTTTTCCTGGTGGTGGTGGGGATTGGGGGTGGTTAAACATTTAGGATTAAGTAAGTCTTGAAAACCCTAGCAGTGAAAGAGTAGACTTTCTTCTGCCTTTACCCATATTAGACCAGATTTTAAATACAAATCAATCATTTCCATGACTCAGCTTAAGAGATAACAACACCTAGAAGAAATTGGTGTTGATAATTTCCATGCATTTATACACCTTTACTTTTCATCTTAATTTCTTCCTTGTAATCTCATTCAGCTCTGTACCAATTTATTTTTCACTTCTAGTAATTATCAGTAGCATGTTACAGAGTATCTTAACCTATAATATCATAAGTGCACTTTTAGGCTTACCACTAAAGACTCCTGACCCAGCTTTCTTCTTCTGTCTGTCTCCTAACAGAATGGAGAATAAAGTCATACATTATTTCCATTCCTTATGAGCTACAAAACTGTTACTTTTAAAACAATTAATTAGATAACAGCTGCCTAGAGTCAACATGAGCACTTGCCCCAGCCCCTATGCCGAAGCATTAAGGTCAAAAAGTACTAAACAGCTGTTGGTCCTTCCAAGGTTTCTTTTACCTGCTTAACCTTATCGAGAATATTTTTCCTTTTGAAGTTACTGTTAAAAACAAAAACCTTTATGTAGCCTAGTGTTGTAAATACAACATAATAGACTACTGTGCCATTAAAAAAAAATCTGAAATAGTCATGTCTTTCTTTAAAAAATAACCACCATTTTGATAATGGTAAGGATAATTAGTATAATGTTTCTACAGGTATATATCCTGATGTTACCAAATAGGAAATATAATAACCATTTTTTGGGGTAAAAAGCCCAAGTATTAACTTACTTTTGTTTTAATAGAAGACAGTTACTGGTGTTAAATACATTTATTGTAAACTTTAGACACAAAAATAGGTTCTCTAGGCCATTCACATGCACACTAAAACTAAAAAGCTGCAAACTACAACAATGCACATAATTATATAAACAATGTCACTCTGATGTTTACAGAATTGCTGTCCATGCAAGTGATCAGAGGCACTGTCTATGAAGCCTTAAGATCCAGAAGTGTTGTTACTACCGAACCTCTGATTAACACTGTGAAGTAAGTGTTTTGGAAGGCAGTTCCACGAGCTGGCTAACATTTCTTTAAAGCAAATGACTGCTTCTAAGCTTAGCCTGAAAGTGGACAAAGAAAGAAAAAAATAATTTCACTTTACGGTTTAGAAGTACATTCACTTGAAGAACTACCAAAAAAGAAAAAGCACTTTAAAGATTTTCATAGGAACTGGATAGTTTTATCAGTGAAGGCTTGCTATTGCCCTTAAATTATCCATAAACCTGTTTTTTCAAGAGCACTAATTTAAAGTGTTTAAGAAACACAATTTAAAGTAAGTACCAAGTAAAAAGTTACTTACCTTACAAGAGATTTTGGTTGAACTGAAAATATAAGTATTTCATTACTGTGTGCCTGAAAAACAGACATGAAGAATATATTAAAAGTACTTCACAAGAAAGCTTCAGCAATATTATGAAGTGTCCTTTAATAAAGGGTAGTGTACTTACAGCCCTGTGATGGACGAGAAGGTTATTGGCACACCCACCAAACACAATGACTTCTCCTTCATCACTGGCACAAGCTGTATGCCATAATCTACATTTAAAACAAAAACCTGAGTTTGAAGTCACCCTGAACACCAAACTGATCATTTATACTACAGAATAGAGATGATGAAATAAAGACTAAAGATCTTTAGTGCAGCCCAAAACATAATGGTGAGATGCAGTTATCTCAAGGAAACATAGCAAAAGCTAGAAAAATCAATGTCTGTTTTATCTGGATGTTACCATTTTATCTTTCTGGTCCATTCCTAATTTATGAAATGAGGAATCTGAACTGAACTGTTCTCTAGGTTTTTGTTAGCAATAAAAGTCTTACGGGGGATTAGTGGTATATGCCCTCTGCTTCTTTTCCTCTTTTCATAGGCAGGACCAGTTGGCCTCACACAAAACATCTGAGGGATGCTGACTCTGCCTGAGTGAACAAAGTCTCTTCAGGCCTGATAACTCTATGGAAAGAATATTTGTGCCAAATGACGTCTTAGCAGCATGACTGTACTTAGGTCAGAGGTGTGGGGAAAAATGCAGGCTGACATTATCCAAATGTGCTTTGAACACCAACTTTGACTGCATCATTTCCTTTAGCAGTCTTTGTAACAGTTCTTTTCGAGATTAACAAGAAAAATAACTATCAGTGTTTTAATAGGCTCTTTTTGGATGATTTGACTTCTTGATCTTTGTTATACAGCACAACTGCAAATCTGATTTAAAGTTCTTGATTCTCCCCCCCAGCCCCTCCCCCCCACTGCCATAAACATTCTTTAGGGTTTTGAAATTCTCTCCTTTCCAGTTCCTTTTTGTTTTTTTAATGAAAAACCTAGAAACAGTTCAACTCACTTGACTAAAGAGCAAGAGCTTGAGTATAAATTTTAACAATGTCAGTAATTTTATGATGAAGCAAAAATCAAAATCCAGCCCTATTTTTCAAACACAGATGATAAAAAAGAAAGCACTGATACTAGGATAACATTGGTTTTCTCTTCTTCCAAAAGCTACGATGTTAAACCTTAGTGAATGCTAGGGTTCTTATAATAAGAATGATGAACTGAATGCAGCCAATCAAATTTCCTCAATCATTAGCAGTCTTGTACATCTCTATGGACCTCATTCATTCAGCACAAGAATTAGCTTTTAAATAGTTCATACCTTGGTTTTTCAGTATAGGGATGATTAAACTGTATCCATTCGTTTTTACTGATGCAGTAAGTCCAAGCATCACCTGATTGAAGCAAAGAAAAAGAGCTATGAAGTATGTTATTCTGTTAACGTGACATTGATATTTAAAGAGCATAGCTTTAGTAAGAACACTAATAAATCAGATTTTGAGTAGATACAGAAAGTATATTTCCTTTCTTTTCCTGCAATTAACCAAGTAAGCCCTTTGCATGTTACAGCCCTTTAGCAGGGCAAAGTGTTCCAGGTCATTTTTTTACTGGACCAATGGATGTGTCATATGAAACCAATTATAGGTATGTTATAGGATCAAAATTAATAGCAAACCTTCTAACCAACCCTATAGCCTCCTGATAAATTTAAAATACTGATTTTTTTCAGCTATTCATATATTACTTATGAATGATATATAATAACTTCTTAATGTTTTTAAAGTACTTACTTAGTGGCTGTTTATCAGTGGTAAATCCTCCAAAGAGAAAGAGATGATCTGAAGAAACTGGTGTTATTGAGTGCCAAGATCGGCCAACTGGGCATATGCCTTGTGGAATTCTGAAAATAATAGCTAAGTTACAATATCTACATTTAAAAGCCGCTACTGTATTTAATGCAGAGAAATACTAAAGAAGTTTTCTTTAAAAATTTATATGGAATTTTGAAAAGAGACTTTAAAGAGGCTTCTTGGTATTAACTACATGCTTTAGAATGGACTACTTTCTTTGAAGGAAGAGTCAACTTTAGATCTTTTCAGTAAACACTGAGCACATGCTATGTGCCAGGCATAGTTATGGGAACTGAAAATTTTAAAATTCCTTCTTTAAGGATTTGGTGATTATGTTTACTTAAATTCATAGTTACAGAAAATGTAAGCAAGTACATTATATACTAATAATAGAGTAAGGGAAAAATCCATTGAAATTTCTTTGAAAAACTTTCTAAATAATTATCTAAAATGATACCTACAATTCATTCCACTCCCATGTATCCAGATTAAGATAGTGAAGATCATTCATTCTAGCATCCTAGAAAAGGATAATTAACTAGTTATCATTTTGAGTAATTCAAAAGCAAATCATTGAAACTGTTTTATATACTCACTCGATATCTGCCTCCAAACACAAAGCCTTTGTTTCCAACAGTTGCACAGGCATGGGCAGCACGAGGTGAAGGTGCTTTACCCTAGTAAAGTCATAAAAGCAATTTAATAAATAAGTGAACATTTTGTAAATACCAGAAAGAGTCTACTCTGGATGTGGGATAAGAACGTGCAAGACACTTGAGCTTTTAAGCTGAAGTGCAAACTTACAGTAGACAGCAGTACTGAAGGCTGACTAGCAAACTGGGAGTTTCTGAGTTACATTACTGAAGGGGATAGTTAATACAATAGAATGCTTGCTTGCTTTACTTTTATCTTTTAAAACAAAAGCTAGCATATTATATGACATCTGTGTCAGAGGAAAAAGAAATCTAATATTTGAGTAACTTAAAATTCCAATCCAGCACTAGGTCATTTATTTAATTACAAACAATACCACTTTAACAGCTATTAGATAATAGATGCTGGGCTAGTCTATACATTCATTAAACTTTTTTGAGTTTTAGACTCCTTGGAGAATAACGAACTGTCAATTTTACACCACCTGCCAACTCTCCTTCTCGTCTAAGCAGCCTTGCTTTAATAATTCATTATTCTTCAGTAACTCACAGTAGTTATAGGCTGGCTCCAGACAAATGTTTCAGTGTCTAAAATATGTACATGATCATTCCATCCTCTTGGATGACTTGAATTCTACAGAAAATAAATAAGAATCTGAGTTATTTTACAAGTAATGCTTGTAAAATCATATAGCCTTTGTCTGGCTTATTAACAGAGCAAAATGAACAAAGCTAATAGCAAACAAAGTGTATTATTTCAACAGACTAAGTAGGCCATATGCAAATACGAAACTTCATTTACCCAAAAAGATGTTTCATCAAATTCAAAAGTTCCCAATACTTTATCTTCAGGTAAATATCCATACCCTCCAAAAAATATTAACCTGTTTGATAAAAAACCAAGACATTAAAAAGTCAAACATCCACAGGATACAAGAGATTTTTTTTTATTTTGTCTTATCCATGAGTTGAGAAGGCACACTTGAGTATATAAAACTACTTATTCAAATAATAATGGCTAATACGGTTAACATTTATGTCTTAGGTGCTTTACCATCAATTCACTTAATCCTCATAGGCGCTCGAAGGCGTGTTCTACTGTTACAATGGTTATTGGTTAATGATACTTGGATGGCAAAGCACTTTCCACATAAAAACCCAAACCTATAGTGCTGCTAACTCACTTGTTTTTATATACCCAGACACCGAGTTTGTCCTTTGATGATGGAGGAATTCCTTGGCAGTCAATTCTTTCCCAGTGTAATACTCGGTCTGTAGACCTTGAATCCAGCATGTAGAACTGTCAGAAGCAATGATTTCAGTTAGATTTGGTTACATGAAAGAAATTCAACCTTGGCATTTAATTTTATTGCATTCATGCTAGTAAGAATGTCATCTAATTCAGTACTACTGAAAGTGTAACTGCAGACTGGCTGCTAGTCTGCGAAGTGTTACTGGTCTGAGTCTAGATAAGAAATTTCTGCCAGAATGTAAATTACCTAAGTCACTGTGTACCCTGTTTAGTTCAGCTTATTTTTTTCCCATACCACACTTTTTTGATGAAGGAATAGAACGCGTGTTGATTTACATTCTTGGCCTTAGATAGGCACTTTGAGTTGTACTGATCTAATTTACAGGTATCAGGATGGTATTACCAAAAAATCAGACTTAGTAATTCATCTTCAAATTCAATTTAACAAACATGTCTTAAGTGCCTACTTAACTCTAGGAGCTAAGGATAAATCTGAAAAGATTAAGTATTCGTCTGTCTTTCACATCCAGGTATTTAAATAAATCTTTTTTTTTTTTTTTTTTTTTTTTTACTTAGACTCCTAAAGCTTCCTTTCCTCAACTCTAGTCAGTTAACTGCTACCATTTCTCTGACCACTCCCCTAAAGCCACAGCTTCTCTTTTTCCCAAGCTTCCTCATGTTGTGTCAAACTTAGTTTTCTCCCCCTTGGCCCTGAAAAATACATGGCTCAACTACAGCCTACAGTAGCGCCTCACAAAACCTTTTAGGCACGGAACCCTTTCTTCAAACAAAATCTTTAGCAAAAGCCTAAATATAAAAATAAGGGCCTGAAGAAATGGCTCCTCTGTTTACAGCATACCCAACAGGAATCTGGGTTCATTGTGACAAGAGGCACAAAACTTGTGGCCTTCCTATGAGCAAATACCCAACACATGTCCCCCTGCACCTCCACGCGGCTGCTAGGCAGGACCAGTGGGACAGGGCTCAATATTGGAAGAAAAGCTACAGTATTTAGCGGGGAAGTTTGCCACCTAGAGCCTGTCAGGTCCACTCATGCATGGGCCATGAATGGTCTTACAGACATAAAGGCTTTGAACCTCTCTTTTCAAGGAAAAAGAAAAGAAAAATAGATTCCAATTATGCCATCTGGAAAAGGCAGAACTATGGAGACAATAAAAAGATCGATGGTTGCCAGAAGTTTGGGGGGAGAGGAGAGATGAATACACGGAGTACAGAAATTTTTATGAGCAGTGAAATACTTCATATGACATTATAATGATGGATATATCTCATTATATTTGTCCAGACCCACAGAACGTGCAACACTATTCACTTAAAGTGAACCCTAAGGTGAACTGTGAATGAATAGATAAATTAGATAAAAATAAAAGTGGAGCTACACTTGTTAAAGTGGAGGAGGAAGGGGCAGTCTGGAGCCTGCCCAACACCATGTGCTTCTCTCACACATCCCAAGGCATCTCAAAGAAATCCCTGGAGTTCTAGAAGCGCAGTTTGAAATTTGAAACCACTTCAGCCATATGCTCATCTACAGCAAATCACTTGGCATGTCCATGAACAAGATATTTGCTTATACCTCTGCATCTTGGTACTTATATCTTGGCTACCCCTTCCAATTGTATGATCCTATTCAAGCATCACCTCTTCGGTGAAGACTTCATTTTTCTGTTCCTCTGTCCTACCAAACACAGTGGTAAGGATTCTTTTTCAGTTTCAACAATTTTTACTGAGCCATTACTACGAGCTGACTCTGTGTTTCTCTTTATGATATGCTACTGAAATCGTTTACTTATATGTGTCCCTTCTAGAATGTGAGCTCCTAGAGGCGGGGACGGTGTCATTCATCTCTGTCTCCATGTCTAAGCAAGTGCTCAGCATTAAGGTGCTTACTAAGTTGCCAAATAAATGAATTTTTAAGAGTCTATCTATATCACATGCACCTTTCTGACTGCATCTGTCTCTTACTGGCCGGAGAGAAAAACTGATACCTTTTTCCTATTTGGTAAAGATGCAGACTAAGTCTGAACAACAGTATCTTATGGTGCCATGTTATAGGAATGTTAGTATATAAAATCTGTCAGTGTTAATTTCTCCTTATGGCTTTTTGAGTTGTGGCCTGTTAAATTTTACCCTGCCCCCCCCTTAACTGCATGTTTTCATTTAGTTTACTAATACTCATCTAATACTCCAGGGTTCTGAAAGAACAAGTAGCTGCAAAGAACACAAAGAAAAACAACCTAGGAAGTTACTGCACACACCTTACCAACCAAAGCTGATTTTACAGAAGGCCCAGGTAAATACCGGCTGGTAGACAAAAATACTAAAATGCACATTCATACCATAATCAAGTACATGTATTTTTTAACTGGAACAAGAATAAGTATGGGCTAACCTTAGAAATCTGAAGTTGTCTGAAAAAGAACAAAGTTGCCTTAAACCATAATCCTTAGAAACACTAACCTTATTCGTATTGCCTCTTGAATGGTGTCCTCCAAACAAGTACAGCACCCTGTCTACACACACAGCACAGCTTCCTGACATAGAAGGAGGAACATCACCCTCAGTGTTAATTTTTTTCCTAAGGGGGAAAAAACTGAATGTAAATACATTTCCCAAAAAGGAAGAAATGCAAAAATCTATTCATTCTTCTAATTCTATTCCCACAATAAAAGAAAAAATAAGCGGGCTGAGTAGCTATGTCGAGGGTCTCTTCTAGCTCTAAAGTTACTTAAAAGAATGAACTCATCCCTTTCACTCATTCCACAGGCTGTGCCAGCAGGTACTACACATGGCAGCATGGGAGGTTCTAAAAGCCTACGTGTCATTTTATTATTCTAGGAGCAAACCATCTTACATTTCTCAAACTAAATTGTTTGCTTTTCTACTTACTTGGCCATAAATGATGGCTTTTTGTTTTTGAGTGGGCCAAGAACCCAAAAGAAAAAACACTTCAGTATCTCAGTCCTGACAGATTAATAGGTGTTTTTAATTCAGTCACCTTTTAGCCATTCAAACGAATCTGTTTCGGACCTTATGTAATACTCCCAACACTCAGGTAGTGCCTACTATAGGCCAGTCTCTCCTCTGAGTGCTCTTTACATGTTTTAACTCATTCTGAATCTAAAAGTGAATCTGAATCAAAAAGCTAGTAATTCTAAGATTCAGAATATTAATACGACACTCAAGGTCTTTTGCTCAGAATATCACTTCATCTATGCTAACTAAGCTTTAAGTTTTTTATTTGTTTTTGGCTGTGCCATGCGACACACAGGATTTTAATTCCCCAACCAGGGATTGAACCCGTGCCCCCTGCAGTGGAAGTGCAGAGTCCTAACCACTGGACCGTCAAGGAATTCCCAAGCTTTGTTTTGATAGGCTTAATTTGTAAAATTCCTTATGGGGCTGAATTGTTAAAAGAAAATATTAGAATTTCCATATTAAAGGAATACTATTATAAATGTCCAATTCTCTAGAAAAAGATCATCAAACAGCTAGATTAACACTGACTGGCTATGTGCAAAAATAATCCTGGTTTATTTTTAGTTGACCTTTTAAATCAAGTGGAACTACTATTCTCCTAGTTCTGAGATCTCTAATATGCTAAAGAATGTAATGCACAAAGTTTTCACAAAGCAAACCATGGGGAAAACTACTTTATAAGTCCCTAAACACGGCCAACCCAGTATTTTGAGAATCACATTAATTCTGCTAAGAACATACTCGAGTAATACTGGTATGAAACTGGCAAAAGGTCCTTTCAGAATATCCACAGTTTGTATGCAAATTTAAGTTAATTTTGTTTTTTAGGCAAAACGTACTATTTCAAAGGGATTTGCATAGAAATTTTAATATTAGAGCTCATTAAAATAGAATACTACCTTTATTTCTAGCAGATACAATCTGGAAATTCTTTTCTCATTCAAGATAGCACACAACAAAGACAACATCTTGAAAAAAAAAAATATATGGAACTTTTATTATATTTCCATTCCAGGATTTGAAGCCTCTACCTCTTTAATATTACTATAATACTTGACACAGCTCTGAATAGAAATTTCTTCAAGGTCATAAAAGCATCTAGTAATTACTGAACTACTAAAGAGATGCAAAAGCATCTAAGCTTAGCAGCTAAGCTAAACTAGCAGAACACTGTTTTCAGAATATATAGATAGCTTAGCATCTTTAATTAAAGTATTTTTATTCATTAGTGTGGGTTTTACAGAGTATGTTTTTGTTTGCAACCTTTTTTGGATTTTTTATTCCCCCTCATAATATCCACAGTTACCATCTTCCAGTCTCCATGTTGTAGATCCAGAGTTCTTCTCTAGGCAGATAAAAGTCATATAATCCTCTGACTTGATTACTCTAAGAAAAAACAAAGAAACAAAAAAAAATTGCAAATATAAAAAATAATTTGTATTCTAAAGAGGCACTATTGTATATTTTATATATGTTGTATACATATTGTATATCTTATTTGAGATACTGAGAGTTATGAAAAGTTAAATAGGTTATAACAGTTCTATCAAATGCACAATCCTCCCAGCACCATGCCACATACTCAAGGTAATGCTTAATATAGACAAATTTTTGATACAGCAGTTGTAATGGTGCAGGAAGTTAAGAGATCTTCAGGTAATCTCTAAGGCCACTTTATCCTGAATAGTCCATGCACCAAATCTCACTTGCATGACTTCATGGGAGATTACCTGTGCCATGGTCAGCACGCTAAAGAAAGGTCTGCCTTGAACGTACCTGATCCTTGGGGCTTCCCTCATGGCGCAGTTGTTTTACGAGTCCGCCTGCCAATGCAGGGGACATGGGTTCGATCCCTGGTCCAGGAAGATCCCACATGCCATGGAGCAGCTAAGCCCGTGTGCCACAACTACTGAGCCTGCGCTCTAGAGCCCGCGAGCGACAACTAAAGCCCGCGTGCCTAAAGCCCGTGCTCCGCAACAAGAGAAGCCCGCGCACTGTAACAAAGAGTAGTGCCCGCTCGCCGCAACTAGAGAAAGCCCACGCGCAGCAACGAAGACCCAATGCAGCCAAAAATAAATAAATAAAATAGATAAATTAGAAAAAAAAAAAAAAAGTACCTGATCACTAACAGGTGATGTAGAGTATTCTAGCCATTCTCCCCTTTCACCCATCCATTCTCCACCAAGAAGCAGAGAGGGCAGAACTGAAAATATTAAGTCCTTGTGCAAAATTTTGTTCCTTGTTCTGATCCAGTTCCCTTCAGGTAACAGACTGAGCTTACCATATGCCAGAACTAGCTAAGTGCTGTCCATGGAGTGCTTTATTTAATCCTCACAACCACCGTAACAAATAGCTGGCACAGGTTTTTCAGAGAGGAAGGTAATTTGCCCAAGGCTGCTTAGCAAGGAATGGTGGAACCAGAATTCCCGCCTCCTTTCCCTGCATTTCCAGCTTCAGCCACTGCCTGAGCTCTCCAGCCTTTGAACCACCCTGGCCACTTTCTGAACAATGTCGATATACAGTAAACTGTTGCAGTTCACTGAAATGGGTGTCAGAGTCTTACAAGCTTGAGTATTACAGAGAATAGAACAGCTGGCCATGTAAACATTTCTCTTTCCACTCCACCACTTAGGAAAGGAAAGGCTGGAAGCAAGATAGCAGGCTGACCTGGAATACATCAGGCTGGTGGGAGGAGGAAAACTGACTTCTGTGTAGGAAGCTAAGGTTTATTGCCATCAAAACAATCTCCAAGGGCTGCCTGTTTGTGGTACTCTTAGGGTTCTAGCCAAAATGGGGAGGATGGCCTGTTTTGGAACCACCAACTTACTTCATTGATCATGCTTCTCCACCTGGCCTCAGCCCTAGGCATCCAGGCCCTCCACAAATCAGCTTCAGAAATCTTCCACCCTGACAACCCTCCTTCTGCCCACCTTCCTTCTTTGTGAAAAGTCCCATTCCCTCAACACTGCTGAGTTTTACAAATAGAATTACGAATAAAGTAGTTTAGGCTGAAGACTAACAGGTTTACTTTTCTCCAAGGGAATTACTTACGTTTTAATTAAGGTCACCACATACTGGCCACCTTCCTCCTACCAAATACTCTCCTCTGAACACATTCATTGGAGGCTGGGGAAAACATTCCAGATTAATTAGGACTGGCAAAAAGGAACCAAATGAAGTAATCAGGAAAGCTTTATCCCATCTATCTTTTGAGAGTCATCTCAAAGACGGTCAACTATGATCAACTGTACCATAAGCTAAAATCTACTACCAGAATCAAGAAGTGCTTCCAAGTCATGGAAGGTACAGGTGTAGCGGACTAGATTTCAAGCAAATGGGGATGGGGGGAGATCATTTTTAAAACCAAAAGAGACTAAAAAGAATATTTTCGGTAGGAATAGATCAGAACCACCCCAGCAAATGAAAATAAGACGATTCTAGAATGTGGAGTGCTACTGGGAACCTCTAAAAGCAAAGGGCAGAACTAGTGAGAAGGTTTAAATAGGAGACACTTGGGTAGGATTTCCAGACAGAGGAAAAGAGAAGAAATGCAAGTAAATGCTCTAAACTGGTAACTAATCATATTGTTCACGAGTAGGGGTCAAAGAGCCGCACTCCGTAGTTAAAAGTTGTTCCTGTTGATTTTTTTGGTTACTTCTAGAGCTTTTCCATTAATTTTCTTAATAGGGATTTCTTGTGAAAAACATCCTTTCTCAGCTGAAACCAAAAGGAAAATAGCCCTAAAGCGTTCCAATAACACTGGGATGTAGCTGGGACACCTGAACAGGCGGGAAGGTTCAATAAGACGATTCCTGCGGCCTTTGGGAATTCCGAGGCATTTTCCTACACTGCCGTCTCCCCATAAGTGGGCCACGGTATCAGTGGGCCACCTGAGCCCGGCTCCACAGGGTAATGTGCTCCTAGGTAGACCTGATAAAGGATAAGAGTGATCTCACACACCGTTACCTTATACACCCCCAACCCTTTTAAATAAAACACGTTTCGCGGTCCTGCACCGCCCGCCGTGCCCTCCCCAGATAACGCCCGGATGTCAAACAGAGCGCGCTGGGCGGCCGCGAGCAGCGCGGGGCGGGGAGCGGGCTTTGTAAGCAGAAGGCGGGCGTGACAACAGACCAGGAGGCTTGGGACGGTAGGGAGACCCGTGGGAAGATTCCCACACTCGCGGAGGACAAGGGACCAATGGGCGGAGTCGCGACGTTGGGGCGCGGGAGGCGATCGGGTCGGCCGCTCTGGTCCTCCCGCCGGCCCGCCGCCCCCGACCCAGTAACAGCCGAGCGACGCCCGCCGCGGCCCGGCCACCCACTGACCTTGTAGCCGCCCCAGACGAACATGTGGCGCCCGTCGCTGACGGCTACGTGGCCGCTGCGCTCAGCGGGGCAGGCGAGCTCCGCGGACTCGTAGCCCTCATAGGCCGGCCCCGGGAGCTCGTCCTCCCGCAGGTCCTCGTAGCCATCGGCCATCTTGAGGCTGCACTTCGGCTCACCGACAATCCCCGCACCCGCGACGGAGGAAAAGACAAAGGAAAAGGAAGGAGACGCACGGTGGCGCGAGGCGAGGCGGCGACGGCGAAAGGCACGGCTTTAGAGCCGCTCCCCGCCGCCCGCGCTCGCGTCCTCCCGGCCCGCCTCACCGAGGACGGCCTCTCGCCGGCTGGCGGGGGTCGCGGGCGGGGGGCGGCGAGGGCTCAGAGCCGGGAGCAGGACGGGCAGGGGTCCGCCTCGGGCCGGTACCTGCTTCCAGCCCTTCCGCCCCACCTCCAGCTCGCTTCTCGCCGCAGACTGCCTTTGTTTACGCCGAGGCAGGAACCGCCCGTTCCGCTGACGCCGCCCGCCCAGCTCCGGAAGCGCGGCCGACGATCAGCTCCCCCAGCGCAGGGTCGTCCCGCCGCCTTCTCCCGGACGGCCCGGCTCCGGGGCGCCCCGCCCTCTTCTTCGCCCGCCGAAGTCTGGGCGCAGAAGCTGGAGGCACTTCCACGCACACTCCGCGCCTCCCTTCACTACAAGGATATGCTGAATTAGCCAGATTCTCGCAAAAAATGTTTCTTCCCAGAAGGCCTTGTTTGATTGAGGGATGTTCTCAAAGGGTTCACAGCCGGGAAAGGGGTAGCAAATTGCTTAACTAGTAAGTTTCTGGTCTCAGGGTCTCCAGAGTCAGTGCCCTGTCTTCCCGATGACATGGGGTGGGGGTGGCTCCTCTCCTCTCCTCTCCCAGGTGGTCCCAGCCCTATTGCTGGGCGGCTTCCCGGCGGAGGTGCCGCTGGGTGCGCGTGGCATTTCTGGGATTGCGTGCCACCCCGACTGTGCCTGCAGAGAGGTTCACGACATCTCCTCTCGATAAGGTCTTTTGGTTCAGCTGAAATCTTAATTTACTGTTGCATCCTCCACCCAGTTTGGAAAACTGCTCAAAAAGTGTCTCAGAAACCTTCACCACCCAAGCCTTCAGGGAGGAAAATGAATCGTGTTCACACAGATACTGTTTCCGCTTACAATTAATATGACACTTTTCAGAAACCTTCACCACCCAAGCCTTCAGGGAGGAAAATGAATCCTTTTCACACAGATACTGTTTTCGCTTACATTTAATATGATACTTTTCAATTAGGTCAAGAGAAAATTAAGAATCATTCTAATCTAAATTTGATTCCTCACCTGTAAAACGGGGTTAGACTCGACTGCATCTTAAATGCCTAATCTAACGGTGCCTCTACACTTGGATGTATTTGGTGAGAGGAGTGTGCTTTATTATCCTCTCCCTCCCCCATCTTCACGCCGGACCATTATGTAGAATACTTCAAACAACAACATCAAAAGGCTTTTCTCACTAAAATTTTCGGAGTATGTAATTTCTTCCCTAGCCACTGCCCCTGTGTTTACAACTTATCAAAATTTGCGGGGTGGGTAAAAACAGTACTGAGAAATTCATAACAGTGAGTGCGTATATTAGAGAAGAAGAAAGATCTAAAATAAATCACCTAAGTTTACATCTTGGAAAACTAGAAAAAGAGGAACAAATTAAATCCAAAATAAGAGGAAGAAAAATAATGAAATGATGAAAAGAAAGAAACCAATGAAACTGAAAACAGGAAATCAATAGAGAAAAGCAATAAAACCAAAAGCTGGTCCTTTGAATAGATAATGAAGTCAATAAACCTCTAGCCAGGCTAACTAAGAAAAAAAGAAGACACAAATTACTAATATCAGAAATGAAACAGGGGACATCACTATAGATCCCATGGACATTAAAAAGATAATAAAGAAATATTATGAAGAACTCTATGCCTATATATTTGATAAACTAGATGAAATGGTCCGATTCCTTGAAAGACACAATCTGCCAAAACTCATATAAGAATCAATAGATAATCTGAACAGGCCTATATCTATTAAAGAAATTGAATCAATAACAGCCTTCCAAAACAGAAAGTAACAGGCCCAGATGGGTCCATGGATAAATTCTAACACACATTTAAGGAAGAAATTATCTACAATCTCTTTGAGAAGACAGAAGCAGAGAGAATACTGCCTAACCCATTCTGAAACCAGTATTACCCTAATACCAAAACCAGACAAAGACATCACAAGAAAACAACAGACCAATATCTCTCATGAACATATATGCCAAAATCCTCAACAAAATATTAGCAAATCAAATCCAAAAAATTAAAAAAGAATTATATACCACAACCAAGTGGGACTTATCCCAGGTATACAAGGCTGATTCAACATGCAAAAATCAACCAGCGTGGGACTTCCCTGTGGCGCAGTGGTTGGGAATCTGCCTGCCAATGCAGGGGACACGGGTTGGAGCCCTGGTCCAGGAAGATCCCACGTGTCACAGAGCAGCTAAGCCCGTGCGCCACAACTGCTCAGCCTGTGCTCTAGAGCCTGCGAGCCACAACTACTGAGCCCACGTGCCCCAACTACTGAAGCTCGCATGCCTAGAGCCTGTGCTCCACAACAAGAGAAGCCACTGCAATGAGAAGCCCGTGCACCGTGGCAAGGAGTGGCCCCCACTCACTGCAACTAGAGAAAAGCCCACACGCAGGAGCGAAGACCCAACGCAGCCAAAAATAAATAAGTAAATAAATTAATTTTTAAAAAATCAACCAATGTAATCCACCGTATCAACAAGCTAAAGAAGAAAAATCACATGATTACATTAATAGATGAAGAAAAAGCATTTAACAATATCCAACACCTATTCCTGATAACAGAAAAAAAAAAGCTCTCAGCAAACTAGGAATAGAGAGGAACTTCCTTAACTTGATAAGGAACATCTACAAAAAAACCTACAATTAATATTATCCTTGGGCTTCCCTGGTGGTGCAGTGGTTAAGAATCTGCCTGCCAATGCAGGGGACACAGGTTCAAGCCCTGGTCCGGGAAGATCCCACATGCCGTGAAGCAACTAAGCCCGTGCGCCACAACTACTGAGCCTGCGCTCTAGAGCCTGAGAGCCACAACTACTGAGCCCACGTGCCACAACTACTGAAGCCTGCACTCTGCAACAAGAGAAGCCACCACAACGAAAAGCCCACGTACTGCAACTAAGAGTAGCCCCCACTCGCTGCAACTAGAGAAAGCCCGCGCGCAGCAATGAAGACACAACACAGCCAAAAATAAATAAATTAAATAAATAAATTTTAAAATATATATTATCCTTAATGATGAGAAACTAGAGGCTTTCTTACTAAGATCAGGAACAAGGGAAGGATCCCCTCTCACCACAACTTTTCAACATCCTACCGGATGACCTAGCTAATGCAGTAAGACAGGAAGAGGAAACAAAAGGTTGGGAAGGAAGAAATAAAACCGCTTTTGTTCATGACAAATCATAGACACACAATTGTCTATACAGAAAATTGTAAAAAAGTTACTGTGGTACATTGAGACAATGGAATATTATTCAGTGCTGAAAAGAAATGAGCCATCTTCTCAAGCCATGAAAAGACATGGAAGAAACTTAAATGCATATCACTAATGAAATAAGCCAATCTGAAAAGGGTACATACTGTGTAATTCTAACTATATAACATTATGGAAAAGACAAAACTATGAAGACAATAAGATATCCATGGTTGCCAGGGTTTAGCGGGGAGGGAGGAATGAATGGGCAGAGCATGTAGGATTTTTAGGCAGTGCAACTAGTCTGTATGATACCATAAAGCAGCGGTCCCCAACCCCCGGGCCACAGAGCAGTACCAGTCCGCACAGCAGGAGGTGAGTGGCTGGTGAGCGAGCCAAGCTTCATCTGCTGCTCCGCATCACTCACATTACCGCCTGAACCATCCCACCCCACCCCCCCATCTGTGGAAAAATTGTCTTCCACGAAACCAACTGGTCCCTGGTGCCAAAAAGGTTGGGGACTGCTGCTATAAAGGTAGATACATGTTACTACACATTTGTCTAAACCCATAAAATGTACACCACCAAGACTGAACTCTAATGTAAACTGTGGACCTCAGACGTGTCTTAGCTCAGGCAGCTATAACAAAATACCATAGACTGGATGGCTTAAACAACAGACATTTATTTCTCACAGTTCTAGAGGCTGGGAAGTCCAAGATCAAGGTGCTGACAGACTTGGTTCTTAATGAGAGCCCTCTTCCTGCCTTGCAGACGGGTGCCTTCTCATTGCATCTTCATGTGATAGAGACAGAGTAGGAGAGCTCTGGTCTCTTCTTCTTCTTCTAAGTACACTAATCCCATCATGGGGTCCCCACCCTCATGACCTCATCTAAACCTAATTACCTCCCAAAGACACCACCTCCAAAAACCATCACATTGAGGATTAGGGTTTCAACATATGAATTTTGTGGGGATACAAACATTCAGTCCATTACTTGGGTGATTTTAAAAATGTTCTTGCTGCACCCACATGCTGGACCGTTTGAAAACTTCATCAAACTAGAAATTCATATAGAATCACATTAATACAATGAAAAAACAGGCACCAAAAAAAAGTGGGAATGGGGTACTATTTGTTTCTTAAAACTGTTTCTTTTCCTGTGAAGTGTTCTGAAATCAAAATTTTAATTTTTCAGACACTATGTACTACCCTGAAAATTATTCTATCTTAGTGAGTTTATTTTATTTCTCTCTCACACATACATACATATAAATAATGTATTGGTGAAAACATCACTTTGTTCCTGGGCTGACAGTATGAAGTTCTAAAGAATATTTTTAAGCTTCTATCAAAAGGCTAATAATTTTTTAAAAGGTGCTTATGCAAAGATACGATCTGTAAAAAATGTACACTAACTTTGATATGCCATTTACTATATATCATTCTAAAAATGGTAATACCTCAAAAGAATCCTTCCTGACAACTGGAAGAATATCCTGATACACATAATAAAGATGGCCAGAAATTCTTTTTCCTTGAGAATCAGACTGGAAACCTATTTTGTGAACCACCTGAAAAAAAAAAAAAAAGTCAACCCTCTAGAGTCATCTTTCAAACAAAGAACCCGTAAGGGAGAGTTAAGAGAGAAAGTTATGAGGCTGATGTTGCCTTGGGTTCCTATACACTGCACAGGTCAACAACACAGAAGTTGATAGTAAACCATAAGTGCTAAGAAGTGAGGAATGAATACTGCTTGACTAGGGATCTTCAAAACTGGCTTTGCCAGCTCGCAGAATTTCTACATCTCCTAATAGCAGGGAAGCCCTGCTATAAGCCAAGTTTTGGAAATTGAAGATCAGATTAGAATTCCCTGCCACTCCTACTATGGGGCTACCTCAGGACATATAACTTTTTGAAGCAGTACAATCTATTAAGTCAAATAAGAAGAGTACCGGTTTTGTGTGCCATAAATAATATATAGATTTTCATTCTCTTGAAGCCTAAACGAAGAGTGTGTGTTTTGAGGGGGTTAATCTAACTTTTAGTGTTTAGGTAAACCATTTAAAAACAGCAGTGCTTCTCTAAGAGGCTAGAGAAGCCATTCACACAACCCAGAAGCCATTTTAAAAAGTGTTCATCCCACTCAGTGTCATCTATCACTGTCTAATATGTTTTGATATTTGTTCCTTATAGAATGCCGAATACTGAAGTTCATAGTAATAAAATAATTACTTCTAAGACCCATATTACCTATGAGATTCACTTTCTAAATCTGTTATTCAGCCTGAAGATAGTAAGAAAAAATGAAAACTTACACTGAAATATTGTTTGCACAATCAATTCTAATGACTGGTTCACACTAACAAAACTAGGAAAATAGTAATTCTATATAGTTTGTATAATAAATAAAATGTAAACACAAAATATTTCAATACATAAATAGAAGCTTTGCACGTCTAAAATACAGTACATATATATAAAATATATCTCTACAATGTAGTGAGATCTATAAACTACTGTAATTTTCATTATAAATTATACATGCACTTCAACACAGAAATATATTTACTCCAACATTTTAAATTTCAGAGTCAACGTGTATGGTGGCATGGTAGACAGTAATTTTATATACCAAATTCTTAGTAATTCCTTGTTATTAGTAATTCAATGGATGGGTACAACTGTGATATGTGAACAACTTCTTAACCATGGCAAAAGTACTATTTAAAGGACATAAAGATAAATATTCATGTTCCATTTCTTTATAGGCAGTTAATACTGAAAAGAAATGGGAAGATAACATATTTTGAATATCCTGGGTCTTGAGCACCAACTCTGTAGAATGGTGTGGGCCAAAAGGAGGGGTTTCTAGGAAGGCAAATTACTAGGTTATCATCCCATTTCATAATTCACTGAAAGTTACTTTAGAAGTATTCCCCTAAGGCAAAATGTATCTTCAGGTGTCTCTAAAGTTAATAACTATACTGCCTCTCAATATTTCAAAGCCTGTATGACAAATAAATCTCCACTTTAGACACTTTCAAACATGGTCTTTATATACATATAAAATGGGACAAACTAACAACTTAGAGGTAACAGAAAAACAATTGAAGACATTTATTCCCCTACTCAAAGGTGAGGAAGAATACTTTACTAGATAAGTGCTAAGAGGGTAGGAGTTCAATATTTAATCGCATAGCAGTGCTTGCCTATTTTATCATTTTGGCCAGCTGTATTAGTTATTTAAGGAGAAGTTCTTTAAATAACTGAGTCATTTAATGGGAAGCTTTATGTAATTTTAAAGTGACTTGAGAAAAATCTATTCTTTCTGAAAGTTGATATGAGGTGTTTTTATATATCTATCTATCTTTAGGTTGGGGAATCTCTAAAGTCCTTGGGGTAATTTCTTATTCTCCTCAAATTTGTATAATCTTTCCAGTAAAGAAGACACAGTGAGTTAAAGTCTCTTACAATTATACTTACTTTCAGAAAGTAGATTTTTTTTTCTGCAGCTTATAAGGAAATTAATTTATGTTAATTTACAAATAAAATACAAATTAATCTGCCATTAACATCTTCTTCCTATATATCTCATGCCATACAATCAGTTTAACATACAATTTTTGTTTCAGATTTTATCTTCTAAATAAAGCCTCCAATCTGGGGGGTAAGTATACAGTCTGATTAAAATGTTTAAACATATTAAATACGTAGAGTATATCACAACTTAATTGCTACTGATCCACTGATACTTATTTTCTGTTTCTTCTTTTTGGGCTCTTTGTTCTTCTCGGTGATTAACTGCAGTCCAAAATGTTATTTTTTTGAGTACTTGTTGGAGAAGTTTAGGAGGTAATAAAGATATCTGACTTTCTAAAATTATAGCATTTTTACCAATGCAGTCAAGGCATGACCTGTAAACAAAACACAACAGAATTATTAGTTTTTGAACCTGAACTTATAAAATATTTATAGGTAAGTAATACAAAAAATAAAACTATAAAAATTTTACACGATTATGTACTCCCCTGGTATTGTTTGGAACATGACAGGATATATATTCTTTCCAGAGCACCACAGTAATTGTATATTTTTATAGCATGGGGACCATATCTGACCAAAATCCAGGTACAACTTACCATGCATAATGTTCTTTAAGTAAAAAAGATTCAGACTTAATTTTGAAGCAGGTTAGTCTGAAGCAGACCCCTTTTCACACATCCTTCCAGCCCAATAACAATTTACTCCTCTCTGCGAGCTGCTTCTTCTTCCATCACCCCAAGATGCAGCACCTGGCGTCCATTTTATGCCCTGTGACCCGGCCCTCCCCGTACCCCCTCCAGAAACGACTGCACTGGTCTGACTGACAGCCGCCCTGAGTCCCAGCCTCAAAGGCAGCCACGTGCAGTCTGTCGTTGCTCTTCCTCTCATTTCTATACTGGTTCATCTTCCCTATCACTGCTTATCTCCCCTTCCAAACCTCTCCTTTCTGCTTTTTGGAACGCCGGCTGTGTCTACAAACACCCCTGCTTTCCTGTGACTTTCTGTCTTTGCTTTAAGTGAAATCTAAGAAAATTGCTTTGTGTGCAGCCTTCTGGAGAAAAGAGGACAAATTTCCCCTCAGCTCTGTTTTCACAGTCAGGAGCCAATATTATTAGTCCGTATTCTCCTCGCTGCTCACTGCTGCTTCCAGGCTGCGATCATTTTGCCGTCGGGTGTCGCCATCTGTTAACCTCCTGCTCATTCTCCCCCATCGCTGAGGATTTTGGCCCTGGACTCATCACAGTCTTGTCTCCTGACTGATTTTAGCATCTGTGTGGAAAACCCTTTTCACTCTTATGACCTTACTCAGGACAGCTCCACCTCGGAAATCTTAAACTTCCGCACCCTCCTCTTGGACCGTACGCCTGTATCTTTTTCACTCTTGCACCCCTTTACTCCTTTGACTCTTCCCGGTTCTCCAAATAATAAGACCCCTCCGGTGGTAACCTTCTTCCCTATCCGGCCTGTCCGCATGCACTTCATTCTCCTGCCAGCACGTTCTCACCTCCTTCTTCACTGTCCCTCTGTTACGCCATCCTGGCTAAACTCCAACCACGGATAAACTCAACCATCTCCTTTCTGCGCTTGCAACCTGGCTTCTTAGTGCTGTTGGAGAAAACCACATTTCTGCAGACGTGGCCCGCTGCATACCGACTTTGTTCCATCTCCGCTGAGCCCTCCTGAGTGCTCGGCACTACGATGTTACACATCCCTCGGCAGCATTCCGCTCCCCGTCACCTCAGCAGCTACGTCACGTCTTCATCGCCCTTCTTAAGTTCATAACCTTACCTCTCCTCCTCCTTATCAGACGACCTCACCATCAGCCAAAACCTTCTCAGTGCCCTGCCCCCAACCACGAAATTCATCTATTTTTATAGCTATACTTCCTTCTTTCGCCATTATGATTATCCCTTCCTCCAGTCAAGGGATAATTCTATTACCTGTTTGCTAAAATCGACCTCCTCGAGAGCTTACTCCATTCATTTTCCCTTCATTTATTCTGTTTCCAACAACTGAGTCCCCGATGGCTTCTTCCCTGAGCACAGAAACAAATATGCTCACTCCTTCCCGGGTCGTGGCACTCGTCCCCAGAAGTCATCCTGGCTTCCCCCTTTACCTTACCAACGTCTTAGTGTTGCCAAGCTCCGCGGCACTTGTCACTCCAGATGTTCCGCGACCCCCTTACAGTAAGCAGATGCTCTATCTTCAGTTCTCTCCTGCCTCAGTTTTCGTGCTCCCGTTATCTCCTGCTTCACCTTTAACTCTGGTCACTCTCTTGTGCCTCCTTGTCCTCTACCTTCACTTCAAATGTTATGAGTTCTTAATGCTCAGCTGTTGGCTTCACCCTTACTCTCAAAACTCTTCCTGGGCAGAGCGAACCCATACCCATTCACACCCCAGTGATTCTTAAATCTTTATGTCTAGCCTGGACCTTGCCCCATTTATTCAGTTAGTAACTATTTAATGGAAAGCTCTGTCGCAAGTCCCACAAGCACTTCAAGCTCGATATGCCCCAAACCAAGTTCATCATTTCTACCCCATCCCACCTGCAAACCCAATGCCTTCTCCATACTCTATCACTAATTCTTCCCTCTTCTTTCCCTTAGCGTCCATTCAACTACCAAGTCCATTCAGCCTGCTAAATATCTCTACCTCCCTCCCTTCTCCAGCCCCGCTGCCACTTTCTAAATCAGACCCTCACTTTGTTCCTGATCAATGCAACAGTCTCTACTAACTTTCCTAACACAGTCACTTATCCCTCCAATTTCTCACCTACGCTGTTGCCAAAAAAATTTTATAACTTATAATATGATCATCTTATTCCTCTGCTCCAAATTTTTCAATGCTTCCTGACCTCCTACAAGATAACGTAAACTCTTGTGCGTGAGAGACACAGGTGTTAGATGACATACAGTTTCTGATTTCTTATCCAGCCTCATTTCTTACAATTCCCCACCTCATACTTATGTCCCAGGAATACTCAGGAATTCAGTTTCCAGAACACCATGCCTATATATATATATATATATGTAAGCATGTTAGTGCAAGATATATATATCTTGCACTAACACCTTTGCACTGCTTGTTCACAGCAAATTCTTGTCTCAGACTCTTCTTCCTCTGCAGACTTCCCTAACCTTTGCTATCTTAACCAAGGGCCTTCTTCTCCAGTATTCTTACGAACTTTGTATATGTTCCACTTAAAGCAATTTTATTTTTCTATAATAGTTGTTTGAAAGCCTGCCTTCTATATTCTTAGCAATTTCAGGGAAAGGTCATGGCTTTTCATTTCATAGCACAGTGCCTTCCCATAGTAGGCACCCAAATATTATATTTATTGATCCCTGCATATCAAGAACTTATAATCTACTTAAGGAAAGTGGTTATGTTCACAACAAAAGTTAAGTAACAATACAAGGCAGGATAAATCATTCCACCAGTTACTTCTAAACTTTGCACAGTGGAATTACCTTCGGTACTTTCAAAATTCTCAAAGTACAGACCGTACCCCAGACCAATCAAATCACAATCTGTGGGGATGAAACACAGGCATCAATATTTCTTGAAGTTCCCCATGGGATTCTGATGTCCAGACAAGTTTGGGAACCACAGCAGTTACAGAAGGAGTGGCTAAGAAAGACTTCAGGAATGTCCAGTTTGAGCTATGGTTTTCAAGTGGTTAAAGCTGTGGAAAGTCTAGAAGTTAGAGTACACTCCTTGACACAGAGCATGTAAGCTCCTCTCTCTCTCTCTCTCTCTCTCTCTCTCTCTCTCTTCCCCTCCCTCCCTCTGTCCCATGCCTTCACCCCTGTTATCCCTGCTGCATAAAATACCCACACCTGTTCACTAGACAACTTCTTCTTCACTCGAAACCTTCCTCCTGACTCTCACAGGCAGAAATAGGGGCTTGCTCCACAATCCACCCACTAAACTTTGTATATATTCCTTTTAAATTAAAAGCATATCAGCTAATACACTGTAAGTCATACCACCGATTTAATAACAACTTTGGGGTTAAAAAAAGAAAATCTACTAAACTAAATTCATATATATGTGTGTCTATTACGAGACACACTCTGATTTCAGAAAAGTTAAAATATGAAAAAAGTCAGGCCTAGAATCAAGGAAATACAGTATGTTTAACATTCCTACATGAACTAAATTCAGTTTTACAAACAAAACAAAAATGTGACTATACTGTATATTTTAATTTTTAAAAATCACATTGGTATATGGTTCATCATTACAAATTTTATTATACTCTTAGGAAGATGTAAACTTAAATTCAAGTAATAATCTACCTGAAAAATATTATAACGTTTCCCAAAAAGGAAGAAGAAATTATCATACATTAATAACATATATATTTTAAAGTAATGAATTTTCTTACCTGAGTAGTGAATAAGGCTGTGTTTGAAAGATCAATAAATCATTACAATGACCCTAATCAACATAAAAAAGGAGTTATCAAGACTTTCGATAAAAATAAAATACATTAATAATTGAATAATTTTATTTTATAAATGTAAAAGAAATTATGTAAAGCAGCAAATAAATCTCTAACTATTCACACACACATACACACACACACAAATATACACATACCTGCTAGCTACACAAACTTTAGATACATGGTTACCATTTTTTCAGTGACCAAACTTCTACCTAACCACAGCCTATATAACTGCAAATTTTAAAATCAGAAACATGTTTTCCCTTTAAGACAGTGGTTTCAAAATGAGAATAGTAGTGGTTTTCAAGTTTTTTGGGTTTTAAGCAGGACTTTTTTCTTCCAAATGACTCATTTTAAAATCTCTTTATTCTGTCCCCCTTTTCCAGGTGACAGATTCCCTGGGAATTCCTAATTTGAAAATCACAGATCCAGAAGATTTTTTCAATAATGACTCTCTCATCTAAAAGTTAATGTGGAGAAGTCAGCAGAAAATTTTTCTAATACTTTCAAATAGGTCTTTAGAATTTCATAATTTATGATTATGATTTTAATCAGAATTCATATTTTAATGATAGACTTTGTAGCCTAAATAAAGATTTCTAGTGCCAAGAAAAAGAAGACAAACCACAAAAGTTGCTTTTTAAGTAAAGTTGTGGTTTTAATTTTTTATTGAAGCACTGAATCCTCAGCCAAAGAAAGTTCTAAAACTTTCACTACACATAACATTTAAGTTGGAGGCCTCAGAACCTTAAAATAAACCAAATTCCCTGGAGAAAAGCCACCTTATCTCAGGGTTCACCACTCCATAGGAACAACTCTGGAGATAACGAGGCCTGAAGAGGTGAAAGGGCACTGGGGCCCTCTGGTGGGCTCTGTCTCATTGTAGCCCATCCCTGACGGCTCAGCGTCTGCCATTCCCAAGTGTCCTATGCAAACCAGAGCGAGCAATCCTGAGCTCCTGGCCCATCATGTACAGAATATAAGTGTGGCCATCTCTCTGAATTTCCCAAGGTGCAAGGAGTGGAAGAACAATACTTTCCAAATGCTACTCGTTTATTCCTTTCACTTTAGTTTTATCAGATTTTAAAATTAGAATGCTTTAAACTCAAATGTAAAACAGGGGTGAAGCAGTGGCAAAAGGCACATAAAATTAAAAAATACACTTTAAACATTCTAAAGTAGTTTCCTCTTGAGGGGAGAAGCTAGCATTAGTAATGTTCTAGTTATCAAGTTAGGTAGCAAATTTCACAAGTACTTATTATTATACTTAGTAGTTCACATATACTTTATATATAGTCTTTTTATGCACCAAATATTGTGTACAAATATTTTAATTCAATAAAATTATCAACGCTCGGGACTACGGGGACGGTCAAAGAGAAACGAAGAGTCATCCTTTAGAAGCTCTTCTTAATAATTTGACTAATGAAGTTAATAGACCTATTTTGATTTGTAAACCCCAAATATCCTGAAATGCTTCACAAAAGCCACTCATTCTAAAGATTAATCGTACAACAGTGTAACATTTCATGCCCTTCCATAGTTTTCAATGTGGGAATATCAACAATCTTTTTGAACAGCCATTTAGTTTGAATAACACAATTACTCAGAGGAAATATTTAGATATGAAATTTTCTTACTGTATCCAAGGAAAGTAAATCATCTTTGCTCCCACCAAATACCATTATTTCATTTTCTTTTCCCAAACAGGCTGTGTGCCATAACCTATGATTGAAAATTATAAACAGTGAAATACTATCAAGGAAGAAACTGTACATTACATATAAACCAATTTTAAATTGCACACTCTAAAATTTAATCTATTTCAAAAGGGGTATGATTGAACTTGAGCCTTTGTCATATCCTCAAAGGGGTTAGATTTTAAAGATTTCTCTAGAATTATTAGAGAATTAGATTCTAGGTTTCATTAAATCACATTGTTTCAATGAAAGAGAGGCCTCCCAATAACTCTTTCTTATTATATCCTCCGACCTTTTTCTAACCTCTTTATCTCACAGATATTATCATGAAATAAAACAATTTAAAAAAGAACTGATCAGCCTATTGCAGAAACAGTTTTCTTATTGCTTTCTGCCATGGTGCTGTTCTCAGCATTTTGACTTCCTTCCCTGTTCTCTGGTCCCCACCACCGGACAAATCCAATTGGTCATTCTCTTTACATTTATATTGTCACACTACTTATCACCCTGGGTACAGAATACCACACACGTTCCTTATTTCTCTGTCTCTAATCTCTTCCAGCTACCTATAGCTGATAAATAATATTTTTCAAATATTTATTGTTTTTAACCATGGACATTTCCTGATCAGGAAGCATCTCTGCCACTTTTCTCAGCCTAAAATTTATGATCAATAGCTATTTTTTCTCCCATAAATTTTAATTCTTGCCTTTCCCCAAATGAACCCTCTATTTCAGCCAAGTCCATTTATTCCCTAAGAGAAAAGCTTGTACCACTTTCTAGGCTTTTGTTCGTTCACCCTGCTTCTTGGGCTTAAAATGAGAAGTCTTTCTCTCAGAGCCTTAAAAACAGGCTCAAAATCCCCAGGAAGTGTTCCAAATACCACCCAAATTGGCTCTGTTACCCTCTCTGTTCAGCACGTTTCAACATTTATGTGCTTATTTTATAATCTCCTAACTCACATTTGAAGACAAATTGCTCTATATACTACTTCAATTGTTTGATGTAATTTGTCTCCTAACTCCCTACGAAGACTATATATAAGGTCCTTAAGGTCAAAAACGGCCCCAGTGGTGTAAAGCCGACTGTGCCTATCAACTCCATGTTCAATATCACATTGGCCATGGTGCAAATTAGCAAATGCCACAAACTAGGGCTTTTTTTTTTTTTTTGGTTTTGTTTTTCCTGGAGAGCGGTTGTTAACTGTTTACCAGCACACCACTGGAATTTGGGTAATCTAATTTTATATTCTTAAAAATGCTTAATAGGTTGTTCTGCATCCAGTAGGTGCTCAACAACTTCTGATTAACAAAAGCAAACACAAAATACTAGCATAATTTACTCAGTGATTAAATAAACAAATTATTTCATAAAGAAGCAGAGCATCTAATGCTGTTTTGGAAATGGTCTGATAGCTCATATCCATCTCTAATTTCACATTATTTACCAAAAATAACGTTATAGTTTTATAAAATTTAATGTTTCTGTGGGTCTGAAAAAAAGTACACATAAATTTCTCAATTTTAGAAAATAAATTAAAAGTTTTACAGAATCATTGCTTTGACTCTGAGAGTACTTGATTGCTTTTTTTTTTTTTTTGGCCGCACTGTGCAGCATGTGGGATCTTAGTTCCCCGAACCCATGCCCCCTGCATTGGGAGTGTGGAGTCTTAACCACTGGACCGCCAGGGAAGTCCCACTTTTCTTAATAGACCAAATTGTTGAAGCATCGGATGCCCCAAACAATTACATATTATCACGTCTTTTATTACCACATAACTTATTTTTAGTACATTAATCCTTTTAATTTAATTTCCACAAATGCAAACAGTGGGCTTATGCACAATTTGTTAAAATAGTTTTCTCAAACAATCATGACATATTCAAGGACAAATGCACTTGGGACCCAGAATAGGACTGAGTCATTAGAAATTTTGTTTGTGAAATACTCTGCCCAATTCTCTAACTTGTATGTTAGAACATAAATTGACACAGATCTTCAGCAACCCCCAGCTTATGCTGTGGGGTTGGGGATGGGGATTGGAGGAGGGACTGAGGGAAGGAGATCGAGTATAACAAATTCCCTCATAGGAAGGAATAGCTTAATTTCCAGGACAGAAAGCCATGTGTAACCTTGGAAATACTCATGGATCCAACAATGCCTAAGGCTCTATATATCAACACCTTATGGGACATCTTTTACAGACACACAAAAAAGGGACCTTGCTGACAGCCACCTATATAGGCGATCAGATATGGCTACATAGACGGCTATTCACCCAAGCACAGTTTTATCTAAGATGACACCTGGAGAAGAGAGTGTTACATTGTAGGACGGTGGTTCTCAACCAGGGACGATTTTGCCCCCAGGGGGACATTTGACAATATCTGGAGATATTTTTGATTGCCACAATTCCAGGTGTGTGTTGGGGGAGGGCGGGGGGAGTGGGCACAGTACTACTGGCATCTACTGGGTAAAGGCCAGAGATGCTTCTACACATGCACAGGATACCCCCAACAACAAAGAATAATTTGGTCCAAAATGTCAATAGTACCAAAGTTAAGAAACTTTCCATAGAATTACAAGAGGAGAATTGGGCAGCTTACATTTCAAATTATAACTTGGAAAAGTTTGCACAATATACATTTAGATGTTAAGTAAATTCTTACTTTCAAAAAAAATTAGTATATATACACATATATATGTTCTCCTTACACTAAACTGTATCCCACCTGTTCTCCTCCTCACCTCAGACCTGAAGATAGATCTGCCTCTGTCTTATCTGCCTTAGGGAAACTCTGGCCTGGACTTCATCATCGAGGAACACTGGAAAGCCTTTCCTGCCTTGATTTTGGTGACATCTAGCTTGCAACCTGATGTTTTTTCTACAGACAGGTAGTTTATGTCCTCTCACAGCTGCTCTAAACTTATTACCTAAACATTCTAATAAAGCATATGATTTACATGACACATCAGCTGAATTCAAAGAAATCTCTTTACATAGCTCAGTTCTAACTAGTATATTATTGATAATAGTTCTATGCCTCTGATTACTCATTAAGGATTGAAGTATAAAATAGGAGCAACTGAAAATTAAACATATTACTACCACTTTGGTCTATAATTAATTCATTCACACAATCAAACAACTGCAAGAGAACTAAGAGCTCATCTAGTCCAACTCCCTCATTTCGCAGATGAAGAAATTGATGCTCAGTTTCTTTAAGTGACTTTCCCAAAGCCAAAAAGCTAAGTGGTAGCTGAGCAAGGACCAGAACACTGGGCTCCTGAATTTAATATAAAACTCTTTAAATTAAACAATATATTTCAAAAGATCCAGAATTGCTAAAATAATACATTCCACTGAATTTTTATACATGAAAATATAAGAATCACACATGTAGTTATGATAAACTCTAAATGTATTGTGCATATTAATATAGATATACACAATGATATATATATTTACATATAAATATTTTCAGGCCTTTTTCTCAAGTAAGTTACTTGTTATTAAATGTCTGAAATGCATATCATTAACTTATGCGTTACTATATCATTGACTTCACAATAATATAAATAATCTATAGTAAAAAAATTCTGAAATACATGGCATGAAAAATAATAAAATTACTGACCATAATGATTATAAGGTACTGAATTTGAATCTCTTATGAATATATCTTTATCATACTATTCAGTCAAATAAGAAAAAAATACAGTACGAATGTGATTTTCTTTGCAGTCTAATAATAGTATATTTTTCTACAGTTTTTTCTCTATAATATACCACAAACAACTGTTTTCTTTTTTAAGAAATTTACATTAATGAATACATCGTACAGTTAATAAAGAAAAATAATAATCTGTCATCTACTTGATCAACATGAAAGCAATTTCCTCATTAAATTGCTCTAAACCTCTTCCAAACCTAAATAACTACTACTAAAGCCAACCCCATTCTTGTCTACTTATTAAAAATATTAACATCATATCATACTTTCAATTTCCTAGCCTTTTCACATTTATCAGGCAAGATTATACATTTACCTAAAAGAATAAAATTTTCAAATATACAAATATGGATAGAGACTGAATAGTTCCTTTCTACAATCAGATATAATTAGAATTACAGTTAAATTATTTGGGTAACATCACGCTTATTTGAAAGATATCCTTCCTGAGGGTTTCTGGTTTTAACGGCAAACACTATAAATTCAGTGCTACATTTTAATACTTTAAAATTCTTAACTATTTTACTTATTTGTCAACTTCTAGACTTACCTGGGTTTTGTTTTAGGTAAATGTGTAAGCTGTTTCCAACAATTTGTTAAGACATTATGAATCCAACCATCGCCTGCAATATTATGACAGTTCAGAAATTAAGATTAGGTCTTTGGGATGAAATTTTAATTTTTTCCCCAAATTTATCATGCTACATTTATATGACTATTTTTTGTGCATGTGCATATTTTATCATAAAAATTCTCAAACATGTACGAAAGCCAAGTGAACACGACAATGAACCTTCACATAACCCAGATTCAACAACTATTAAGATTTTACCATATGTGCTCCATTTATCTGTTTGTTATTCTTGTTGCTGAATTCTTCTAAAACAAATCCTAGCTCTTATCATTTTCTCCATATTTCAGTGAGCATTACTAAAAAAAATTGGACATTTTTTACACAGCCACCATGTAATTATCACTTAACCACAATGCCACCGTCACAGTCAACAAAACTAAAAGTAATTTCTCGGTATCGTCTGATACCCATATGACCATTTCTTCAGCTGAATCTTTGAGGGAGGAAACTGACTAGACTAGGAGTTAGGACATTTAATTCTCCATAGTTCAATGATGAAAAAAAGCAAATAGGAATTTGAAACAGTAGAGCTCATGAAGATACGCTATTAAACAACTCCTAGTGAAATGGATAGATTTTAGGTTTTTTTTCTTCCAGTTTTATTGAGATATAATTGACATACAATACTGTATATATTTAAGATGTATAGATGTTAGTTTTTAAATTAGATTCCAAATCCTTTTTAATTAAAAACCCCCAAAATTAGAGAAGTATAATAATCTACAGTAACTAACATCCCCTAGAGGAACTGCTGTTCCTCCAACCAGCATCTGGCATTTCTTGGCCAGAAGACTGCCAGATACACAGTTGATGCTCAATAAATTTTTGTTGAAAAACGAACAGTTGTTTTTAGATCCTATATAAAATTATATAAATGGTTTTAATGGTATATAAAGTTTCTTAAGAAAAATGTCTCTAGCCATAGAAAACTTCTGCATTAAATTACAAGACACTTGTCAAACTAAGTGGATATTCTTGGTCACTTGTCTTTCTTGGTGCCACAATTATACTAGTGAAAGAAAAACTGTCTTACAAAACTCACAGCCATTGGGATGAGCAGTAACAGGAGTTAAAAAACTCTAGCTAAGCACTTTCCTTTATAGTTCTGGAACAAAAAGAGAAGCAACTGGCCTTCCCACCTTGTATTTCTAGAGCTTCCTGGGAAAGGTTCCTCTTCTGATCCCCATTCTAGCCTATAGTATAAGCATCTGGATCAAAAATTAGGAAGACACAAAATCAGAAATACTATAGTTGAAAGGGTCTTTAATTCCTCTAGGTTCAACCACTCTTCCTTTCCCTACACTAGGAAACAGGAGAACTTAGACAGGCAAGGGTACGGAAGGAAAGGGGCCTTCTACTTCTAATTCATGATGCAACCACATAGTTGGTGATAAAGGTAAACCAGAAAATCAGAAAAGTAAAAATACCTTAAGTATCAAATACAATCAAGTAAAAAAAGAATAAAATGTTAACTGTAGGCTAAACTTTAATCAACTTACTTAACGGAATATTGTCTGCACTTAGTCCACCAAATAGGAAAAGTGTATCATCAGCTATTGGTGTTAAAGTATGCCATGACCGATGTTTGGGGTTTTCTCCATTAATTGGAATCCTGTGGTGAGGGAAAAAAATAGAAGACTCTAGGTACTGTGTTAGTCAAAATAAAAGTTTTTTGATCATCTCAGATCTCAAAAGAAAAAACTGCCCTCCCTAGTATAAAAAATTTAGATTCTACTAATCCTACCTACAAGAATATTTTAAAAACATTCTTAAATTCTTGATGAATTTACACAGTTTCTTTCCATTTAATGTCTATCCCACTTGGCCAGAACACAGACTGAAAGTTAAAAAGTCAATTCCCAGTTATTCACAATGCATACTGAACATCATTCCTATTGAAACCAAGCCGGACCTGGTGGGGCTCCTGGGCACAAAAGCCTTTCTGTGTCCCCTTCCCTGAGTTCCAAAGGGCAGGTTCAAACAGCTGCTAATCAGGGAAGGGAGAGGATGCAGACACAAGGGAGGAGCAGCCAAGAAACAACAGTGCAGCCTTGGGGCAGGGTCCTGGTTCTGCCTCAAGGGATACACATAATATCTTTGAGCTCTTCTGCTGAACTGAAACCCCCACCAAATGCAAGATGTTAACTACATGATGAAGCATTTTTCATTCCAGAGAAGGTCACAGTTTGCCCATCACCACCTGACGCCAGATGACCTCTGGATTGAAGGAATGTGGGCCCTGCACATACCCGGATCCTTATCAGCAACCCCGCCCCTGGACTATAAGACTCCTCACAGGCTCCCCCTGGTTGGGACACACAGTTCTGAGGGCATTAGCTTGCTGTGGCTCCCTTTGCCTAGCAAAGCAATAAAGCTATTCTTTTTTACTTCACCCAAAACTCTGTCTCTGAGATTTAATTTGGTGTCAGTGTTCAGAGGCTGGATTTGGCTTCCCTGTTAGTTAATGAGTAAAACTTCCTCAGGTTTTTAACATAAATAGTTTCATGTCTGTCATTTTTTACTGTTGTTTCACATTTAATTTTGTATTTTCAGCTGACTTCCTTAAGGATATTATGGGATTTTGTTGTTGCTGCTGCTGTTTACTTTGGTCTATTGATTGTAGAATTTCCTGAAAATGCTACTCTAACTTCAAAATAAAAGTATGCAAGCCACTCCGGATCCAGGATAAACCTCTAAAGATTTCAAACAAATATTGTCATATTCTTAAAATAAAAACAGAAATAAAAACATAAGCACAGGGACTTCTCTGGCCGTCTAGTGGTTAAGACTCCGTGCTTCCACTGCAGTGGGCACGGGTTTGATCCCTGGTTGGGGAACTAAGATCCCACATGCCGTATGGTGCAGCCAAACAAAACAAAACAAAACCATAAGCACAAAACTTTAACTAATTTAGGAGGTGAGATCACACCATTCTCCAACATTCCGGAATGCTCCAGAATAACATGGGCCGTTGGTAGAAGACGTAATTTATTTTTTCCAAAATGGAAATATTTTTACTGTTTTTGTTAACTATAAAAAACATTTGGGTTACAAAACATTCAACAACCACAAAAATAGTTTTTAAAAAGGACAGTTCTCCTATAATCCTGTCCTCCAGCAATAAGAAACATTAATAATTTGGTATATATCTTTCCTAACTTTAATGCACATATAAAGACATTTATTAAAAATATACAAATAGGATCATATACTCTGTTCAGTCAATTTTTTTCATTTAACTAGTATGTTGCAGAATATTTCCATGAAGCATAGTGTCCTTTGGTAATGGAAGCATGGCAGCTCATTGGGCAAATGCACCATGATTTAAACAACCCCCACTTACGGACATGAGGGCTGATGTCATGTTTTTGCTCTTATAAATAATGTTGCAATAAACATCTTTGTTGTGTGTGCACACACACGTACATATATGCACACACATATAAACACTTGTCCAATTTTTGTCTTAGGAGGAATTCTGGATCAAAGTAGAAATTCCATTTTATATTTTAAACATATTACCAGACTACCTTCCAGAAAATTATACCCATTTAAACTCCCACTAATTGTGTTACAACCTAGCACAAACTGGTCATTTGTAATTATTTTTATCCGGTAAGTGAAAACTATTATTTTTATTTCAATTTCTTTAATAATTTATGAAGTTGGACATCTTTTAAAAATAATTTCTGCATATTTGTATTTCTTCTATGAGTTGCTCATTCATGTTCTTTGTTCACTTTTATTGGCTTGTTTGTCTTTTTCTTACTGATTTTCTGAGTTCTTATGAATCTCAGCCCTTTTGGTTAGAAATACTGTAAATATTACTTCTAGTTTGTTTTTTGTTTGCATTTTCCAATTTGCTTTTCAACTTTTTGTGGTATATATTTCTACACAGAAATATTTAATTCTTAAATGGTCTTATCAATCAGTCTTTTAATTTATGAATTTTGGGTTATATCATCTTTATAAAAGCTTTTTCCATGCCAAGATTTTAAAGATAATCTGCTATATTTTCTTCTAGCACTTTTGGGGTTTTATTTTTAATAGTATTTATACTTTGGCATAATATATAGGTCTGATTCCAACTCATTACATGAACAGCTGAATTGATAGCTAAATATATTTATTCTATTGCTAAATATATATTATGAGCAATAAAATCTGACTTTGACTCACTCGGTTATCTGTTGACCTGTGATGAACCCATTAAAACGTCATTTGTTCCACTGACCAGTCCTCAAGAATATGTAGTATAAAACCAGTACTTTTACATAATCAATTTTCAACTGCTAGTGTTCTCATGTTTTATATAGTCTAGTTAAAGAATGAACGCTATATTGAAATCTATATATCCCTTGCTTAGGCAAACAATCTGAAGGGGAAGAAAATATCAGTTCAGTTTTACAGATCCAAGTTTGGATTATACCATGCATGTGTGCACACGTCTGTGCAGGCAGACACACACACACACACACACACACACAAATGCCTACAGATTAAAACACACTTAAATTTCGAACTTACCTTCCAGACCAGGTCCAGGTATCTAAGTTTAGATAGTGCAAATCATTCATCCTAGTTTGCTAAAACAAAAGTGTATGAAATTGGTCAGTGTTTTACATATTTCATGGGCTAAAATTTTGGTTTTAAAATAAATTCAGATTAAAAATAGATTAACTCTATTTTACTTAACATCAGAAGTTTATATATTGGGAAACAATGCTAAGTATTAATAAAGTTAGCATAGAGCTACCAAATTAATGTATCAAGGGAGAAAGGAAAAAATGAGTTTAAACTAACAAGATTTAGACAATAAGAAATTAAACTTTTCTGATAAATCACTGAAGTGAAGGATTCTCCCCCATTAAAATATGATTTATAATCATCTGTGATTACTCATGTATGGTCCGTTTGGGGAATAGAAGATTTTAAAAAGTTATTATTGAATGGCATTTTAATCTCTAGACTATTTGAATGTTCAGCTGTTCCACAAACTCAAAAGATCAATTTTTGTAAGAAGCATCAAACATTAAAGACCATTTTCATAAAAAACACTAACCAAAACACGTCCGCCAAAGATATAGCCCTTATTTCCGAGAACTGCACACGTATGCGCGGCTCGTGGCTGCGGTGGAACACCACCCTGCAAGCAGAGATCAGAAAATGGAGCGCAAAGGTTTGAAACATCTATAATGAAGTCACATTCCTATGCTCAGTATGAGAAATACTTGACTGCTAAGTTACCATTACCTATGTAACTTAATTCAAAACCTTAATGCAAAAGTTCGTTCTCAATAGTAATAATTATAGACAAATACTATTCCTAAGGAATTACATTTATTCACCCTGATTTTTACTTTTTTTTTTACAATATTGACTGATTTATTATTATTATTATTATTATTATTTTGGCTGTGTTGGGTCTTAGTTGCAGCATGCAGGATCTTTCATTGTGGCATGCGGGCTCCCTAGTTGAGGCATGCGGGCTCAGTAGTTGTGGTGCGAGGGCTTAGCTGCCCCACAGCAAAACAGGGATTGAACCCACGTCCCCTGCATTGGAAGGCAGATTCTTAACCAGTGGACCACCAGGGAAGTCCCTGATCTTTACTTTTTAAAGCGTTTTTCTTAAATGCCTGACACTATTTGGCAAAATAAGATTTCACATAGGGACTTCCCCGGTGGCGCAGTGGTGGTTGGGAATCCGCCTGCCAGCTCAGGGACATGGGTTCAAGCCCTGGTCCGGGAAGATCCCACATGCCGTGGAGCAACTAAGCCCATGCGTCACACTATTGAGCCCGGGCGCCTAGAGCCCGTACTCCGCAACAAGAGAAGCCACCGCAATGAGAAGCCCGTGCACTGCAACGAAGAGTAGCCCCCACTCGCCCCAACTAGAGAAAACCCGCACACAGCAATGAAGACCCAACGCAGCCAAAATAAATAAATAAATGTATAAAAAAAAGAAAAAAATTTTCACATAAATTTTAGCTTAAAATATAAAGATTAAAAAATTATATTTAAAAACATTTTCTTTCTCTCCCTTGCCCATCCCACGCCCTCCTTCCCTCCCTTTTCCTCTCTCTCTTCTCTCTCCCTCTCTCTCTCTCACTCATACACACACACAGAGACAAACACACACAGAGTTAATATTAATATGAGTGAGCAGTACACTGTGTGATGATCTCAGAGACTTAAAAAAAAATCAATCTGCCCCCCCAAAACTCTTGATGCTTCAAATTCCACAATAAGAACTTCACTCTTGGCTTAAGCCAGTGTTTATCTCTTACTAAAACTCTTCACATTAACTGATAATACTTCTTTATACTTTTACTTTGAATAAATATAGCAGATCTTTTCTTCAGAGAAGTTTGGGGTTGGTGGGAAAAGAGAGGGTATAATGGGTAGATTAATGAATAAGATTTGAAGGAAGAATTTTTTTTAAATTAATTAATTTATTTATTTTTGACTGTGTTGGGTCTTCGTTTCTGTGTGAGGGCTTCCTCCAGTTGCAGCGAGCGGGGGCCACTCTTCATCGCGGCACGCGGGCCTCTCACTGTCGCGGCCTCTCCTGTTGCGGAGCACAGGCTCCAGACGCGCAGGCTCAGTAGTTGTGGCTCACGGGCCTAGCCGCTCCGCGGCATGTGGGATCCTCCCGGACCGGGGCACGAACCCGTGTAGCCCTGCATTGGCAGGCGGATTCCCAACCACTGCGCCACCAGAGAAGCCCCTGAAGGAAGAACTTTCTGCATAATTTCCATGTGTTCATGGTGGGTACCTTCGTGTATGTATTTAATTCCAAGTTCTGAAAGAACCCAACATTTTCAGCTCATTGGCTACCGAATGTGGGCACAGGAAATTTAAGCACTACATCCAATATCATAACCTCCTAGACTTTTTTACTTGAATAATTATGAGGTCAACATGGTAAGAAATAATTCAGATATTACCTATATAACACTTAAATAAATGAGAGAACCATTTGTGCTGCAGTTCCCAACACTTCCAACAAAACAAAAGTTTTATTGTCCCATCCCTGATCTGAAATTCTGGAAAAATTCTTCTACTATATACACATTCATTATGAAATAAATATTGACTTTCTCCTTTTTAATTTATGAAATACATTTAATATCCAACCAAAGCTTCTGAATAAACTGAGTTCATACCAGTCCAAACAGAAACAAAGTAATGGCATTTGCATTAGCCTGTGTGGCTAACTGCATAAATAACGCACAGTGCTTATTAGGTCGTTTGAAATACTGAAAATAACCCAAAGACCACTATTATACTCTACTGTTCTCATAGGGTTAAAAGTCCCATGTAGGAAAACACTTTCAACTTTCCATTTAACAGATGACATTATATGGCTTATCTAAAAGTACATAGTTCTTTTCAACCAGTTTCTTCAACTTCAACAGCAATAACTCTTACACTCTACCATGTTACCTTTCCTTTTGCTGCAGATATTTAGGAACAATTAATTAATTTAAGAATGTCTCTAAAAAATAAAGGGAACAAATTCTAGCTGCAACCGCATCAGAAAAACCTTCAGCTATAGGGGCTTCCCTGGTGGCGCAGTGCTTAAGAATCCGCCTGCCAGTGCAGGGGACATGGGTTCGAGCCCTGGTCTGGGAAGATCCCACATGCCGTGGAGCAACTAAGCCCATGTGCCACAACTACTGAGCCCGTGCACCTAGAGCCCGTGATCCACAACAAGAGAAGCCACCGCAATGAGAAGCCCGCGCACCGCAATGAAGAGTAGCCCCCGCTCGCCACAACTAGAGAAAGTCCGTGCGCAGCAACGAAGACCCAATGCAACCAAAAATAAAAAATAAATTAAAAAAAACCCTTCAGATATAATATAAACAATGTAAGAACTTATTTGAAGAAATAATCAGAGAAATCACAGTGAAAATACTGTTAAACACTAACTGAAAGAGTGCCAGTGCCTGTTAGGCTGCTGGTGCAGAAGGGGGGAAGGGGTATGGATTAAGGTAAGGAGAGAGAGAAGGAGTCACAACAGAAAGACCTGAAGTCCAAAGAACTAATTATAAGCTACCTCAGTTCACTTATTCCAAGGAGCACATTCTAAAAATATGCCTGCAGTAGCTCCAGACTCTTGCTTATTCTCTAAGGGAGCAGAGCGTTAAGAGGCCTGAAAGAGATCCAGGATGAGTTTCAGTAGATCCAGTCTCAATAATATTTCTCTCCACCTGCTTGCTGACACGAAATTATTTTAACAGAGATAAGATGCTTTTATTTCATTAATACACAAATCTTAACATTAAAATGCTGACTGATTGAGTTATTTGTAGTGAGGTGGATGGAGTTAGAGTCTGTCATACAGAGTGAAGTAAGTCAGAAAGAGAAAAACAAATACAGTATGCTAACACATATATATGGAATCTAAGGAAAAAAAAAAATGGACATATATACACTACCAAATGTAAAATAGATAGCTAGTGGGAAGCAGCTGCATAGCACAGGGAGATCAGCTCCGCGCTTTGTGACCACCTAGAGGGGTGGGATAGGGAAGGTGGGAGGGAGGGAGATGCAAGAGGGAAGAGATATGGGAACACAAGTATATGTATAACTGATTCACTTTGTTATAAAGCAGAAAGTAACACACCATTGTAAAGCAATTATACTCCAATAAAGATGTTAAAAATAAATAAATAAAATAAAATAAAATAAAATGCTGACTGCAGGAAAATTCAATCAACAAATATGATCGACTGATAGTTGATCAGTTCCAAAATTAGAAGAGAACAGAAGAGCACTGGAAACCTGAAAAGCACTGCTTGGAAAAAGAGGATGCTGAGAAGGGTCAAACCTTGTAACACTTGCTATTTTGCACAGAACCTCCCTCACTACCATCTACAGAAGCTGCACTGCAAGGAATTTTAGTCATACGTGCATGTTAGTGACAGAAATTTGGTTTTGCCTGTTCAGCATTCTATTCTGCACAGTTCCGGTGAGCTGACCAATCACAATACCTTGCTCCCCTAGGGACAGACCTGAGACTCAGACCTGGCCAGTCATCCCCTTGGCAGCAGGGACTGATATAGAGTAGGAACATGCCTAAGTAGAGCCAGAGTCCTTTTCTAGGACAAAGATATAGACATTGACAGAATACAGCACCAATAGAAAGATCTGGTGTAGCCAGGGGCCATATTCCCTTCTAAATGAGCTGGACAGTCTGCAGTAGACAGAATGAAGCTGGCACACAGAGAAGCAGGGAGAAACCGACAGAGAGATGCAAATATTGTGATGGTGTTGGATAACTTGCTCCAGTTCCTAAGGTCCTGGTCCCTGTAGCTCCTTCCACTGTGTGAACCACTTCAAAATACGCTTCCCAGCTATGTGAGAATTCTTTAATGGCTTAAACTAATGTGAATTTGTGTTTGTTCATGAGCAGATGAAAGAGTATTAAGATTGCAAGGGTTTATGAAACATGGGCTTTTTAAAATCATGGACTTTGTTACGAAAGGACTTTTTAAAAAAGACTTCATTAAATCAGGGCATTACACTTGTGGGTAAAGAATGATGATGGCACCTCTTTAGATTTTTCTAGAAAACCTTAGTTAGCCTGGAGAAAAATATGTGATTAAAAAAAAGTACTAATAACAGTTCTCATAAGAGAACCCCTTTGTATATGATAACAAACTCAATTACTAAAATCCAATAACCCAGTAAAAGAAATAGATTTTAAAAGTATTAATGAGTACACAAACATAAAGGTAACTTTTTACAATACTTACTTTAATTTCTGGTTGAAGCCAACTCTGTGTCTTTGTGTCAAATATGTGAACATCGTTATGCCAACCCCAGAATATCTGCTCTTCCTAAAACAGAAATTTAAAAAATATTTTTGAAAGCTTTTATAATTTTTAGATTAGTATTATAGTTTCACGGTATATTCACTGGTGAAATAATAGGCACTTTTACAGAAATAGAGTTCAGTGTGACCATAGTCATAAAGCTAATGCGTACACCAGGGTAACTACAGTCATAAAGCTAACGCATACACCAGTGTAACCACAGTCGTAAAGCTAATGCATACACCAGTGGCTCACAAAGTGTGGTCCCTAGGCCATAGCAGCATCACCTGGCAACTTTCCTTCTCGTAGTATTGCTTGCATGAGTCATGACTTTACTTGTTGACAATCTTCCACTTCTCTCAAAGGAATATCTCTTTTAAAATTGCAGAGAACAGAATGATATTTACATTTGGAAATCTCTTTTCCTAAAGTACAGGTTCAGAATTCCTAATCACTGCTGTTAGAAACTTTAGGGAACAATGGTTCCTTTTTCCAAAGACTTCCAATCAATTCTACTTAACCAAGCACCTTGTTCTTACGCATCAAACTTATGCTCACTCTCTTGTCTTCTAGGAAGACCAAACTATTGGCAAGGCAAAGATTTAGCAGTTAGACTGTATTTAGCATCTTCTGCATTGCTAAAATCCTCTACCACTACTCTAGCTTACCTCTGTACCAGTTTTATGTTATATGTCAGGAATATATCATTCATTTTTGTCAGGACTTGTCAAACAAGTCAAATAAACTAAATAATTTACTTAGTTTAGAATCTAAATGAAAAAATCTACCTGTACACCATAAACTTTAGGACATGATCATTAGCCTAACTGTACTAGAGGAGAAAAAAATGAGAGATTTCACTGATGAGTAGACATAATTAATGGGAAGTTATATTACTAAAAATTATCAGTAATACTGTAAGTAGCAAAACTTTAAAGATATTTCATTTTAAAAACTCAAAAACCATGTAAACCATTTTTAGCACTTAAAAACCATTCAGTTTTATTAATTAGCATATATTAATTTCACACATAGTCTAAATAAAGACTATGGAGAATTTTTAAATACCCATATACAAAGAGATATACATGAAATGTACATATACCTTTACATTAATAAAGTACAATAATAATACATGCTAGTCGAAGGTAAAACTGAAGAGCTACTGTGTATCTTGGTGGTGAGATCAATGGTTTTTAAAGTTGTCTTTTAAAAGATTTCATTTTTATAAGTCATGAGTTCTTTCATTAATAATAGTTTATTCTCTAACCAGTAAGAATAAATAGAAAAAGTAATATGACTACCAACTTACTCACTCTCATACAGAAGCCAGACTGAGCTATGAATAGTTCTGGTGGACGTACCTAAAAGGAGGTGTATGTCAGCAATAGCCACTGCGGTTACCTATGAACAAAGTATTTCCAAGTTGTGCTAAAGCCACTAGTTGTCTAACAGAAGCAGCTATAAGTGATTAATGGCATCAGAAAAGACATTACTCTGCCAGTAGCCATGAAGGCTGATATAATTAGGTGACAGAACCTCCTGCAACTGAACCCAAATTCAAAAGAGAAAAAATACATTTTTTTTCATAATATCAATTACAGCAAATTAAAATGAGAAAAACTGGGCTCATTATTTCTGAAGACTGTAACGTGACACTAACTTAGAGGAAAATGTAAACAGGGATTACTCTCTTACCCAAGATGCATCATGAACATCAAAACAATCTTGGAGTTCATTGTGTCTCCTACACCCATAGCCACCAAAATATATTAATCTGAAAAACAAAACAAAGGACACACTTTAGGAGTTCTACTTTCAGTCTGTTCACAGAAAGTTGGAAGACATCATTTCTCTCACAACCTAAACAAGCCATATAAACTACAAAACCATAGTTTAAAAAAAAATCAAAGAGCTATGGGAACAAAGAGACCTAAATGAACTAATTCCAGAAAGTAATGAGCTCCCAGTAGGAGAGAAGAGGCCCATGGCTGCTTTCATCCCTGATGTAACAGCAGGAGGAGAAAGAATCCAGCACAGACTGGGTTTGTAAAAGAAGCCACCCAAAATTTTTACAGTCACATGTAGGCTGGCATAGCAAATTAGAATCTTAAGAAACTCAGCCACAGAGGGAGCTTGAACCTACTCAACAACTTTTTCACATAGTCTTCAGGGAGGGCTCAGGGTCAGTCACCAAGAGCTGGAAGCAGAGAAGAGCTGAGCAACTCTCCTTGAGGCAATCTGAGCTATCAACTCTAAAGTTTGGGATCTGGGCAGGAGATCTGACAGAAACACCTCAGAGGCATGCCAAGCCATTATAGCATACAGGGAGGGTGCCCTCAAAAGGCCAGGTGGGGGAGGTGCAATGCTGAAAGAGATCTCTCAAGGTGCAGAAAGTATAAAGTGGGATTGGAGAGCAAACAGAACTCCCTAGCAACGCAGGTAGGCTATGAAACAAGGAGAGATCTCCCACAGTTCTGAGAAGTAGGTACTCAGCTGTGAAGCACTGTTCAAAATCTCTAGACAATCTCTAGTGCTCAAACATTGGGCTGTAGCAAAGGAAAGTCTTGGTCCTGCATCAGAACATTTGAAGCCAGTGGTTAAACTGAATCAAACTAAAGCTGCAACAAAGTCCAAACACAGATCAACTATAGATTAGACTGACTTAAATCCCACTCTAGCAACCTGAAAAAGGAAAAAAGGGCATGTCCTTTTCTGGAAAGAAATATTGTTTATTCCCATCTTTACTGTTCTTTCGTACAGAATGTCTGTCAAATGATGAAGAAATTACAAGGTATAAGAAAAGGCAAAAAAAGTGACCCATGATCAAGAGAGGAAAGAGTCAATATAAGCTGACTCCAAGGTGGCCCAGATATTAGAATTATTAGACATGGCCTTTAAAATAACTATGGTAGAAATAGTAACAGACTAGTTTGTAAAAGGTGGACAATGTGCAGGAAGAACTAGGTAATTTTGGCACAGACATGGAACCATGAAAAAGAATGAAATGAAAATGCAAAAAATTGGAAAATAAGATGTCAGAAATAAAGAAATTCATTAGATAGTCATAACAGGAAACTGGACATAGCAATGGAAAAGATGAACTTGAAGATAAGTCAATTGGTCAAAAAAAGTATCCAAATTAAAACAAAGAGAATAAAAGAGTGGGGGGCAGGGAAGAGAGCCCAAGCTCTGTATAACAATATCATATGATCTAATGTGCATATAATAGGAGTCCCAGAAGGAGAAGAGACAAATAAATGGGTAGAAGAAATATTTGTTAATTAATAAGAACTTCCTAAAACTGATGAAAGATTTACATCCACCAGCCCCAGAAGCTCAGCACACTCCAAGCTGGATAAATACAAATGAGTGAATTTCTCACCAGAAGAATGGAGGCCAAAAGGCAATGTAATAAAGTCATTAAAGTGCTGAAAGAAAGAAAAAAATCTGTCAACCCCATGAGTGAAAAAAATCACAAGGAAAGTTAGAAATTACCTTGAAATGACTGAAAATGCAAACAGAATAAAACAAAACTTATGGAATACTGTGAAGGTGGTGCTCAGAGGGAATCTTATAGCTATAAATGCCCACAAATTTAAAAAGAAAGATCTCATACCAATAATATAACTGTACACATCAAGGAACTAGAAAGAGAAGCAAACTAAACCCATAGATAACAGAAGGAAATAATAAAAATTAAAGGGGAAATAAGCAAAATGGTGAATAGAAAAACAATAGAGAGAAACAACAAAACCAAAAGTTGGGTCTTTGAAAATATCAACAAAATTGACAAATCTTTAGCTAGGTTGACTAAAAAAAAAGTAGAGAAAATTCAAATTACTAAAATTAGGAGTGACAGAGGGGACATTGCTGTTAACATGACAGAAATAAAAAGATCATAAGAGAATACCAAAAAACTGCATACCAACAGACTGTATAAACTAGATGAAATAGAAAAATTCCTGGAAAGACACACACTTCCAAAAGGGGCTCATGAAGAAATAAAAAATCTGAATAAACATATAATAAGTAAAGAGACTGAATCAGTAATCCAAAAACCTCCCAACAAAGAAAAGTCCAGGACCAGATGGCTTCAGTGGTGAATTATATCAAATATTTCAAGAAGAATTAATACCAACCCTTCTCTAACATTTAAAAATACTGAGAAGGAGGGAACACTTCCTAATTCATTCAATGAGGTCAGCATTATCCTGAAACTGAAGCCAGACAAAAACACAACAAGAAAACTACATATATCTGATAAGGGTTTACTATCCAAATATGTAAAGAATTCCTACAACTCAATAACAAAAAGATAAAACAATCCAATTTTTAAAAAATGGGCAAAGGACTAGAATAGACATTTCTCCAAAGAAGATATACAAACGGCCAATAAGCACTGGAAAAGATGGTCAACATCATTAGTCACTGGGGAAATACAAATCAAAACCACAATGGATACCACTTCACACCCGTTACAATGGCAATTATAAAACAAACAAACAAACAAAAAACAAAAGAAAATAGCAAGAGTTGGTGAGACTGTAGAAAACTGGAACGTTTATAGTGGGAATATAACATGGCATAGTTACTGTGGAAAACAGTTTGGTTCTCCTCAAAATGTTGAACATAGGGGCTTCCCTGGTGGTGCAGTGGTTAAGAATCCACCTGCCAATGCAGGGGACACGGGTTCGAGCCCTGGTCCGGGAAGATCCCACATGCCGCAGAGCAACTAAGCCCATGTGCCACAACTACTGAGCCTACGCTTTAGAGCCCATGAGCCACAACAACTGAAGCCCGCGCGCCTAGAGCCTGTGCTCCACAACAAGAGAAGCCACCACAACGAGAACCCTGTGCACCACAATGAAGAGTAGCCCCCGCTCGTCACAACTAGAGAAAGCCTGCACGCAGCAACGAAGACCCAACACAGCCAAAAATAAATAAATTAAAAATAAATTAAATTAAATTAAAAAAAATGTTGACCATAGAATTACCATATGACTCACCTAAAAGAATTAGAAAAAGAAGAACAAACAAGGTCCAAAGTCAGCAGAAGGAAAGAAATAACAAAGATCAGAGAAGAAATAAATAAAATAGAGATTTAAAAAACTAATAGAAAAGATCAATGAAAATAAGAGCTGGTTCTTTGTAAAGATACACAAAATTGAAAATTTTTTAGTCAGACTCATCAATAAAGAAAGAGAGAAGACCCAAGTAAATAAAATCAGAAATAAAAGAGAAGTTACAACCAACACCACAGAAATACAAATCATAAGAGATTACTATGAACAATTATAAGCCAAAAAAATGAACAACCTAGAACTGGATAAACTCCTAGCCACATACAATCTCCCAAGACTGAATGAGGAAGAAACAGAAAATCTGAACAGACTGACTACTAGCAATAAAATTGATCAGTAATCAAAAAAACTCCCAAAAAACAAAAGTCCAGGACCAGATGGCTTCACAAATGAATTCTATCATACCTTCAAAGAAGATTTAACACCTATCCTTCTCAAATTATTCCAAAAAAATTGAAGAGGAGAGAAAATTTCCAAACCCATTCTACAAGGCCAGCATTACCTTGACACCAAAATCAGAAAAAGACACTACAAAAAAAGAAACTTACAGGCCAATATCCCTGGTGAACATAGATACACAAATCTTCAACAAAACACTAGCAAACTGAATTCAACAATACGTTAAAAGGATCATACACAATGATCAAGTGGGATTTATCCCAGAAATGCAAGGATGGCTCAGTATCCACAAATCAATCAACATGACACACCACAGTAACAAAATGAAGGATAAAAATCATGCAATCAACTCAATAGCTACAGAAAAAGCATTTGACAAAATCCAACATCGATTCATTACAAAAACTCTCAACAAAGTGGGTGGACAAGGAACATACATCAACACAATAAAGGCCATTTTTGACAAACTCACAGCTAACATCATAGTCAATGGTGAAAAGCTGAAAGCGTTTCCTCTAAGATCAGGAACAATACAAGGATGCCCCCATTTTTACTTAATATTGGAAATCCTAGCCACAGCAATCAGAGAAGAAAAAGAAATAAAAAGCATCCAAATTGGAAGGGAAGGAATAAAACTGTCACTATTTGCAGATGACATGATTCTATATATAGAATACTCTAAAGAGTCCACCAAAAAACTATAAAAACTAATAAATGAATTCAATAAAGTTACAGGACACAAAATTAATAGACATAAATCGGTTGCATTTCTATACACTAATAATGAACTATCAGAGACAGAAATCAAGAAAATAATTCCATTTACAATTGCATCAAAATGAATAAAATACCTAGGAATAAATTTAACCAAAAAGGTGAAAGACCTGTACTATGAAAACTATAAGGCACTGATGAAAGAAATTGAAGATGACATGAATAAGTGGAAAGATATTTCATGTTCATGGATTGGAAGAATTAATATTGTTAAAATGTCCATACTACCCAAAGCAATCTATAGATTCAATGCAATCCTTATCAAAATACTGATGGCATTTTTTTCACAGAGCTAGAACAAATAATCCTAAAATTTTTATGGAACCACAAAAGACTCCAAATAGCCAAAATAATCTTGAGAAAGAAGAACAAAGCTAAATGTATCATGGTCCCTGGTTTCAAACTATACTACAAAGCTACAGTAATAAAAACAGTAAGGTACTGGTACAAAAATAGACACATAGATCAATGAAACAGAATAGAGAGCCCAGAAGTAAACCCATGCACGTATGCTCAGTTAATCTACAACATAAGAATATACAGGGGCTTCCCTGGTGGCGCAGTGGTTGAGAATCTGCCTGCCAGTGCAGGGGACACGGGTTCAAGCCCTGGTCTGGGAAGATCCCACATGCCACGGAGCAACTAGGCCTGTGAGCCACAACTACTGAGCCTGCGCGTCTGGAGCTTGTGCCCCGCAACGAGAGGCTGCGACAGTGAAAGGCCCGCGCACTGTGATGAAGAGTGGCCCCCACTTGCCGCAACTAGAGAAAGCCCTTGCACAGAAACGAAGACCCAACAAAGCCAAAAATAAATAAATTAATTAATTAATTAAATTTAAAAAAAAGACAAAAATCTACTATACTCTTTAAAAAAAAAGAATATACAATGGAGAAAAGACAGTCTCTTCAATAAGTGGTGTTGGGAAAACTTACAGCTACCTATAAAAGAATGAAACTAGACCATTTTCTCACACTATATACAAAAATAAACTCAAAATGCATTAAAGACTTAAGCGTAAGACTTGATACTATAAAACCCCTAGAAGAAAACTTAGGCAGTACACTCTTTGAAATCAGCCTTAGCAATATGTTTTTGGATCTGTCTTCTCTGGCAAGGGCAACAAAAGCAAAAATAAGCAAATGGGACCACAACAAACTAAAAAGCTTTTGTACAGCAAAAGAAACCGTCAATAAAACAAAAAGGCAACCTACTGAATGGGAGAAGATATTTGCAAATGATATGTCCACTAGGGGCTAATACACAAAATATATAAAGAACTCAAACAACTCAGTATCAGTTAAAAAAAACAACCCAGTTAAAACATGGGGAAAAGACCTGAACAGACATTTTTCCAAAGAACACATACAGATGTCCAACAGGCACATGAAAAGATGCTCAGTGTCGCTAATCGTCAGGGAAATGCAAACCCAAACCACAATGAGATGTCACCTTATACCTGTCAGAATGGCTATTATCAAAAGGACAAGAAATAACAAGTGTTGGCACAGATGTGGAGAAAAGGAAACCTTCATGCATTGTTGGTGGGAATGTAAATTGATACAACCACTATAGAAAACAGTATGGAAGTTCCTCAAATAATTAAAAATAGAACTACCATACCATCCAGCAATGCCACTCCTATTTAACCAAATAAAATGAAAACACTTATTCAGAAAGATATATACACCCAATGTTCATTGCAGCATTATTTACAATAGCCAAGATATGGAAGCAACCTGTGTCCATCAACAGATGAATGGATAAAGAAGATGTGGTGTGTATGTATGTACACACACACACACACACACACACACACAATGAAATATTACTCAGCCATAAAAAAGAATGAAATTTTGCCATTTGTGACAACATGGATGGACTCAAGATATTATGCTAAGTGAAATAAATCAGAGAAAAACAAATACTGCATGTTTTCACTTATGTGTAGAATGTAAAAATCAAAACAAAGAACAAATATGAAACAACAGATACAGAGAACGAACTAGTGGTTGCTAGAGGGGAAGGGTGGGGGATGGGTGAAATAGTGAAGGGATGAATAGGTACAAACCACCAGTTATAAAATTTAAAAACTAAATAATAAAAGATAAACTTGGATTCATATCTCATACCATTCACAGGTTTTTACTGGTTCTTTTTTTTTTGGCTGTGCCACACAGCTTGCAGGATCTTAGTTCCCTGACCAGGGATCAAACCCGTGCCCTCAGCAGTGAAAGTGTGGAGTCCTTACCACTGGACTGTCAGGGAAGCCCTCCCAGGTTTCTAAAAACAACAAAAGTACTAGAGGAAAGTATGTGAGAATTAGTTTATAATCTTGGAGTGGAAAAAACCTTTGCAATTGACTCAAAGTCAAGAAGCCAGAAAAGAAATTAGTGATAAATTTACCTAAATAACAGCTTTAAGAAGCTGTTTAATACACGCAAAACACACTTTATGCAAAGTCAAAAGACAAATGACAACCTGGAAAAAATATTTTCATATATCACAGTCAAACACTAATCTCTTTATACATAAATAACTCCTAGAAATCAAGAGTATCAAATAAAATAAATAAAAAATAATTAGCAAAGGATCAATCAAATAAAAAATAATTAGCAAAGGATTTATTTTTCAGTTCAGAGAAAAAGAAATAAAAATTGCCCTTAAATATATGAAAATTAAAATAAGACTGAGGCATCACATCTCACCTAAAAATTTGGCCAAAAACATCTAAGTTTGCCTGCAAATTCTTGGCAAGGCTGGGGACAAAGAGGCACTCCATTATTGACAACACAAAACAGCACAACTTTATTGGAGGAAAAGTTGGCAAAATCCAATGTTATGGATTGAATTGTGTCCCCCACAAAATTCATATATAGAAGTCCTAAGCCCCTGTATTTAGAATGTGACATTACTGGCTACTCAAAGCAGAGTACTAATGGTTATCAATTTGTAGGGCCAGAGAAAGCAACAACAGCATAATCATAGTTGGTTTCTCTTTAAATCTGATTAATCCACAATTCAAAGGTTTAAGATTTTCCTTTCCAAATTCTCATATTCTAGAGAGTATTTTGATCCATGTACCTTTTCATGACCAAGATAATCTTATTCCTTACCCTCTGGAATTCTGATATGCTTTTTGAGAATTATAAAATATTCTGTCAAATTTTAATGTCTGCCTTTTGTATTCAAAATATAAATGTGTATTATTTAAACTGATTGTTCTTTGAAACTTAACACCCTCCATCTTAATTATTATAAGTGCCCCCTGCAGTTTAAAAAGAGATTTTTTAAAAATAAACTGAATATTGAATAAAGCAGAGTAGGAATTACTGCAATTAAGAAGGCAAAACAATTATATTTTCTAGAAATAAAAACATAAGAATAATAAAAAAAGAATATGACCTTATTTAGAGACAGGGTCCTTATAGAGGCAATCAAGTTAAAATGAAGTCATGAGGGTAGGTCCTAATCCAATATGACTGGTATTCTTACAAAAAGGGAAAATTTGGAGACAGACAAGCACACAGAGAGAATGGTATGTGACTATGAAGGCAGAGATCAGAGTGTTGCTTCAACACACCAAAGGTTGCCAACAAATCACCAGAAGCTGGGGACAGGCATAAAACAGATTCTTTCTCAAAACCCAGAGAACGAACCAACCCTGCTGACACCTTGATCTCAGACTTCTAGCCTCCAGAACTATGAGACAATACATTTCTGTTGTTTATTCAGTTTATAGAACTCTGTTACAGCAACCTTAGCAAAATAAACATTTATCACAATTATAAATGTATTATCCTTTGACCAGAAATCAAATTCTGGAATTTTATCCAACAAATAGATCTGCAATCATATGTATATATACACAAATATATTCATTTAATCTAAGTGTTGCGTCATCTATATGGGAAAGTTTAAATAAACTTGGTATATCCACACAGGAGAATACTATGCAACTGTAAAAACAGAAACAAAATCAAGCTTTCTAACTAGAGATACAGAAAGATTAAAGTTCCCCATGGTATACTGTTGACTAAAAGAAGTCCAGTGGTTGAGACACCGCACTTCCAATGCAGGGGGTGCGGGTTCGATCCCTGGTCAGGGAACTACAATTCCCATATGCTGTGTGGCATGGCCCCCTCAAAAAAAAAAAAAGGAAGCAGCAGGGTGAAGAATAGTGTACGGAGTACACCGATATTTGTGTAAGGAGGAGGAAGAGAAGAGCACGTACCTATGTATTTGCTTCTATCTGCACAAAGTCACAGGGATGGCAGTTGTTCCCAAACTTGCCTGCACTTGGAATCACCTGAGGAGCTTAAAAAAATCATACCCCCAGTGATTGTAATTTGATTAGTTCTGGGGTATCACCTGGGCTTCAGAGCTTTTAAAAGATCCCCAGATTATTTCTCTGGCAGACAAGTTTGAGAACCACTGCTATAAAAATACAAAAGATATTAATAAAAGTAGCCATTTGTGCATGTGGAGGGTGGGAACAGGATGGATGGGGACAGGAGTGGGAGCCAGACTTTTCATTGTATCCTTTTTAATATGGTTTTGATTTTTGAACCATGTAACTGTATTAACGATTCAGAAAATTAATAAAGTAACGAATTTTTAAAAACCAAATAGCTGCTTCCACCATGTTTATTCTTATGACCTGGCTCTTATCCAGGTTCAAAACTGCCTTTAACATCAGTGTCAAAACAAGTTTGTAACTATCTTGAAAAAAATTTCAGACTTTCAAGTTTTCTCTATTTTGGTCACAAGCTGTAATCCTTACTTGAGTGCAGTTAATGAGATGGTTTTGCTGCATTACCTGTCTTTATATACCCAGCAGGAAAGTTTATCACGTGGTGTGGGTGGTTGACCTTCAAAGTTGGTGAGTTTTTCCCAAACATAGGTTCCATCTCTTGTTCGCAAATTAACAAAATAAAGCTTTTAAAAGAGGAGAACACCATTAGCAGACAGGACATTGGAAAATTAAACATATGTCACAGGGATATGTGATCCAAAATTAATAATATTACTTTTTCATTTTTAAAAGGTAAAAATTTTAATTGTAGAGTTAATGAAAATGGAACTATGTTTTAGAAGCAAAAATGATATATGAAAAATACTGAAATGGATCTTTTCCCATCATGCTCTTGTCCTATGAATATCAACTAAGTACGTAGTTAATTCTGAAGCAGAAAGACACGGCAGAAGAAAGCATGATGCTGCATTTTCACCCTATCTTTCAAACCTTATCATCATAAGCTCAAGCTTCTCTACATATGTCTTCTTTGTAAAATACATTCGTAAACTTGTGAGATGGAGTGACACATTAAACATTACATTTTTCTGCGCTCTGAATTGAAAAAAAAAATTACTCGATTGCTGTATCCTTTGTCATCATATCCTCCGAAAACGTATAGCTTTCCATTAATGCAAGCACCGCAACTTCCTGACATGGAGGTAGGGAGTTCTCCTTCCATGAGGTGCATCGTCCTGCAGCAAGAATAACGTGGAATTCCATAACTTTCCAGAAAAGCAAATTAAGATTCCCTTTGCACTCCATGAGCACTTTTTCAATGAAAACTGTCACTGACAATTACAATTAAGATGTAATGGTAGCCAATACTGTAAAAACTGTAAGAAGATTCATGGTAAAGATTTTTCAACCTACTGGGGAAGAAAAAGTTACAAAATCTTCACATGTCGCCAGAATTGGGAATTAGTTAGTAGAACAAAGCAAAGTCTTCAGAAACAGCCTTAGTCTTGAGAGGAATAGTAGAGGACAAAGAATGGAGAGAGGAAGCGAGTTGGGGAAAGAAACAGCCAGAGAGAATAAAGCATTGAAAGAAAAGGAAAGGGAGACAATATAATGTTGCAGCACGTTCTAAGTATGGTCTCAGACTCCCTGTGGGCGATGACAGCAGTTATAACAGATATTAAGACTGGACAGTCTACAGTTTAAAGTTACTTACCACAACCCACTATCAATCTCATAGGTCCAAATCTCATCATTAGGCAAATATACTTCATTGTCTTCAATAGACTAAAAACACAGAATACATAAAATTATGTTTATTAATTACAAAGTAACAACTAAATAGTTCCTCAGGATGGGAAAACTGCAATGGAAATAGTACAAAACACAAAACCATAAACAGCCTCAAAGATGACTTTTTCAACAGAAATAAAGATAGATCAAAAGGGAAGGGGAAGACAGACATTCTCTAAGAGAAAGTGGGCAAACAATAAGGGTTAGAATACAAGATAGCAAGTACATGAGTCTCAAGAAGAGACTCAGGGTAGTTAAACCTTACAAGGAATTTCAAGTAAGAGAAAATAGCAAAACAATAACATTACAGCAGAATACTGAAGAATGTGAAGCCAGGAAGAAAAGGAGTATCAAAAAAGGGCAATATATTTTGGGTGAAGGGAAGGAGTTAAGAAAGGAAACTTAAAGTATAATTAAGAGCACTGTATCATATACCTTGATTCACTAAACATATTTTTTGAGTGCCTACTATGTGCAAGCATAGTGTTAGATATTCATTAAATATAGAATCTAAGGATCAAGATAAATTTAGCTAGTCAAAATGACAACGCAGAATCTGAATAATCTCTAAAGAAGCCGATAACATAAACAGAATAGTACATTCTGATATTTATGATGAAAAGAAAACTAAGAATAGAATAATAATTTTCTTTATGTTAAGTTTAAAAACTTAGGGGTTAAAACAAATCCTTACATAAATCTATCATGATTACTTAGAATCTATAAAATAACTCAAAAATAGCTAGTTGTAAAAGATGTCAGTTTAAGAATTTCTAAGACTATATGATACATAAATTATTAACACGCTAAGCAGAGTTAGCTAATTTTCTCATTGCTATGTTAGTTAAATTTTTAAAATAGTATCTTGGCTACCAGGTCTGTCTATGCCTCTGTCTCTGTCTCTCTCTCTCTCTCTTACACACACTCTCTCTCACACGCACACTCTCTCTCTCCCACACACACACAGCAGAAAACCATTATATTAATTCCAAGGAAACTTCCACTCATGTCTGACTGAGGAAACCATATTACATGGCTAAGTAAATAAATGTTAAGAAAGGGAGATTATAATTGCTTGATTCTAAAGTTTAATGGCATCAGGCTCTAGTAGTCTCACGCGTACACCTTTACAACAGAAACAGTATGAAAATGGATTCTGTTACTATTCTGCTAAAGTCCCTTCAATGCTTCCCTGTTGCTTTCAGGATAGTCTAAAATCCTTATGATTCTGTGCTATATGGTACCTGCTATCCCTCCAAAGTTCTTCTTGCCTTTAGTCATTACGCTCCAGTCTTCTTTCAGTTTCCTTCTTACTTTCTCAGCAATTTCACTCCTAAATTATCCCTTCTCTTCTACAACATCAAGTTTCCCTCTCTACTAGATCACTCCTATCAATACCTAAACATGCCTTAGTATGACTCATCTTTAAAAAACAAAAAAAAACCCAACTCTCCCATAACTCTTTATCTTATTTCTCTGCTCCCTTCACAACAAAGTTTCCATACTGAGTTAACTATAGTAGAAGTCTCCATTGCTTCACCTCTCATTATTTCATCAGTCCAGACTAATCAATCCAGACTCATTCCACTAAAACTGCTTTTGTCAAGGTCACCCTAAAAAAAGAGAACTAGTGAACTGATTCATCCAGAAACATAGCCCAGAGAGATGGAATATATAAAAAAGAAGAGACATGGAGGAAGAGAGAGAAGAACTAAGTCTAATCAGAATTACATTAGGATGTAATAGAGAGAATGAGGAAGAGGCAATATTTGAAGAGACAAAGCCTGAGAGTTTTGCAAAATTGTTGAAAGTCATCAATCCTGAGATCTAGGAAGTCCTAACAAGTTCCAAGCAGGGTAAATAAACAGAAATCCATACCTAGATACATCATAGTAAAACTGTATATCAAAGAAAAAGATACACTCTCAAAAGCTGCCAGAGAAAAGAAAGATCATCTTCAAATGAATGGCAACTAATGACTGACTTCTCATTAGCAACAACTCAAGACTAAATCATATTAGCCAATGTGCTTAATGAAAGTAACTGTCCACCTAGAATTCTATACTCAGTAAAAATATCTTTTAAGAACCGAGGTAAAATAAAGAAATTTTCAAACAAAAACTGAGACAGCTGGCCAATAACAGACCCTCACTTTAAGAAATTCTAATAGATGTTGTACTTCAGGCAAAAGACAAATGATCAAAATTAAACATCTGAAATGCAACAAGCAATAGTGTGACAAGATACTGGTAAAGTGTGTGGGTAGATTTAAACATAAAAAAGGCTAAGTTTTTTTTGATGCCTAATTTAAGGCGGGGGTTGGGGGAACAGGATAGGACTAACTAGGGAAGAGGGTGCTCAGATTTAAAAGTTTGTGAAGTATTTGAACCCTGTGGAAAGAAGTAAAATTATTAACTTTGAACTTTGTGAAGCATTCATGCTGAAATAGAGTATCTACTAGATGACTAGAAATAAATCATCTAATTTCTATACAAGCAAAGAGAAAAAAAAAGGAAAGATAACAAAAAACTCAAAACATTTTCAAAATGACAAAGTTAAAGAAGGAGGAGGAGGAGAAATGAAGGGGGGCAAATATAAAACACATCTGACGAAAAAAGTGTATCAGAATTACTTTCAGTAGAAATAGGCTAAACTCTCTAGATATGTCAGACTAGATAAAAATAAAATCCAGCTATTTTCAGGTTATAAGACATATCTAAAATATAAAGATACACAAAGTTTCCATCAGAAGATATGCCATGCAAATACTAACCAAAAGAAAACTAGTGTAGCCATATTAACACCAGCAAAATAGATTTTAAGGCAAATAACATTACTACAGATAAAGAGGATCATTACAAAATTATAAAATGTTCTATTAACCAGAAAGCTATAACAGTTCTGAATTCTGGATTCATATACACCCAAAAAGGTAGCCTAAAGATATACATATATAAAGTAAAATCTGACAGGATCATAAGGGGAAACTAACAAATCTACAGTTAGAGTGGGAGTTTTTAATTGTAATATCTGTTACAGTTATTAATAGAACAGGAAGTAAAATAATAAAAAAAGGATATAGGAGATTTGAACACAACTAGCAAGATTAATAAAATGTACACATATAAAACACTCCCGTGAAGTGTCTGTGTATATATATACCTATCCATGCATGTATATGTACATATATAATTAGAATATATATTCTTAATGAGAACAAAGAGTATATTTATGAAAACTGATTACATGCTAGTCCTTAAAGCAAGCCTCAACATTTTCCAAAGGACTGGTATTAGATAAGTAGAGACCACACTCTCTGAATATTAACACAATTAAGTTAGACATTAATAACAGAAAGGTAACTATAAAAACAGCATATTGTTAGAAATTTAAATTATTTTCCTAAACAACTTATGGGTCAAATAATAAATAATAATGGAAAGTATAAAATATTAGAACTAAAATGACAAAATACTGCTTATCAAAACTTGAAGAATACAGCTAAAGAGGTATTTAGAAGAAAATGTATAGCTTTATATACTTACATTAAAGAATTAAAAAGTCTCAAAAAGAATGAGTTGAGCATCCAACGTCAGAAATTCAAGAAATAACAGCATAATAAACCCATAGAAAGTAGGAAGAAATAAGAAGGAGCAGATATTAATGAAAATTTTAAAAACAACAGAGAGGATCAAGTAGACCAAAAATTGGTGTTTCTGAAGGCTGATAAACCTGTGGCAAGACTATTCAAGGTGGGTGGCGGGGAGGAAAGGAAGGCACCATTTGACAATTCTAGGAATGAAAAAGGGGCCATATCTATAGCTACTACAGAGAATAAATAGTATTATGAACAACTTGAGTTTATACCAATAAATTTTAAAACCTAAATGAAATGGATAGACTCCTGGGGCTGGAGGTGGGAGTGAGGAAACTTGACTCAAGAAAAAATGGAAAATGTGAATAATTCCACAGCTTTAAATAGATTGAATCAGAGATTTAAAACCTCCTCCACAAAGTACCAAACCCAGATGGCTTTAAAGATGAGTTCTTACAAACACTCAAAGAACCAATAATTCAATCTTCCAAAAAATCTATTCCAGAATATAAAAGAAGGAACACTACCCAATCCACTTTTGAACATAGATGTAAAATTGCTAAAAAAGTAATTAGTAAATAGGATCCAGTGATGTATAAAAAGGGTAATATATTACACTAACTTGTACTTAATCCAAGGAATGGAACATTGGTTTAATATTACAAATATTACTTATTTTTTGTATAGTCATCATAGTAAGAGATCAAAGAAGAAAAAACAATTATCTCAGTATGATGCAAAAAAATCACTCTTGAAAACTCAACATTCATAAATTGAAAATCAGGTAGAAGGACATGTCATTAATTTGAAAAAGGCCATCTACAAACAAACAAACAAGCAAAACCCTAAAGCAATCATCAAACTTAATGGTTAATAGTTGAAAACAATCACTCTGAGATTAGGAGCAAGAAAAAATTGGCTTCTATTTAACATTGTACTTCAGGTCCACCAGTGGAGTAAAGAAAAGGAAAAAAAAGGAATAAAGATTGGGATGCAAGAAACAAAACTGTCATCATCTGTAGATTACATGACTCTACATAGAAAATAAAAAGATAATTAACAGATGAATTTCAAAAATTAATATAAGAAAGCTTGCCAGAATCAAAAATATTCAAGTCAACTGCATTTCAAAACACCAGAAACAATCAAGAAATTTTTTAAAAAGAAATTTAGTCTTTAAAAAACAATAAAAAATACAAAGAAGCCAAGAATAAACCCAACAAAAGATATACAAGATCCCTATGAAGATATTATAAAACTCTATTGAAAGACATCAAGAAGTCCGGCATAGAGAGACATACTATATACCTGGCTTTGAAGTCTCAATTTCATAACATGTTTATCACCCTCAAATGATCTAAAGATTGAGTACAGTAACATAAAATCTCAATATGGTACTTTATTCGACAATCTGATTCTAAAGTTTATACAAATGAACAAGCGCTATGGAAAACAATTTAGCAGTTCTAAAAGTTGAATGTAGAATAACCATCTGACCCAGGAATTCCACTCCTAGGTACCCAAAAGAATAAAAAATAGGGGCTCCGATACTTGTATGCCAATATTCATATCAGGACTATTCACAATACACAAAAGGTGGCAACAACCCAAGTGTCCCAACAACAGATGAACGGATAAACAAAATGTGGTATATGCATACAGTGTAATCGTATTCACCATAAAAAGGAAGGAAGTTCTGATACATACTGCAACACAGTGAACCTTGAAAATATTATGCTAAATAAAATAAGCCAGACTCAAAAAGACAAATATTGTATGATTCCATTTATATGAAATATCTAGGAAAATGCAAATACATAAAGACAGAATGATTAGAAGTTAGCAGGGACTGGGATAAGGAAGGAGGGAGAGTTTCTGTTTGGAGTAATGAGTTTTGGAACTAGATAGTGGTAACACTGCACAACATTGTGAATGTAATTAATGCCACTGAACTGTACACTAACCTGGTTAAAATGGCAAATTAAATGTTTTATATATTTTACTATTATTGAAAAATAGTAAAGAAAATTCATACAAAAGAACAAAAGGCCCTAAATAACCAAAATATTCCTGAAGAACGAGAACAAGATAGGGTGGGGATGGGGCTTTTACCACCCAACATTTAGACTTCTAGTAAAGCTGTTGTAATTTAGATACTGAGGTTCTGTCACAAGAATAAATAATCAGACAAACTGCACAGAATAAAGAACTTAGAAACAGACCACACATACATGGAAACTGGATGTGTAACAGACTGAGTTTGCATGTTAGTAGGGAAAGAGGGGACTATTTAATATATGACATAAGAACAACTGGTTATCCACACTGAAAATATAATGAAATTGGATCCCTACCTTAAACCAACCAAATAAAAAATTCAGATTAAAAAAAAAAGATTTAAACATGGAAGGCAAAACCAAAAATCATTTAGAAGACAATACAGGAGACTTTACGATCTCCACACTGGGAAAGATTTCTAAAGATGCAGAAAGCACAAAGCATTAAGGAAAAGACAGAAATTACATAAAAATTAAAAACTTCCGTTGAACAAAGGATAATCATCAAGAAATTGCAAAGATAAGCTACAAACTGAGAAGACATATTCAACTCATATAACTATATAATTAAAGTATTCCTATAAATCAGTAAAAGACAACTCAATAGACAAATGAGCAAAAGACAGGAACCAGCATTTTTACAGAAGAGAAAACACAAATAGTTCATAAGGCTATGAAAATACACTCCGCTATAATCATGGAAAGTAAACAAAAAACACAATGAAATATCATGTCACACTCACTGGATTGGCAAAAACTTTAAGGCCAGATGGCATCAAATGTTGTCAAGGATGTGGAGCAAGGAGGGGGCTGGTGGTAGTGTAGATTGACACAAATATTTTGGCAACACTGACATTCCCAAGTAAATTTGGAGATGTGTGCAACAGGCAACCCAGCATTCCATTCCTTTGTATATGCCCTAGGGAGTGTACATGTCCTGCTGTGTGTATAATAGGAGACATGTTACCAAGAATGCTCACTGTAGCATTGCTTACAATCCAAAAAAACCCTGAAGCATTCAAATATTCATCAATAGTGGAATAGATAAGGAAATTGCCGTAAATTCACACAATAGAATATTATACAGGACACACATCAAATGAATGCATCCAGGGATGATTTTCAAAATATTTAATAACTGGACAGCACAGAAACTGACCAAACAGAATAAACACCAAGTAAACACAGGTACAGCCATGCAAGTGCACACCAGCTGAATACAAGTAATGTGTGAATCTAAAAAACATAATGTTAACTAAAAGAATTAAGTCATGAAAGAAAACACATGCTCTGATTCAAAAACCAAATAATATATTGTTTAGAGACAGATGCATGTGTGATAAAACTATAAAGAAAATAGTGATTAATAAGAAATCAAGTTTACTGAGCTCTGACCACCACAGCAACAGTCAGCTCTACCCACCACCAGAGCCTCCCATCAAGCCTCTTAGATAGCCTCAACCACCAGAGGGCAGACAGCAGAAGCAAGAAAAACTACAATCCTGCAGCCTGTGGAACAAAAACCACATTCACAGAAAGAGAGACAAGATGAAAAGGCAGAGGGCTATATACCAGATGAAAGAACAAGATAAAACCCCAGAAAAACAACTAAATGAAGTGGAGATAGGCAACCTTCCAGAAAAAGAATTCAGAATAATGATAGTGAAGATGATCCAGGACCTCGGAAAAAGAATGGAGGCAAAGATCGAGAAGATGCAAGAAATGTTTAACAAAGACCTAGAAGAATTAAAGAACAAACAAACAGAGATGAACAATACAATAACTGAAATGAAAACTACACTAGAAGGAATCAATAGCAGAATAACTGAGGCAGAAGAACGGATAAGTGACCTGGAAGACAGAATGGTGGAATTCAATGCTGCGGAACAGACTAAAGAAAAAAGAATGAAAAGAAATGAAGACAGCCTGAGAGACCTCTGGGACAACATCAAATGCAACAACATTCGCATTACAGGGGTCCCAGAAGGAGAAGAGAGAGAGAAAGGACCAGAGAAAATATTTGAAGAGATTATAGACGAAAACTTCCCTAACATGGGAAAGGAAATAGCTACCCAAGTCCAGGAAGCCAAGCGAGTCCCATACAGGATAAACCCAAGGAGAAACACGCCGAGACACATAGTAATCAAATTGGCAAAAATTAAAGACAAAGAAAAATTATTGAAAGCAGCAAGGGAAAAATGACAAATAACATACAAGGGAACTCCCATAAGGTTAACAGCTGATTTCTCAGCAGAAACTCTACAAGCCAGAAGGGAGTGGCATGATATACTTAAAGTGATGAAAGCGAAGAACCTACAACCAAGATTACTCTACCCGGCAAGGATCTCATTTAGATTTGATGGAGAAATCAAAAGCTTTACAGACAAGCAAAAGCTAAGAGAATTCAGCACCACCAAACCAGCTCTACAACAAATGCTAAAGGAACTTCTCTAAGTGGGAAACACAAGAGAAGAAAAGGTCCTACAAAAACAAACCCAAAACAATTAAGAAAACGGTCATAGGAACATACATATCGATAATTACCTTAAACGTGAATGGATTAAATGCTCCAACCAAAAGACACAGGCTTGCTGAATGGATACAAAAACAAGACCCATATATATGCTGTCTACAAGAGACCCACTTCAGACCTAGGGACACATACAGACTGAAAGTGAGGGGATGGAAAAAGATATTCCATGCAAATGGAAATCAAAAGAAAGCTGGAGTAGCTATACTCGTATCAGAAAAAATAGACTTTAAAATAAAGAATGTTACAAGAGACAAGGAAGGACACTACATAATGATGAAGGGATCAATCCAAGAAGAAGATATAACAATTATAAATATATATATGCACCCAACATAGGAGCACCTGAATACATAAGGCAACTGCTAACAGCTATAAAAGAGGAAATCGACAGTAACACAATAATAGTGGGGGACTTTAACACCTCACTTACACCAATGGACAGATCATCCAAAATGAAAATAAATAAGGAAACAGAAGCTTTAAATGACACAACAGACCAGAGAGATTTAATTGATATTTATAGGACATTCCATCCAAAAACAGCAGATTACACCTTCTTCTCAAGTGCGCATGGAACATTCTCCAGGATAGATCACATCTTGGGTCACAAATCAAGCCTCAGTAAATTTAAGAAAATTGAAATCATATCAAGCATCTTTTCTGACCACAACGCGATGAGATTAGAAATGAATTACAGGGAAAAAAACGTAAAACACACAAACACATGGAGGCTAAACGTTACTAAATAACCAAGAGATCACTGAAGAAATCAAAGAGGAAATGAAAAAATACCTCGAGACAAATGACAATGAAAACACGACGACCCAAAACCTATGGGATGCAGCAAAAGCAGTTCTAAGAGGGAAGTTTATAGCTATACAAGCTTACCGAAAGAAACAAGAAAAATCTCAAGTAAACAATCTAACCTTACACCTAAAGGAACTAGAGAAAGAAGAACAAACAAAACCCAAAGTTAGCAGAAGGAAAGAAATCATAAAGATCAGAGCAGAAATAAATGAAATAGAAACAAAGAAAACAATAGCAAAGATCAATAAAACTAAAAGCTGGTTCATTGAGAAGATAAACAAAATTGATAAGCCATTAGCCAGACTCATCAAGAAAAAGAGGGAGAGGACTCAAATCAATAAAATTAGAAATGAAAAAGGAGAAGTTACAACAGACACTGCAGAAATACAAAACATCCTAAGAGACTACTACAAGCAACTTTATGCCAATAAAATGGACAACCTGGAAGAAATGGACAGATTCTTAGAAAGGTATAACCTTCCAAGACTGAACCAGGAAGAAACAGAAAATATGAACAGACCAATCACAAGCAATGAAATTGAAACTGTGATTAAAAATCTTCCAACAAACAAAAGTCCAGGACCAGATGGCTTCACAGGTGAATTCTATCAAACATTTAGAGAAGAGCTAACACCCATCCTTCTCAAACTCTTCCGAAAAATTGCAGAGGAAGGAACACTCTCAAACTCATTCTATGAGGCCACCATCACCCCGATACCAAAACCAGACAAAGATACTACAAAAAAAGAAAATTACAGACCAATATCACTGATGAATATAGATGCAAAAATCCTCAACAAAATACTAGCAAACAGAATCCAACAGCACATTAAAAGGATCGTACACCACGATCAAGTGGGATTTATCCCAGGGATGCAAGGATTCTTCAATATACGCAAATCAATCAATGTGATACACCATATTAACAAATTGAAGAAAAAAAACCATATGATCATCTCAATAGATGCAGAAAAAGCTTTTGACAAAATTCAACACCCATTTATGATAAAAACTCTCCAGAAAGTGGGCATAGAGGGAACCTACCTCAACATAATAAAGGCCATATATGACAAACCCACAGCAAACATCATTCTCAATGGTGAAAAACTGAAAGCATCTCCTCTAAGATCAGGAACGAGACAAGGATGTCCACTCTCACCACTATTATTCAACATAGTTCTGGAAGTCCTAGCCACGGCAATCAGAGAAGAAAAAGAAATAAAAGGAATACAAATTGGAAAAGAAGAAGTAAAACTGTCACTGTTTGCAGATGACATGATACTATACATAGAGAATCCTAAAAATGCCACCAGAAAACTACTAGAGCTAATCAATGAATTTGGTAAAGTTGCAGGATACAAAATTAATGCACAGAAATCTCTTGCATTCCTACACACTAATGATGAAAAATCTGAAAGAGAAATTATGGAAACACTCCCATTTACCATTGCAACAAAAAGAATAAAATACCTAGGAATAAACCTACCTGGGGAGACAAAAGACCTGTATGCAGAAAACTATAAGACACTGAGGAAAGAAATTAAAGATGATACCAACAGATGGAGAGATATACCATGTTCTTGGATTGGAAGAATCAATATTGTGAAAATGACTATACTACCCAAAGCAATCTACAGATTCAATGCAATCCCTATCAAATTACCAATGGCATTTTTTACGGAACTAGAACAAATCATCTTAAAATTTGTGTGGCGACACAAAAGACCCCGAATAGCCAAAGCAGTCTGGAGGGGAAAAAAACGCAGCTGGAGGAATCAGACTCCCTGACTTCAGACTATACTACAAAGCTACAGTAATCAAGACAATATGGTACTGGCACAAAAACAGAAACATAGATCAATGGTACAAGATAGAAAGCCCAAAGATAAACCCACGCACCTATGGTCAACTAATCTATGACAAAGGAGGCAAAGATATACAATGGAGAAAAGACAGTCTCTTCAATAAGTGGTGCTGGGAAAACTGGACAGCTACATGTAAAAGAATGAAATTAGAACACTCCCTAACACCATACACAAAAACAAACTCAAAATGGATTCGAGACCTAAATGTAAGACCGGACACTATAAAACTCTTAGTGGAAAACATAGGAAGAACACTCTTTGACATCAATCACAGCAAGATCTTTTTTGATCCACCTCCTAGAGTAATGGAAATAAAAACAAAAATAAACAAATGGGACCTAATGAAACTTCAAAGCTTTTGCACAGCAAAGGAAACCATAAACAAGACGAAAAGACAACCCTGAGAATGGGAGAAAATATTTGCAAACGAATCAACGGACAAAGGATTAATCTCCAAAATATATAAACAGCTCATTCAGCTCAATATTAAAGAAACAAACAACCCAATCCAAAAATGGGCAGAAGACCTAAATAGACATTTCTCCAAAGAAGACATACAGATGGCCAAGAAGCACATGAAAAGCTGCTCAACGTCACTAATTATTAGAGAAATGCAAATCAAAACTACAATGAGGTATCCCCTCACACCAGTTAGAATGGGCATCATCAGAAAATCTACAAACAACAAATGCTGGAGAGGGTGTGGAGAAAAGGGAACCCTCTTGCACTGTTGGTGGGAATGTAAATTGATACAGCCACTATAGAGAACAGTATGGAGGTTCCTTAAAAAACTAAAAGTAGATTTACCATATGATCCAGCAATCCCACTAGTGGGCGTATACCCAGAGAAAACCATAATTCAAAAAGACACATGCACCCCAATGTTCATTGCAGCACTATTTACAGTAGCTAGGTCATGGAAGCAACCTAAATGCCCGTCGACAGACGAATGGATAAAGAAGATATGGTACATATATACAATGGAATATTACTCAGCCATAAAAAGGAACGAAATTGAGTCATTTGTTGAGACGTGGATGGATCTAGAGACTGTCATACAGAGTGAAGTAAGTCAGAAAGAGAAAAACAGATATCGTATATTAACTCATGTATGTGGAACCTAGAAAAATGGTACAGATGAACCGGTTTGCAGGGCAGAAGTTGAGACACAGATGTAGAGAACAAACGTATGGACACCAAGGGGGGAAAACTGCTGTGGGGTAGGGATGGTGGTGTGCTGAATTGGGCGATTGGTATTGATATGTATACAGTGATGTGTATAAAACTGATGACTGATTAAAAATAATAATAATTTAAAAAAAAGAAATCAAGATAGTGGTACCCTGTGAGGGTGGGAGGAAAAATATAATCAGTGAAGGATAAACAGGAAGCTTCTAAGGTACTGATTCTAGCTGATTTTTTAATCTGGAAGTTAAACACGACAGTTATTTTACATACTCTTTTGTACATACATTTCAAATTTTAAAATTAAAGAATAAAACTTTAAGAAATGAATATTAGGTAGCTCACGGAATCATCAAGGAAGCTGGAGGACCAGCCTCTGATCTATGTGGAGAGGAGCAAGGCCTGAAACCCTTCCAGAGAACCAGTCTGATGCACGAACTGCCCCAGTCACTGGTGAGCATCAAACTGCAGCTTGTAGCACTGCCTTTTATGCCAGGGACCTTATCTTCCTACAACTTCTACTGCTCGCTAAGAATCCTCTTTAGGTCTTGATTTTTACAGGTTTATTCCTGAGCCCAAATCTAGCACACATACATCTAACAAACAGCATCTAAGTTACTTGCTCACAACCTAGCTGCAAGGGAAGCTGAAAAATACCTGGCACTCAGGTTCTTTTATATTGGGCACCTACCATGAGCCATGCCCAATTCTGGACACTGGAGACACAATAGGGAACAAAATCCCCATCTTTATAGAATATACATTCTATGAAGGTAGGTAGGAGGTACTCAGACAACTAAAATAAATACTCCAACAAGACTCGCTTAGTGGGGGGTACTACAAGAGGAAGGGGATTCAAATGCTGGGCATCTGAAAAGAATAAATGTCTTCCACATAATATGGATGGTCTGTGTCACCATCTATGAATATATAAAGTGAACTATTAAGTTAAAGAAATACACACTTAAGGCTTTTAATACACATTGCTAAATTTCTCTTCAGAAAAGGTTACCAGGGCTTCCCCGGTGGCGCAGTGGTTGAGAATCTGTCTGCCAATGCAGGGGACACGGGTTCGAGCCCCGGTGTGGGAAGATCCCACATGCCGCGGAGCAACTGGGCCCGTGAGCCACACCTACTGAGCCTGCGCGTCTGGAGCCTGTGCTCCGCAACAAGAGAGGCCGCGATAGTGAGAAGCCCGCGCACCACGATGAAGAGTGGCCCCCGCTTGCTGCAACTAGAGGAAGCCCTCGCACAGAAACGAAGACCCAACACAGCCATAAATAAATAAAAATAAATAAATTTTAAAAACCTGTGGGTTGGTTGTTCTTTAAAAAAAAAAAAAAAAAAAGGTTACCAGTGCATGAGTAATTCATTTCCCCATGCTCTTCTCAAAAATTCTTTTTAATATTTGTAAATTGGAAAAGAGAAAATTCATTATTTTCAGCTGGGTTTCTTTGATTCATATTCTATTTTTATTTCTTCTTTTGTAAACTGCTGTGCATATCCATTGCTCATTTTTCAAGGGAAATATTCATCTTTAATTTTACAGGACCTTTGTCTATCATAAATGTTGCAAATACCTTCCCCAGTTTGTCATTTGCCTTCTTATTTTATGATGTTTAAAAAGCACAGATTTTAATTTTTTAAAACTTTGATCTTGACTGCTCTAAGATGATTAAGCAATTTTCACTTACATTAAAAAAATTTTTGGTCTACCAATCTTTTTCCCTTATAGTTTTTTTCCCAATTCAGTTTTTCTTTTCCCAACTCAAGATTTTACAAAAGTCACATATTTTATTTGGTATCATATAGCTTAACTTCTCTACATTTGTCAATCCTAAAACTCCACTATCATTTTCCTCCAGCTGTCCCAGGACCATTTATTGAATAAGCAATTGTTTTTCCAGAATTGAAATGCTACCTTTTATATACAAAATACTCTTATATGCTTGGCTGTTTATGTTATTTCTTCTCCACTCCATCATGCTTTCTCAACGTGCATCAGGACCACTGATTTAAAAGTATCATAATATGTTTTAATATCTGGTAGTATAAACCTTCATTCTTTTCAGACATTTTCTAAATTGATTCTTCTTCCCTTTAAGTCCTATTCAAAACAGAAATATATAGTTAAACATATTCAGCTGCTAGTTTCTATAAGGAAAAGTTTAGGGCAAAATGTATTAATATCAATTGTGTTAGGGAAATAAAACTGTTCATATGATTAAACAGTAAGAAGAAAGCATATCATCTGTAAGGATGCTAAAACACTGTGCTTCTCCAAAATTTGGAAAAAACTACTCACAACTTTTAAATGCTCCTAGTTGCAATACTAAAGTTTGTATGAATTTCAGTAATGTCGAAAGGACATGGAAGAACTAGGAGCAAGAGAATATTCTGGCCCCAATTATAATTTACTACTTACTTTTTTCAGCTTTGCTGCTCTTACCTCTAGAGGCAGGGCTGTTTTCAGATACAATGCCCTTTAGAAAATGCTCAACGATAGAGTAATAAGTAATTTAGACAGATATATGTTGGTCATTCAAGTTTTAGGATATACATGTGTCAATTTTAACACACATTGTGTTAATGAGGAGGAAAATTGTGCTTGGAACATACAATCTGGAATCATCTGACCATTATTCTTAACTGCTGACTACTGGATTACCTCCAGATTCCAGGGCCTTTTAGCTGTTCAGAAGGATCTGAATAAAACAATTGTGGGAAGGATTCTATTTTTTCTCACGATATGCCATGTCTTCTTTTCTGCCTCCTACTCTCCCTTTCCTTCCGCTTATGCCTTAGACATATTTTAAGCGCTGACAACCCCTGGAATTTAAAAAGTAGTAGACTTGATCTAAATCTGTGTGGTACTTTCCAGGGTGGTTCATAGAGCATTTACTCATTGGATCAATCAGTAGTAGGAAGTATTTCTATTCACTGACTGCCACCTGAAGACCTGAAATCTTATCAATTACACAATTTTCAAGATTAAAATGAGATATAAAAAATTCAGACATTTCAGTTATGGGCCCAACCGAAATCTATACTGTCACAAGATATAAGATATTACAGATTACTATTTTAAGTGAGATTTTTTTTTCATTTCACTTTTACAATATTAAGAATCAATATAGCAGATGAAGTTTGACACCTGTACATCTTCAAGTGGCAGAGCTCAAAAACAATCAAAATATTTCTTCTGCAAAAACCATCATTATATCTAGACTACTTTTTCATCAAGAACAAATGGTAGAAATATTAGACCTTAAGAGAGCATAGTCACCGAATTTATGTTTATCATAGAAAAAATAGCCTTTGGAAATCCAATATACCTATGTTGGAATCTGCTGCCCTTGAGGTCAAACGGTCATTCAAATTATTTACTCTTACTGATTCATCTTCCTTATTTTTAAAATGGGGACATTACTTACCTCACAAGATATGGTAAGGATTATACAAGATTAAGGATATGAGATTTCCTAGCACATGCCACGTATAGTAGGCACTCAAATGTGAGTTCTGATTTTCTCATCCTGATACTGAATCAAATTAAAAATAAACACACAAACAAAACAACAACAAAAACCAACTTGGATCTGAGAATCATTTAACATATACAGTATGTTCTTTATTTCAGTGAGTGGTTCAGTCATGTTACATCTGTCACATAATAGCATCGAGTCAGTCAGAAAAATGTAGGTTCTACATCCAGTAGAACTCCAGATGGCTCGCTTTTTTTTTTTTTTTTAATCTGTACACTAAATGGGTTGTTTTCCATCTTTAGAATCCTTGACTCTATTATCCTACGATTATAGAGACAAAACAAATACACATATTCAAACCTCCACTGTAGTAAGAATTTTAAAGCATAATACTCTTAAGTATATTGTTGCTAGTACAAGTCTGTTTTGAAACTCGAAAAAATTTCGTAATTATCCCTTGGTAAAGGCATGCCACTAAAAATTACTTAGAAACACGTAAATGCTTCAGTGATTTCGATATTTCGGATCGCGCCGCGGGAATAAGGAAATATTTACAAAATAATATAGCACGGCATCCTCGGTGGGCTTTTTTGAGTCTGCGCAAGCAGTTAAAAATGATCATCAATCGCGCAGTAACCGACTGAGTGCTGGGTAAGCCGGGTTATCGGCCAGCTGCGAGGACCGGGGGAACTGGAGAGTGGGAAGAGCCCCGGACTGGGGTTTGAAGGCTAGATTCCTAGTGGAAGCAACGGAGGCGCGGCGTCAAGCCCTGGCGCGGCGGGAGAGCGGCCGACGGCGGAGGGCCGGGCGGGGCGCGGGGGGCGCCGGGGGCGCCGGCCTGGGCCGCGGACCTGCCCCCGCGTCGGGGCCGGGTGTGGGCGGGTGCTCGGCGGCCACTCTGGCCGAGAAGCCGGGCGGGCTCCCGGCGCGAGTCCGCCCCGTCCCGCCTCTTCCCCTTACCACGTAGCCCCCCCACACGTAGAGGAAGTTTCCGTCCACCACTGCGCAGTGGCCGCTGCGCTCCTCGGCCACGCAGAACAGCTGCGAGTCCGCCATCCGCGCCGTCGCTGGGCCCAGCCGCTCGGCGCGCTGCAGCCCCCTACCCACGGAGCGGCCTTTCCTCCCGCCCGGCTCCTCCACGCACGAACGGAACGCGTCGAGGGTCGAGATTGGTGGGAAGGCGGCACCAGTGCGGCTGCGCCGTGCCGAAGCCCGCCCGGGAAGCCGAGCCTGGGGCGGCGTCGCCAGTTAGGGATGCTTGAGGTCTGAGTGGGCAGGGAGGTGCCTTGGCTTCCCCGCAACACTGCCACCCGCTGATTTCGTGTCCCTTGCGATTGTGTTGTGTGGGCGGAACAACCTGTGTACCTTATCCAGTGGCTCAGTGGACTTCTGGTCCATGGGCTTGATGCTGCTGTGACTTAAATCAATATGTTAATACATTAATGCTTTGTGAGGGTTTGCCTTTTCCATTCAACCTCTAGCAGAGATAGTTACCCAGAGAGAGAGAGAGAGAGAGAGAGAGAGGTCTTTAAATATATATGTAAAGATACATGTATATATATGTATATATATACATTTTTTTTTCAATTAAGAATTTTCTAAAACGTATGCCAGCAAACTACGGCCCTGCAGGCCAAATCTTTCCACTGCCTGCTTTTGTAGCACCCACAAGCTAAGAACAGTTCTACGTTTTTGAATGGTTGAAAAAAATTCAAAGAAGAATGATATTACTCATGAAAATGATAGAAATCCATATTTCAGCATCTGTACATAAAGTTTTATTGCCACACAACCACCCTAATTCGTTTAAGTATTGTCTATGGCAGCTGATGTAAGCCACAGAGTTGAGTAGACAGAGCTGAGTAGCTGCAACAAAGACCAGAAAGCTCCCACTGCCGAAAATATTTACTGTCTGGCCCCTTCCAGAAAAAGCTGGTTAACTCTTGCTATTAAATGATGTACTGAAGTAAAACTAGGGCCAGGAGGGAAGAAAATAATTATACCAGCGTCTATAAATGCACTTGTCCAGAGTTACCCTTTGAAGAGAACGTGGCTGCCCACCACTCAGACAAGTTAATTTATTCATTTATTTGGTATATATTTATTAAGTGCCTGCTTGCTGTAGATAGTTGGTATTGAGGCCCTGTTAAACACAAACGCTCAAGGAATCAAGTATAATTGATTCCTCAGAGCCTTGTAGTAGTAGATACTAAAGAAATACTAAATATGTAGATAATAAATATCTGTTGACTGAATGAATAAACAAAATGAATTTTAAGATGAATAAGACTTAGTTCTACCACAGGGACTTCAAAGTCCCGTTAGAGGGAAAGATGTAAAGAAATGCATGCAGTCAGTGTGGGATGAAAAGTGGCATAGTAGAAACGTGGACAAAATACAGCAGAAAAGTGGAAAGGAAATACACGATCTATTGGGCATGGGGGGCGCACAAAGGGAGACACAAGTTTTTCTTACAAGTTGTATAAATAGTTCCCTATGAGTGTAGAATGCTTGCAGGGAGCAGCCAAGAATAGTCAATCTTGAAGCCTTGTCATGCTAAAGAGTCTGAACTTTAACTGTAAGGCCAAAGGGTCTTAAGCAGGGGAGTAAATAATGTAACTTGATTATCAGAACTTTTACTTTGGATTGGCGGTGGGGTGTGGAGGCGATCAGGACTGAAGGCAGAAAAGCAGATGGCCCCCAGGACAGCTCTGGTGTAAAGTAGGTGCTCATAAATGGTAGTAGCAGTAGTAGTAACCCCTCTTGAGCACTGGCCTTGACCTCCATTTCCAGGGGTGAGGTGGGGTCCATCTCCAGATGGCACCCTGTGTCCCTAGCAATGACACGTTAGCTCTGGGGGTGCTGAGACCAGCTCTCGTTGTTGTTATTAACGTATGGAACCTGGTGGTCCTTTGTCCCAGAAACTCCCTTTCCACCTGCAGTGGAATGCCAAAGCCCTCTCCAAGATTTCTGTGAATTCTTAGGGCTATAATCTCATAGTCACCTCTGGCTTTAAACTCCTACTGCTACTGGAGCAATTCCATTTACAGGTTTATGGATCCTCTGCCCATGGAGCATGCTATTTCACATCACCCCAGACCTGAAACATAGAAGCACATTGTATTTTCTTTCAAAACCCACTCTTAAAGGTCATTTGTACTTCTACTAAATTTTACTGAAGTAAAAGGTAAAAGTAAAAAGATGACAGAGAAGGGGTTTATATCACAGAAAGAAAATAATTTCAAATAGAACATGATTACCCTCATTCCTAAAACCACATCAGCCACGTCACCATTCTGGCCTTGTCAGAGACAAACCAGTTCGGACACTAGTTAAGGAGGCAAGGATAGATTGTGTTCAGTAACAAACTATTGTGATGGGGAAGAGGATGCACTGTGAACTGAACTGAACTTTGTGGAAACTGAAGGCAGGAGACTTTTTAAAGCTTTCAGTGTACCGAGGGAAGGCACTGAGGGGTGCTGAAGAGGGTTGATCCCCGTGGCTAGGCCATCTGGGCTTGTTAATTGGAGCATATCCAGAGAAGAAACAAACTTCTTCTATCTTTATGACTGGTGGAAGTGATGCAAGTTAAAGCAAGGCACCCAGTAAAATTAGGCCTTTATCTTCCCACAGGGATGGGGAGCAAGAGTAAGAATTATCTCCCTATATGTTTGCATTTCAAAGAGCTCTCAGATGCTTGGAGAAACAGTTGGTAGATTTACACCTCAAAGGCAGAGAAAGGATTTATAATTGCAAGCTTTCTAAAGTAACTGCTGTAAGGGGGTGGGGGGTGGGAGGGAGGGTTCAGGGGCCTATCTGCCAATCACCAGGTTTGGGGCTGGAACAAACAATAACTTCTCTTGGCAGCCTTGAGCTTTTTCAGGCAGGCACTCTAAGGGGCACTGGAGTCATTCTAGGGGTGTGGCCTTGAGCTGTTAGAAACTATGCTAGTGCTTGTTCAAGTCTCTTAGTATGGCAGGGGCGCGGGGTCTGGACGAAATCATTTGTGCCAAGAGTCTGCAGTTTTTACAAGTTAAGGTTGAGGCTTAGCTGAGAATAGAGCTCAGAGGAGCTTGACTAGAGCTTGGTCAAGAAGAGAGTCTTGATCACCTTTCCGCTGGCCTTCTCTCCTTAGGCCCTAGCCTCAGGACATTCTGCTGACTCCTCTCTACATTCTCCCCTCCAGGACTGTCCCCCAGGAGTAGCATTCCTTTTAACATATGCAAAAATCAGCTCAAAATGCATTAAAGACTTAAACATAAGACCTGAAGCCCTAAAACTCCTAGAAGAAAACAGGGGGAAAGCTCCTTGACATTGGTCTTGGCAGTGATTTTTTTTGGAGATGACACCAAAAGCATAGGCAACAGAAGCAAAAATAAACACATGGGACTACCTCAAACTAAAAAGCTTCTGCACAGCAAAGGAAACAATCAACAAAATGAAAAGGCAACCTACAGAATGGTAGAAAATATTTCCCAATAATATATCCAGTGAAGGTTAATATCTTAAATATATAAGGAATTCATAAAACTCAGTAGAGAAAAAAAAAGATTAAAAAATGAGCAAAGGACCTGAACGGACATTTTCCCTAAAAAAACATACAAATGGCCAACAGGTACATGATGTATTATACCAACATGTACATCACTAATCATCAGGGAAATGCAAATCAAAACCACAATGAGATATTGTGTCACACCTAGTAAGATGGCTGTTGTCAAAAAGTCAAATATAATAAGTGCTGGCAAGGATGTGGAGAAAAGGGAACCCTGTACACTGTTGGTGGGAATGTAAACTGGTGCAGCCACTATGGAAAACAATATAGATGTTCTTTAAAAAATTAAAAATAGAACTACCATATAATCTAGCAATCCCATTTCTGGGTATATATCCAAAGGAAAAAAATCACTCTCTCCAAGAGATATCTGTACTCCCATGTTCATTGCAGCATTATTCACAATAGTTAATACATGGAAACAAACTAAGTGTTTGTCAGTGGATGGATGGATAAAGAAAATGTGGTATACATATACAATGGAATATTATTCAGCCTTAAAAAAGAAGGAATTCCTGACACTTGTGTCAACATGAATGAATCTGGAGGACATTATGCTAATTGAAATAAGCCAGATACAGAAAGGCACATGTTGCATGATCTCACTTATTTAATTAATTAATTTATTTATTGGACATGCTGCATGGCATGTGGGATCTCAGTTCCCCGACCAGGGATTGAACCCACACCCTCTGTAGTGGAAGTGTAGAGGCTTAACCGCTGGACCACCAGGGAAGTCCCTGCATGATCTGACTTAAATGTGGGATCTAAAAATGTCCAATTCGTAGAAACAGAGAGTAGAATGGTGGTTATCAGTGGCTGAGGGGTGGGAGAAATGTGGAGATGTTGGTCAAGGGTACAAACTTTCAGTAATAGAATGAATAAATACTAGAGACGCAATGTATTACAAGTGACTATAGCTAATAATAATGTATTGTATTCTTGAAATTTTCTAAGAGAACAGATCTTAAGTGTTTTCACCACACACACACAAAATGGTAACTATGTGAGGTGATGAATATGCTAATTAGCTTGATTGTGGTAATCATTTCACAATGTAAACATATATCAAAACATCACATGTGCACCTTAAATACTTACCATTTTTATTTGCCAATCGTTCTTCATAATGTTGAAAAAAAAGAAACCAGATGCGGGACTTCCCTGGTGGCACAGTGGTTAAGACTCTGCACTCCCGATGCAGGGGGACTGGGTTTGATCCCTGGTCAGGGAACTAGATCCCATATGCATGCCACAACTAAGAGTTCACATGCCACAACTAAGGAGTCCCCCTGCCACAACTAAGGAGCCCGCCTGCCAAAACTAAGACCCAGCACAACCAAATAAATAAATAAATAAATATTTAAAAAAAAAAGAAACCAGACACAAAAGAATACCTGCTATATAATTTCATTTATATGAAATTCAAGATATACAAAACTAATTTATGGTGATAGAAAGCAGAAGAGTAGTTGTTTGGGGGTAGGGAGAGGGGATTTATGGAACTGAGTACAAGGAAATATTCTGGGTGATGGAAATTTTCTATATCATGATTAGGGTGGTAATTACATAGGTTTATAGATTTATTGAAACTCACATGTATTCTTTATGTATGTGCAATGTAAATTATGCCTCAATAAAAAAATACATATATTTAAAGTTATCACTGTATCATTTGCTTGTTACTAGTAACACTGGCACTGTATTTTTGAAATGACCCACTTGTCCTCCTGGACCTTAAAGTCTGGTGGGGGCTACAGACCAGCAAACAGACAACTACCATGCTCTGCAGTAAGTGTAATGATAGCAAAAGTCCAGGGCACCTTGGGGCTACATAAGAGGGCCCCTAACTCAGATCTGGGAGAGTCAGGGAAGGTTCCCAAGAGAAAGTAAAGTCTAAGCTAAGAACTGAAGGATGAATGGAAGTTGTTTAGGCAAATGGAGGGGAAGAGGAAGGGGAGCGTTCCTGGCAGATGGAACGAGAGAGGAAGAAAGAGATGGCTTGTTCACTTTATCCTAATATGAGATTTGGAAACGTTTTAAGTAGGGAGGTGACATAATAAGAATTATGTTTTAGAAAGCTTATTCCGATGGCAAGGTTGGAGACAAAGAGACCCGTTGGCAGGTCAGTCCCTGCTGCTAGAGAGGCTGATAACCTAGTAAGGCCCCTAGCCATAGAGATAGAAATGGTCAGGTCTGAGAGATACTTAAAAGGTAGAACCAAAGGGACTTGGCTGATTGGTTTATGGAGAATGAAGGAGAGGGAGGTGTCAAGGATGCTGCCTAGTTTACTAGCATAGTCACTGCGTGGAAGGGGTAGAGTCCTTCACCAGGGTAGTGAACTTGGGAGGAGGAGCAGATTTTGGAGGGATGATGGTAAGTTCATTTGGGCACATATTGAGTTGAATTAGAAGCTTGAGAAAATATGTATTTTGGAGTCATCAGCATTTAGTTTTCATTGAAGTATTAGGACTTTATGGCCAGGTGAAGGAGTCATAGGGAAAAGAAATTGAAAATTTATGGGAGAAAAAGGAATCATTGTCAGATTGTGAGAGGAAGCTGGGAAATTGGGATAGATTCTTTTATCTTCAATTTCTTAACATGAAAAACATTAAACATAAAGAAAAGTTGAAAAAAATAGTTCAAGGAATACCTGTGTACTCTCCATTTAAGTTTAATAATTGTTAATATTTCCATAATAGCTTTATATTTGTTTACATGTGTATGTCTACATTTTCCATTTTGCTGAATTATTTGAAAGTTACACTTCAGCATTCATTTCCTAAAAATAGGGACATTCATATATATAACTACAATATCATTATCACACTTAAGTAATAATTAACAGTTATTACTTAATATAATTTAATATCCAATCCATATTCAAGATTCCCAAATTTCATTGGGAATAAATAAATAAAAAACATTTATCATCTCACACAGTTTTTGTAGGTTGGGAATTTAGGAACAGCCTGGCTGGGTGATTCAGTCTCGTCTCTCTGAGGTTGCAGTCAAGATACTGGAGAGAGTTGTAGTCATCTGAAGACTTCACTAGGGCTGGAAGATCTGCTTCTGAAATTGTTCACAGTTGCTGGCATGTGGATGGCAAGTTGGTGCTGGCTATTGCAGGAGGCCTTGATTTCTTAACACATGGACCTTTCCAAGAGCTGCTTGAGGGCAGCTGGTTTCCCCCAAGAGAATCTTGGGTGATTTTGCTATTTAAAATGGACTCCAAGCATGGTGATGAAGTGCTTTCTAGTGTTCCAAAGCATAAGAAGTCTGTCATGTGCTTCAGGGAGAAAACACATGTGTTAGATAAGCTTCCTTCAGGCATGAATTATAGTGCTGCTGACTCTGAGTTCGATGTTAATGAATCAACAATATATATTAAAGATGTCTTTAAACAGAAACACACATAAAGCAAGGTTATGTATGGATCAGTTGATGAAAATGCTGTGATCAGAGGCTCAGAGGAGCCTTACCCCTTACCCTAGGAGCAATGACTGAGTATTTGTTAATTCAGTGTTGGTGGTGACTGTCTAGAACGTAATCACCTTGAATAATGAGAATCAACTGTTTATTTATCCATATTTATTTCCTCTCCTTTCTTACATAAAAGTTCAAATTTTCATTGCAGTTTTTTGTCATTGGAATGTATTTTGGGAGCAGGCGACAATCACTGCCTCTGCCCACCCCCCCGCAGGAACATGTACCAGCTGCCATACCTGCACAACCCCTATCAAGGGGATAATGGCCAGCACACACTTAGGAAAGAGGTGGAAAGCATCCAAACTAAAAGCAGCCCTAGGGCCAAAAATATTAAACCAATACAAGCTGTACAAGGATGCTCCTGCAAATAAATAGCCTTCCAAGACTACAGTAGATAATTGCTTCTCCTAAATTCACAGAGTAAGAGAAATATAAGTAAAATGAGGAAGCAGAGGAACCACTCCCAGTTAAAAGATCAAGAGAATTCCCCTAAAGGAACAAACAATGAAACAGTCCTCTTCAGTCTAATAGACACCGAGTTCAAAAAGGAAGTAATGAAAATACTGAAGGAATTAAGAAAGCTTATCAACAGAAGTGCAGATTACTGTAAAAAGGAACTAGAAACTATAAGGAGGAGCCAAGAAAAATTAGGAAATTCATTTGCTGAGATGAAACCTGAACTAAAGACCATGAATAACAGAATGAATAATGCAGAAGAACGCATAAGTGATCTGGAAGACAGAATAATGGAAATCACCCAATCAGAACAGCAGACAGAAAGCCAAATAAAAAAAAAATTGAAAGCAATATAAGAGACCTTTGGGATATTATAAAGTATGCCAATCTACACATAATAGGGATCCCAGGAGAAGAAAGGGAAAAGGGGATTGAAAATGTAATTGCAGTGTATTTCACTGAAAATATACAGAGAGCTGTGTTCAAAAATCACTTTTTGGGGCTTCACTGGTGGTGCAGTGGTTAGGAATCCGCCTGCCAATGCAGGAGACACGGGTTCAAGCCCTGGTCTGGGAAGATCCCACATGCCATGGAGCAACTAAGCCCATGCGCCACAACTAATGAGCCTGCACTCTAGAGCCCGCGAGTCACAACTACTGAAGCCCGCGCGCCTAGAGCCGGTGCTCCGCAACAAGAGAAGCTACCGCAATGAGAAGCCCGCGCACCGCAACGAAGAGTAGCCCCCGCTCAACGCAACTAGAGAAAACCAGCGCACAGCAACAAAGACCCAATGCAGCCAAAAATAAATAAATAAAATACATTTAAAAAAAAAGAAGGGGACGGATTCCCCCCCCCCTTAATAAAAAAAAATCACTTTTCTCTGTGATGTTACGTTACCAATTCAATACATAGGTACATTGGTTTTGGTCTGCTTTCAGTTTTGTTTACTTTTTTCTTTTCTATTTTTTGAATATGAAAAACATATACATGGATTGACCGTTAAAAGTCTCACTACAAAGAAAGGTCTCACTTCTATCTTTATCCCTTCCAGCCATAAAGGTTAACCATTTTTTGGTGTGTCCAGTGTTACCTTTCAGAGGTTTTTAAAAATACAAATTCAAGTAAATAAATATGTATATATATTCTTATGTTCCCTCCTTTACCATATTTTGCTTTTTGTTGTTGTTGTTATCCGGATACCCTGCAGGTCACCGTGTATCAGTTCTTAGAAACCATCCTCACGTTTTATGAGACGGCGCGTTCACTTATAAGCACTCCACGGTTTTATTTAACTCACTGAAGCAACCGTTTTGAAGCTGGCAGATTAACAGCTCACTTGCTGCAATCAGACCGAGTTCAAATCCTGGCTCCCTCACTTACTTACAGAACGTTTCACCTTGAGTGAGCCATCTACCATCTTTGTGTCTCACTCCTCTAATCTGTAAAATGAGGATGTTGAAAAAACAGCACACAACTCATTAGGCTTTAGGAGCAATACATCAATTAATACATTAAAACGCTTATGATAGTACATGGTGCATAGGAAGCCCGCAACTTAAATAAAAAGCGGGGTGGGTGAGAATGATCGTGATGTGTAGCAGCTTCGAGTGAATGTCGGGGAAAACCCTGTGGTGACACAAAGCATTTCCAGGGCCTGTGTGAAGCAGAGAACATAAGTACACAAGGGCCCCGGGGTCCGGGAGGAGCCCGACCGGAGTCACGGAAGGTGGAGGGTAGCGATGAGAGTACTAAGTGTCTCAATGAAGCATTTGAGATAGGGAAGCACATTCCCAACCAGACACCAGGGAAGGACGCCCTCCCTCTTCAGTCTCCGAGCAACAGAGCAGTGCAGGGTCGTCTTCTTCTGTAGCCTAGTGGGCGCGGGACTGCAGCTCTCCAGGAGTGCGACACCGAAGTCTCCGCGCACGGAGGGAGGAGGAGCAGTGGCAGAGAGAACCGGCGCGTCTGGGGCGGGACCAGGACAGAGACGGGGCGGGGCGCGCCCGGGAAGGGGCGGGGCCGCAGCCGTGGCGCCAAAAAGCGAACATGGCGCCGGAGCGGCTGCGGAGCAGGGTGCTCTCTGCCTTCAAGCTGCGCGGCTTGCTGCTCCGGGGGTGAGTGGCCGGGCAGCGAGCGGGACAGGAGGGGAGGGCAAGGCCGCCGTGCGGGGCAGCGGGACGCGCCGCGCGCCAGGAGGGGGTTTGGCTTTAAAATGACAGAGACCTTGAAAGAGTTCTAAGAAACAAGGGGGACCTGGCGATGCCTTCTTAAGTTCCCCGACATTCGCGCGGAGTCGAAAAGTTTCTCCCGGAAGGGATGAGGGTCTCCTCCTGCACGTGCCAGACAGCCGCAGAAGCGGCTGTCGGTGTCGCAGCAGCGGTGTATTAGCACTGTGTCTGGGCGCCTCTCAGCCAGCTTAGTCTCTGCCTCCGCTATTTGGGAATCCTAACAGCGCTGCTCACGTGGTTACGGAGACAGCGAACGAGAGACCTGGGAAAGCCCATTGCATGTCGGTAGCTGTCAATTATGCTGTACAAACTGTGGGCCTTGCTAGCCTTCCCAATTTTGGATCACGTGTTATTCCCGAGAGAGAATTCCTGGAGAGTTAAGAAGTGGGTAGTTTAAAGCATGTTCTTAAGTCTTCTGGGTTATTTTGGTTTGTTTGTTTGTTTAGATTTCCTTTAAAACTTCTGTGCTTCTCTGGCCATATCCGTGTTTTCTACGACTTGTAGAATGATCCTTTCCAAGATTTTTCTCATTAAATCTGCTTTTTTTATATATAAAGAATACAGTACTTACATATGTAAATACCTGCTGGACGGGATACACTTCTCTGTACCAGGTTTTGATTGCTCTTGTGTGTGTAGAGGTTTTTTTGTTTGTTTTTGTAATAAGTTTCATGGGACTTTTACCTTACTTTTGGGTTAGTGGTGAACAGGTGCAAGAGTGGATAAGCTCTAGGAGACAATAATAAATTTTGTTCAGTTGATTCCCCACATTTTGAAAATACGACCAATTGATCAGTTAATTTTTCATTATTTTCACTTAGAATTTGACCTACTATTGAGCTGTCATTCATTAATTCAGTCAGAAATACACTGAAATCTATTAGCTGCAAAGTACTGCTGGGGCAAGGGAGTAGGAGAGGGTAAGACAATGCGGAGGTTGGGGGACAGATAGTGTATTAATATCTATTGCTGCATAATGAATTACCCCCAAACTTAGAAGTTTAAAACAGCAGGCACTTATATTCTCACATTTTCTGTGGGTCAGGAATTCAGGTAGGCTTAGCTGGGTCCTTAGCTTCAGGGTGTCTCGCAAGGCTGCAGTCCGGATGGGGTCATCTCAGAGTCAATTGGGCAGGATTTGCTTCCAAGTTCATTCAGTGATTGGCAGGATTCAGTTCATCCAAGATTGTTGGACTGAGGGCTTCGGTCCTTGCTGGCTGTTGGGCCTGCCCAGCATGGCAGCTTACTTCATCAAAGCTAGCAAGAGAGTCTGCTAGTAAATGGAAGTCACAGTCTTTTGTAACCTAAGCAAGAAAGTGACATCTTCCCGCTTTAAAATTTTTATTTTTAAAACTACAATATAGTAAAATATTCCATCGCTTTTGCTATATTCTATGGTTAGAAGCAAGTCACTAGGTCCAACGCACACTCAAGGGGAGGCGATTGCACAAGGATGTGAATACCAGGAGGTGTGGATTATTAGGGGTCATCTTAGAAGTCTGTCTACCATGGATATTAAATAATTCACAATTATTTAATTTCAATTATGAAAAGGATCTGAGGAAGGAAGTGCTATGATAGCGTATAACCAGGTGTATAAACAGTTCTAGAGTCAAAGAAGGCTTCATTAAAGAATGGTTTAAAAAAAAAAAAGAATGGTTTGAGTTGAGTGTTAAAGGATGAGCAGGACTTGACTAGGTGAAGAGTGGGCGGGGGGATGACCATATAAAGACCCTGAGGCAGGAGAGCACCAGGAAAGCCAGAGACACTGGGTGAGACTAGTGAGATTTGGCGGGAGCCAGATCCTGTATGACTTTGGTCTATGCTAAGAGCTCTCCCAAGATTCACCTAATACGTGTGTGATTTTAGGGACTCAATCAGCAAGTATTTGTGGACCACCTTCAGTGTGCTTAGCACTCCGCCAAAGGATGACACAGTTCCCCTTCTCAAGGAGCATCATGTAAAATAAATTGGAGGGATGTGACACCCACACATGAAACAATAAGCAACCCAAGATATAGAACAGTTAGTGCGATGACTGTAACAATAATATGGATGCAAAGTGTAAAGTTGTGGTCTACAAATAAAGAATGGCATGGAATTAGTAAATTGTTTAAGTAGACAGTGTTTATTCTGAGTATTATTGGTATTTAAATCAGGAATTCATGTGATTTTTAAAAAAATTTTCAGCTTTATTGATTTTTGAGGGGTGAGAGGGATTCATGTGATTTTAGTGAGTGTTATTACTTCTGTGACTATATTCGAATGTCAGAGTTTTTTCTAGCCTAATTTTTTTCTTATCTTACAGTTGAGAACTGATGAAATTACTGGAACTTAAGCAAATGCATTCTCAAATTAATAAATATGTATTTAGGTGTCTGTTATGTTCAGAACATTGAAGCAGACTGAGTTTGTTAATGTCAGGTAATAAATAGTACAAGGCTAATGTGATACAGCAGATCTAAGGTATCTATAAGTGAGATTTTTTTTAACAATTTCAGAAGGAAAGGGAGACTGCAGCAGGTAGAGCTGGTCTAGGAAGGCTTCCTAGAAGAAGGATGTGATTTGGGGCTTTAAGAACAGTTATGTTGGCAGGGGATAGGAGGAAGAATTTGTTCAGAAAGCACAGGAAAGGAGAGTACTGCTTGCAGGGAGGAGTGAGTGGATCTTAATTTCAATGCTTGATTGATGAGTGTTTGCCAGATTTTGGCATAAAACTTTTAACCTTAATTACCAATCTCTCTTATCAGTGAAGCTATTAAGTACCTCACAGAAGCTCTTCAGTCTATCAGTGAAGTAGAGCTTGAAGATGCACTGGAAAAGATCATCGATGCAGTTGAAAAGCAACCCTGTAAGTAACATTTTCTGACAGCTCTTAAATTGTTCATATAGTTCTACATCCTCAGTTAGATTTATAGATTTAAGTTGAAGTTGAGGACTCAGTATTGAATGTCCCGGTGGTATGAGACATACTCCTGGTAGCACTTCTTGCCAAGGAGTAACCTCTAGTTCTGTTGGAACCTTGGGGCATTCCCAGAGACTCTTTTACAGTTCTTCCCCTTTGTGAATTCCCCTCTGATTCCTTTATGGTCACTTTTTTCTCTCTGCCTATTACTTTGTCTTATTTAAGTTAGGTACTCTTAAATGTTTGAGGGGGAAAAAATGAGTAAGTAAGCAAGAATAACTTTCCCTTCCTGCTTCAGCCTTTCTTAAGGGATCTTTTTGTTAAATACTTAGCCTTTCACCATAAGCATGGGCCTACAAAAGAGAAATGCTCTTCTAGAAAAAAAATGTCCAGTTTCTAGAGCACTGAAGGAGAGAAGTGGGTGTAGCTTGCTCTGATATGTTGTATGGATGCTAGTTTCTTCAGTTAAACAGGAGGAAACACTTTCTGTAATAGAGGAGAAATTGCTATTATATCTCATTTTCACTTTTCTAAAGGCAGAATTTTAAATATACCTTTGCTTTAAAAATTTCCTTACAGTTGGAAATTTAGAAAATGATTAAATTTAGAAAATTAGTATACATTAATTTAAGATGGTACATGGTATTTTGCCTGAGAACATACCACAGTGGTTAAGGGCACCCAGTCTGGAATCAGGCTCGGGTTTGTATTGCTCTCTACTCCTTCCAATTATGTTCGTGAACTGGTTATTTGACCTCTTGGAGCTGCACTTTCCCCATCTGTAAGACATGGCTTATGAACAGCAGTCTTATAGGACATCTATCTAATAGTGCTTGTGAACTACTGAGCATGGTGCCACACGTTTACTAAGGGCTTGATAAGTGGTGGCTGTTATTGTTATTACTGTTACTATCATACCTACTGAAACATAGCAGTTGTGATGAAAAGTTATACTAATGTAACCATATTAAACCTAGGAGCTTACAGAAGCATTTGTATACCTGAATGTATATTATTTAACAATATTTAGAAAAGTAAGGCATTTGACTGTGTATTAAGGTACTGTAAGTGTATCTGAGCGTGGAAGATTAAGGTATTTGAAATACGGCTTTTGTTCTAACACTTTTTTCCTCCTAAAATCTATGTAATGAGAATCTTGGGATTAGTGTTTGCAGATTATTTTCAGGAAAAAAGCTGTGTTTGGAAAGAACTAATTTTTATGCCTGTTTTTAAAATTTAACTTTGAACTTCCCTTTTCAGTGTCATCAAACATGATCGAACGGTCCGTAGTGGAAGCAGCAGTCCAGGAATGCAGTCAGTCAGTAGATGAAACTGTGTATGTGGAAAAATTCACCTTTTCCCCATGTTGGAAGTGTTGTTGAGTGGTTATTTTAAATTATTTTCTTGGGGAAATACTCAGTGGTCACCTTTCTACAGTGGTTATTTCTTAGTTTTTTTTTAAAACCATATTTTATTTATTTATTTATTTTTGGCTGTGTTGGGTCTTCGTTTCTGTGCGAGGACTTTCTCTAGTTGCGGCAAGTGGGGGCCACTTTTCATCGCGGTGCGCGGGCCTCTCATTATCGCGGCCTCTCTTGTTGCGGAGCACAGGCTCCAGACGCACAGGCTCCGTAATTGTGGCTCACGGGCCCAGTTGCTCCACGGCATGTGGGATCTTCCCAGACCAGGGCTCGAACCCGTGTCCCCTGCATTGGCAGGCGGATTCTCAACCACTGCGCCACCAGGGAAGCCCCTAGTTTTTTTGTTTTTGTTTTTTTAAGTGATAGCTTACATTGTAAAACTCAGTATTAAATGACTCATCTTTACTATTTTTACCCTAGAATTTGAGATTTCGGTGTTGTTTGTACCATGACAAACTTTTGCCACTTACCCAACTGATTTGATTTAATATTCTATACGCTGCAGGTGGATTGAACTGATTATTCAGAGGTATAATTTACTTTTTTTCTTAGGAAAGTGCCGAGTCCTGAAAGTTCAGTGACTTAACTTGGGTCACATGGTGAACGGCAAAGGAGGGTAGAACCTCAGCTTTAGGACTTTTTACCCTGTCTCATGCTGTTAGAGCTTAGGAATTTATGTTGCAGTAATTTTTCTGGGTTTTATCTCCCTGAGATAAACCTCTTTCCTTTCCTCCTTTGAATATGATACTTCTTTCCAAATTCACAGGGTTTAACTGAAAGAAAAACATCTGGGAAAATGGATAGAGACAGTCTTAACTTTGACAGTTTTTTCCTATTTGGGGCAATGGAGATAATTGAAAGGAGTCATTACTCATTTTGGTTAGTAGTTTTAATCTTTTTCCGGTCAGAACTTATTAGAGCTGCTAAAAAATAGAGAAATTGAGGTATTTAAATTTTACCCTTGCCAACTTATTGTTTAAGATACTGGAGTACTTGCTCCTAAAGCCATCAATAGAAATTCAAAACGATTATATCAAAGTGTAAGGATTATAGTCCTAAAATAGGCATTAAAGTTACCTGTTGTTTCTGTCAAGCTATTCATATGCTACAGTCAGCCAATATAGTGGTTGAATAGGGACTGAATGGTAAATGATCTTTGCAACTCCAGTTGTCAGAAAGGCATTATATCATAGCACAAGGGAGAGGCTCTCATTTTTATAGATGAATAAGTAGCATGGTAAGTTAAATAACTTTCCAAGATTGACCCATTAGAAAATCATGGAGCTGTGTCTAGAATCAGGCTTACTTCAAGTTCACTGGTTCTCTGCTACTCTGTACTAGGTGCTACCAACAGACTAGCATGACATTTTTTTTGTCCGTTTTCATTTTGGGAAATAGATATAATTTTAGGGAAGATTCTTTAGGTTGGAATATTTATGCAATAGTGCTGTGAATTTTTTTTAACCTCATTCAAACATGGTTATGATATAAAAAGTATCTGAAGGTAAATTATTTTACGAATTATCCTTCTCTAACACTATAGGTGTCAAGGATGTGGGCAGAATTTGGGGGGTTCTTTTTCTGTTTTACATCTTTTCCTGGGTCGCTTTTGCATGATATTTTGGATTAAAAAATTGTTGGAAATGAATTATACCTTTTAATAATATTGTAGCTTATAAAAAGAGTACATATTAGGAGAGATTTCTTTAAGATGTGACTATTTTATATGTAAATGTTCTTTTTCAACAGATAACATTCTTAATTAGAAGTTGATTAAATTTTTTGTTTGCTTGAGAGTGGTGGCAGTGCTTTCTCATCTCTGAGAGGAAAATGCACAGGCTAAAAACTTTACCCCCATATTATTTTTGACACTGCAAGAAATTGTGTACATGATCTGTGAAAAGTATGTGTATATGACATAAGGTTATAATGCAAGTTTTCATGTTCACTTGGAATACTTATGTTTTAGTAAATCAGGTATGTTTTTGTGGGTTGTTTTTCAGAGAACATATTTTCAATATCATAGGAGCATTTGATATCCCACGCCTTGTGTACAATTCAGAAAGAAAAAAATTTCTTCCGTAAGTATGCCATCTATTGATGTTAAGCTAATTTCAAATGTACATTTTTTTTTGGAAGGTATATAGTCTCCTGTTTCATTTCTGATCTACCTTTGTGTATTATGATAGTCATAAATAGGCATTCCTTTTTTCCTAGTTTATTAATGACCAACCACCCTGCACCAAATTTATTTGGGACAGCAAGAGATAAAGCAGAGCTGTTTCGTGAACGATACACAATTTTGCACCAGGTAAGTCGGAGGGGGAAAAAGAGACTGTTTCAGCTTAGGTAAGACTCAGGGATAATTAAAGGATGGACTTTTGTACTTTAGCAATCATGATGGTGATAAAAATCGTAGCTAACATTTTTTAAATGCTTTTGATAGGCCAGGCATTGTTTATCACTTTACAGACATTACCTCATTTGATCATCATAACATCAATGTATGTATAAATGCTGTTATTCCCATTTTACAGATGGGGAAACTGAGACCTGGAGAAGTTTAGTCACTAGCCCAGAGGTTACATCTAGTAAGTAGGGACAGGATTTGTATCCAGTCAGTCTGACTCTGGAGCCCAACCTTTGCCTCCTGGACTATACTACTTTCAAGCAACTTATAGTCTATGAAGTTAAAGACATTTGCATAAATAAAATATGAAGTAGAATTTTATACATGCTATGGAAGAAATATAATACAAAGAGAATGCTTTCTATAGAAAAATCATTTCAAGGAAATGATGGCATTTGACATGGGCCTTGATTGCTCTGATCTTGTGGAAATGGGGAGAAGGTGGTGAACAGTGTGAACAAAGACAGAGCAAAAGGAAAAAGTGGACTCCATGCAGGAAATGATGAGCAATCAGCCTTCTTTGTGTGGAGAGGAAGGCTTGTGAAGAGGAGTAGCATAGGATAAGTTTGGAAAGTCAAGTGGCAACTAAATCATGGGATTGCCTTGGATGCCACTCTTCAGAGTTGGACTCTGTTCTCTTGGTACAAGGAGCCTTAAAATACCAGAGCAACTCACTTACAGCGGTTCCCTGAGGACTTCCTCTCTCAGCTGATTTTGGGATGAATTAGAGTATGAGAGAAGACTTACAGGAGTCTGTGGTATTAGTCCTGGAATAAATGATAGCCTGAATAAAGGAAGGTAAGGGGAGCAGAAAGAGGGGACAGTCCTGAGCAGTGGAAGCCATAGTTCATGGTGACTGATTGGACGTGAAAGAGAAGGGAGAGAGTGAAGACTGAAAGATGATTAAGGTTTTGAGCCTGAGAGAGTGGACGGATAGAATTATAATGGTAATATATTAACAAATAGGAAAAAGAGAATGGGGAAGATGATGGCAGGTTCTGTTTCAAACATTTGAGTTAAGGTTGCCAGTAGGATATCAGGTGAGAGTACATCTGGAGCTAAAGAAAGAGATCTGGGTAGAGAGAGATTTAGGAGGCATCTGCCTAGAGTAATAGATGGGACTGCAGGGCTGAGCCCTGAGAGATGATGGAAAAGGGAATGATAGAGTTTGGGGGCTAGGCCAGGGTGGTGTTATATAGCAGAAGCACAGGGAGGTTTCAGTGAGGAGAGGGTGGTCAGCAGGAATAAGCACTGAACAAAGGTTGAGGAGAATGAGCACTGAGGATGTCTATTCTCTTCTGCCTCCATCGCCTACATAATGTTGCCAGGTTAATCTTCCAGAAGTTTAACGCTGATCACGCCATGATTTTGCTCACAAGTCTTTCAAGGAAGTTTACCACCTACTGGATTAAATACAGATCTTCTGGGACTTCCCTGGTGGTCCAGTGGCTAAGACTCCATGCTCCCAATGCAGGAGGTCTGGGTTTGATCCCTGGTCAGGGAACTAGATCCCACATGCTGGAACTAAGAGTTCGCATGCCACAACTAAAAGATCCTGCATACCACAACTAGAGATCCTGCATGCCACAACTAAGACCCAGAGCAGCCAACTAAATAAATAAATATTTTTTAAAAATACAAATCTTCCTGTCATAGGTTTTTGGCCTAATCTGTAGTTTTCCCTCTGAAAAGTAGAAGAGCCAAAACTGAAACATGGAAATATTGTTTCTGTTTCTTCCACTTCTTCTGTGACTTTGCTTATACTATTCACTCTCTTGATGCTCTTCCCTCTTATCTCTGCTGTTGAAACCCTCCTAATTCTGGAAGGGCCTTCTCAGATTCCTCCTCTTTTCTGAAGCCCTTCCTGATCTGCAGTTGGATGCAGTCTCTTCCTGCTTTATAAATTTTTTAAATTAATTAATTAAAATATTTATTTATTTATTTTGGTTGCATCGGGTCTGAGTTGCGGCACACGGGATCTTCATTGAGGCATGCGGAATTCTTAGTTGCGGCATGCATGTGGGATCTAGTTCCCCAACCAGGGATCGAACCTGGGCCCCCCCTGCATTGGGAGCGCGGAGTTTTACCCCCTGGACCACCAGGGAAGTCCTCTTCCTGCTTTCAACCCACTGACTACTCAGTGTGTCTCCTACGACACTTACTAGAGTTGGCCCTACCTTGCATTTGGGGTGTGTGTCCCTGTTGTCAGACTGCACACTCCTTGTTTATTTCCTCTGCCACCTTTGGCGTAGTGCTTTTCACAGAGAAGATGCTCAGTAAATACCACTTACTTTTTAAAAATTGTGTTAAAGCCTATGATATTATTTGGAGGTATCACTAAACCCTCCCGAGCCTCATTAAAAGGGTTGAATTTTAGTCCATGCATATTTTTATTGCAATTATCTTCCTGAAAGCAAATCTGATTTTATCATCCTACTTCAAAATTGTTGTTTTCCATTGTCTGTAAGACAGACTTCTTGGTTTGGCATACAAAGTCTGTATTGTTGGGACTCTTTTATTAGAGTTTACAAAAACTCAAACTGGCTAAAACAGAAAAAGGAACTTCTTGGCTTGTGGAGAAGTCTAGAGGTCCAGCTGTGTCAAGCATGGCTGGATCAAGGTGCTCACAGAATGTCATGAGGCATCTATCTCTTTCCATCTCCCAGCAATTTTAGAAAATTGATCTTACTTTCAAACAAGTTCTCCCTATGAGGTGACAGAGATGGCCACTCACTAGTACCCTTGGAAACTCTTAGAGAGTTCTTCTTTTCCAATAGTTCTAGCAGCTGTCTCCTATTGGCCAGGCTTCAGGCACTTGCTCAACCCTGAAACAATCATTGGCCAAGGGGATGGAGTACTTTGGTTTGCTAGGCCTTGGTGGTCTGTCTGGAGGGGGAAGGGCACCAACCCTACCTAAACTATGTGGACCACAGTGGGGGAGGGACATTTTCCCAAATAGAGGCTCCAACCCATCTCTTGCATTGTCGCACGTGCTGCCTTGTGCACTTCATGATCCAACTGTACTAAGCTTCACATCACTTCCTGAATACTCCTTTATTCTTAATAACTCTTTCTTGTGACACATCCCTTCCTCTGCCTGAAATGTCTTGTCTCAGCCTCCTTTTGTTTCTTACTAGCAAAGTCTTTTTTATCATTTAGGATCTCGTTAAATGGCCCCTTCTGCTCAGAGTCCTTTGTTGTATTGTGACCTGTTGACACTTCTTTCTCACTGACCCCTGTGCTCTGAGGTTGACACCTTGGTTTGTTGTCTTCATATCCTCAGCCCAGAGTGCACTACTGCCAGGTACACGATAGACCTTTTTTAAAAAAAAGTCTTAAAATGATTTTTTAAACAAATTACATTTCTAGATATTTGTACATTCAACTATGTAGATTTTAAAATTTGTTGAGAATAAATAATAGTAACGTTAGTTTAAGGACAGTGCTTTGTCAGGGCACTATTTTAATGTATCTTAGTTTTAAATGTTTGCCTCAGTAATTCATGTGAATCTTTCTTTTTTCTAGAGGACCCACAGACATGAATTATTTACTCCTCCAGTGATAGGTTCTCACCCTGATGAAAGCGGAAGCAAATTCCAGGTTAGAACGTTATCCTAGTTATTTAGGGGGGTGTATGTATACAAGTTTAATATTTATTGCTTAATTCTAATTTATTGAATTTTAAATGAAAATTAACCACTGATAACACTTTAACTAGCTAACTGACCTGTGCATGCCCACTGTTGGTAAAGTCCATGTCCTGTGTCCTGGGTCTCTGGCCACCAAGACAGAACCCTAGTCCTCCTGGTCCATTTGCTGGATGATACACTGGCTTTCTGACCAACCCTCAACACTACCCTTCCTGCCCTCACGCATACTCTGAAATGCTGCTCCTTGCCCAGCCCATTCCTCTAGTGACCCCCATACACTTGTTCAGCTGAGACATGTTATATCAGTTGGAGTGAAAATTTTACTGAAGGCACTAAGGAAACCACATTTATAGAATGCATGAGAGAGCACAGACAGGCCATGGGGTTGTCTGGGGAGAGGAAGAATGTTTTCTGCCGTGTGTGCTCTTTCCACTGTAATACTTCAGAAAGTGGTTACCAAACAGCACCATCACTTTTGTTCCAGCAACACACCTGGTCACTGTCAGTCCATCTGTGGCTTTTTTCCCCCGCCAGCACACAGAGCCCTGCTGGGGGATAGTCCTTAGCTCCTTCTGGCTAGGACCCATCATTTCTGTGGGGTTCCAAATAGCTTCTGAAGATGCCCAGCCTCTGCTAAGGTTCATTCAGTCCTCTACCATGTTAGATCAGAATTCATGGTGATGAGCAGTCTGATAGCTACTAAAACGATAATACTAGATAATGCTTAAATTAATGTTTGATGGCAGCACCATAAGGAGAAAACATTTATAGAGTTTGATAGTTTCTGCTTTTAACTTTTGTTGGAGAAAAAAATTGTATTGAGTTTTGGAAATTGACATTATTTATATTTCTCTACAAATGACTGTCTATGTGTTTTCTTGTATATATTAGGTTTCCTATGGCAACTCAGATACCCACAACCCAGAAGCATTATTTCACCTCTCCTCTTTGCCAAAGTAACTTTAGGGCTTAGCTAAATAATTTATTGTTCTTGTTATCTTGCCAAGCTGTTTAATTCTGTATCCCTGCTGGTATATTATCTATTTAAACCACAATCTATAGTCCCTATATGGCATTCTCCCTTTGCAAACTGCAAATATGGTGTTCTCATGAATACTTTGTTACAGCTTTTACTCCTGTGTTGCTTTAATTGATTGATTGCAAATTGCAATATTTTTCCCAGTCTGTAAGTTGTCTTTTTATTCTCTTAACAGTCTTTTTGAAGTACATAAGTTCTTAATTTTGTTAAAGTCCAACTTATCAAATTTTCTTTTATGGCTCATATTTTTGGTATTGTTTCTAAGAAATCTTTACCTAAGCCAGTTTTTAGAATACATGTCTTACATATCTTTTCTTCAGATTTATCCCTAAGTAGTTCATTTTTTAAAACTGTTTAAAATGAACATTGTATTCCTGTGTTGCTTGAGGTTCATGTTTTTAAAGAGGAACTTCAATATCAAATGTTAACAGTGATTATTATGGGATGATGTGATCATGTCCTTTAAGTTGTTTGGTAAATTGTTGTATATATACTATAGATATCTCTACCCATTAAAAAGAATGAAGTGTATCTATATATAGTTAAATGGAACAATGTTTAAGATATATTAAACTTAAAAAGTTAAGTTGAAGAATAATACAAATAATATGATTTCATCTTTGCAATAAAACAAACTGTATGGCTATGTGTTTATAAATTATATATGTGTGTATTAACATATACTTAGGATTATATGTATAGAAAAGGGTCAGAAAGGATTTTTTAAAATAATGCCCCAATTATTACCACCTTTAACTTTCTGATAAAAAATAAGGATCAGATTGAGAATGTAAATAATGACAGCCTTTCAAAATACTAAATAAAAGTAGAATATAACTTTTTAAATAGCCCACTAATTTTCAGGTACAGAAGAGGTACTGACCAAATAAAATAAATAAAATTTATATTCTTTTTTTACATTTTAAAGGTAAATATACTTATTATTATTCAAAATAATATGGTATGAAACTTCAGTCATTGGTTAGGGCCTGTGTTGATATGGTGTTTCTTTAGGCACAATTCTTCCAAGCCATCATCAGTTAATATTTTAGCTTTTTGTAGGATAAAATTATATTTTCTAAGTTTTATTTGATTTTCTACTGTAAAATAGTTGTAAATACTAAAATGTGCACTCAAAATTTACTTACTTGTAAAAAGATTAGTTTCTTAAAAGAACATATTTTCAGTCCTTAAGAATTTATTTTGTTTTACTTTAGCTTAAGACAGTAGAAACCCTATTGGGCAGTACAACTAAGATCGGAGATGTGATTATTCTTGGAATGATAACCCAGTTAAAAGAGGTAAGTTGAACTTGATAAGCATCCAACTTTTATTTTCAGCCTTCAGATTAATGAAATGTCAGTTACATATAGGATTTTTACAGAGGGCATGGGAGCATATTCTTCATTGAAAGTGGCTACCTCAGTCACCAAGTAGCCTTTCCTTTTGCATTTGGTTTCCTGAGTAGACATCAGGGAGGAGTGTCTTATACAGGCCACCAGTTTGCATAGCCTGAAATTAGTCCCCCAGTGACCTCTGGTTGAACAGAGTACTGGGTTTCTAAACAATCAAAGCTGCAGACCATATCCTGCTCCCTGGGAGTTGTTGTTGGCTCTCTGAGACCCCTCTTATGGCAGCCAGCGAGTATCCCTCCGGTCATCTCTTGGTTGGCAGTGGTCATTTTCTAGATACCTATGAGGACTCCAAGTCTCAATTAATTGATTAGTTTGTGGTCACCACACTAGTAAATGGAAAAGCCTAGACTAGGAATTACTGATTTTTTAAAAATCCACTGTACTGTCTACTATATTCTGTTGTCAAAATTGTCAGTATTTTAATTCTTTTGTCATAGTATTCATTTTTACATAAATGTGGACATACTTCTTTTAATTTTTTTTAGGGAAAATTTTTTCTGGAAGATCCTACAGGAACAGTACAACTGGATCTTAGTAAAGCTATATCCTTCACTTTTATTTTTTTAAATCTGTGTTACATGAGTTGGGGAAATTGATCATATATCATTCTCACATTTACCTATTTGGGTTCTTAGTGTAACTTCCATACGGTGGTGTAGGAATCTGGAGACATAATCCTAACCAGAGACAAAAAAACCTGTAATTCCCCCTTATTTGGAGAATCCAGACAAATCACTGAGGAAGTTTATAACATGCTAAGAATGGTCTATACTGTCAATATTACATCTTAGAATCAGATATGGGGATATTTAAACCTAAAGTTTTTTAAGCTATGATCTATTCAGAGTTTTAAATGTGAAGTCTTTGAATTTATTATTTGGAAGTCCTGTGGAGCCCAAAATGTATGTTGACTTTATCACCACCTCAAGCATAGAAGTAGAATTATTTTCCTCAATTATTGTGTACCAGTTCCATAGCGGTTTATACACAGAGTCATGCTTTGTCTTAGCAGAGGGTAAGTCAGTATACTTTTTTCCCTCTCCCCCTCATCATTCTACCGTAAAACCCTTTCTACATTGGTTAAAATGTTAACATGATGTAACTCGGGACAACACTGATTATGAGAGCATATTTTTGACATTAAATAACAGACTCATGGGAGAGGGGTTTCTTTCTGGGGTGATGAAAATATTCTGAAATTAGTGGTGATGGTTGTACAACTTGTGAATATACTAAAAACCACTGAAGTATACACTTTTAAAGGGTTGTATGATATATGAATTATATCTCAATGAAGTTGAAAAAACAGATTGTACATAGAGTCATAAAATGAGACATTTTTAAATCTGTGTACCTTATCTGTCTGTACTCTAACATGTATTGTGAAATAAAAAAGGGAAAAGTTTTAATTCTAAATCTGTTAGGATTTCATGATTTTTTTTTTTTTTTAGAACTGAGACTGTCTGGAATTCCCTGGTGGTCCAGTGGTTAGGACTTGGCTCTTTCACTGCCGTGGCCCCGGGTTCAATCCTTGGTCAGGGAACTAAGATCCCGCAAGCCGCATGGTGTGGCCAAAAAAAAAAAAAAATGAACTGAGACAGTCTCTGAACCTGAAGCTGTTTTGTAGCGCAGTGGGACTGATAATTCTGTTGTTAGTCGACAGGGGATGAGATGATGGCCTAGCGTTACTGCTTTGTGTTCCATAGTTTTGTCCTTTCAAACTAGAAGGAGAATTGGACAAATGAAAGTGATTTGTTACTTATCTTTTTTCAGGTTGGTTTGAAGATCAGGTGTTTCATGTCAATGCCTTTGGATTTCCACCCACTGAACCCTCTAGTACTACTAGGTATAAAAATGTTTGACTTAAACTCTATAGGGATTTTATAATACTGGCAGTAATGAATGTAAGATAGTATATCATATCTCAGTTATTACAAGTCCTCAGGCTTTGTGTCAGAAGGCGAAGAGCAATGGAAAATGAGAGTTAAAGACTGGGCTTTATATGAAACTGAAAACTTCGGGTTGACTCCAGATCGGTTGCAATAGCATCTCTGTACTTTGGCTTTAATGGAAAGACTTCCAGTCTATTGGTCTTATTTATCTATAGGATTGATGAGAAGTTCAACTGAGATAAGAGATAGGAAAACACTTAGAAGAATATAATTCCCATGTTAATAGAAAGTTCTTATTTTTGTATTTTACTGAGTGAAAGTTATAAGAGGCGGGTTATATAGTTCTTTAATATATGCAAAATCATTATAATATTAGAGTGGTTCCAAAAGGGCCTTCTCTGAGAGGAGTGAGTTCCCTGTCACTCAAGGTATTTGAGCAGAGGCTGAATAATGGTGTAGAAGTTGAAGCTGGTGGCCTGTGGGTTGAAAGTAGTCTATAGAAATTTCTTTTTTCCCCTTTGAGGTGTTAAAACACATTTTGAATTAGTTTGCAATATTTAAAAATCAGGAGATTTCTCATAATAGTCTAGATTTCTGAGTTCTCTTGAACAATCAGATCTAGCCATACTTTGTACCTGAATTCTCACCTGGAACATCTATACTGCAGTGATTGCCCACTGTGTGCAATCACTGTGTATGTGTGTGCTCCCTCACTCACACCTAGTCAGCCTCTGCTGGCTGCTGCTTTGATATTTAGTATTACCTTCCTGGAGCCTGTAAGCATCTGGGGGAATTAAATCTTGAGATTCCATGATAATGGTGATGATTTCAAGGAGAAGTATGAGGACTAAGATTTTAGGCCCAGTATGCCTGTATAAATCATGTGCCAAGGCCACATTTGCTGGCTGGGAGTCACTGGCAGGCAGCTTTTGCTGTGCATCTTCTCTTCCTGTTGAAGTACATAATCCGGGGGAAAGTGCTGCTCACGCCACAGAGAATACAAGCCCTCATCAAGCCAGCTCACTTTTAAGTGAATGTTTTTAGTGCTAGTTTGTAGCTAGTTTATATCATTGTAGGAGATTTTTTGGACTATATTTAAGGCATAATTGCTGTTGTTTTGGTGTTTTAGTTTCATACAAGCCTCAAAATTACTACGTCTGAATGAGAGGAGTAATTGAGGAAGCTGGCCATGAGTAGTACCATTCGTTTCAGTTTAGCCAAGAGTTCATCATTGTAATGTCTCAAATAATCTTCCATTTAAATTGTCTCATTTTCTCTAAATTAAACTGCTTTGTGTGTGTTTAGTACACCAATGGACTGGTATGAGGTGTCATAAAGTATGTTAAAGTAAAATAATCATTTTATTCCAGTTAGGATTATAAATTACTTTTCTCTTAAAATACCTCCAAAGTAAAATTCAGAAGGCTGTATTCTGGTGGCAGTCAGTGAATTCAACAATAGATATTTTATTGAGTTCTTTCTATGTGTAAAATACTGTTTTAAGGGTAAATGAGGGACTTCGCTGGTGGCGCAGCGGTTAAGAATCCGCCTGCTAATGCAGGGGACACGGGTTCAAGCCCTGATCCAGGAAGATCCCACATGCCGCAGAGCAACTAAGCCCGTGCGCCACAACTACTGAGCCTGTGCTCTAGAGCCCGCGAGCCACAACTACTGAAGCCTGTGTGTCACAGGCCTAGAGCCTGTGCTCCTCAACAAGAGAAGCCACCGCAATGAGAAGCCCTCGCACTGCAACAAAGAGTAGCCCCTGCTCGCCGCAACTAGAGAAAGCCCACGCACAGCAACGGAAGACCCAACGCAGCCAATCAATCAATCAATCAATCAATAAAATCTATTAAAAAAAAGCATAAATGAATACAAATATGTCCACAACATGGTCCCATCTCAAAAGAATCTGAACTGACCTAATGCCTTCCCACCATTGCCTAGTCTACCATATCAATTTTTTAGGATACAGATTTGCTGGGATTTCATTGCCATGCTGCTCTCTTTCACTGGTACAGGGCATGTGACTTGTGTTTTCTGAGCCCAATGTCTTGTTAGAGTTCCTAGAATTCCTAGAGTATTTCTTGGGAAAATAGGCCTTCCTCTTGCTCCTGTCTTTGCACATTATACAAGTAAGTCCCCTACATACGAATGAGTTCCATTCCGAGAGCACGTTCGTAAATCCAACTTGTTTGTAAGTCCAACAAAGTTAGCCTAGGTACCCAACTAACACAATCATATAGTACTGTACTGTAATTGGTTTATAATATTTTTCACACAAATAATACATAAAAAACAAACACAAAAAATAAAATGTTCTTAATCATACAGTACAGTACCTTGAAAAGTACAGTAGTACAGTACAACGGCTGGCATACAGGGCACGTTTTCATCTTTGAAAGTTCGCAACTTGAAGGTTCATATGTAGGGCACTTCCTGTATTCCATGTACCAAGGATGGAAGGTGTTAGTGAGGCTTTTCTAAGCTTTAATTTCTCAAGAATCAGCTTAATAGGTATTTCTGTCTGTGATGCTCTGGTTTATGTTTGGGTATATAATTGAAATCATCATACAATTATTTCATACAATTTCATCTTATTTCATTCCTCTGATAACCGCAAGATTGTAACCTAACACTGGTACCTGCTATTGGGATGGCCTCAGGAGAGTTACTTAACACTTCTGAACCTGAACCTTGCTTTCTCTTTTGTAAAATAAAGAAAATAGAATCTACCAACATGAGGTTTTTTTTTTGTTTTTGTTTTTGTTTTTAGGATTTAATATTACAATCTGTCTGATATGTACATGTTTTCCTTAGGAACAAGGGTTCAGTATTCCCTAATGCAGTGTTTGCAGTGACTTTATAGGATATAATTACAGCAACCTAACAAGAATCAACTCTAACAAGATATATATATATATATATATATATATATATATATATATATATATATATATATATATATAACATGGAGAGTTTCTTTTTAATGCATGAATATATAGGTCTATATCTATTCCCTTTTTTTGGACACTAAAAATGGATACATACTGTACACTGCTTTGCAACCTGCTTCTTCATTTAATATGCAGTCAACATTTTCCATTACCATGAAATACTTTTTTTAATTACATGATTTGTTACATTCAGCAGTGTATTTTGAGCACATACTATATTGCCAGGCTCTGTGCTAGGTGTTGGGTTGGGGAGATAGACATTAAACTGTCACCCAAATAATTAGCTGATTACAAATTTGATAAGTTCTACAAAAGAGAAGTGCAGGGTCCTACAAGTGTGTGTAATGGGGAAATCTAACTTCTCTTGGGATCCTCAGGGGAGGTTTCTCTGGGGTAGTACATTTAAGCTGGGAACTGCAGGATGGCAGCCAGTGAAGGGTGGGTGGCAAGAGCAGTAGGGGCTGGGAGTGCAGATCACCCCAATTTCCTAGTGACCCTTTTTGCAAGCTTTAGTGTTCCTTCCAGATTTTCCCAATTCTGGGATGTTCGTTAGTCTTTGTAGACATCCTTAATTTCTTAGAACAGATTTCTAGAAGTGAATTGCTTGGTCAAATGGCTAGCACTTTTTTTGAGACTTTTATTATTCAAATTGAGTACCTGTTTCTCCTACTTTCAACTACATAGGAAATTGTGATTTATTTTAATATTTGCTTTAGTAAGTTTTAAAAGGTACAGGTATACTATATCTGTACTTTGTTTACTGCTTCCGTATTGCTTCCTTTCTCATTTTAGAACACTTAAATAAACTTGTTTGTTTTTTGTGCTACAAATAATACATTTTCATGGTCCAATTTACATTGATGGGACAATTACGTCATTAGATAGAAGCTAAATTTGTAGAATATCATAAAAATATCTCCAACAGAATATAGGATAGAAGGTAATAATTGTGCTATAATTACCTAGGGCATACTATGGAAATATTAATTTTTTTGGAGGCCCTTCTAATACATCTGTGAAGACTTCTGCAAAACTAAAACAACTAGAGGATGAGAACAAAGATGCCATGTTTGTGTTTATATCTGATGTTTGGTTGGACCAAGTAGAAGTATTGGAAAAACTTCACACCATGTTTTCTGGTAGGTGTCATTTTTTCTATTCTTTTTTGAACTCTAATGAGAATTCATGTCCTAAAACTAAATTCTTAAAAAAAAAATGTATCTTTTTGAGTAGTCTAGTTTTTAAAAGACATTGATTCAGTGGTGAAATATTTTAAATGAATTCATCTTAAAGACTTACATTTTTACATTTGAAAAATAACTGTGTGTGTGTGTGTGTGTCTGTGTATTCATGATAAATGAGAATTAGTCCTAAGAATAGTACAAGAGTGGAGAACAGCTTAGGCTTTGGAATTTGACAGAACTGGGTTTAAGCTGCAGTCTAATACCTTGGGCAGGTTACTTAATCTCTCTCTCAGTTTACAGGGATGTTGTGAGGATTAATCAAGCCATTGCAGGGCCTTGCACAAAATAAGTGCTCAGTAAATGGGCACTATTATTACTATTTTTTATAATAATGTTATTAAAATAAGGTATTATTCTTTAAATAGTACGGTTTTATTATTTAAAAACTCATGGTTAAAAGATTTTTATATGATTTCTACACTCTATATGTTCATTTCTTCTTCTATTTTTAGGTTATTCACCAGCACCTCCAACCTGTTTTATTCTGTTTGGCAATTTTTCATCTGTACCATATGGAAAAAATCACGTTCAAGCTTTGAAAGGTATTGAGGATCTGTTTAATAAGTGTTTCTACATTTGTATAAACTAAATTGATAAGAAATGATCTATAATATTTTAATTTCATTCAAAATATGTAGAGTTGTAGCTAATCAAATAAAATTTGATTTATGTATATCATATGCAAATTAAATTCAATATCCCTTTAAAATTTTAGATTCCCTAAAAACTTTGGCAGATATAATATGTGAATACCCAAATATTCACCAAAGGTAATGATTTCTATTGCTATATTTTTTATTTAAAGTGTTATTTAAGAAACACAAAAAATGAATCCTAAGTTAAGAAATGGATGGCAGAAAAAGTTGAGAAAATTAGTACAGTTAAGAGATAAAATTAACCTTCTATCATGATAATGTATGTTACACTCTAGTAGAGATTTATAATGAAAAGTATTAAAAGGAAGAGTGATAATTTCCACAGTATTCCAAATTTCTTGGTGACATTACTCTAAGGGTCTAGAGCTACACTCTTCAATATGATAGTCACTGGCCACGTGTATCTCTTTAAATTTAAATTATTTAAGGGAATTCCCTGGCGGTCCAATGGTTAGGACTCGGTGCTTTCACTGCAGGCGAGTTGGGGTGGGGTGTGGTGACCGGGTTCCATTCATGGTTGGGGAACTAAAACAATCCCATAAGCTGCAGGGCGTGGCCAAAAATAAAAAAATAAAATAAATAAAAATAAAATTCAGTCACTCTGGCCACAGTTCAAGCACTCAATAATTGGACAGTACAGGTTTAGAACATTTCTATCATTGCAAAAAGATCTATTGGACGGTATTGGTCTGGAGCCTTTTAGTAGTTCATTTATTAAAATGTATGAAATTTAATTTTTAAAAATTTGTAATTAAAGGCAGTAACTTGGTTTTAGACTACGGGATAGTGGTGCAATATTTTTAGAATGAATTATGTTGAATTTTGCTACAGTAGTCGATTTGTGTTTGTTCCTGGTCCAGAGGATCCTGGATTTGGTTCCATCTTACCAAGGTAAGTTTTATTCAGATATTTGCAACAGTAAAGAAAATTCTGTAAAATTTAAAAATGCATACTATATCACATAAATTGTTTTTATAGGCCACCATTTGCTGAAAGCATCACTAATGAATTCAGACAAAGAGTACCATTTTCAGTTTTTACTACTAATCCTTGCAGGTAAATATTAGTATTTTTGTGTTGCGGTTTTTTCCTTTCATTTAACAATTAACCTATTTCTTGGGAATTCCCTGGTGGTCCAGTGGTTAGGACTCTGCGCTTCCACTGCAGGGGGCATGGGTTTGATCCCTGGTTGGGGAGCTAAGATCCCGCATGCCATGGGGGGCGTGGCCAAAAAAAAACAAAAAAAAAAAAGTGGGAAAAAAATTAACCTGTTTCCTAAAATTTATCTCTGAATTTTGATTGTTATGGGATAAAAATGAAAAGAAAATTTCTTTCTATCTTAGGTTTCTCAAAACTTTAAAAATGTTTTAACTGTATTTAAATAATTCACTAACACTGAATTTAGAAGCTTAAATAATGGATGGAGATTTAAAAATAGATATTCCAATTACACATCCTTTAAGAAAAGTTACAGTGGAAGACTGAAAGGATTACACGTTTACTGTATGTGCTACTCACTGTGACCATAGGCTCTTACTGAGGGAATGCCCTCAGTCGTTGTTTCTCCTCTGTTTTCTACCTACATTCACTCCTTCAGTGACCTTTCCAGTCCAAGGGCTTTAATTACCCTCTGTGTATTGACAACTCCCACATTGATATCTCCAGCTCAAACCTTCTACCAGATTCCACACTTACGTATCTGGTTGTGTACTCATCATCTCCCCTTGGATGTCTAATAGACATCTTCAGATTGCACTTCTGATCTTCTTCCCTCATCAGTCCCCAGCCCTGTTCCGTAGCTTTCCTCATCGTAGTTCCTGACACCTTTATCCTTCCAGTTGTTCAGACCAACCTTTGGGATTCTTCCTCACATGCAAGCTTTTAGGAAGTCCTTCAAAAATTTGAAGAAGGACTTCAAAATATATCCAGAATCTGGCCACCTCTCTATACCTCCTCCTCTACAACCCTCTACCATCTTCTCTAGCCTTGATTACTGTAATAGCCTCCTCATTCTTCTCTAGCTTCTACCCCTGCTCCTCTGTAGTCTGTCCTTAACAATGTCAGAGTGATCCTTTAAACCGTAAGGCATGTCACATCCACCCTACTGGTTCAGAAAGATGGGCCCCTCATGTTATTCCGTAACAGCCCATATCCTTTGCAATGGTAGTCATGGCCTGCATGATCTGGCCCCCAGTTTCCTCCGTGATTTCCTCTCCGACTTTCTTCTCCTCCTCGTTTATTCCAGCCACTCCAGCCTCCTTTTGTTCTTCAAATGTGCCAGGCATGTTTCATCTTAGGGCCTCTGCTCTGCCTGTTCCCTCTGCCTGCAGTATTCTTCCTCTGCATGTCTGCTTGACTCTCTCACCTCCTTCAAGTCTGTGCTCAGAGCAAACTTCATTATGAGCCCTACCTGTTCCAATACTCCTATTTAATACTCTAGCCTTCTAGACCTTCCCTTCCCCTAAATGATTCCTGTTAGCCTTTTTCTTTTTGCCATACACTTAATCATCTTCCAACATACTGTGTAATTATTGTATCTGTTTTTTATTCTCATTCCTAGAATAGTGCCAGACACATATTAAGAGCTCAATAAATGACTGTCAAATGAATGGGTGAATAGATTCTGGTTGAATTTTTTCTGTGGTGAACAATGGGAAGTGGGAATGGCTTTGTACTATAAAACATCTTGCCTTTAAAGTTACCTCATATTTTGTTCTGAGGAAGTCACATTCAACTACTGTTTTTATTTCAGAATTCAGTATTGTACACAAGAAATTATTGTCTTTCGTGAAGACTTAGTGAATAAAATGTGCAGAAACTGTGTCCGTTTTCCCAGTAGCAATTTGGATATTCCTAATCATGTAAGTTGTGTCTTCTTTATTAAGGTATCTTAATTACATGTGGCTTTATATAAAATTTTGTTAAGCCACTTAATCACTTGCCCTTTTGTTGTTTTTATTTATAGTTCAAAATAATTTCAGCACACTTTTGTCAGTAAGGTAATTTTTGTTCCTAAATCAGTGTTTCTCAATTTTCTTACTGACGTATCGCCTAATGGGCAGAAGAAAGCCCCGAAGTAGCAGGAAATTTCTTTGGAGGTTCCTGTTTTGCCTTTAGAACTCATAAATCTTACATTGTACTTCAATATATATATATATTTGTTTAAATAAAATGTTTATGTTTATCACGTTTATTAAGTATTTCCTATGATTTGCCCACATCAGGAGGATGTGTAGTGTTTATCTTGTAGCTTCAAGGTTCCCAGTTGTCAGTCACTGGTTACATGTACCCTCATTTGGAAGTATGGAAGTAGATCATACAGAGCATTTTTAGTATGTATTTTATAACCTTTAAAGTGTATGTAGGCTAAGTTATATTCTTGGCGTTACTCAAGCTGTGGAGTTATTTTTAGATGAACAGAATTAGTAAATGAGTTTATTATACAGCTAAAAATACAATTGCTCCAAAATAACTATTTGGGGGAGTAGCTTTTATGGTGTTGAATGAAAACTCATAAATTTCTCCTAAAATACAGGATAGTTGATTTCATTTTATATCAGTTTTCCCAAGGTTTTGTAATTCAGTTTTCCCAACTGTTTCTCAAATTTTCTAAGTCACTTTGGTAATTAGTATTTAATTTGAAATTCTTTGTTGCTCTTTTAGCTTTTGCAAATGCACTGAAGTTTGTTTTGTGTCATTCTTTTGTAGTTTGTAAAGACTGTCTTATCCCAAGGACACCTGACTCCTCTCCCTCTTTATGTCTGCCCGGTGTATTGGGCGTATGACTATGCTCTGAGAGTGTACCCTGTGCCTGACCTACTTGTCATCGCAGACAAATACGATCCTTTTACTTTGACCAATACCGAATGCCTCTGCATAAACCCTGTAAGAATGTAGTTAACATTATGTAGTCATCATTTGTCAAGATTAGAGTGTTACTTCTTTAAATTTAAAATATATGTTTAATCAGTTACTGTTGGAGTAAAAATATACTATAAATGAAACACTGAATTAATTTGGTATAAACAGAAAGTTCTTAAACTTTCAAAAGAGTATGTGACTATAAAGTAACGTGACTTTTTTCTTAAAAAAGAAAAAGAAAAATGCACCAAAGCTTATAAATCCAGATGAGTATTTTCCCCTTCAAAGTAACTTGCCTTGGGATTCCTTGGGATTCCTTTCTGGAAATTACTTTCAGAGCATGTATTCCGTTCTCTTTAAACATGTTAATGGTACTTGTCCTTTGAGGAGGATTTTTTGTTGTTGTTGTTATTGTTGTTGTTGGAAATTGTCCAAGTCCCCAAAATCTAAGACTGGTAAATGTGGAAATTCTTACTGGGACACAGTTTAATATTTCATTTTTATGCAGAACCTTGAAATTGCTTCAGAATCTTCAAGTTGCTTCTGAATTTCTATACAAGTATGGTTGACTTTTTGAACTTGGGGACTAAATGCTGCATAATGTTGCTTTTTATGTCAAATATCTTCACTAGTGATTTTTAATCTGTATGTTTCCTTGATTCTTGTGAATTTTAAACTTTAGTACTTTTTTATTTCATCTAGGCCATTCCTAGAAACATCATCCCTTACTGCTTTTCTCACACACACATTTATTTTGTCTGGCTTCTGCAACCACAGAACTACTGACATTTTGGACCAGATAATTCTTTGTTTTGGGGCACCATCCTGTGCATTGCAGGGTGTTTAGCAGCACCCCTGACCTCCATCCACTAGATGCCTGTAGCAGCCCCCAGTTGTAACAATCGAAAATGTCCTCAGATACTTGCCAAATGTCTCCTAGGAGACAAAAATTGTCCCTGGTTGGGAGCTACTGCTCTAAGGATGAGCACAGAAAGCTGATTTGGTTTCATTGTTTGAAATTTGTGGCCCTAATTTTTGTAGAATCTTTATTCACATTTCAATATTCTTGTCACAATGAGGCTATTTCCTTATTTAAATTGAACTCTTTGGGCATTCTCATAGTTAATGCTCTATTTGAAACCACTTTATTTCTGAATTTTTCCACTTTTTCATACTGTAAATGAGTAAACAACCAGTTCCTACACCATCATTATATCTTTTTAACCTTATTTATATCTTTTGGGCAAGCCCAAAACTTGGTTTTGACATTGCTTCATCCTTTCTTGATACTTATTCCCATTAATGAATACCTGCAATGGGCCAGACGTTGAGCTAGTGCCAGGGACACAAAGACTGAAAAGACAGAGTCTGCTCAGTAACTTTAGAGTTTAGTAATGGCCAGACAATTGTATGTGTGACTACTGCTCAGTTGTTTTGGGGGCACAATGGCAGGGCATCAAACCCAGATTTTTACTGGGGTGAGGGTCAGGAAAGACTTCTCGAACATGATGTTGGAGTGTCTTATATGCTTATTTAGCATCACCCAGTACTGTTTATTTCTTATACTAAGTAGAACCCCTCCTAAGCATTTCTAGTCACATTTGTTAGCATAACTGTTCTAGTCAACTTGACTTTTTGCTTCAAGTGGAGATATTTTATAGTAATATTTTTTCTCTATAAAGAGCATACAAAAATTTGTCTCATTACTTTATAGTCACATCTTGTAACTTTATTTTTAAGTTAGGAGCAAGGAGTTTGATTTTAAAAATAGGGATTCTTTTTTAAAAGTTGAGTATTCACTTATGGGCATTTTTCTCTCCAAAGGGCTCTTTTCCAAGAAGTGGATTTTCATTCAAAGTTTTTTATCCTTCCAGTAAGATAGTAGAAGATAGGTAAGTGTGCCCTCAGAAACAGCAAGAAACAGCTGTCTCTTGGTGTAATATTGCTAAAATTCAGATGTTCTGTAGGTGTGCTGAAGTTTTTAAAAGTCTACAGTAGCTCGTTGGAAATGTTCTAGGCTGAACTTACTGTGTTCATGCTGGGAGACACAGAATTGTATGTACTTGATGGCACATTTGTATGAAATAGACCAAGAACTGTTTTCTGAGGGAAATCTCAGACTGGCTGTGGAGGTGGGCTAGTTCTTTTACAGGCAGACTCCTGATGACGTTATTATTCCAAGAGGTCAGCCTTGCCGTCCACATGGTTGGTTCTCAAAACCTAGGTAATCTGCCTTAAATTGGCAGCAAAGAATTGTAGGGGAGCTGGGTTGAGTGTGGTGATGGTGAGGGGTTGGAGTTGGGGGGAGGTCTTGGGGAAAAAAGAATAATCACCTGTTGGGTAGTGGTTTTCAGAGGGTGTCCTGTGGACCACGTGCATCAGAATCCTCTGGGGTCCTTGTTAAAAATGTTAAGTTCCAGGATCCCACCCCAAACTTATCAAATGTCTCTCTCTAGTTGTAGGGCCCAGAAATCTGCATTTTTAACAGTTTTCCTTAGATTCAGGCATCCTAACGTGTGATTTCTTGGTTAATTATATTTTGTTTCCCACCTCCAGTTAAGAACAGTAACCAAATACCTCCAGGTTCTCAGAGAATATAACCTTGAACACCAAACCCAATTGTCTTTTTTTACTTTTTGTAATTAACATCTTTATTTAAATAAAAACACAAGTACATGATAAAAATTTCAAACAATGCTTAAAAGTATAAAATTGAAAAGGAAAAACTAGCTCCGTTTCCTAACCCTGAAACCATGATTAACAGCTTCTTATATATATTTCTTGAAAAAAATTTCTGCATTACTTTTGCTGCTCAGTATTCATGGAGGATTAAAGTCCGTTCACTTTGGGATAGTCTAAATTTTATTCTTGGATTCACTCATTTGACGTGTATTTGAATCTTACTGTATTCCAGGCACTGCTTAGTTTTTGGAATATAACCAGACAGATACTCTTATAAAAGTCACTGATATTCCAGCCTCTATTCCATAAGCTGAACATGTGTTTGACTTCACCTAGCCCACAATGAATCCTTAAACAAATTTTTTTTGACTTGGAATGCCTTTAGGTAAAGGCAACGCTCTTACCAGTCTCAACCACTCGCTGTTGTTGACAGTGATTTTGTGACCCCAGGATTAGGTCACCTCTGGCGCATATTTTGTCCACCTTTTTAAAATTTTTTCTTGGCCACGCCATTCAGCTTGTGGGATCTTAGTTCCCCAACCAGGGATTGAACCCAGGCCTTCGGCAGTGAAAGCGCAGAGTCCTAACCACTGGACCACCAGGGAATTCCTATTTTGTCCGCCTTTAGATTGACTTTTACTGAACTGAGATTTGGTATAAATTCACAGACATATAAAACTTATTCTGCTATGAAAACCAATAGTGGGCACTTTCAACAGATCTCAGGACAAGAGAAATCTGTGTCTGTCCCAAGCAACTGTTTATTTTCATCTTGGGGAGACTGTAAATCTACTAATAGACTCTCTTTGTGTTAGCTGCCAGGAAGCACAGCCAAACGTGCAGGCCACCTCTACGGCAGCAGAGGAATTACTAGCATAAATGTTGGCTGCGGCTCTGGCTTCCTCTTCTTTTCTGATCTGTATTTTTCTCTTACCTGAATTTCCTGATTTCCTTACTTTTATCTTTTTATTATATCTATCTTGGCAAACCAGTTAATATTTTTTTAATGAGTTGGGAGATAAGCAAATAAACCACAATAGGAAATTAACCGATTTATTATGATAGCACAAGACACTTGTTACATTTCTTGTAATGTTCCCTGATTGCCATGCAGAATTGTTAATCTAAGTACAGTGCTTAGAATCTAAGCACTGTATACAGACTTCTGTGACAGTTCTAACACACCGTTTTAGTCACTTATGTGCCTGTCCCTCTTAAAAATTTCTAGAACAGTCCTTGACTTGCAGTTGACATTCACTGTTAAGTTGAAATAGTTGGTCCCTTTATCATCTGTGGAGTCAGATGCTGAGAACCCTTGACATAATTTCCAAACTATAATTTAGTAGTGATAATTTGAGGAATTTTTTCAGTGCTGGATCAAACAGGTTGATGTATGGTTTTTTTGTTTTTTTTGAGAGAGAGAAAAAATTTTCATGATATAGTGAAATAATTTGGTTTTACTGCTACTTAGTTTCTCCCAAAAAGAATTTTTTTTCTTAGAATATTTGTGAAATCATATTGTAGAGTTAACCACAGAAATGTAGCCAAAGTAGATAAGGTTTAACCCTGTTTCAACATGTGCTCTCAAATACATTTGTTTTATTTAAAAACACAATGTTGGTGATGTAGGGGAGAAACGCCCATTCTCACACAGAGTTGGTCAGAATAAAAAATGGTAAAAACTTTTTTCTTAAGACCTCAACTGCATATATCAGCAATTCCATTTCTAGGAATTTATCCGACAGGTATACTTGGGTTTATGCATAAAATTGGGTACAGCTCTTTTTACTGTAGTTTTTATAATTGCAAAACAAATAGCTTAAATGTTTATCTATTTAAAAGTTATTCAGAACTTTTCTAATTTATATTAAATTTCAAAGCCATAGAGGAAGGGATTAGTTAAAAATTATAAATATGTGTTTATTACTAATTGAAAAAAGGGGTAGAATAGTGTTCATTGTATTCTACCACTTGTGTGTTTTTAAAGCATTTACCCCACACACATGCTTGTATATGATTAGACAATCTTTATAAGGATATACTGTTGCTTCTGGAGAGCAGAAATAGAGGGTGAGACAGACTTATTTTTCACTGTGTCCCCTTTTGAATTTGGAACAATATGCATGTATTGACCTATTTTTAAAATTAACTAAAACTAAATATTAAGAAATGTACAATAACTTAGGTTTCCAAAATGTTTAATTTTATGAATATTTTCTTTTTTCAGCAAACTCCAAGGGTTTTGAGATTCTTAAAGACCATCTGAAGAAACAGAATTCATCAATTTTCTGCTTAATTTTATATTTTATGTAATTTTGATATTAAGTTACAATAAAATTATGGTAAACTTTAGGATGTTCTGCTTAAATTTCTATTTTATGAAATTTTGATATTAAAGTAAACACGATGGGGGCTTCCCTGGTGGTCCAGTGGTTAAGACTCCGTGCTGCCAATGCAGGGGGCCCGGGTTCAATCCCTGGTCAGGGAACTAGATCCCGCACGTGGCAACTAAACGCACACCGCCGTGAAGATCCTGCACGCGGTAACGAAGATCCCACATGCCGCAACTAAGACGCGGCACAGCCAAATAAATAAGTAAATATTTTTAAAATAAATAAAATAAAATAAACATGATGGTATACTTTACAAAGCTTTATAGGAAAAATATTTTCTGCATAATCTTTTAGGAAAAATATGAAAATGTGTAAAAATATATAATCCAAGTATACATTAGTTTAAAAATTTAAGTTTCATTATTTCTGTACTAGTTACACGCTAATGTTCACCATAAGAGTCTTAATAGTATATTCAAGAATTGCAAATTGTTTAAATTTCAAGTCACAGAATCTATTCTAATGATAGTGAAAACCTTTGTTTCAGGATATTACTATGATATTCATTACATAATTACCTTTTGGCACTGAAAATTTAAAAACACACTGTCCCCAGAGTTTTTACATTTAAAAGGAATAATACTCACTTTGAAGCAGACTGTTTTGCTATTTTGGGTATAATAACTCAACACCATGCACTTATCTATTAGTTTATGGGGGGGGGGGGGACTATGATGATGGCCCAGAAATGAATCTGAACGACAGGAAGTTGTTAAACGTACAAAGAGTATTTCAAATGTAGGAATAACTTTTTTTTTTTATAAATTTATTTATTTATTTTTGGCTGCGTTGGGTCTTCATTGCTGTGCACGGGCTTTCTCTAGTTGCGGCAAGCGGACGTACTCTTTGTTGCAGTGCGTCGGCTTCTAATTGCGGTGGCTTAGGCTCTAGGCACTTGGGCTTCAGTAGTTGTGGCACGCAGGCTTCAGTAGTTGTGGCTCGCGGGCTCTAGAGCGCAGGCTCAGTAGTCGTGGCGCGTGGGCTTAGTTGCTCCACGGCATGTGGGACCTTCCCGGACCAGGGATCGAACCTGTGTCCCCTGCATTGGCAGGCGGATTCTTAGCCACTGCGCCACCAGGGAAGTCCCAGGAATAATCTTAATATTACAGAAAGCCTGGAATGGAAGATATTTCTTTCAAAGCTTTTTGGGGAAGAGATACTGATAAAAAAATAAAAATGACACCGAAAGAAAATTCCTCAAGAAATGTAATCTGAATGTTGTGATAAGTGAATTCTGGTTAAGGATGAAGTGGCAATTTGAGATGTGGTTTAAGGATGTAAAATTTCAGAGTATTAGAAGAGGTCTGATGTTAGAAGAGCAAGATTGAGCTTTAATTTCAAGAATAGCCTGGAAATTTTGACTAAAGGTGAAATCAAGGCTTAAGTTCAAAAACTACTAGATTACTTGGGAAAATTTACAATTTGGGCCTTGAAAGTGAAATAGAAACTGCAAGGTTGTTGGTCCAGTTACAAGAACCATAGAGCTAAATATGAAAGATTTCTTTAGGAACACATTTAATGCCTAAAAAGATAGGGTACGTTTACGGGTTAGCAAGGTGACGTAAGATGAAGCAGAGCAGTTAACTATGTACGAGCCGATAAGTTGCCAGAATCAGGCAATAATTATTAGAATAAGACAGGAACTAGAATCAGGTGGAGGTGGACATTGTCTGGAAAGAGGTCTGAAAAATGGGCTAGCAGAGGAACAGCACTGCAAGGGTATCCAGAGCTAATACTGTGGGGCACAGAGAAGTGGTGTGCTCCCCGACTTGGTGTTTTATCAGCTGAAGCACGGCTGACCGCACCGCAGAAATCTGGGTATGAGGCACCGTCATGTGACATTATGCCTTAGGGGCCAGGTAGATCACACAAGACGGGAGTAGGCTGAGATTTCTCTGCTGTGAGAAAAGCCAACACTTGGTTTCAGTGTGGGGAAACCACAGGAAGTGCCAGTGCATGTGATGAGGTAGGAGAGAAACCTGGATGGTGTCTCGACATTGAGGTAATGCCAACATTGTGTTAAATGTTGCTGAGAGTTGCAACAAAATGAGAACAGAAAAGTGATCACTGGATTTAACAACTACCAATTAATAACTACCCCAATCAATAAATATTCTTCTATAATATCTATTTGAATGGCTGCATAGAATCCCATTGCATGGCTGTACCAAAATCTGCTCAACCAGTCCCACTGTTGAATTCTTAGCTTCTTCCCAAACTTTTAGAATCATGATGTTTCTTGAGCATGCTCTCAAAGTTGGAATTGCTGGATCAAAAAAAGTATGCACGTTCTAAAGGCTTTTTATACAGCTACCAAACTACTCTCTAGAAAGGTTTTATTAATATAATTCTACCACCCCAAGGAAATAGAGTAATTGTTTTTAAAAAAAAGCCTTTTCCATTTTGATAGGTGATATGTAGTATCTTATATTTGCATTTTTATTATTAACGAAGTCATATGTTTACTGATCATTGGCTATTTATGAATAGCCTGCCCATAATATCTCTTGCACCAAATGAGAGTTGTAAACAGGGCAAATTGGTGAAATATCTAGAAGACTGAAATGCTGGTTTAGCGAAGTGAATAAAGCATATAAAGTTGTTAGAATCACAGCTTGTGAATGTATTAGCTTTGTAACTTTCGTCAGGTAACTTCTCAGGTCCCATCTTCTTATCTGTGAAATGGGGATTAGGTCTACCTTGAAGTGTTGTGAACAATGGATAACGTACATGATGCTGTTAATTATGACAATTATTCAGATGGTTATTTTGCAGAGGTAACTGCACCATGGCACAGGAATCTAAAAAATGCATAATGTTGGTTTGAAGAAACTAAGGCTATTTCTGATATTTCCGTCACCCCTATTCCTGCCCCTCCTCCCGGGTGTTGGTGGTGTCACTATGGCAACGAGCACACGCTGCCCGAGGCTCAGTTCTCTGGCGGTTACAGACCTCCACCGCCTCACTCTCCGCAGACCAGCGACTCTACGACGCGTTCCTCCCACTCGGCCTCAGATTCATCTCCCTTGGCCCCTGGGCAAGGAGCCGAGGGGCAGCATGGCCAAGGCGGCAGCCTCTTCGCCGCTGGAAGACTTGGACCTGAGCGGAGAGGAGGTCCAGCAGCTCACCTCCGCCTTCCAGGACCCGGAGTTCCGGCGAATGTTCTCCGAGTACGCCGAGGAGATTACGGACCCCGAGAACCGGCGGCGCTACGAGGAGGAGATCACGGCCCTGGAGCGTGAGCGCGGAGTGGAGGTGAGGTTCGTGCACCCGGAACCGGGCCACGTGTTGCGCACCAGCCTGGATGGGACCCGGCGCTGCTTCGTGAACGTGTGCAGCAACGCGCTGGTGTGCGCGCCCAGCAGCCGGCCCGGCTCCAGGGGCGCGGCATCCGGCAGCCAGTGGTCCCTGCCCTACAGCCTGGCGCCAGGCCGCGAGTACGCTGGCGGCCGCGGAAGCCGCTACACCGTCTACGACGTGGTCTTCCACCCAGACGCGCTCGCGCTGGCCCGACGCCATGAGCGCTTCCGCCAGATGCTGGACGCCACGGCCCTGGAGGCCGTGGAGAAGCAGTTCGGCGTGAAGTTGGACCGCAGGAATGCCAAGATCCTGAAGGTCAAGTACAAGGGGACCCCGGAGGCCGCCGTGCTACGCACGCCCCTGCCCGAGGGCTCCCCGGCCCGGCCCGATGGGGAGCCGGAGAGCCCTCTCCCCGATTTCCCCTACCCCTACCGGTACCCGGAGGCCCCCGGGAGCTCTGCGATCCCCAGGCCCCAGGCGCCCTCCCCTCCGGAGGCCGTCCTGCAGCCCGCCCCCACCGAGCCTAGCTACAGCGTGGTGCAGCGCCACCACGTGGACCTCCAGGATTACCGCTGCTCTCGGGACTCGGCCCCTAGTACTGTGCCCCAGGAGCTGGTGGTCACCATCGAGCTGCCGCTGCTGCGCTCGGCCGAGCAGGCGGCGCTGGAAGTGACGGGAAAGCTGCTGTGCCTCGACTCGAGGAAACCCGACTACCGGCTGCGGCTCTCGCTCCCGTACCCGGTGGATGACAGCTGCGGCAAGGCTCAATTCAACAAGGCCCGGCGGCAGCTGGTGGTCACGCTACCTGTGGCGCTGACCGCCACGCGCCCGGAGCCCGCCGCGACCCCGGAAGAGGCCGCCGACCGGCCCGGAACTGACGGCGCGCCCTGCGCTTCCGCTCACCAGGGGCAGGCGGGCCCGGTGCGGGTTGGTGGGGCGGACGGAGGCTCGGATCCCAGCCGAACCGGGACTGCAGACGCCGGAATCACCACCCCGGACGCCGACGGGGAGGAGCGCGTCTCAGAACCCGAGGAGCGGGATTTCAGCGGGCAAGAGAGATCAACAGCAGGCATCCGGGAGGAGCCGCCTCCCGGAGCTGGAAACTCACCTGGGGACGGTGGCGGAGGCGCTCCTAGTACTTCATCCGGGGACCTTGACAGGGGCTCTTCTGCAGGAAGAGTGAGTGCGCGCCGAACTCTCGGCGTGGAGGCGCTGGAGGCCCGGGAAGGCACCCGCAGGGAGCCAGCTGATGGAGCCATGGGTGCTCCCGGTACCGACCGCGGGGAACCTCTGTGTCCGCCTTTTCAGTGTAATCAGGATGAAGAATCCCTGACTCTGCTCATTCAAGTGCCTCGCATCCAGCCTCAAAGTCTTCAAGGGGAAGTGACTCCCCTCTGGTACAAATTGTCCTTCTCCACCCAAGACTTAGTTTATTATTCCTTCTTTTTGCAATTTACTCCAGGGAATAAGCTGAATACCAAAGAACCAGTGGTTAGCATTTCTTCAAACAATGCAGTGATAGAACTGGCCAAATCTCCAGAGTGCCATGGACAGTGGAGAGAGTGGTATTATGGTTTAAACAACGATTCTTTGGAGGTAACAGTTCTTTCTAGAGTCCTAATATTTGAAATATTCTGTTCCGCTTACTATCACAGGCACACTCTCAGTTTATCCTAAACAAAGGATTTTCCATTATAACTTCTCTCCTGATGACTTGAAATTGATGCACTTGATGAAAGATGTTAAGTACACATTAAACGCATATTGAAGAAAACGAAAAAAACTTAACGCATCCTCTCTGGTGGATGGGTTTCAAATCTTCACAGTTGCCCTTGAGAAGGGCTGTAACTTTAGTCATATTCTCAAAGGGGTTGTGACACAAATAGGTTTAAGAGGTATTCTATTATGGCCATATTTTAAGTTGGTAAATAGCTTTTTCCAACCTTAGAAAGTAAATAATAGTTTACTTCCGGAGAGCAAAAGTAACTCAGCCTGTGCCACAGTTCTTTTGTAGGAAAACCAACTCGCAGGTGTGAATCTAAATCCCTTGCCCTCTCGGCCATATGGTACTGCTTAATTTCAGTCGCTGATATTGGTGGGTTTGTCTTCTGGTGGGCCTTATATTACATTGAAATTACCTCTTTTTGCATCTGTTTTAATCTGTTCCCTGCTAGTACTTGGCACAATGGCTGGCATTTAACAAAGTGTAATATAAGCCTCTGTTGGTACCAACATCACATCAGCTACATCTCTTTTGGGCAAAAACTGGGGCTGCGCATTATCAAGTTTACCTAGGATATCATTTTGTAGTTGCTACTATACCTTTCAGATTATTGAGGATCTTGAGATTCAATATTCCAGTACTATTGGCAAATACTGGAAAGAAAAAAAAGTTTGACGTTCTATAGAACTTTTTAAACTCATAAGTGAACAATTAATTGGTATTTTTGATTGAGGTTTGTATCAATGTTACATGTAAATTTTTTTAGCTCTTTTAAGATATTCAAGGGTTAAATTCCCAAATTCATAACACTAGTTGCACAGATTATATATTAAAAATTAAGTTTGGGGCCTGCCAGGAAATTTTACTTCTTCCTGTGTTTTTCTAGAAATTTGCTAATAAGTTAAATTTTTATTTTATGAGGTGTATCTTCTGTGAGAAGTGGTTAATTTGAAACCCTCCAAAAATGGTAAATAGCCAGGGCTAGGTAAGATACTTTGTGAGAATATACAATATGAAATTGACTATCTGTTTATGTCATCAGAAGGGGGAAATTTAGGAAAGGGCAGTCGTTTTCCTGTAATTGTTTTAATAAATGTGAAAATAACTCACAATGTGGGATAAAAGCTATATGGACAAGCATTTGAGAGAATACTAAAGAATATATTTTCATCTGATTTTCCAGTATGTGAACATTATTTTAGCAAGAAACTAAGACCAAAATGGGATCAGGGCAACTGTGTTTTATATCTTTGAAGCTGGAATAGATTTATAATTACTTAATTAATCATCACATTTGCTGAGGCTGATGGAACCATAATGTTCAATTTTTTTTCTTTACATTTTACTGGACCAGGCTGTAAGTATTAAAGTGAATTTTTAAAAAAAATCACAGGAGTGTTTTGTGGGTAGACATATAATGATTACATTAATATATGCATTATATGAAAATAATTATAGAGACTAATTTGTGGCTGTCAAGGTCAGAATTTGATACTTTACACATAAACAAGCAGAAAATAAATTTCTATAAGCCTTAAATATTCACTGGGAATTTTCCTAGAGCATTAGGACCACTGAATTCAGTATCTTTTATAGTAAAATCAGTCATTAGACTGAGAAGGCAAGTTTATGCAAATCCTTTGTATTTTAATCATAACCAGTTCCATTATAAATATTATTCTTCCCTGAGGTAACTAAACTATTTGGTGTATTTTTTTGCAGTTAACGTGTAAGTCTTTTGCAGAGACATGCACCTTAGAAATGCTTTTGATTTGGTGGGGTGGGGGGAGCGGAATGTTTCTGCAGTACAGTGTTATTCTAGATCTTCAAATAACAGCAAGGCAAAGTCCTCCAAATGTAAAGTTTTTCTTTCACCAAAGTTCACTTGTTTAGTAGGTGTTCACAGTTTAAATAGTGTTTAATAGAAGGGAAATTGAAACTTGTCTCTTTCTGATCCCCCCACCCAATCTGGACCAAATAATGAATTGTGTTTATTTGTAATTAATTTGTTTACATTCAAGTACAGAGGAAAATACTTTTATTTGGAGCAACGGTGAACTGATTTTAAGAATTTTAAATATAGTTGTTCCTTCAAAGCCCTAACTATATACCTATGTTCACTTGACGTATTTGAATATGAACAAATTGCTTTGTGTTTGGGATTCTGGTGGAAATGATTTTTGCATATCCTATAGTTTGGAAATCTACCTCATTCCTTTTTTTTTTTTTTAATTGTATTTAAATATAGTTGATTTACAGTGTTGTGTTTCCTTATTTTTAAAAAAAAATTTTATTGAAGTATAGTTGATTTACAGTTTCCTTATTCTTATATAAAGCTATATGCTAGTGTTGCAGTGATTATCGCAGTGCTTAAAAATGGAATATACTTCTGTTAGATAAAATATTACACTTGGCTCTTACCTAGCCAAGAACTAAAAGGCAAACTGGTCACACAAAATTTAAATAGATCCTGTCTGTGTATCTTTTGCTGACTCATTAGGAAGTGTTCTAAAATTAAATTACATTTTCTAGCTTGGACTGCATTTATAACTCTAGAGGTGATGTTATTCTTACAAAATAGACGAAAAAAAAAAAAAGGAAGATAATTTGTAAATAAGATTACCTGGAGGGAAAACATACCTCAGATTTAATAGAGACCTAGAAAAGGAACTAAGACTTTTTTCTTTTAGGGTCTTTTCCTATATATGTATGTACTCTTGCTGTTCTTATTGCTCTGTACAATACTCAGTTTTCTTTTGCCAAAACAGCATAGGAATAACATTAAAATAAACATTTTAAAAGTGCAATTCTGAACTGTGTGAGAACTTTTATGAGCTGTTTTTAGATACAACTCTGTCAAGTATGACCAATAAGGTAGAATATTTTTTCTCTTTTTATTTTAGGAAAGGTTATTTGTCAGTGAAGAAAACGTTAATGAGTTTCTTGAAGAGGTCCTGAGCCCTCCATTCAAACAGATAATGCCCCTAACCCCACCATTAATTGAAGTTCTTCAGGTTACTGATAGTAAGATTGAAATACATGCAAAGGTAAGGATTTTGGTGGGCTCTATAGAGTAGTGATTTGGGACAAGGTTGAAGCCTAACAACTTAGTTCTTGGTTTTCTTTATATCATAACTTTAAACTAAATGGACATGATGGCTGGGAAGAGTGATGTTAAGAGGAATAAAGACTTTTTTATATGTATTTTACTATTAAACATCTGCAGTTCATTTTCACTTATGTTATCTCCTTTAATCCCAAAATAACTGTCCAGTGAGGAATAGAGAGAAACTAACATTTGGGAATTATGAATATTAGTCCAGGGACAAACAGCTTTTTTTTTGACTCTCAAACCATGGGAACTATGTCATCCAGTTTGTTCATTCTTTCTAGTTGAACTTAAGTTTGGTTATTTTTATAGTCTTCAGTATTGGACACAAATGAGTAACTAGCACAATTGACTTGTAATGTGAATTCAGGGGAAAGAGGCTCTAAAGAATCACAGAAATACAAGAAAATTCAAGAAATTCAAGAATGCCCTTATAAGAATGACTGCTAATGGGTTTTATAGGCCATGTTAAAAGGTTTGTAGGCCAGGATTATTTTATCCTGAAAGAGATGGTCAATGAAAGTATTTAATCAGAGAATCAATGCCAGGTTTGCATGATTAAAATATGACTGGCAGCATTTGGAGAATGACTTTGAGGGGGAAGCCAGAGGGCCTATCTGTAAGTCTACTGGGTCATTCCTTCACAACTTAAAAAAGTTTCCAGCGGGTACAATTTACTTTTCTATTTGTTTCAAAGAATTATTAATTTGCTGTTTCTCTTGACATAGTTGCAAGAATGTAGTAACTCTGAGCAGCTTCATGAGAAGGAAGGAAGAGTCAATGAAGGAAGTCATCTAACTGAAAAAGAAAGTCTAGAACATGCTACTACCTCAGCTGATTCCAATTCATCTGTAGCAGTCAAAGTACTAGAAACAGACAGTTGTGGTTCAGTTGCATGCATGCAACAAGGGGCCCTTGATGTTTCTCAAAAGCCGTTTGCAAAGTCTCAGCAACCTGAGTCAAAAATGGAACCTGAATTTACAAAAGACAAAAGTGCTGTTCACTCAAATGACGAAAAAGATAATTTAAAAGAACCAGTAATAACTGAAGAGAAAGAATTAGATGGAGATCACCCATCTTCATTACTGAACAAAACTGCAGTTCACAATACACCTGGTTTTGACAACATAAAGGAAACCAATATGCAGGATGGTAGTGTGCAGATTATTAAAGATCATGTGACTCATTGCTCATTCAGTTTTCAGAATTCTTTGCTTTATGACTTGGATTAATTCTGTATCATCTTAGAATTTAAAGGTTGAGTAAAAACTTATGGACTAAAAATAGATTCTGTTTACTATCTTAAAACCAAAGGTATTCAAGAAAGTATAAAATTAAAATTTGCAATTTTTATTCTCATGGGGAAACTGAAGCTATTTTTTTGCGTGTAGAGAGTTTATACAAAGCTTCCTTAATTATGGAAATAAGTTTTGTGATTCTTCTGATGTATATTTTTTCTAATAGTTAAACATTTAGTTTTAATACAACCTATTTATATTTACTTCTGTGTTGTTTTTGGCTTCTTTTGCCATTACTTTAATAAAGTTTCAAAATAAATATTCATTAAGTTGTGTCTGTCACAAAGTAATTCTAAAGAATGCAATTAACTAGAAGCACACTAGAGTGCATGTGTTGGGGGGAGGAGAATCTCAAAACTACGCATTTATAAGTCTCACTAAATAGGATGTGCTTATGCTTGTCATAGAGATTCTGAGAGGAAAGAACTTTACTAACCAATATTAAACGATCCAAACAATACAAAGACACTGAAATTTAGTATTTTTGCTTCAACTCTGTATTTTACTCTTCTCATATGTAAGTCACCATGTATATATATACGTGTGTATACATATATAAATAACAGGTTATTAATGACCTTGAAAATTCAAAATTTTAAAAGAATTATTTGGAAATTATTCAAACATCCCTTGGTTTTATAGAATTAATTTACAAATTTTAGAACAGGACAATTAAAATGACCTAAGAATTTGCTCCAATAGGAAAACTGTCTTCATTATATTATTACATGAAAACAACAACAAAAGCTAGTGTTTTCTAATCAATTTCTTTTATAACACCTAAAAGAGGGCAGCAGATAATTTATCTAACAGTGGCTAAGTTATGAATTTTGTGGCATAGTATTTTTATTTGAGGCCAGGAGAAAATCTCAATAGATTTTTTTTTTTCCTCAGAAAAAATTTTAGGACAACATGAAAGACAATATAGAAAGGAAAATATTTGTTGATCTAATCGCTGACCCCAAGGCCTTGAGCTGATCTATTTCTGTTCCAAAAACAGCTACTAATTCAAACCTCTGGCCTTACCTTAGTCCTGGAAACTACTGAATTTCTTTAGTCCTTTGAACTAGGGAGATCAGGTCAGAGCACCAAAAACTGGTACAAAGCCTAGCAGTTCATTCTGATTTACATTTATAACCCCAGTAAAACCTGGAACCAGAGGGCTGAGGGCAGTATAAAGGTAGCTCATAAAGCAAGAGAACTATTTGCTCCATTGTAGATGACCATATACATTTTTCAACCATAATAGGAATCTTAATTTGATGGAATAATAGTTTTGAGACTGTCCATTAGGTACACAGTTTTCTTAGATTGAAATAACTATTGCAGTACCTACACAGAAAGTAGTCTATCTTTGTGGTTGAATACAATTATATACTGTTAAGGGGAACTTCCATGTTAAATATGGAGTAAATTTTAAGCCTGCTTCCTATTATTTACTGTGTCTGTCCTTTTAAAAAGTATGATTTCTGTTAAAATAAAGCTGGCACTAGAACATGTTTCACTTTGGCAGGACTGAACTTTGTATCATTTCTGGCTGTACTTCACTTACACAGCAGCTTTTTACTGCTCATTATCTATGCCTGACTAATTTGAAAGCCAGTTTCTTCCAAAGGGATGCACTGTCAAGAGCTGGGTTTTCTTTATTTCAAACTCAGTTATACAATGTACAGATAATATGTAATGCTAACTTTAAACCTTGTAGAATGTCTTTACTGGATTCTGGTGTAAAAATTTATTCTGCAAAATGATTAGGAATCTTTTATGCAAAAATGAGTATTTTATTTTGGCAGCACTAAAAGAAAAAAAAAAAAACACCACTGTATTTCTACATTGAGGTGAAAACAGTGTTTAAACTTTCCTATCAAATACATTCCAAAAGAAAGTGTGTTCTATGAAGGTTCCAAAGCACAGGCAAATCTTAACACAATAATACAGGAATCTTTAATACTGAAAATGACTCTGTTCTGACACGGTGTTTAACAAACATAACTTTCGAGTTATAAAACCAGTGAAGCAATCCCTTCCTAGTAACTGTGTCAAGAGTGAAGCTGGGCTTGTTCCATTAATACTCTTAACAATTTCATTGTAATACTTTTTACTAATATGACAATTTAAAATAAATTTTGCTGTACTTAAAAGAAGTCTTGAAAGTGGAAAAGTGTACAAAGTTCCGGATAAAAAGATTAATAGATGCAATTTAAATAAAATTTCCCCTCTTCTCGCTTATCAATTAACAATAATGATTACCTTTAGCAGATACACATTGAGCTTTAAAACCCAATTCTCAAAATGAAAACTTGTGTTTTAAATCTTAATCAGACATAAAAGGAAAAGATTACTATATTGGGACACCTTTTACAAGAATTCTGTTGTTGTATTAAAGCAGAAACCAGTTCCTAAACCCTTTTATTCAATTGTATATTCTGTTTGGACAAATAGCAAAAATAGAAGACTGTCACTACTTTTGCTTTTGTAATTGTGATTTTTTACTGCAGTCTTCTATAACTTTTACAGAGTTCATGGTCCCTAATATCTCCCCACCCTCCATTTTTCCTAGGTGGGGAAAGGGCTGCCATAAACTTCTCACTGATAGTTAGAGTTTCTGGAAACAGGTACTGTTTGTTATTATTTAAGAGTGACTCAATTTGGGCACTCTGGGTGGATGGTCTACAGGTTTTTTGGTGGTGCATACCACAGTCTCCAGCATGAAAAATCCTAGGAACTTGAGGAACCAGCACTTTCCAGAATTTTGGAAGACAAGATACAGTCAAATACTGAAGGGTCCAGTCCCAGTTATAATCATCGTAAGTACAGAAAGTATCTGTGCACTCGATCAGCTTCTGATACGCATCCCGGGTCAAGGCCAGACCCATATTGTGCTCTGTGGATTTCCACGTTTTCACATCTACCTTGTCAGCGACGCCATAGAAACTGCGAATGGCAGTATAGGTCCCCAGGGAGAGAACATCACACTCAGGACACTCTTGCTGCTTTAATTGCCACATCTTTTTGAAGACATGGTAAAAGTCTGGGGCTAAGTAGTGATCCTCTTCTAGGAAAAGTATGAGGCCAGCATAGTCTCGAAGGACTTTGACCCTCTCCCATACAAAATGCAGCTTCCACCACCAGTGGTGTTTGGTTTGGGAGAATTTGGCCTCTCTATAATGGCCGAAGGAGTCGGGATATTCAGCATTAATGCATCCCATCTGCAAAGCTGCATTTTTCTCCACGTCTCTGGGGCAATCTCTGGGGTCAGTGCCCGGAAACTCGTTGGGGTACAACTGAATACTAAAAGGAAAGTACACCTGCAGAACCGGACAGAAATCCACCCCAGCAATCAGCTGATTGATCTCGGTCGACCAGAAGTCATGGCTAAAGATGACGAAGACGTTGTCGATTCCCTGGGCTTTTCGAAGTGAGTCCAGCAGCAGTTTGAGGTATTCAGGCCGGTTGTGCACCTGGACCACCAGCGCCAGCTCTCGGGGGGCCCAGGAGCCGGCCTTACCTACATTCCTCACCGTCTGGTCAAAGTTCAGCTGGTACACTAAGGACCGGTACCGCAGCGTCAGGTTGTCCACCTCGGGGTGCGGGGCCGCCGCGACTAGTGGAGCCGCCGACTCGTTGGAGCCCCGTAGGATGCCCACGGACACGGCGGGATGGTCCCCGGCCCGGGCGCCTGCACCCCGCGCGGGCTCGGCGTCCAGCAGCGGCGGGGAGACGGCCTCGTTCTTCCTTTGTCGCCCATTGCTGCTCCAGAGGACGAAGCCGCAAGCGGCCACCACGAGCGTCAAGATCAGCACCTTCCGCTTGTAGATGCGGAACCTCATGGTCTCCGGCGCCGGGAGCGCAGGCAGGCGGACGGGCGCGGAAAGGAGCTAGCGGCTCCGGCGCGGAAGGGGCGGGCGGGCGGCGGCCGTGGCCTGCAGCAGTCGGAACTGGCCCCCGCAGCTGTCCTCGCTAACTCATCCCGGGCCCCGGGGGTCCTGGGGCCCGAAGGCTCTCAGCTCCCCCGCGCCGCCCGGGCTCCACACATCCTCGCCTGGCAGCTGCAGCTCGGGCACCGGCCCCGCCGCTAGGAGCCGCGGCTCGGCGTCGCCTCGGTCCTCTCCATCCAGGACGGGTCAGGGAAGAAGCCTGTCGCGGCCCCACCACACCCCGGCTCCGTTACCTGCGCTTCCAGCGGCCCTGCGTCCTCTGTGCTCTCATCTTTACGCGGCCCCGGACGTCCCAGACCGAGGGACGCACCCTCGCCCCACTCCGGCGGCGACTGTCCTGACAACCAGCGACTAGCCCGCCGAGCGCCGCGGTCCCCGGGCCCACAACCCTCCGCCCCGCCCCTCGGGCCGTCGGTTGGCGCTTCCCGGTCGAGTCTGGAGACGCACGGCCGTCGCCGCCCGCTGCCTATTGGGCCGCAGCGCTGTCGCTCAGGCTCAGTTCCTACATCCGGCGCGTTCCTCCCTTTCCTGTGAGGCGTGAGCAGAACGAGGCAGGAACGTGGACGCTGGGTTTCCAGGTAAGCGGGGTGCGGGGCGGTGGCGATCCCGGCTGGAGTCCCCAGTGCTCAGGATCCAGGGCTGGGCCGTGTGGGCCCTGGTAGGAGAGGGAGGGCGAGGCCCGCCGCCTTGGTTCGTGGATTTCGAAAACGGGCTTCTCCCTTCTGGAAAGGGGCTCCCGCATGGCGGTTGCTGGGCCGGGAGGCACTCATTAGGGACACGTCAGCCTTCAGGGCTGCTGGGGGAAGGATGACGATGCTTCGGAGGGAAAAGTGAAACCAGGCTGATGCGGTCCTCGGAGAAGGGACGGGGCGGGCCGTGGAGGTGGCTCTACACCGCGCCCGGAGTCAGGCATGCCCGGGAGCTAGAACGTGGAGGGAGAGGGTGCGCGGAGAGGCGAAAATAAACTCTAGCCTCGGCCTTCTTTCTCTGCCGAAGAAAATTAGGTATCACACCACTACGCTTTAGTTGTTGGGCAACCACGGTAAATTAAGCCCCAAAGGAACCCACTTTGTGGGGGAAACTGACTGTACTGGGCGTCCCTGTGCTGCTGCTCTTGCTGTTTTCCAGTGAGTCTCATTCTATAAGCGGTCCAATAATTTAAGGATTCCAAAAAGCTGTGCACTTATATGTGCATTTATTCATACGGAAAATGAATACTTGGTGCAATTATGTTACTGACTTATGTAATGTTATCTTCCTATATTTATAAAACACTTGAATTTTCAAAATGTTTAACGTTTGCTGCCATATTTTAAATATTTTACAACAGTTTTCATCGTGAAGACACCTCTACTGCAAAGATGGTCAATGTACCTAAAACCCGAAGGACTTTCTGTAAGAAGTGTGGAAAGCATCAGCCTCACAAAGTGACCCAGTATAAGAAGGGCAAAGATTCCCTGTATGCCCAGGGAAAGAGGCGCTATGATCGGAAGCAGAGTGGCTATGGTGGGCAAACAAAGCCAATTTTCCGGAAGAAGGCTAAAACCACAAAGAAGATTGTACTGAGGCTTGAATGTGTTGAGCCCAACTGCAGGTCCAAGAGGATGCTGGCCATTAAGAGATGCAAGCATTTTGAACTCGGAGGAGATAAGAAGAGAAAGGGCCAAGTGATCCAGTTCTAAGTTTTGGGAATCTTTTGTTCTTCTATTTTTGAGAGCAAAATGTTGAAGTTATAGAAAAATTGCCTGTATGAGAATAAATACAGTGATATTCTTACTCAAATCTTTTGTATTTTTTCAAATATAAGTAAAATTGCATGCCTAATTTGGCTCTAAATTAAAAAAATAATGGTAAATTATTTGTAAGTGAATTAAGGTTCATCCTCTCATCAAATTCATTATTTAAATTTAGTTCTACAAGAATTGGCATCTTGTATTTATATAAAAAGAAGGTGGGCTTCCCTGGTGGCACAGTGGTTAAGAATCCACCTGCCGATGCAGGGGACACGGGTTCGAGCCCTGGTCCGGGAAGCTCCCACGTGCCGCGGAGCAACTAAGCCCGTGCGCCACAACTACTGAGCCTGCGCTCTAGAGCCCGCGAGCCACAACTACTAAAGCCCACAGGCTTAGAGCCCGAGCTCTGCAACGAGAAGCCATCCAATGAGAAGCCCGCGCTCACCGCAACTGGAGAAAGCCATGCGCAGCAACAAAGACCCAATGCAGCCAAAAATAAAGACCCTGCTTTTTGTATATGAATTTTAGGCTAAGAGGCTTACAATGGGGATGGCTTGTAGATGAGCAAGAATGCAAAGGGCTAGGGTGTAGGAATAACATGGTGGGCACTTATTCCCAACACAGACTTTTATATCTACATTTATTGATGAAGAAATAATTGTCTTTCTACAGGAACATGTAAAAATCAGATCTGCACTAAGTTACTTTTAACTATGCCACAAAACTTCATTTTTTAAAGAACCATGTTTTAATATAGTTGTTCTATAATATTTTTAGGCAGTGTCTCACCAATTTATGAGTTCAGAAAATCCTAAGATACTTAATTACAGAATTCTTAGTTTTAAAGAGCAAAAGTGAATTAACTTTAGAAGGCAGTATAAAGTCTGGGCTGGAAATCCCCAATCTAGGTTCACAGAGAGGATTTTTCTCCAGTTACTTTCACTCTTTCCCCTCCTTTGTTCCCAGAAGCTAGTTCTGACACTGTTGGCAGTGATCTAGGAGAGAGGCTGATTTGAAAGACAGTGGGAATGAGGAGAATGAAACAGTTCTGCTTCCATTTTCCAAGATTCTTTTAAGTTGGTTCCTTTTATATACCCTCTGCCCTAGTTCAAATCCTAATCATCCTTTAGCTGGTATACTGTGGCTGATATATTGCTATCAGTTTTTTAATTAAAAAACTTAAACATATTAAGTGACTAAAACGAACAGAAAAAGAACCACCCTCATATAATACAGAACTTAGTCAAAGCAATTTTCTGCTACTCCCACCCAACCCCAAAACCTCATTCCAGCCCTAAAAATTAAAAAACTTAGAAATCACAACAAAGATTATGGAATTAATATTGTAAAACTTGTAAAACCTGAAGTCTATTTGTCCAAAGCAACTCCTACTTTATGTATAGTGACTATAAAATTCCATATATATTTAGAATAATATACCTGAAAAACATAAAAGTGCTTAAAAACTTATATGTAGTTTCATATCAAACAAGTTCTCACTACAGTTTAGACTATATTAGTCCAAAGTATATTTTCTGCATACAGAAACTCAATTTCATTTTTTTTTTTTTTAATATTTATTTGGCTGCGTTGGGTCTTAGTTGTGGCATATGGGATCTAGTTCGCTGACCCGGGATTGAACCTGGGCCCCCTGCACTGGGAGCACAGAGCCTTAGCCACTGGAACACCAGGAAAGTCCCAGAAATTCAACTTCTTTAACTGAAACGCAAGACGAAAATTGATAAGAAAATTATATGACCAGAGTGGTAGGGATCAATATTTGTTTAACATTAAAAAATAACCCCACAACCCATCTGGAAACACTAGGCTGAAATAACACAAGTGCAATAAACTGATAAAAGTTAACACCACAATAAAATTAGGTTTTAATGAAATTAAGATATTACAGTCAAATGATTGAAAATGTTACACTAACACATTCTTCCCCTCAAGCAAGTATACAAAACCCATGAAAAGCTTCCCTTTCTCCAATTTGACATTTAAACAATAAGTGAGTCCCAAATTGGCGTGTAACTAAATGGAATATTTTTGTGGTATCACTTATTACTTTAACATATCACAGGAATTTACATAACAGGCTAGAGAACAGAAGTAAGAGACAACAGGTGCTTCAGTACCACCCATATTATCTACTAAGACCACAGTGTGAGCAACAGAGTGTAGGTTCATGGTAGTAGTTCCTTGAATAAAACAGCTTAGACAGAATCTTCCACAAACACAGGTTTTTGCAGTATCCAAATCTTGGCAAAGATGGAAAGGAATGATATGAGAGCCATATGGAATCCTATTGGAAAAAAATTTTTTTAAATATCTTTTAATGTGTTACTAGATTCAAAACTTCATGTATTAGGACATGAATTACTGGACACTGAAATTATAACCATGGAAAAATAAAATTACTCTATTAATTAACTCAGTACATTGTCTTATTTTCCTAACTGGTACGAATGGGGAAAGTATACTAAATAACAGCATATGACATATTTTGTAAACCTAAGAGGATCTATACCACTCCATAAAGTATCTTTTAGCACTGCCACTTAATAGCATAACCCACTGAATACAATGAAAGGGCCATCTGTCCTTTATATAATTATACTGTATGACCAGTGTAACGTAATTTAAACGTATGGCTCTGTCATACAGTTCTTATAAATGGTAATGAGAGAATTACTCAGTTCTATCTGTGAAGAAACATTTATTTAAATAAATCCATATAGGGGCTTCCCTGGTGGCACAGTGGTTAAGAATCCACCTGCCAATGCAGGGGACATGGTTCGAGCCCTGGTCTGGGAAGATCCCACATGCCACGGAGCAACTAAGCCCGTGAGCCACAACTACTGAGCCTGTGCTCTAGAACTCACGAGCTACAACTACTGAAGCCCGCGCACCTAGAGCCCAGGCTCCGCAACAAGAGAAGCCACCCTGATGAGAAGCCCGTGCACCGCAACGAAGACCCAACGCAGCCAAAAATAAATAAATTAATTTAAAAATAAATCAATCAATGCATATATTCTCATAGGCATCAACTGTTCAAAAGGGAATTTTAAACTGTGTGAAACAAATTTCAAACACATGTTGTTTGGGGCATTAGTTTTACTGTGTAGCCAAGTAAGCAATTTAACCTTGCTTAAATTAAGTCATTCACCCTCTTGCTTAAAATTTCAATGGCGCCCAATACAATTAAAATCCAATCAAGTCAAAAAAAAAATCAAGTCAAACTCAAAACCCTCATCTACAAGACACTAAGAGACAGTCTCTTGAGGTTGCCTGCCCACTGCCCAGCTCGCTACTCCACGCTAAACACAACCATATCGCCGTCACTGCGCGTCTCCCCCACACTGTTTTCTTTGTTGTTTCTCTAGTACCTAGGCTGGCACATAATACGTGTTCAGATCTTTTTCAACAAATAAATAAAACCAACTATTATAATTTAAACTGGAGTTTAAAACCCTATTAGAAAAGTCTGAAAAGATACACATCAAATCAAAAATAGTGGCTTACTTTTCCTAAGGGATTTGGTATTGGTCTTGTTTGCAATTTTTAATTTTTTCACATGTAAGAATTACTTGTGTAAGTAACAATTTTTTTAAAAACCACATGTTTACATTCCAGGCTATTGGTTATAGTCTAAGGAAACAGGAAAGTTAAAAACTGTACTTTCTACCCAACATAATTTAAGTTACCACATATTTTTCTAATAGACTATAACTTTCTGTTTATAACCAGTAGTTAGGACAACTTTTTTAAAATAAATTTATTTATTTTATTTATTTTTGGCTGCGTTGGGTCTTTGTTGCTGCACGAGGGCTTTCCCTAGTTGAGATGAGTGGGGGCTACTCTGTTGCGATCCACGGACTTCTCATTGCAGTGGCTTCTCGGTGTGCGGGCTCTAGAGCGCAGGCTCAGTAGTGTGGCGCACGGGCTTAGCTGCTCCGCAGCACGTGGGATCTTCCCGGACCAGGGATTGAACCCGTGTCCCCTGCATTGGCAGGCGGATTCTTAACCACTCTGCTACAGGGAAGTCCCAGTTAGTACAATTTATCAATAGCTAGATAACAGATGCTGTTCTCATGGCTTTGGATCTATATTCTTTTTAAAACAAGGGAGCTGAAAACATGCAAAATTATACTTTAGTAAAGATTAGTCATCTTAGCCAATCTGTTATGATCTTTTCAAATCATCAGTAACCATTTATAGTATTTCTCATTTGGACATAATTTTCAAATTTGAATAAGTACAATATATTATTTTTTTCATATGAAGTCTCAGAGAAAGCATAGAACAAGAAACTCGGGAGCAGTACATTTCCAAAAGACACCATTTAGATTTCTCACAAATCAGTGGTCTTAACCTGAATCATCAGTATCACTTCTGGAGATTTTAAAAAATATATGACATACTATAGGTGTCCATCTCTGGAGATTCTGAACTAGTTGGTCTGAGGTAGAATCTAGGACCTATATTACCAGAAAATCTAGATATGTATTTCTCATCTATATTATTTAGGAACTCCTCCACAATTAATGATAACAACATTTGATTTTTAATTGCCAGAGAAGCAAATTACTTGTATTTATACATCCAATAAGTATTTATTGGGACCTATTATGAACAAGGCACTGTTCTAGGTACTTACATGTATTGTCATTTAATAGGTAATTCTCAACTCCTAGTTAAGAGTCAATGCCTTAAACCAGTGGTTCTCAAAGTGTGGTCCCCTGACCAGCAGCATCAACATTCCCTTTGAACTTGTTATAGATGCAGTTTCTTCATCCCCACTCCAAATTTACTGAGTAAGAATCTCTTGAGGGTGGGGACCAGCAATCTGCTTTAGTAAGTACTGTGTTACAATAAGCATGATTGTGATGCACTCTCAACTTTTGAGGATCACTGCCTTAAAACAATGAGCCCTTAGTTACTTTTAGAGCCTTTGCATTCAAAGTGTAGTTCATGGACTAGCAGCCTCTCCTGGAATGTAGGCTTAAAAAGCAGATCTCTGCCGCAGGCCTCTACAGCACAATCTGCTGAGCAAGACTCCCAGGTGATGTGAATGCACTTAAAGTTTGAGAAGCAAGCAGCGGTTCTTCATCCTAGATGGCCACACATTAGAATACCTGGGGAATTTAAAAAATACTGGGTCCTACTCCCATTCTTTTTTTTTTTTTTTCGAATTTATTTATTTTTTATTTATTTATTTTTGGCTGAGTTGGGACTTCACTGCTGCGCACGGGCTTTCTCTAGTTGTGGTGAGCGGGGATGGTGAAGAGGAAAGACTGGCTTGGGTTTCAGTGGGGTCTATGAGCATTATAAAGTTGTATGCAAAAGTCTGTATTTATTCATGTGTGCATTTTTCTAGGCCCATAACTTCTGTCATTTCTTTCTTTTTTTAAGAGTCTCTCCCCACTAAAAAAAAGTTAAGAATCTCTTCTTCGAAATATGGTGTTCCTATCATTTTATAGGCACTCAATAGTAATTTGGTTCACATCTTAGCTTCCACTCCTATATGAAAGAAGCCTGAATAAAATGAATAACTGGAGTTTGGTGTCTCATGACCAACTGCAGTTATTGTTCAAAGACAAGGGAAGAGAACCAGGAGCTACTGAGTCCTACTATATGCCAAATGCTTTGCCATTACATTAGGTCATTTATCTTCACAACTCTGTAAAGTGGGTATTGTTCCTGCTTCACAGATGAGATTCAATCAAAGAGGGTAAGTAACTTGCTAAAGCCACACTAAGGGGTGAAGCCAGGAATCACACCTAAGTCTGACTCCAAAGACCACACTTTACCACTATGCCAGACTGGAGTTCTCAAACTTTTAGACTGTATCAGAGATACCTGGAGGACTTGTTAAAACACAGATAGCCGGACCCCACCCTCAGAATTTCTGATTCAGCAGGTCTGGGGTGAAGCTCAAGAACTTGCACCTCTAACAAATTCCTAGGTGATGCTGATGCTGCTGGTCAGGGAACCAGACTCTGAGACACAATGTCACTCATCGATTCATTCACTCATTCACTCACTCACTCATTCTTCATTCATTCATTCCCTAACATATTGCAGGTATGGGGGATAGATATCACATTTTAGACCCAAGGGAAAGAGTGGAGAATAAGGCAAAGTCCATGCCCTCATGGATCTTACATTCTAGTGAGAATATCTGACAGAAAACGAACAAATGTTAAAAAAAAAAATATCATTCCAGGCAATAAATCCTATGACAAAAAAATCAAGCAATGTAAGGGGGTGGGGGGTAAAACTTTAGATAGGGCAGTCAGGAAAGATCTTTCCGGGGTGCCACTTGCGCAGAGAACTGAAGTGAGAAAGTAAGCTGTGAGACTTTCTGGAGGAAAAGCATTCTAAGCAGAGGTAAGGAACAGCAAGACGGCCACTGGAGCAAAGCGTTAGACTGTGCACAGCATCACAAGCTATGTTAAAGACTTTGTTACTCTGAGGATGACGAGAATACCAGGATGCTATCAAAGGCTTACCTATTATATAGTACGGTTCGCGCAGAAGATTCCAATAAAGTTAATGGCATTTGCAGCTTTATAACTGGAAGGACTTTTGGTTGTTCAAAAATATTTCCAAAAAGATCCAAGTACTCAAGGGATAAATTTTTAAATTCACTAGGCAAAAACGGAAGCTTATTTCGAGCCGCTGACAAAAAACGCAGGTTTGTCAGATGTCCCATCTTGAAAGGAAGTTGAATCAATTCATTATCATCAAGTTTTAAATCTGTAAGTTCTTGGAGCTGGCAAAATTGTATAGGGAGTGCCTTAATTTTGTTCTTGCTGAGATCCAAACTCCGAAGTGACTTCTGGAGTGTAGACTGACACAAGGCTACACTAAATGACTCCAAGTGATTATCATTCAGGTTAAGTTCTTGAAGGTGGATGAGGTCTCCAATTGTAGCTGGAAGCTTTTTTATATGGTTGTGACTCAAGTCTAATTTTCTAAGGTTTTTTAAGGAAAGCATACGCATATCAACCCGGACAAGCCCACAGTAAGAAGTCTGAAGATGTTCCAGAGAATAGGGGAAGTTCTTGCTTAGAGGATAGTCCTTTTTGGATGTGATAACCATTTTAGTTTTAAATTTTTCAAATTCTGAAGTCTTCACTGGTGTGAGGGTTAAAAGTGGTGCCTCAATATCACAGCCTCTGTGAGCCAGTCTCACAGCTGAAAGGAAACCCTTTAGACTGCTGGAATTGGCCTGAATACATAAAAATAAGTTGTACAATTATAAATTCCATTTTAGATAATGCATCCATGCTAATCCATCCTAAACAAAGTCTGTAAAGTTATATATGCAAATCATGCAATCATTTATTGAAAATGGCTGTACAAATTTTTTTAGTATTCTGTTTTCACTAAATTTCAATACAGATACAAAAAACTTTAAAAGTTTTTGAAAAAATTATATTGAGAGACATACGCTAAATAAAACTGTTCATGGGGGAACCATAAGAGTATAAAATAAAACAGGAAAGCATGAAAAGATTCCACTTAAGATTGGGGTTTAAGATGAACTGACCCATCAACTATAATCCAAAAAAAAAAGTTACTTAACCTTAGTAACCAAAGTCAAAAAAAAAAAAAAAAAAGAAAAGATGAACTGACCTAAATCTCCAGTGCCTCTGAGATAGAATGAGGTAGTGCGGTGCACTGCAAAACACTAGGGGGGGTTATTCACAAACACTAGGAATTGTGAAAAGCAATGGCCCTGTCAAAAGCAAGGCCAAATAGCACTCAATGCCAAAAGTACTAGAAAACATCAAAAGCAAGAGACTGCTTCCAGCTGGACATAGAAATCACTAATAAACTGGTAAGTGAACTAAGTCATCAATAAAAATAACTAATACTTGCAGGATACTTTAGAAGTTTCGTAAAGTTTATATGTGAAGGACTAGTGAACTTTCAGCAAGTTTGGGAAACTAAGTATATGATCCTATTTGGTTGGAATGTAGGAGCTTTGTAGAGCAGTAAAAGAGGAGAAATATAGTACGGGGATAGATTACAGATGAGCTTGATGCCAAGGTAAGGAGGATAGAATGATCAAGCTGTGGGAAATCACTGAAGAATTCTGAGTTGAGAATACATGACAAGAACTATTTTGGCAGCAGTATACACAGTGGAGTGAGGAAAGTCTGGTGACCTGGGTGAAGTAGGTCCAGCAAGTAGGTCCAGAGTGGTCATCAGTGTCAAGTTCTACAGAGCTCAAAAAGGATAAGAAATAATGGCAATGTGATTGGCAAATAGGAAGGAGATCACTGATCTCTGAGGCAGTGTTTTGTGAGTAACCAGTGAAAGCAGAGGTCAAAAGAGATAGCAAGAAAGTGGAGCCAACAGATTTAGCCTTGATTTTCCAGAAATTTGTCTATTCTACTTTCTTAATTGGTAAGACCTCTCAGCTTGTTTTTAGGTAGAAGGAGTTAGTGGAAAGATAGGCTGAATATCAAGAGAAAATGAAAAACCACAAGAACAGGAGGAGGTAGGACAAAACACCTCCATTCAATACAAATACCTTAAACAGTTATTAAACTTTTAATGTTTACAAAGCACGTGGCTTGGGGTTAAGGATACGGCAAGGTTGAACAAATCACTGCTCCTACCCTCGGGAAGAGGGAAAAGGAAAAAGTGAGATAAGGCAAAGAAGAAAACAGTTTTTTATTCTAATGGTTTATGTATTTTAAAAAGTGATTATAGTAAGTAAAATACCCCCTGAAGTGTTTCTAATTGTATTTCATTCTTTTTTTTTAACACCAAATTTAGATTCATCACCTGTGATTCAGCTGGCAAAATGTAGACCTGTGCCACCTGCCTTATAGAGTTCTGTCTAAGAACACCCTGAGGCTCCATCTTGGGCACAGAAGCAAACCCAGTTTTCCTTCCCATCCTGGGCAACTTTTCTGAGACTGACTCTGCCCTTTTAGAGGCCATACATGCATGCCAGGGAAACTGCCGTCACTTCTTCAAACATACCTGCAAGTGACTGTCTCTGTTCAGCTATGTGGGTATCAGGATCCTAAAACAGCCTCTATTCCCTTTACAGTCAACCAATCTAAGCATTAATGTTTTTAATACCATACCTTACTTAGACAGATATCCACGGGAGGCTCCTTTAACCGAACAGTGGCTTTCCCCTCATCCACAAATTTGGTGAAGAATTGCTCAATGTTCTCCTTTAGCTGCTTAAAACCAATGGGACAAAAGGACAAAACCAGGTACTGTTAGTCAATATTTATTACAACTAGAATGTGCCAGTCACCTTGCCAGGTTTGGTTTGGCCTTTAGTCCTTAAGTCTGGGTGTTCTGTGGTTTTAAGATTTAAAGGTTTTTGTTTGGTTGTTTTTTGGGGTGTTTACACTCCTTATCTAGCTTCTGGTAAGATATAATTGTTCTGGGCCTTCCTTGGTGGCGCAGTGGTTAAGAATCTGCCTGCCAATGCAGGGGACACGGGTTTGAGCCCTGGTCCTGGAAGATCCCACATGCCGTGGAGCAACTAAGCCCGTGCACCACGACTACTGAGCCTGCGAGCCACAACTACTGAAGCCCACGCACCTAGAGCCCGTGCTCCGCAACAAGAGAAGCCACCGCAATGAGAAGCCTGCGCACTGCAACGAAGACCCGATGCAGCCAAAAAAAAAAAAACGTAATTGTTCTCCCTGTCCGGTAACTCTTTCTTCTTCGAAAACAGAAACCCCTGGGTTTGAGAAGAATGCTTCTTTTCTCCCATTGCCAATAGTAGTTACTTGCCTTCTTAACTTCAGCCCATTAGCCTGGGGTGGGCATGCCTCCCACAAGATATAAACTCAGTGAAAACAGGAATCTTGTCTCCTTTGTTCACCTTTATTTCCCTGGAGCCAGAAAAGTGAGTGACACATAGTAGCTGCTCAAAAATTTTTAATGACTAATGTTGCTTCTGCTTCAGACTTCAATGCAACAACTATTTATTGAGAAGCCACTATGTACCAGGTACTATGACAGGGGGCTTGGGACAACAGTGGTAAATAAGACCAGCATGGTAATTACACTAATCAAGTTGGCAATCTCATAAGAGACAGTTATTAAACAAGTAATTACAAGCATAACAAATATTAAAAGAAGGGAAGTACAGGCTGCCGTAAGACCTTATTAGCAAAGGGGTATGAAAGTGACCTTAAAGGTAAGAAATGAAGGATTAAGAGATGTTAGGCAACTGAAGATACTGGGGGAAGACACAGGGGGTAGCATACCAATAAGATGGAACAATGTGTTCAAAGCCTTGGAGGTAAGAGAGCTTGGTAACTGTGAGGAGCTGAAAGGCATTCAGTATGCCTGAAAGATCCAGTGAAAAGAGGCAGGTGAGCCTGGAGAGGCAAACAGAGATGAGATGGTGGAAGATTTTGTAAACCATCTTAAGAATTTTGGATTTTATCCTAAGAACAGTGATATCCACTAATGGACTTTAAGATAGGAACATGATTAGGTCTACATTTGGAAAAGTTTCCTTTAACTACAGTGTAAGAATGAACTTTGGGACAGGGAGAATGGGATGGAAAAAGACAACGGTAGAAGTAGGGAGATCCTTTCAGAAACTAGCCAGGCAAGGGACAATGGTGATTTAGATTACAGCTGGGATGGAAGGAGGTATGAAAATATGAAAGCTACCTAGGAAGTAGAATTGAAAGAATTCAATAATATATTGGATGTGGGGAGGGAAAGGCTTTAAGGTGCCTGGATGGGGCAGAATACTACTTAAAGGGTTGCAGAAGACTGTCAGAAAAGCAGGGTTAGGGGTGGCAAGGAAAATTAATCTGGGGATATTTTGAGTTTGAAATACTGCTACACATCCAAGTGAAGATTTCCAGTAGGTAGCTGGCTCAAGTTAGAAGTTAACAGAGAGGACTAGCTAAAGAACATATTTGGAAATCACAGTCAAATGGATGACAGCTGAAGTCAGGACAGAAAAGTAGAGGGTTGTAAGAAAGAGCCCCAAGATATTTCCATACTGAGCACTAATACCTACTCTTCAAGGCCCAGGACAAAACCACTTTAATTCAACCAATAAATGTTTACTTGACACCTACTATGTCCCAAGCCCTGTGGCACCACCTCTTCTACAAAACTTTCTCAAGAACTTTAATCAGAATTGACCTCATTTTTGATATTATACTACTCTGCTTCTACCTTTATTACAGCACTTATCATAGCCCACCTTTATAAGTGGTGGTTTCTGTTTCTCCCTTTCTAGTCTTGGAAAAACAGTGACTAAATCAGGTTTAATTTCCCACAGTATCTAGCACGGCACCCTGCACACCGTAAGTCTTCAACTAGCAGTTTACAATAAAATTTTGGTTAGGTCAGCTACTGACTATTAGTGCAGTAAAAGTTTTAAAGGAGAGATCATAACAGACTCTGAAAATAGGCAGTACCTAAGCTGGGCATGAAAAGATAGGTTTTAGGGAAGACAACAGGGAAAAAAGGGAGACCCAATTCTGGTTATGAGTTTGCTTTTGTCACCTAACAGTTTTCTAACCTTTAAAATTTGGGTGACTTCTAAAGTCCTTTTAATTCAAAAAATTATACGAATTGATTCCATGGAAAGGGGAGAATTATTTAGACTTTCAACTACTCACATCAAACATTTACGTGGCTCTGAATGAAACAGCAATAACTCCTTTCCTCAACTATGAGTATTCACTGCGGAGTACAACACTGTAAGGGAAATAATCCCAGAAATTGTATAAAATCCAGTCAAGAGTCAGATGCAATGGTGGGTGATGAATTGCCCCAATTTTATTATAGTAGGCACAAGGGCATTCCAGTCATTTTCACAAAATAACGTGCTTGATAATCACCGTAAAAGGATTTTATAAAACTTGAACTTTAAAAGTTCTATTTCAAAAAATTCTACTTCAACTTCCAACTTCTTCTGGAGGGTTTACTACTCCTAGGTAGATATGAAAAAGTCTTGGACCTAACAAATCAAGACTTAGGAAATCAAACATTTGAGGAGAAAAAAAAAAAGAGAGAGATGCAGTAACCAATAACTTTAATAAAAATATCAAGATGTAACCCAAGCATTACTGCTTTACTACTGTACTAATCTGGGCTAATGACCTTAGACACACCCCCACAAAGCCTTAAAACAAACAAACCAACAAACAGACAAAACTAGCGAAAAGCCTGTGGGAGAAACAGAATCTACTAAACCAAAGTGTAGTCATTTTACAGTTCCCCCGAACTGGACTGATGCTTCGTTTATAGCTTAATCCGGCAGGCCGAAATTTCCAAGGCTTTAAAGGGGCGGGGCTGCCATCTACTACTAAACAGCAAGGCTGTCAATACAAAGTCGCAGAAATGGGCAAGAAAAATAAGAAGTACACTCTCAAAATCTTTCCTCCTCGGGGTCCGGAGGGAGACGCCGGGGTCCGGGTGGTCATGGGGTTCGGGGGCCGGGAGCTCAGGAACCCCTAAGACGGAGTCCAGCCTCGGGAACAGTCGGGCGCTTAGGGCAAGAGCGCCCGGCTGCCACCCTTGACCTCCCTGCTTCACGCACCTCATAGCGGGTCCCGAGCTTGTCCTTCAGGGTGGAAATGAACAGGCAGGCGGGGTGCTGGCCGCCGCGCTCGCCCCCCGCTCGGGGCCGCGGCTGAGTCCTGGGCGCCTGCTGACAGAGGCTCAACACCGCCCGGACGCCCTTGCCCCGGTTCCTCAGCCCCAAGGCCGGCAAGTGCCGACTGACCACCTCCACCTCGCAGTGCAGCTTCATCTCGCCGGAGCTCCGGCAACCAGCAGCCACCTCTCGGCTTTGAAACTTCCCCCTTCCCGCCGCGCCGCGCCGCGCCGCGCCGCCGCCGGGGTCCTCGAGTACGCGGCTGTCCGGGGATCTGCCTGCCTGCTCGTGGTGCCGATGTCTCCGGTTTCTTTGTACAGCGGCTCCACGAGTCCTGCGGGGACGGACGGCGTCCCCTCTCCCTTGCAGGGTCAAGTCCGCACTGTGGCTGCGGCCCGCGGAGGGCGGACACCGACCACCTGAGGACCCGGCGCGCGTCTCCCGAAACGGCGATCGGCGGGGGCGCCACGTCCTTTCCCGGGAGCGCGCGCTGATGGCCGCAGCTGTTATAGCTTGGGGCCGAGTCCTAGTTTCCGCTGTTGACCCTTAATGCGCTGCACGTACACGTGGGGTCCTTGAGTTTCCCAAGGAAAGGCATCAGCTCCTATGTTACCGGGGAAGCCTTTTTGCCTAGATACCTTCGGCCCTTTGCGAGTTGCCTAGTGCCAGTTGGGGCGAGACATTTCCGGGCGCTGATGGGCTGGTGTTTTGTTTTGTTTTTGGTGCTCCGGAGGCGACACCTGCCACGTCAGAAGGGAACTTGATATGACAATATTTGACTTGGCAATTCCTGTTGAACAAATTCCCACTTTGCTACCGCTAGTGGGTTGGATGGAGTGGCTGGCTTAACTGCATCTAAGGCTTGGAAAGACCGTCCAGACCCCAGATACATACCCTTCGGACTCCTTATTCCATTTATTAAAGAAGGGCCAGGCCCTGGGTGGGGCGAGGGAGTCGCTCACACTTAGGGTGGTAGTAGTCTCGCCCACTTAAATTTTGCGTGCTCGCCTCTCGCTGGTCCCAGACTTGTATTAAATATTCCATTTTGTCTAAGATATACTTTCACAAGTGTGAAATGGCGTCCAAAACTAGTGACAATATAATGATTTATTCTTGAATGAGCGTCTCTGTGTACAACAGTTTGAACCTAGAGGGTTATCCGTTGATTATCTTCTGAAAAACGAAGTTGGCTCGTGAAAAGTGGTGATAAGGTAGTAAAAAATTACTTTTTTTCCTATTTAGTATTCTTGCTTGTAGAGCGTGAAAGCACTACTCAGCATTTACCAACAGTTAATCTTATGGCTAGAGACAAAAAGGATTGAGCTAAAACGACACCCTAGAATTTTCAAAGAAATTGGACTTTATAGGAATTACCTATTTTTTGTTCTTTGAGTGGGTAATAACATAGATGAAAATAGTAAAACACCTGCATAAACAAGTATGTTAAAATATACCTCCGAACCTATAGAAAAAGTTGGGAGCTGGGAACATTTTAAATGTTGGACAAACTGTTGTAATTTTATTTTATTTATTTTTTGGCCACGCTGCATGGCTTATGGGAGTTCCCCGACCAGGGATCAAACCCCTGCCCCTGCCAGTGAGAGCACCTGAGTCCTAACCACTGGACCGCCAGGGAATTCCCTAAAATTACTTTTCATTTATTTTATTTCTCCAGGTTTCTGTGCATACCAGGCATTCAACAGATAATTGAATATCTCTGGCTTCCCGAATTTGTGCCCACAGTAAACTTTACTCAGGTTTGTAGCTCAGCTGGGTTCAAGCTAGTAAAGTCATAATGTCATCATGTTCTTAGAGAGGACACAGTCTATGGACAGTGTAGACTTGTCTGCCCTAGCACGTTGGGACCAGATCTTGGAGGTTTTTTTAATGGTAAATTTCATCTAAACTAAATAAACCTGGGACTTCCCTGGTGGCGCAGTGGTTTAGAATCCGCCTGACCATGCAGGGGACACGGGGTTAGAACCCTGGTCAGGGAAGATCCCACATGCCGAGGATCTGCTAAGCCCGTGTGCCACAAATACTGAACCTGTGTTCTAGAGCCTGCACGCCACAACTACTGAAGCCCGCACACCTAGAGCCCATGCTCTGCAACAGGAGAAGCCACCGCAATAAGACTGCGCACCGCAACGAAGAGTAGCCCCCGCTTGCCGCAACTGGAGAAAGCCCGCGCACAGCGACAAAGACCCAATGCAGACATACATAAATAAATAAAATTTTTAAAAAACTAAATAAAGCTATATAGTTAACAAATATACACCTAAGAATTAGACCTTTATAGTGCTGCTTTTGATAGGGATAGAGTAGGATAATTAAATAGTTTAGAAATCTCACCAGGGGATTAAAGACAGAAAGGAAATTTTAAGGGAGTTTGGGAGACTGTTCTAAGCTAATGACCACTCAAGAAAAGAATCCAGTTATCTAGCAACAATCTACTCTTAACTTGAAGGAAGACCAGATGCATCCAAGTGCCAGGCACACTCAAGCCACAAACCCTGATAGTTAAAACACAAGACAATAGATATGGAGTCTGAATCTTGTCACATGAAGTCAGGGAGTTAGTGGTCCTTGAAGGATTGCATTTCTGCATGTAGCCAAGACGGGAATATAGGTGAAAGGGGAAAGTAGGTGAAAGGGGACATTATACCAAAACCTGAGATGAATGACCATATTTTAGTATATGTTACCACCCTTTTGCTAATATATATTTGACTTAAATAGTGCCATGACCATCCCGATTAGACCATATAGGAGGAAGGAGGAATTTACGATGTAAGCCTTTGAAACCGCTAGGGGGCTCCGAGGAGCTCCAGTTCTTCATGTCTCATGGAAGAAAGAATTCAGAGAGAGGCAAAGTGATAGATAAGAAGTGATTTATTAGAATAGGATGCGTGTGAGGCTTATAAGCAGGAGGGAGAGAGGGTGCTGCACCCCGAGAACTTAGTGGGCTCTGGTTTTATAATCAAAGGAAAAGTTGGGGGTGGGGAAGACCACCGTCTTCCTCATTCCTGAGTAGACGTCACACTTTCATCATCAGTTCCTCCTCCATGTCGGCTGGGGGACTTTTCTTGTCCCTTCATGGTCAAGCCAGGACTGTCATGGCACAATGGAAATAAGCAAAAAGGTGGTAACATATGCTAAAAATGGTTAAATCATTTCAGGTTTCAGTATAATGTCACCCTTTCTTTATATTTTTGTTTTTAATGTGCCCAGAGGAGCATGTCCTAGGAATCAATAACTTACTGAGTTCACTGGACAGGATGTGGGTCTCATACCACCATTGTTTTATTGTTTTGGGACATGCCTCATGCTTCTCTTGCATGGTTTTATTGCTAAGCAAGCCTGCTTGGTTTTGTGGTTAAGCAAACCTGCTTTCTTGAGTAATCATTAACTTACAGGGGTCTCCGACACTTTTTTATCTACTTACAATCCCCTAGTGGGATTAACTATTTAATTACCTACTTTGTTACTCTGTCCCTATCACCTTGACATCTACCAAAAAGTGAGGAAGAAGGTGGTCTTCTCCCCTCCCCACGTTTTGTTTGATTATAAAAATATAGCCCTCTTTGTTCTTGGGGCTGCCTTGCCTGCCTGTTTGTATCTCTCACAAGCATCCTATGTATGCTAATAAACTCACTCTTCGCCTGCCATTTTGCCTTTTCTGCAACGAGACAAAAGAACCTGAGCTTCAGTAAGTCCTATACTAGGTGAGTGGTTTCAATGAAAAGATAGTGGGTTGTTTTTTTTTTTTTAATAAATTTATTTATTTATTTATTCATTTCTGGCTGTGTTGGGTCTTCGTTTCTGTGCGAGGGCTTTCTCTAGTTCTGGCAAGCGGGGGCCACTCTTCATCGCGGTGCGCAGGCCTCTCACTATCGCGGCCTCTCTTGTTGCGGAGCACAGGCTCCAGACGCGCAGGCTCAGTAGTTGTGGCTCACGGGCCTAGTTGCTCCGCGGCATGTGGGATCTTCCCAGACCAGGGCTCGAGCCCGTCTCCCCTGCATTGGCAGGCAGACTCTCAACCACTGCGCCACCAGGGAAGCCCTTTTTTTTTTTTTTTTCTGGTGGGTGTATAAGGTGTTATTTTATACTTCCTAATGATGACTAATGATGTTGATTATCTTCTTTTCTGTGCCTATTGGCCATTCATATGTCTTCTTTTGAGACGTGTTTGTTCAAATCTTTTGTCTGTCTTTAAATGGGGTTATTTGTCTTTTTTTTTTTTTTTTTTTATGTATTTATTTTTGGGTGTGTTGGGTCTTCGTTTCTGTGCGAGGGCTTTCTCCAGTTGCGGCGAGTGGGGACCACTCTTCATCGCGGTGCGCGGGCCTCTCACTATCGCGGCCTCTCTTGTTGCGGAGCACAGGCTCCAGACGCGCAGGCTCAGTAGTTGTGGCTCACGGGCCTAGTTGCTCCGCGGCATGTGGGATCTTCCCAGACCAGGGCTCGAACCCGTGTCCCCCTGCATTGGCAGGCAGATTCTCAACCACTGCGCCACCAGGGAAGCCCAAAGATAGTGGGTTTGAGGTCCTTCCTAAAGTCAGGGATCGTGGGTTCAAGTCCCATCTGAGATGGAGTGTGGTTTCCCTTTTCCCTGTTGACACTCTTTGATCATGTTTTATGGGTTGTGTTTCCACTATGATTTCCTAATTAATACCCAGCTTCCCCTTCTTAGTATTGCCATGTCAGTTCAGAGCTGCATTACTTCCCTCCAGAATTATTTCTAAACCTACCAGGTCTTCTTACTTCAGTACACTTATTCATTCATTTAATATTTATGGTGTTCTTGCTGTATGCCAGCACCTGTGCTAGATGTCTAAAAGGCAAAGGTGCTCTCCCTCCTCCACCGCTGCCACCTCCTTCTTCTGCCACTCCTGGTGCTGCTTGTGTGCTCTTTTGATGCGGACCTGCACCTCTTTAGTGAAGCGGCAGCTGAGGAGACTCTGGTGCTCGCCATGGCTGATGAAAAGTCCAAGGAAGGAGTCAAGACTGAGAACAATGATCATATTAATTTGAAGGTGGCGGGGCAGGACGGTTCTGTGGTGCAGTTTAATATTAAGAGTCATACACCACTTAGTAAGCTATTGAAAGCCTATTGTGAACAACAGGGTATGTCAATGAGGCAGATCAGATTCCAATTTGATGGGCAGCCAATCAATGAAACAGACACACCTGCACAGTTGGAAATGGAGGCTGAAGATACAATTGGTGTGTTCCAGCAGCAGGCAGGAGGTGTCTACTAGAAAAGGGAACCTGCTACTTTATTCCAGAATTCTGTTCCTCCAGACCAAGACATTCTCAATTAGAAAACCGCAATTTGGTTCCACCACATCCTGACTACTACAGTATAGTTTTCTCTATTCTTTCATTTTCCCCTTCCCCCTTCCTTTATTGTACATAAAGTAACTGGTGTATTTGCACAAGCATAGTGCACTTTTTTTTTAAAGTAAATGGCCAATGGTATGTTTTGACCGACATCAAATGGAGATGGGTTGGGGAAAAATACTGGTTCTGTGAAAATACCCCCTTTTCTCCATTAGTGGCATGCTCATTCAGCTCTTGCCTTTATATTTCAGTAAGTTATTTTGCTCTCACTGTTTAGCAAAAAAAGAACAACATAAAAATCCTTGCATACCTTGTTTGATGGGAGAATTTTAATGCTTTTCATTTATCATTGTAAAACCAAGGACAATTTTATAACTTTTTTGTATGTAGCTGTTACAAGTAGGGCAATCTGTCTTTAAATTACTCTAAAAGAAATGAATCCTAGACAGTTTTCCCTTCAAGTCAAGCGTCTTGCTGTTTAAATAAACTTCTTGTTCAAATAAAAAAAGGCAAAGATGAGTTTACATTGTTTAGAAGAGACCAATAAACCAATAATTATACTATAATGGGAGAAATGTTAGATGAGAACATTAGAGGAGTATAAAGCAGGCAGATGATGAAAACAATTTTTTTGCTAAACTAAGGCTTTTTAACATCCTGAAAATTCTGGAACACGATTGAAAATGTTCAAGCAGGGGATAAAATTTAGACCTGTTTAAGAAAGGCTACTGTGGTCAGTGAAGGGATTAATTTGCAGTTAAAGCAAGCCTAGAGGCAGCAATACCAGTTACGAGGCTAATACAATAATCCACCATCCACACTGTTGTCAAATTAAATTTTCAAAGGTGTCTCTCATCACAGAATCCTAAAATGTTGAGCTGAAACATAATTTACAGATATTCTAATTCAGTTCTCTCATTTTATACGAGGGGAATGGAAGCTGAAAAGAGTAAAGGGATTTGCCTGTGACCTCATAGATAGTCATTGTTAGAACAAATCGTGCTAGAACTTAAGTCTCATATGTTGTGCTTAATTCTTCCCAAAAATATTCATGGATTTCCACTCCACAATTTAATTAAATACAGTTACCCAAAGCCTTGTCTCTTTTCCCCTTGGAATCCAGGTCCTATTACCTAGACGGACAAATCTCCCCAGAGGAGTCTCTATGGTTTTCAGTTCCCACTTAGTACCTGATCTTTGGGATTCCCTGGAGCTCAACTCTGCATTTTATTTATTTATTTTTAGTTAAAAGGAAGCTTTTATTAACAAGAAGGTTTTTCTTAATTCATTTAAGATCCATCTTTAATATTAAATTGGATAATATACTCCATAGTCCGAGTCTAATTCTAACCCATGAACACCTTATTCCAGTTTAGTCCTCTCAGATGCTTGCTATGTTATTTATATTTTAACAGGTAAAAGCCATTAACTACTAGCTACTTAACTAAAAGTAACTACACTGGAAAATGAAAATTTATAGAATTTTGTCGTTAGATCAGAGTAAAAAAATCAAACAGGATAAAATTTTGTTTAGAAATCTTTATCATTAGGGTATTCTTACACTTTTCAGAACAAGTATAATTTTCAGAAATTATACAAGGCAACTTATTAAATATCAATATTTAGCAATGTTTTGTTTAGTTGAAATGTTATTTTAATTGTAAAAACCATCTCCGGTTACAAAAAATGACCAAAAATCTTATTGGCTTTAACTTGCTTTTACAAATGTCCTAAGAAATCTCAAGCTAAACAATATTTTAAGTAGAAAAACAATAATTTTCAAATAGTTTATTATACTATTTTTGTGGTTTATGTACATATATTAACTGGTTTCTTTTATAGGAAACCTGACTAGAAGTTTATCACTTTAAGTACTGTGAAATAAAGGCAAGAGCTCATCACCTTTTAACAAAAATACTCTGTATGCAACATTTCCCAGTATCAAAGATATTCTTATTTATTTAGTGGTGGATAATTAATTGCCTGCTACAAAATACAAAACAAAATACATTTACTGGATTAGTTTTCAGACTGCAGCTGCCCTCTGGCATCCAAAGCAAGGATTTCCCATAAATAAAAGCTGCAAAGCAATTCACCTACTGGTTAGTTTAGGTCAATGCTTTTTTTTCACCCTATTATTCTTTTTTCTTCTCCACGGCCCCCATCCCCCGCAGTGACACGGTATTATTAAAAACATTCTGGAATTTATGCTTCAGATCAAGACATCATTTGAGTAATTTCAAATGATGTACAGCTCTTCACGTAAAAAAGATGTTTTGTGGTCATAATTAACTTCAAAAAGTAATTAGATTCAAATAACCTGGCATATCATGCTTTAGCAATTACAGAACGATGATTTTGACACATGGCAATTTATAAGTTAGGCAAATGTGAAATGCTAAAAGATGTGAACAGCTGTTCTTCTGTTTAAGTTTAGAGTGCTGCAAAATTCTGGCAATGACTTTTTCAGTTAACATAACCGGCCCACGATACAGCATACTAAGTCATAAAGTACAAATCTAAGGAAGGTAATACCTTTACTAAGTTACAAAACTTTGGCAAATCAATACAGTACTCTTTAACACAATAAAGTATATTTTTGTTGGAGTCATTTATTACTTTCGTGATAGTTTTTACTCCAAAAATGTTAAGTACCAAATTAAAACATTGTGATTTTTAATGGTGGTTTATAGCAGAGCAAATTATTTTATACAATCAATATCTTTTTAAAACTATACAGTTTCTCCTTTAAAAGTGAGTTCCCTCATGCAAGTTCTACAAGTTTGTTGCAGCAGGGTAGTCATGGGTATATAAGAGGTCACTCTGCTTGGTTCTGGGGTTGGTCCAAAACCAGGTAGAGTTCCAATGTGTGAAAAGCTTTAAAATTCTACCTTAAGGAGGTTTAATCAGCCAATACCAATTTTCAAGTACTTTTCAAAAATTGTTAAATTTTCACATAAATACTGGAATCCTCAAAATCAGGCAGTCATTTCAGACAACACTGATTTCAGCCCATCCCTTTTATTTAGAAACACTGCACCTCTTGGTTTTGATCAAGTCACATAGTCTTTCTTCAGCTTATTAAAAAAAAAAAAATTCTACCGAAAATATAGTTGTATTTTTTAAATAACAAATAAATATACTGCCAGCTTGCAGAGACCTGGGGAACTGGGTGTTGTTTATCAACTTTCATTATCATTTCTCCACAAATGCTGTTGGTGTCCTTATGCTCCCTCTTGCCGAAGCCGTCAATCCCTCAGTTTCAGCATTTAATTTATATATTACCCACTCCATTGCTTCTCGACCTTTATTAGCATTTGACGGTATCGTACTTGCCATCAGTCCTTCGAGGTTAACTGCCGAGACTGACTCCTTTCACGGTAATTATGGCTTCTTGAGTCAAAACAGTTTTTTCTGGGTCTTGAGGCAGTGGTTTGTATATGTCTCTCATCTACTGAAACCATATTTGTAAATGAAATATTAGTAGATTTAATTTCCATTGTTTTCTCTACGGGATCCACTACAGAATGTTCTTGCACATATGTTTTGGTTCTTGCTGCACCAATAATAGATTTCACAATGGAAGGCCGTCCCCACTCTGTGCTGAGAAGTCTATGGCTATGCAGCTTTCCAGAGGGATCTATGTGTCTGTCCAATGCATCGACTCCAACCGCACTCGGGTTCATAGGGTTTGGGTATTTCTGCATTGCAGCTGTTGTAACAGTTTCCCATGGGTGGTCAAAGACGTGCTCCGAAGTCCAGATCTTCATGGTGCCGGCGGCCTGCGCGGTGTCAGGTCTCTAAATAACAAATTATGGATGTAGAATCGCAAATAATTGTGAGAATAATTTAAGGAAGAAAATAGGAGATATCTGAATAATGGTGTCTTAACATACAGATCATTCCAATGTGCTTAAATTCAAAAATAATATCTATACTCTGTCCCATTAGAATGTTTCAGTCTTATAAGTATTACTTTTATTTTTTTCCAAAAGAGTATACTAATAGGGGTTATCTGGGCTAGGAGATTTTGGCATATTTCTTCTTTTTTGTATTTCATTGTATTTAAGAAAGAAAAAAAGAAAGAAAGACAGAAAGAAGGAAAAGAAAGAAAGAGAACTCAGTATGTATTATATTAGGGGGAAATATGTTTTAAAAGAAGAATTTAAAAGCCAAATACAGAAGAGTAATAGGAATCTGTAAGAAGAGTATAGGATTAAGCTAAAAGCTCTTTACAAACATTGGGTTAAAATGGACTTTTAAAACTGTATTCTCAGCTTTTTTTTTGAAAAAGAAATTGATAATTCCATCGGTGGAGATAGATGGTGCTACATTATCTTAAGACTGAGCAGGAAGTACAGCTTCTCAACTGCAGTTTTGTAATATCTCCATCAAGAAGAGTAACTTTCAAGACCAGAATAAACATTAAGAACTAGTTGAATATCAAGATAGTTTAAGAGATTGTTACTGTTCAAGTGTAACTAATTGCTTCTTGTTTGTCTTTTCTTCCCCACAGTTTTAAATGAGTTCACTTCTTTTGGCCCAGAGGATTATATATCAGAGTATTGAAAATATTTATGGAATTGATCTCAGAACCATTGTAATCTTTTAAGAATTACGGAGACCAATTGGGAAAGGCCTGAGAAGGATATAGGTGGGCAAATGTGTGATTAACTTTGGAGAGGCACATGGATTTTGGAAACTACACATCTATGACTGATATAAATTCCAGGCAAACTGTAGAAGCTTGACATTGGACCCTTCACAATCAGGCTTTAAGTTAAAATACCCTTTCAGTCATCTATCACTAGGCCTTTTGTGCTTCCTCCTCTCTAGTTACACAAGGTTGTTCATCCTCTCCAAGCTTTTTCCAACTCCATTCTTGGGCTCAAACTCTTCCTCTCACTATGCATTCCCTTCCATCAAGTGCTGCCTGTAAAAACCCCACTCTTCACTTAAGGTCTACTTCAAAGGCTCCTCAAATGAACCTCACACTGGAATTAATCTCTTTCTTCTTTGCTCCTTTTGTGTTCTATGAGCACATGTATCATCTAATGCAATTGTCCTACTAACTTAGTTGTATCCCTATCATTGAGTCGTAAAAGTTGAAACTGAAAACAAAACAAAACAAAAAAGTTGAAACTGGAAGGAAGGGCTCTGAGATAATCCTATTTTCCTCACTATATTTGTTTTGAGGGCAGGATCAAGTCATATATGGTTTTTAAATCTCTGGCTTGACTCCTTCCTTCATCATCTTGTTTTCGACCAGAAACAATCAAAAACAAAAAACAACAACAAAGAAGAAATCCTGTGTAAAGTTTCCTGCATTATTGCACCCTGTGGTACATTTTATAGATCTAGTTAAAGCTTTGATATCAGAGCCATGTACAATTTTAGGTTTAGCTAAAGACATTATAAATAACCATGTGGATTTTAGGGACATTTTTCAGATTATTAGATGGCATTTGGTTTTCACTAGTTATTTTATTACCTAATCATCTGGTCAAAGCAACATATACTGGGCATTTACTTGTTTCTTACTTTAAACTTAACTAACTACATTTAAATATTAAACACACTAAGTCTCGTGTCATTCTTCTGGAATGGTATAGGTGTATTTCTAGGAGCAGTGTGTCAATTAAAAAAAAGTTTGAAAACCTATTTTGTCTCACAAAACGGGAACTCCTACCGTTGACTCCTAGTTATTGCAGTTGATTTTAAGTTATTTTGTAATTTTACCCCAGTAGGTGTCAGTACTGAGTTAAGGCAAAAATCCTTTTTCCAAGTGTAAAATTTTAATTAAAAGAATGTAAAAGGTTCAGACGATGATGAAGAGACGGTACGATAGTGATATCATTTATTTCTTGAGGGTTCAAAACTCATTTCTGGGGATTCAAAAGAGACGGGGTCTCGCTATGTTGCCCAGGCTGGAGTGCAGTGGCTATTCACAGGCGCGATCCCACTACTGATCAGCACGGGAGTTTTGACCTGCTCCGTTTCCGACCTGGGCCGGTTCACCCCTCCTTAGGCAACCTGGTGGTCCCCCGCTCCCGGGAGGTCACCATATTGATGCCGAACTTAGTGCGGACACCCGATCGGCATAGCGCACTACAGCCCAGAACTCCTGGGCTCAAGCGATCCTCCTGCCTCAGCCTCCCGTGTAGCTGGGACTACAGGCGCGCGCCACCACGCCCGGCGAGCGAAGTTCGCGAAAGAGAAAACTAGAGGCTGAGGTGTTGGTGACGTCATCAGCTGTGCCCGCCTAGATTATTGCCAAGCTTCCTCTTCACATCCGCGAAACAGCGTAGCCACACTGCGCACGCGTCCTTTGTCAGCACTGCCTTCTGGGTAGGCTGTCTCAAAATTTTGAAGAGCGCCTGCGTGCGTCCCGTCTTTCCTTTTGCTTCGTTGCAGCCAAGAAAGCAACATGGGGCACCAGCAGCTCTACTGGAGCCATCCGAGAAAATTCGGCCAGGGTTCTCGTTCTTGGTGAGAAACAGAATGTAGCTTCAGGGAAGGGTTGCTCTGGGGCGCGACGCTGCTTGAAATGTACTGTGGAGGAGCCCGCGGGCGGCGCGGCGGGGGGAGACGGAATCGTAGCTGTGGCTGCCGCCATTGCCGGCCTGTGATGGGTCCGCGGAGACCGGCAGGCAGTGCGGGTGGTGGCCTCCCGAGTGCCGAATACTTTGCTTTCAGCGACTTGCGGTAACGCCATCTCTTTCCTCGCAGCCGCGTCTGCTCAAACCGGCACGGTCTGATCCGGAAATACGGCCTCAATATGTGCCGCCAGTGTTTCCGCCAGTACGCGAAGGACATCGGCTTCATTAAGGTACGGCCGCCGCCGCCGTGCTCTCCTGTTTCCGTGAGGGGCCGACGAGCGGGTAGTTCGTGGTGTGGGCATTTGACCAACGCTGCTTTCCTCTTGGAGGTAGCAGGGCCCTTCCTTGCTAGCGGATGATACTGTTGAGAGTTTTGGCAGTCACGTTAATAGAATGGGGGTGTGGGGTGAAGGCCTTAAAAGGAGACTTTCTCATTCCTTTTCACCCACTTCTGACAGTTTTAGGTGCTATGTATAATGTTGCATAAAATTACTTTTCAGAAACAATTAAATACTAAATCTCTAATCGTATTTAGCTAATTTTCAGCAGAATACATACGTTGTCCGCTGCCCTGAAATGTTGGATAGGGTCGTGCAGTGGAATGAGCTTGAGGTTTGGGGCCAGGTAGACCTTTTTAGGATTCAGAGATCTGAATCTTAGTCGTGTGACTTTGGTCAAGTCACTCAAAGCTAAGTTTTTGCCTGTGAAAAATAAATTGCAGGTTTGTTGTAGAAATTAATGTATAGATGAAGCTTTCTTGGCTCCTAAAAATCACTTAAATGCTAGAAGTGAAAACTAATTCCTTATTGGCTCTTTGAGATACAAAATAACAGTCACTACCTTTTTATTCATAGTTAGAAAGAACTCAAAAATATCGAGTAGAATGTATTTGTTAAAATTAGGTGTCCTTATGTTGAAATGTTACAGTGGATATAAGTTGTTTAACGTGAGATTTCTGTGACAGGAACAAAGTATCTTGAACTTTTGGCTTTGACCAAATACTTAAGAAGTATGTTTAGTGTTACTTTATGGAAGTTCAAATAACTTAGTTGGAGGTAGTAGATCAGAGAATGGCCCCAAGCCCGGTAACTTTGTGTCCCATTTTTCAGAGGTTAAGATTAAATGAGTTAATTTATGAACGGTTCCTTAGAATAGTGTTAGAATTTGTTACCTACTTAATGACCATCCTGAGCTTTTGCTAAAGATCATTTTATGTAGTAGTGTTTTTCTAGCGGGAAATTTCTTTGATGGTAGAAGTGGGTATACCAGTATTAAAATTCCCTGTCTAAAATATAATTGTTGAGATTTTTGGAGCAGCCTGTAGTAGGTGTTCAGTAAATATTTAAGTTCTTTAGATCTCCATAACTAGTTGGGGTGGGTCAGATTTCCAGTTTAAACCTCATTCTGTAGTGAGCCATTTTTTTTTCCTGAGAATAAAATGGATATTTAAAGCATTATGCATTAATTCATTTCCTATCTGCCTTTTTTTTTTTTTTGCAGTTGGACTAAGTGTGAACTTCTTGAATGGGTCATCACGCATATCTGCCTTCCTCAGAAACAATACTCTTTGTATATAAAATAAAAATTTTAAAACTTCAATTATGAATGTCTTTCATGTGAATGTAAGAGCCAATTGTTTATAGAAATCTTTTAAAAATTATCTTCAGTGGATTCGTCTTCACAATATGTGTCTTATTTTCCTTCAGTTATATAAAAGTATTCTTGCTGGACTCTGGTAAATCCCAGTTTTATTTTTATACTTAACATCTTTTGTTCCATAAAGTGCCCACTATATATAGGAGCATCCAGCATATAACCTGAGACAAATTGTCTTTTGAGTAGTTGACTGGCTACAGTGAGCTGGGCAGTGAAAGTAAAACTATTGAAAATTGATTTTGAGAAAGAAGGCTAGCACTAAAACCTGCTCTGAGCATTTACCTGGTGGTGGCAGTCCTAGCTTTTGGTATAATTAGCAAAACTTGTAAATTTATCAATTATTTGTATGTGGAAGGGGTGGGGTGGAGAGTGATTAAAAGTAAAATGGGTCTTGTGAGCAAAAGTAGATCTTAGTGGGGCAAGGGTAGAGACAGGGAAACGAGTCTATCGGAATATTTTAGGCAAATGATCTTGGCTTGGGCTAGGATAAGAGTAGTTGAGGTAGTCACAGTGACCTCTTGAAGAGGAAAAAGACTGGATTTGCTGAAGGATTAGTTGTGGGAGAGCAAAGGATGACTCCCAAGGGTTTTGGCCTGAGCAACTGGAAGGGTAGAGTTACTATTGAGCTGGGACTGAAAAGTTGTTTTAGGGAAGAAAAAGTTCAGCTTATGGCATATTAAGTTCAAAATGCTTATTAGACATTCACGTGGAGCTGTGAAGTAGGCGTTTATCTGGAGTTGACAGGAGTTTGGGACTGGAGATTCAACTGGTTGTCCTCAGTATGAATAGTAGCTGCTATTTGTGGATCTCATCCTTGTGACTGGATGAGATCTAAGCCCTAAAGTCTAAGGATTGAACGATACATGGAGAAGACTGTTCTGGGTTATTCCAGGAACAGATGGGAAGATGAGGGTTCAACAAAGTAGACAGAAGGAGAACCAAAAAGTGGCATAGTAGAAGCCAAGCAGGACGTGAGATCAACTGTAACTGCCTCTTAAAATCGATTGGTACAGTGTCATCCAACAGGAGAGGAAGTGTGCCAATGGAAGCTGGAGTGGAAAAAAAGCATCTTAACTGACTGGTTAAATTAGCTGCGAAATTTTCAAAAACAGTGCAACACATTGCTAGTTTAAGAACCTTAAAAGGAGCTCATGAAAGCTAGGGACACTGAAGCTTAGGTCTTAAGAGCTTCATGGTAAATTCACCTCTACTGACCCTGAATCCCAGGAGTAGATGATAATTGTATGGTGGACCTCCCATGAAGTTTCTGTTTTTTTGTTTTTTTAACATAGTGTTGCTGGGGAAGTGTCTTTAGGGAACAGCTAGGTTTTAAACAGGAAGAGGAGGTGGATAGAATTTTGGTAGAGGAGATTGAGGATGTAGGAGTTTTCTCTTGATGTAGTTAGAGTGGGTGGGTGAGAAGTGCCAGCTGAGCAGTGGTAAAAGTTTTTTAGGTGAAAAAGAGAGGTTTACTCATATAATGGTTTAGGTAAATGAGGTTTGGTATGTGTTTATGAGAGTTTTGGGGAAGAGATGGACACTGCTCTAGTGGGATAGTCCTGGGTAAATGCACCTGTAAGAATTATGTGTTGGTTGAGGGAATGTGTGGAAGGGAACATTCCCTAGCCAGTCCCTGCCGTGTGTGTGTGTGTGTGTGTGTGTGTGTGTGTGTGTGTGGTGGGTACGAAGGCTGGTGTGCACAGTTGGTCTTCCCTATTAGTGGGTGAATAACTCGAACATTCTATTTTAAAATGTATGTGCCAGACGTTATGCTAAGTGTGTTATGTGTATTATCTTTTTCAAGTCTCAGTGCTCTTCTATGGATATTATCCTCATTACATAGCTGAGGAAACTAAGGCTTAGAGATTAAGCAATTTCTGCAGTCATTACAAGTTAGAAAAGGATCAAAACTAGACTGGAGTCTGACATCAATGCTAATATTCTTAATACCCACAACACACTGTAAGGTTGAAAGACTGTACCTCTTGTCCCCAAAGATAATTAATTACATGATGGCAAGCACTACTATTTTCATACTTACCACAGCATGTAGCATGGTACCTTGTATATTAACAGTAGGTCCTGAATTGTTGAAGAGTTGAATTAAATTGCCTAGTAAAGCTCAATAATGTTTTTTTATAAATTTATTTATTTTTGGCTGCATTGGGTCTTCATTGCTGTGCATGGGCTTTCTCTAGCTGCGGCGCGTGGGGGCTGCTCTTCGTTGCAGTGCATGGGCTTCTCATCGTGGTGGCTTCTCTTGTTGCAGAGCACGAGCTCTAGGCGCGCAGGCTTCAGTAGTTGTGGTTGACGGGCTCTAGAGCACAGGTTCTGTAGTTGTGGCACACGGGCTTAGTTGATCGGCATGTGGGATCTTCCGGGACCAGGGCTTGGACCCCTGCATTGGCAGGCGGATTCTTAACCACTGCACCACCAGGGAAGCCCAAGCTCAATAATGTTGATGGCAAAATATGATAGATTTTATGAGAGGTTTAAACAACCTTTGAAGCATGGAGTATATAGTCTTGGTTGACTTACTGAATTAGGGCTGAATGGGACCTGTTAAAGGACCTGTTGAGATTAATTAACTCATTAATAAAACCAGTAAGAGTTTTCTACCAGTTCAAGGGAGAATTCAAAGCATCACACTTAATAGGTGAATCAAGGATATTGAAATGAATTTATAAATGTAAAACTGGCTTTTTCAACAGGGGAGAGAAGTCATTTATCCACCAGACAGAGTTTGTGTGTCCATGGACAAGAATCATTTATGTGTAACTTTAAGAGTTGTAAGTCTTTCACAGTTTTTTTCCACAGACTTTTAGTCTTTTACCTGTAATTGGTAAAATTTTTGAGTGAATGCTATATGTCAGGCACTTTCTTAGTGCTATTACCATGTCCAAGGCCAGTAAATCGGGAGACGAGGTGCTGAGGCAAGGAATATAACTTTTTTCGGAAAGCCGGCAGACCGAGAAGGTGGCAGACTAATGTCTCCAAAAAACCATCTTATAGGGGTTTGGATGCCAGTTTCTTTTATAGAACAGAGAGGGGAGGAGATGAGGAAGTAAAGTAAAAAGGCCATAAGTTTTGCAAATGTCCCCTGGAATGGCCAGCCCCGGGGAGGGGATGTGTTCATTTCTTCTTCTTGCAGCCATCCACAGGTGGACAGGGTCAGGGTGCTTCCCTGAACAAATGCACTTTGGTTTAACATTCAGGCAGAGGGCGGTGTTTCCCAAGGCAGGCCACTGTATAGACAGTATCCTTTTAGTGAACAAAAGCAAAGGAAAGCAAAGGTTAAAGTGAAAGAAATAGATCCAACATGTCAGATTTGGCTCTTCCCTGTTACAGTGTTTTACTTGAATTAGCCCCTTTAATACACAACTCTGTGAGGTATAATCCCCATTTACAGATGAGGCAGCTGAGACAACTTTTCGAAGAAAGCACAGTGAGATTCAAACCACCAGGTAGGACGTCTTGAGAACTCCTGCTCCTACAATTAAATTCTAAATGTACAACAATTAGAGAAAGCTTTGGTAAATATTGGTAGTCTACAAAATAGCCCAGAGAAATAATTTTCAATAAAAATGGGAAATTGTATATATGGTACAATTTCACTATGTTAAAAAAGTGCACAGAAAAAAACAAGGAAACATGCCAGTATGTCATCAGTGATTGCCTTTGGGTAATAGAATTACAGGTGATTTGCTTTGAAGCAGTCAGATTAAGATTTGTTTAGGGGTGGGGTATCCAGTGATACAGTGTATAGTGCCCCAGGTACCAACTTTGCTAATTAGGTTTCTGCTCTTCGGCACACAGCTCATTCTATTTTTAGATTGCTCTGATAGCAAGTTCTTGCTATTTCCTTCCACTGATTTCTATCCATTGATATTAATTCTATGTGGTCCTATACAAAACAAGTCTAATCTCTTTCCTGCAAGAAAAAAGGTTATTTAGGCATGAGGACTCATGTTCTTCTGGAATCTTCTTATTTCAGGCTAACCATTACTGATTATTTCAGCTGTTCCTTATAGGACCTGATTTAAGAGCCATCTCTGGTGTCCTGTGAATTCCACTCCATCTAGATCCTGACAGGGCCTGGCATAGCATGTTTCATAAGGCAGGCACGTGGTAAAAATAGAATGAATGAATGAACAGGTTTGGTAATGCCTTTAATTTGTTTGGGCATCAGTGCTTCTTCACTTTTTATGAGCCCTCTTTTACCATTTCAGAAAGACCAGAGACCCTGGCCTTCAACGGCTATCTACGTGGCTAATGCCCCTGACAATTTTAAATCAGCCTGCTCTGTCTGAGACATAGTTCTTGTTGAAAACTATCTTTAATAATTGGTGCCTTGGAGAATTGGGCTTTTGGGTAGGCATAGCAAAAGGTAGGAGGTGGTCACACCTTCTAGTGGTGTGACTAAGAAGGGTAAAACAAGGTGTTTGAATTTCCTCAATATCCACAAAAAATTGAAAAAGGGAAGAAAAGGAAGATAAGGCTGAGCTGCTAGATGTTTCTCAAGGGTTAATCTAGAAAATTAAAGGCTCAGTTTTTTGATATTGCTGAGTATATATGTGTGTAGCAATCAAAGCTATATAGGGGCCAAAGATTAGACTAGACTATTGGCCGTGCTAGTTCCAGGTGTCCCCTGTCTATAAGAGCTTTAAAGGAATTGAGATTGGAAGTGAAAAGTTTAATCTAGATGGGCTAATTATCATATAATTTAAATTTAAAGTCATTTGGTTAATGAGAAGATAATTCAAACAAGTTAAGTTCAGCCTATTATGTATGTCAGTGGTGACCACTCCCTTGAGCTGATTCCAGACTTGACCTTCTGAGTCCTATAAACAAATGCTGCATTCCCTGACAGATGAATTGAAGACCTATAGAACCACAATGCCCCCGTTTCCCTTCACCCCCTAACCCCCCACATTGTTCCTATTAGTCCCCTTATCCCCTAAACACCTTTTTATTTGTTTACGAAGAGATCCCTACCTGCCTGAATTGTTTCAGAACCACTGATCTTGGGGCAAGGACTAAAACATCTCTGGCTCTGGAAATGGCTGCCGTGGTCCTCAATTGAACCCCATCCTCAGAGTTCAAAGGATGCATTTCAAGAAGCTATGCTCTTGGTGAAAATGACCAACATTCCCTTCACCTTGGGATGTCTGCCATTGGTCACTTTCCTGGACTCATTTTGTAAGCAGGTAGGGTAGGGGGATCCCCAGAGAAAGAGAACCAATCATGGCTTTCTTGATGTAAGAGAAGCCATTTTTGGCTTAAACCATTTTGTAAGCAGGTAGGGTAGGGGGATCCCCAGAGAAAGAGAACCAATCATGGCTTTCTTGATGTAAGAGAAGCCATTTTTGGCTTAAACCATTTTGTGATCTAAGCCTGGCCACAGTGCTTGTCCTTGAACAGGTCTCAGTAATAATGATCTTAGGAGAACAAAAGGACAAACTTATCAGGCAAGAGGGGTAACAATAGCAAAGATAACAAATTAGTTGTAAGTCTCCCAGTTCTGTTTCAATGGTAAAGACTAGCCTAAAGCACTGTCTTGAACTATTTTGCAGAATTTAAATACCCCCTTGGGTGCTCAGCCACGATATTCAACTGGAATCTAAGGGATGATGATGTTGACCTTTTTTGAGCTTTTCTGAGTAACTCCTCCTGACCAGTGCTTTGATGTCTTTGGTCAACTCACTTTGTTGCTCAGACTGCCACTCAGCTGTATTACTGTAAAACCTTTACTAATTCAGTTAACCCTAGAACACAACAGTGTTAAAAAAAGGAAAGGGAGGCGTGAATTTCTATTGACAGAGACTGTAACTGGAGTTGCTAAGGTCCTAACGAAAGGGAGGAGAGCGAAGAGGTACCTGGAGAGTGGGCGAGAGAAGCTAGTGTTAAGAGAAGAATCATGCCTTCTTTCTGCTTATATATGACAGTGGTTCCAGGGCCAGTAATGCAGGGCATCAGTGGTCTCTTCAAACACATTTTAGGGCAGGTACATATTCAGGAGCTGCTTTGTAACTTCTTGCTGTGTATAATCCAGGTTTCAGAATAGGATCATTGTAGGTACATTTATGGTTTTAGACGTTGCAGTAATGAAAGGAAAAAACAGCTTTGCTTAATAAAGTTGTAAAGAGTGTTAAGTACCAGTAGCCTCGTGCACATTATACAACCCAGTAATAATTATGCTGATTGTGTAAACAGCTCCCCTGTGTAGACTAGCTGAGCCTCCACTGACAAACATCAAGAATTAACAGCAGGAGCTAGAAAAATCAATAAGCCTTTATCCAGGGAACCAAAGATACGTAGGTTACTAAAACTGTTAACAGTTGCCCATAAAGAATACTATCCCAATATGTTAATGCTAAAGGACGTTTTGTTTTATTTCCTAAATAATAAAAAGATTACATAATAAAGGACTAGTTGACAGAGTGATAACATTCATGGCAGCACAGGCAAATCAATAAAAGCATAAAATAAGAAATGGAACCCGTTTCTTGGCAATCTAGTTAGTTGAATTTCATAGACTGAGCCTGGTTTACCTTGTGCTCTCTTCACAAACCACAAATCCCATTTTTGATGACATGTGCATCTGTTTTTCCTTTGATGCTAATTAACTTCTATTACCATTCACAAAGATTAACTGGGGACATCTAGCACAGATGATGTATGCAGTCAATCATGAAAGGAAAGGGTTTGTGAAAACGAATTCATATTTGGAACTTTTTGGGTAGGTAATCTCCTTAAACACAATTTCCTTTAAAGTGTTCTCCTTGGACAGAAGTCTTTATTGTCTGATTCCTGAGTATCCTAGCTGCTTTATTACCAAGGGAGCAAATCATTGGTAAGGGTCCTTCATTATAGGTTTTCTAAATAACCTTATGCCTTTTTAATGACTTAAATTTGTTCCTGAAAACCCTGTCACTAGGTTAAAAGCTGTTAAATGAAAAAATTTTTTCATTAGTTTTATTAGAAAAAATTTATGGTGTGTTCCATTGCCCCACAAGATACTCAAGTAATTTTCACAAATACAAAAGTATACCAATTAAGCAGTGGAAAAAAAGCTTATAAAAGTAATAAACAATAATTTGAAAGTATTCTGTTACCAACTGGTGTACTGAGATTTAATTCTGGCACTAACTACTGGAGTTAGCGCAGACCCCACAAGTTAAAATTCATAGTCCACAACTAGGCTGCCCTCATTTCAGATGCTAGCCACACCTGGGGAGTCCCCAGGCCACCTGCAGGATACTGTTTACTTCCTACCTTTTTTAGTGCAGTGCTATGTGGGAAAATGAGACAATTCTGTAAAACTTCTTGATAGAAATTGGCCCTTAAGTGCGTAGCCTCTGCCTTGTTATAATTGCACAGGGTGCTAGTTTTTGAGGCCTAATTGTACCATTTGGATGCCTGAGCCAAGAGAAGAATCCTTGGGCCTGCCTGGAACTACTAGGTCATATAATTCCTCCGCCTTTGGGCAAAACTGAAGCTGAGCCCTCCCAGGAGGTGAGGGAGAGAGAGAGAGGCAGAGATGGAGAGAGGTGGAGAGATAGAGGAGTTGGGAGGTACAGTTTGTGAGGCTCATTTCTTGAGAGCCTGTAAAGTAGGATAGATCAGCATCTTATCTAGCTTTGGCAACCTCCTGGCAAGAATAGTCTCAAAATCTCTCCTTGCTTGGTCTTGGAAGTTCAACTTCTCTTTCTTTGATTTATATTTATGAGGAGAATAGCTGGTTTACACTGTTGTCTAATCACCCAAAATAATCCTTACTGTCCTAGTGAAAGATTCCCACTCTTACATTTAAACATACTAATGGGGCAGTTGTTTTCATAATAAAATGTGAGTGAAATGTGGGTCATTCTAGAAGACAATAACTTCATCTAGAAAATAAACATAATGATTATATTTACTTTAAAGAAGTATTGCAAGTATCCAATGAGTTAACGTGTAAAAGCGCACAGATAGTTGACTGTGGATGGTTTTGGATGGTACAGCCTTGAAGACTGGGGACTTGATACAAGTCTAGGCATCTGAGGACTCAGGAGGAGGCTGGACACACTAGGAGCACACAACTCTCTTCTGTTGGTCCATCGAAGAGTCACCCAGAGTTGGAATGGCCATGGCTCCAGGGGCCTGAAGAGTGTATTGGCTCTGTGAGCACTGCTGCTCTAGGGAGCACAATATCAAAGCACTATGGAATGAGTGAGTGCCTTGTGCATCTGAACAGGTCATGCTTTTTCTGGAGACCAGCATCCTATTTTCATTGTTCTGTGTGTTTGTTTGAGAAGAATGTATGTTCTGTTGCCATTGAATGGAATGTTCTGGGTATATCTGTTAGGTCCGTTTGGTCTACAGTATGGTTCAAGTCCAATGTTTCCTTGTTGATTTTCTGTCTGGATTATCTACCTATCCGTTGTTGAAAGTGGGATATTGAAGTCCCTTACTATTATTGTATTGTTGTCTATTTCTCCTTTCAGATCTGTTAGTATTCGCTTAATATATTTAGATGCTCCAATGTTGGGTGTGTATATATTTAATATTGTTATACTTCTTGATGAATTGACTCCTTTATCATTATATAATGACCTTTGTATTTCTCTTTTTTAAATTAAAAGATTATTTTATTTATATATAAGGTCAGAGAGTCTGAAGCTACAGATAAGAAAATGTCTTACGTTACTGTGGGGTGGGGAGCTTCTTTAGCGAAAATACCCCTGTCACCACTGATGCTCACAACTGGATGCCAAAAATTCCACTGCTGCCACCCGCAAAGAACCTAGTGATGGTGGGGTGGAGGATGCGTGCTAGGGTTAGAGAGTCCTGGCTTCAAATCTATAACTCTGTAGTGCAGTGAAGAGAAGATATGCTCATGCATTCATTCATTCATTTCACAAATATTTATTAACTGTCTCATTTGTGCCAGTAACTGTGCTAAGTACTAGGGTTATAGTGATGAAAAAAATGAATGTACACAGTTCTTGCTGTCATGATGCTTAGAGTCTACTGGATAAGACAGAGCTAAAACAAGTAAGCCCATGGGGAGAATGACAGAGGCAGAGTTCCTCTGAGGGTAGTGTTGAAAAGAGAGCAGAGGAGGAGGCTGAGCTATTTCAGAAAGCAGCCATAGCCTATCCCTATGTGGGGCTTCCTTGGACTTCAGCATCTCAGAGAAGCACAGGTGCCAGGCTCTCTCAGGCTCCAGGTCCTGGTTCCTTTCCGCTGCAGATCGTGGTGCACTTCTCTAAGAAGTAGTTCTCCTTCACTCTGCAGCTGCCATACATACTCTAAGGTGTCACAGAGCCTGGAGCTGGTATTGAGGATGCACTTGATTTTCAGGGAACTGTAGTGTCCCAGAAGGGAGGCTCTATGCAGGAGGCAGGCAGTAGGTCTTCAGAAGGGGTACTGGTTTCATTCCACTGGCTGCTGGCAGGTGCCTACAAAGACAAGAAGAGCTGCAGCGAGAGTGCTGGTTCATCTTCATGGCCTGGAGAGAGAGCTCCTGTGGGAACCTGAGGGCTGACAGAGCTCTCTCTCCACAATCCAGACCTTTGTCTCTTGTTACTGTTTTTGGCTTAAAGTCAATTTTGTATAAGTATAGCTACCCCTGTTCTACTTTGGTTTCTACTTGCATGGAATATCTTTTTCCATTTCTTCATTTTGAGCCTTTGTGTGTCCTTAAAGCTGAAGTGAGTCACCTGTAGGCAACATATAGTTGTGTCTTGTTTTTTGCTCCATCCAGTCACTCAGTGCCTTTTGAGAAGAGAATTTAACTCATTTACATTATTTATTGATAGGTAAGAGCTTACTAATGCCATCTTAATTGTTTTCTGCCTGTTTTGTAGCTCACTTGTTTCTTTCATCCTCTCTTACTGTATTCCTTTGTGAATTGATGATTTTCCATAGTGGTAGGCTTTGATTCCCTTCTCTTTATTTTTTTTGGGGGGGCTGCATTGGGTCTTCGTTGCTGTGTGCAGGCTTTCTCTATTTGCGGTGAGTGGGGGCTACTCTTCGTTGCAGTGCATGGACTTCTTATTGCAGTGGCTTCTCTTGTTGGGGAGCATGGGCTGTAGGTGCACAGGCTTCAGTAGTTGCAGTGTGCAGGCTCAGTAGTTGCGGCACGTGTACCCTAGAGTGCATGGGCTTCAGTAGTTGCAGTGTGTGGGCTCAGTAGTTGTGACTTGTGGGCTCTAGAGTGCAGGCTCAGTACTGTGGCACATGGGCTCAATAGTTGTGACTCGCAGGCTCTAGAGCGCAGGCTCAGTAGTTGTGGCGCATGGGGTTAGTTGCTCCGCGGCATGTAGGATCTTCCCAGACCAGGGATCGAGCCTGTGTCCTCTGCATTGGCAGGCGGATTCTTAACCACTGTGCCACCAAGGAAGTCCCTCCCTTCTCTTTATCTTTCATGAATCTATTATAGGTTTTTGCTTTGTGGTTACTGCGAGGCTTACACAAAATATCTTATAGATGTAACAGTCTATTTTAAGCTGATAACAACTTAACTACAGTCCCATACAAAAACTCTACCCTTTTACTGTCCCCACTTTTATGTTTTTAATTTCACAATTTACTTCATTTTTATTGTGTATTCATTAGCAACTTATTGTAGCTATAGTTATTTTTGATATTCTTGTCATTTAACCTTTATACTAGAGTTAAGTGGCTAACACACCACCATATTGTAGTATGGTGTAATATACATGCATATACAGACTCACCAAAGCTGGTGAGGCTCTACCCATTTTTCTCAGCTCCTGACTTATGTGGGACTTCTGTGCCACCTGATTCTAACTCGGAGGATACCTGCATCCTGGTCTCTAGGTTTCCACGGATGTGGGTGTGGAAGCAAGAATAGAACTCAAAAGGGACCAGAGTATGCCACCCAGAATATGCTTCTTTGGCATAAGGATTATTTTGAGCTGATTATCTTGAGAAACAACAGACACAGGAGAAGCTCTGAAAAGAGAGCATAAGTTTCCCTTTTGTAAGGAAAATTTACACTTATAGAGGAAATTTCTATTTGTAAAGGTGTCTCCCTTTCTCATACTAGGAAGGAGGAGGAAGACTCTTAACAACTCTTATCAGTGGCCAAGGCATTGACTTAAATCTGCATAACACACCTTACTTAAAAACCCTTGGTTTTTTTGGGACTTCCGTGGTGGTCCAGTGGTTAAGAATCTGCCTTCCATTACAGGGGACACAGGTTCAATCCCTGGCCAGGGAACTAAGATCCCACATGCAGCGGGGCAACTAAGCCCACGCGCTGCAACTACTGAAACTGCACGCTCTGGAGCCCGTGTGCCACAACTAGAGAGAAGCCTGTGTGCCGCAACAAAGAGCCTGCGCACTGCAGCAAAGATCCTGCATGCCGCAACTAAGGCCCGATGCAGCCAACTAAATAAATAAATAAGGAAAGCACTTGGTTTTGGGGGTTTTTTCCATTATGGTTTATTACAGCGTATTGAATATAATTCCCTGTGCTACACAGTAGGACTTTGCTGTTTATCCATTCTCTGTATAATAGTTTGCATCTGCTAAACCCAAACTCCCAATCCTTTCCCCCCTCTCCCCCCCGCCCCTTGGCAACCACAAGCCTGTTCTCTATGTTTGTGAATCTGTTTCTGTTTTGTAGATAAGTTCATTTGTGTCATATTTTACTTTATTTTTAAATTTTTTTATGTTTTCAGGAATTTAATCTACTTTACATTTTAAAAAATTTTATTGAAGTATAGCTGCTTTACAATGTTGTGTTAATTTCTTCTGTACAGCAAAGTGATTCAACTATATATATATATATATATATATATATATATATATATTCTTTTTCATATTCTTTTCCATATGGTTCATCACAGGATATTGGATATAGTTCCCTGTGCCATACAATAGGACCTTGTTGTCTATCTGTCGGATATATACTAGTTTGTATCTGCTAATCCCAAACTCCCAATCCTTCCCTCCCCCCTTCCCCCTCCCCCCTCCCCTTGGCAACCACAAGTCTGTTCTTTATATCTGTGAGTCTGTTTCAGTTTTGTAGATAGGTTCATTTGTGTTGTATTTTAGATTCCACATATATGTGATATCATATGGTATTTGTCTTTGTCTTTCTGACTTACTTTGCTTAGGATGATAATCTCTAGGTCCAGCCATGTTGCTGCAAACTGCATTATTTTATTCTTTTTTATGGCTGAGTAGTATTCCAGTGTGTGTGTGTGTGTGTGTGTGTATACGATATAATGGATACCATAAGATATGGTATATATATATACATATGTACCATATCTTCTTTATCCATTCATCAGTCAATGGACATTTAGGTTGTTTCCATGTCTTGGCTATTGTAAATAGTGCTGCTATGAACATAGGGGTGCGTGTATCTTTTTGAATTATAGTTTTGGGTGTATGCCCGAGAGTGGGATTGGTGGATCATATAGCAACTCTGTTTTTAGTTTTTTGAGGAACCTCCATAGTGTTTTCATAGTGGCTGCACCAATTTACATTCCCACCAACAGTGTAAGAGGGTTCCCTTTTCTCCACACCCTCCCCAACATTTATTATTTGTAGACATTTTAACGATGGCCATTCTGACTGGTGTGAGGTGGTACCTCATTATAGTTTTGATTTGCATTTCTCTGGTAATTAGCGATGTTGAGCATCTTTTCATGTGCCTATTGGCCATCTGTATGTCTTTTTTGGAGAAATGTCTATTTAGGCCTTCTGCCCATTTTTCGATTGGGTTGTTTGGTTTTTTTTGTTATTGAGTTGTATGAGCTGTTTGTATATTTTGGAAATTAAGCCCTTGTCAGTCGTATCATTTGCAAATATTTTCTCCCAGTCCATAGGTTGTCTTTTCATTTTGCTTCTGGTTTCCTTTGCTGTGCAAAACTTACAAGTTTGACTAGGGATTTGTTTATTTTTGCTCTTATTTCTATTGCCTTGGGAGACTGACCTAAGAATACATTGGTACAATTTATGTCAGAGAATCTTTTGCCTATGTTCTCTTCTAGGAGTTTTGTGGTGTCATGTCTTATATTTAAGTCTTTAAGCCATTTGGAGTTTATATTTGTGCATGGTGTGAAGATGTGTTCTAACTTCATTAATTTGCATGCGGCTCTCCAACTTTCCCAGCACCACTTGCTGAAAAGACTGTCTTTTTTCCATTGTATATTCTTGCCTCCTTTGTTGAAGATTAATTGACCATAGGTGTGTGGGTTTATTTCTGGGCTCTCTATTCTGTTCCATTGATCCGTATGTCTGTTTTTGTGCCAGTACCATGCTGTTTTGATTATTGTAGCTTTGTAGTATTGTCTGAAGTCTGGGAGGGTTATGCCTCCTGCTTTGTTCTTTTTCCTCAGGATTGCTTTGGAAATTCTGGGTCTTTTATTCTTTCATATAAATTTTAGGACTATTTGTTCTAGTTCTGTGAAAAATGTCATGGGTAATTTGATAGGAATCACATTAAACCTGTAGACTGCTTTTGGTAGAGTGGCCATTTTAACAATATTAATTCTTCCAATCAAAGAGTATGAGAAAACCCTGACTTAATATACATTTCCTGATCACCATCCCATAATTTACCCCCCAACTTTCCTCCAAGTCAAAAAATACATTTTCAGAATTCCCTGGCAATCCAGTGGTTAAGACTCCACACTCTCACTGCCAAGGGCCTGGGTTCGATCCCTGGTTGGGGAACTAAAATCCCACAAGCCATGCAGTGCAGCCAAACAAACAAAAACAACAAAAAACCACTTTCTTTTGTCTAGCTGAAGATAATACATAAGCCCCCAAATTTTGACCATTTTCTTGAGCCACATTTTTCCTCATGAACTACTGGGTGTATGTATATAATTAACCTGTTTTTTTCGTCTTCTTAATACATCTTTTATCAGTTTGATTGCAGGTCCCTGCCATTGAACCTAGGAGAGTAGAAGAGTTCTTTTTCCCTTCTTCTATAAACTACAACAGCTCTTTCTCTATTTATCCTTCTTACAGCTGAATGGGACTACTTCCTCCCTTTGTATAAGCTGTCTCTGCCCACCTCCCCACCCCCATTTCAAGGCATCCTTCTATCTCCCCAAGGGTTTCTCAAAATATTATCTGTATTTTGATGTTTTTCCCTTTATAGTTCCTTCAGAGATGATCTGGTAGCCACTAGTCCTTGTGAATTCAGTCTCTTGGTGGGAAATGGAGCTGGAACTCTGGTATTCTTAATTTTTTCTTTCTATGGTGACAATAAGGTTTCAATGCTCTTGGGAATAGCAACAATAAGAAGTGATGCTTAGACCTTGGAGGAGACCTTATGAATGAGGGGCAGTGTGGGTCTCAAATGTAATGACAGCTTTTTTTTTTTTTGTATCTTGGATCACAATGTCTTCTGGTTCAATTCTTACCCTATTTATTACTGTAAGATATTATATGTTTTATATAAAATAAATTTAGATGATAATAATAATATCATTTGTTGAGGGTTTAGTATCCATTTGTCTCTGCCAAAAACTTTTAACTCCTCACAAAATCTCTGAGAGGGAATAGCTTATTTTTCCATTTTACACATAAGGAAATTTGAGGCTCAGACAAGTTAGATCAATTGCTTAGAGGTAGAGTTGGGATTTGAATTTAGGCTGTCTGACTTCAAAGTTTAAGGTCTTAATTATACTGCCCTGCAGACAAAGAACAAAGGGATGTTAAGTAAACTCCTATATATCCTAGCTCCTCCCTTGCCTCTTTGGAACAGTTCCTCAGAGGTAAGCTTCTGAGAGGCTGCCTTCCTGGGCTATAGTCCTCAGTAATGTCCTTGAATAAAAAATAATTCTCAAACTTTTGTTATGCTTTTTTTATTTTATTTTTTTAGCTGACACATGTCTCTCTCAAGTATGACATTCCAGTCAAAGCCTTGGTAATATAGCTAATGTTTCCAGTTGTATGCTCTTATAAGGAGAATAGATTCTGATTGAACTTATGCAAATAACTATATTCCCATGAAAATAAGAATTTTGGAGGGATCAGGTAGGGAGAAAAAAGATAATTGTTTCATATTTGTTCACAAGGGTTTACTTTACCAAATTGCTCTAAGTTATAGTTAGCTCAAGAGAGAAGAAAAAATTTTCCTTAAATCTGGAAACATCAGCAATGTTTCAAACAAAAAGTCATTAAAATTATAATCATCCTCATCAGTTTATTTAGTCCCATGTAATTAATTCTTGTTGATCTTGAACTTTTGTTAGCAGTTTTATGAAGCCATCAGATTTTCCATTAAAGTTCTGTAATATCTTACCCAGTTGGGTGGTATGCCTTAAAGGTTATCAGAAGCCTATATTTGTGAAAAAGTTCTATGAATCTTCTTTAAGATGAAACATTTTTGCAAAGGCATCAGAGTAAAACAATAACTGTTTATAAATGATGAAGTCTTAAAATGTCATGGTTAAAGATCTGATTAGAATGCAGTTGATAACGAAATTTGGTTATTTCTGCAACATACAGCATTTTAAGATAATAACTAGAATTATGACATACCAGAACATATCCAAATTTTAGGAATTTCATATAATTTCTAGAACATTTTATTAATAACATTTACCCATACAGCATAATCTGAGAAGGTTTATCATCATTCATTTGACAGTGCTTTCCATGTAATTTAACATACCAAATATCATAGGTCACTGTGAAACAATACTTATTCTCTTAACCAAAGTGAAAGTAAGATTTCCAAGGCAAATGCAGAAAGTTAAAACAGATTTAAAAGGTAAAGAAACTTTACAATCTGTTATCAAAAGCAGATCAATATTTCAAGAAAACTCTGTCCTCTTAACCAAATTCTAATTTTGCACCAGCTTACTTTTTTTTTTTTTTTTAATTTATTTTATTTTTTGCTTGTGTTGGGTCTTTGTTTCTGTGCGAGGGCTTCCTCTAGTTGCGGCGAGCGGGGGCCACTCTTCATCGCGGTGCGCGGGCCTCTCACTATCGCGGCCTCTCACTATCGCGGTCTCTCTTGTTGCGGAGCACGGGCTCCAGACGCGCAGGCTCAGTAGCTGTGGCTCACGGGCCCAGTTGCTCCGCGGCATGTGGGATCTTCCCAGACCAGGGCTCGAACCCGTGTCCCCTGCATTAGCAGGCAGATTCTCAACCACTGCGCCACCAGGGAAGCCCCAGCTTACTTTTAATATTAGGATTCATCCAACCAATTAAACTCATTCTAATCCTAGCCAGTCCTGACCACACACAAAACTCTTCTCAGTGTTGCTTTTCCACAAACCTTCTATAACTTCCCTTTTTACGTTCAGATTTTGTCCTATGCATGTTCTCTCTCTCTCCCTTTACCCCCAACCTCTTTTTAGGAGAAAATTACTTTCTTTTGCCTTAACAAAATGCATTTCTATTTCTTGTACCTTAAAAAAAAATCTCCTTGCATACAAAGATGTTTTCCTTATTAATTTTAGTAGTTTTAGTTACATATGTTAATTAGAATTCTTAAACTTTAAAAACCTTAATTTCTAGTGAAAACTAAGAAGCCAATTGTGAACTTCTTGTTATTCCAGTATTTTTTTTTTGGTTGTCAAACTTACGGGTACATAACTTCTAGAAACATACATTTCCTCATAGCATAATTTTTTTTTTCAATGTGGTACATGACATGTATTTAATAAACCTAAGTATCTTTAGCTTTTCTCTAATAAAAAGTCAAAAGTAGGTAACTTAGACTTGTTTAGCAATTAATGTTTCAGTATTTTATCTTATTTGTAAATGATCTAAACATTCAATGAATTTCCATCATTTAACTTAGCAAAACTCTAAAGTTTCAAGTTACCAAAAAGACTTAGAGAAACTATTTTAAGTAGACATACCATAAAACATAGTTACTCTTAACGAGTTCACCTGGAAACTCTTATCCCATTGACATTTATTTACTTACGAAAGCTTCATCATACAAAGTTATTTTTCTTGCTGAAAAATTTTGTAACAGAGATAACATGAACTTACTTGATTTTCAGTAAACTTAGGTATAATAAAAGTATTACACTTAATGTTGATGACTCTAAAGACATCTCTGTATTAATTAAGCCAACAAACTTAAACTAGTTTAATACATTTTCTCAGGTCAAGTGAATCTGAAATTCGTTTGGGTCAGTTTCTATTATATTTCTGAGAATTTATATAAGTGCTTAATTTTCTTTAAGCCAATTAGATACAGCTCTTTTACAAATTAATTTTAGCAATACCACACAACACACACATATGTTGGACACAATATATAGACACAATACATAGACACATACAAACACATAGACACAGAGACACCTGTAGCTCCCATTCTAACATTTCAGCCATGAATCAGGTACAATAACACCAAACCTAGCAGTTACAAAAGAGGTTGGATTCAAATTGGGTTTCTGGCAGATAGAACAAAACAAGGTCACCTGTTCAGATAGCTAACACCCTTTTTATTACTATTTGTGGGGAAGACACTTGAGATTTATATTTGTCCTTGAAAAGCCAAGTTCCAAATGACTTTTTCCCCTTTTGTGTTTTTCCTTTTGATAAGTTATCTTTCTGAAATTTGCATTTTAAAGGGATTGTGTAGGTAAGAGTTCCTGGAGAAGACTAGGTAGAACATTTACATCTCAAAGGCATGGGGAAAGAAATTCAAGTTCCTCCCTGGACCTTTGTTCCTGTAAGGGCAGATTTTTTTTTTCCAGTACTTACAAGCATCTTAAGATAAATAGGGAAGGTTTTAGGAGTGGTAGAAAGGATTGGTGAGCTTTGAATTGTTTTTGGAGCCATACCTCTGGTCCAGTAAAGACTAGAGTTGTAAAACAAGGACAGCTGTTTTTAATTCCTTAGGGTTGCCACCTAAATTATATAAACAGGCTGATCTGTCCAACTACATGTTCTTTAATTTGCTTCTTTATATCAGGGAGATTTCCAAGTTAAAAGGAAATAAAAAGATTTCTATGTTCTAGAACCTCAGGGTTTAATCTATCATGTCTTTCAAAAGCCTGCACAAGGTGTTCAACAAAGGCCCTCTTTTTTTTTTTTTTTTAAGTGACCAAAAACACTTTAATAAATTGGCTTTGGTTTTCATCCTTTCAAACTTTCAAACTTTTTTCAAGTAAAAAATAAACATTACATACACATAGATTAGTTTTTCCAACTTTAGCATATATAAATAAAAATGTCAATTTAAAGATAAAATCCTTAGTTCTAAAAGAAAGAGAGAAATCATACCAGCCTGAAAATACTCTGGCCAATTCTTATTCACACAAAACTACCTTCTAAGGAAACCTGACCAGTGAGACAGTTAAGTTTGTGCTTTTAGCTATAAAGAATTAAACTTAAAATGCAGTCACTCTTTCATCTTCTAATGAAAGATAACTTACTCTCGGAAACAGCATAAGCATTGTTATAGTAAGTCTAGTTCCTAAATGAAAATTTGGCAAAGGGCCTTTTTCTGAGTGCATAAATTAACCCCAGACCAACCTATCTTAGGGGCAAAAACCTTCCATTATTGCTTCTATTAGTCCCCAAATATCAGGCCCAGTTTCAACCTCACGTTCTGTGGGTTCAGGTGACCCTACTGGCTCCTTTTAGCATGTTTAATTAACAATGCCTGAAGGGCGGATTTATATGCCCTGTTTTACAATACCAGGCAATACCAGCTAGACACAATGTCCATTCCCGCAATACAATCAGGCAAAAGAGATGCAACCACCTTACGTGAAGCCCATTCAAACACACCAATTTTCTTATAAACTTTCACCTCAGTTGCATGAACTCTTATATCTCTAACCATAGCCTCCATTAGGACCCCATCAACAAGTCTCAGTCTTACAAGGGGTCCCAGAAACTCTTCCTCTTAATCCCCAAGCCATTCTATCCATATCTGTATAAAAGGCTGTGGATCCCCAGTGAGGGGTCAAGCCAAGGGATCAGGCCCTTTTGTCAATCTTTGTGTGTGTGTGTGTTAGTGAATTTTATTTTGTTTTATTTCATCTTTTAAAATTTATTTATCTATTGGCTGTGTTGCGTCTTCGTTGCTGTGTGCGGGCTTTCTCTAGTTGTGGTGAGCAGGGGCTACTCTCCATTGTGGTGCGCGGGCTTCTCATTGCACTGGCTTCTCTTGTTGGGGAGCATGGGCTCTAGGAGCCCGGGCTTCAGTAGTTGCAGCACGTGGGCTCAGTAGTTGTGGCTCGCAGGCTCTAGAGCACAGGCTGAGTAGTTGTGGCGCACGGGCTTAGTTGCTCCGCGGCATGTGGGATCTTCCTGGACCAGGGCTCGAACCTGTGTCCCCTGCATTGGCAGGCAGATTCTTAACCACTGCGCCACCAGGGAAGTCCCTTTTCTCAATCTTTAACCTGATTAATTGGTCTGTTGTCCCAAGCAATTGCTGGTCAGGTTTCTTAGAGTAATTTTTGTCTTCAGCTTTTTAAATTTCTCTAAACTGGGGTAAATAGGGTCGAATTGTTTGGGGCCCTTTAATGTTGGGGGACAAAAAGGCATACCTTTGGCCCATCCAATCTTAGGTAGTGCTGTATTAAAACCTTTGTTTTAATCCCATCAATGTCCATTTTATTTATTCCATTTCTTAATAACCATCTAAAGATTGCTATCCTGCTGGAATGAGTCCTGTGACTCTTCCCTTTCTGATTCCCCTTTATTCCACCACTTTTAATATTTGCTTTACTGATCTTATTTCTTAATACCCTTTAAAAAATTTCCACCTTGTTGGGAAGAGTCGCTTGATTTTCCCCTCAGCTTCTTCCTATTCTCTTGTTAATTAACCTAATGTTTTTATTAGCATCTGTGAGACCCATGAGGGGAGGCTGAGACTGCAAATTCAATAAGCCTTCACAAACTTTTTTTTTTTTAAATCAAGGGATTTCTTCGGGTTAGCTGTTATATTTCTTTGTATTTACCTTTCAACTTGGTGTTTCCCTAAGTACCAATAAAACAGCTGTTTATGATGAGAGTTCTCTAAAAATTTTACCAATTTAGAAGTTTTTCCTATTTATAGGATCCATCGTCTGACGATTGGCTACTAGATTGACTACTAGTAGGATCTTAATAGGGACTCAAACCAGTAAAAGACACAAGAGGCATCCCCACAGGAGAGTGCAAGGGGTGCAGCCCTCACAGGATCCAGGGACTTCACTCCCAAAAGTTATCTAAGAAAGTGAAACTGAGGAGGATCCTGTGGGGCCCTCCCAGGTCCAAAAGCCTCTCCATGTCCCATGTTTTTTGTTAGTAGAAAAAGGCTTTAGTCTTCTAGACCGTCCCTGAGTTCCAAAGAGCAGGCATAAGTAGTTACTAATTAGGAAAGTGAGGGAATGCAGAAAGAAAGGAAGAGCAGTTAAGCAAGAAAAGTAATGATAATAGTTCAGCAATATAACAGAATCCTAGTTCCCCCTCAAGGATATATGTAACAATCTGACATACATCTTTGAGTTGTTCTGCAGGAACTAAGACCCCACCTAGAAGGAGGATGGTGACAACATGCTGACCAAAAGCCTACAAGCAGGGAGTCTCCAGATGATTAAGATTCCTGAAAATCACCCTGTTACCTCACCACTAACCAATCAGAAGAAAGTCATGCACCCTGCACCACTCCCTACAAATGTTGCCTTTAAAAACCCTTCCCTGAAAGCCATCAGGGAGTTTGGGTCTTGAGCATGAGATGCTTGTACTCCTTTCTGGGCCCTGCAATAAATGGTGTACTTTACTTCACCCAACCTGGTGTCAGTTAATTGGCTTTGTTACATGGTGGGCTAGTGGACCTAAGTTCGGTTTAGTTACAAAAGTAAAAATTCTCGTTGTTATCACTAATAGAGCAATGAAGGTTGAGATGACAAAGGATGCTTATGGACTGAATCGCCTTGTAACGAACTTCCCTGAGAGCTAGCATAGCCAGACAAAGAGATGTTCAGAATTCCAGTCCATCGAACTGGCTGCCAAATGCACACTGGTATCTGTGTGCACCTTCAGGATGGCAGAGATGAGAGAGAGTTTTCTCACTGGTCAATAAGCCAAGCTCTCAAGACAGAATGGGGTAAAAGAAAAACCTAGTCAGGTCAATGGTTTTCCTCCTTATGACAAATGACACAAAAGAGATGAAGAAAAACGGTGACCATCTCTGGGAGGAAAAGAACAACAAACCAAGAGCACTCTTCCAAATTTTAAACCAAGAGTTGCTGAGTCCAAGGAGCTAGCCCTACAAATATTTTCTTCTGCTAATATAATTTTAGAAGAGAGAAAAACTCTTACCACTCTCATTTCCAACAGACCCTAAGGCAAAGATTTGGGAGACTGACTGACATGGTAAGAATTTTCACCTGCTGGCTTTTGTCAGGTGTCTCTGGATCTCTTAACTGCAGCAGCTTTGGGGCAAGTAGTGTCCAGCCAGTAAAGCTGTATCACACCAGAGTCGCCAACTTCCTGGGGAGGAAGAAATTTTCGTCTACCCTTACAGGATCTTCTGACTGGTGTAAGAATTAAAATTGACATGGGACAGATTAACAGGAGAAATCAAACAAAAGTTTAATAACATGTATACCTGGGAGAGACCCAGGAAAACTGAGTAACTCATCAAAATGGCTGAAGCCCTCACCTTAAACACCTTCCTCAGCTAAAGACAAAGGATGTTGAGGGTGGGGACCGTCAGTTACGAGAGATTCCCTGGAAAAGCACAGTAAACAAGGGTAAGTTATGATGCAGATTGAAGTCACTGCCTTCTCCACTGATAAGAATTCCTAGAGATTTGGCCATCCTCCTTGTATGGTCAGGCCACTCAAGATGGCTGTTGTCTTGCTCTCTGTACAGCTCCTGCTCACCCAGTCCCTGCTTCATTCACATGACTATCCAATCCTCTTAATTACAGAGCTTAATCAATAACTGCCTCCGTGGTTGCCTCCTGCCCTAGCCACTGGTTTCCCTGGTAACTGATGAACCAACCTGACGGCAATATCCCCTATAAATGGTAGCCTCCTTCTCCCCTGAGTCGTGAAGATTGTTGGGTGTGTCCTGTCTTCTGGCTGCAGTAGTGTCGCTCCAGGACCTCTCACTTCAGACATGTAAGATTCCCTATCCACTAAGCCATCGATGTCTCTGCTGCTGCCTTTGGGCTCTTTCTTTGGTCTTGTGTCTGGGCAACTACAAGCCTTGCAGGCCTGTGGGGTGCAGCCCAGCACTCCTCCTCCACTAGGTATATGGAGAGGGAGATAGCCTTACAACTGGAGACTTCCCTTGCAAATGTAAATGTTTCTTACAAAAGATTAACTCCTACTTGGTTTTCAGAGTTTTTCCCACGTCTGCTGTCTTTTACAAAATTAACCAGCTTAAAATATTCCGAAGGGACACATTTTGGGGTGGCAAATTCTGTTCCCCTATAGTAGCTTATGGGTAGCAAGTTTATAGAAAATGCTGTTATAGAACATATACAGACTATTAGAAAACACATTCTCTTTTCAACTAAAGTTATAAGATTTAGTCAACAGATGGATGCTTGGTGTTTTATATGTTGGCCTTTCATGTTAACTTCATTCACTTTAAGTCTTAAAATCTGCATTCTAGATTCTTGAAAAGAAGGAATGCTGTTCCATTGATTTTTTTTTTTTTTTTTTTTTTTCAAGCAGAAATCTCAAGTGGCTCAGTTCTCTCTCACCACATTGTAGATTGATCTTTCTGACAAGGACTTCTTCCTGTTGAGGGGACATCATGCTTCCTGTTACTGCTGTGTGTGTGTGTGTGTGTGTGTGTGCGCGCGTGCGTGCACGTGTGCGTGTGTGTGTGATGATTGAACAGTTGTTAAGTGATCTAAAACAATACATTTTAAACCAAAGCAGTGTTTAGCCCTAATAATGCCCCAGGAGAGTATCGTGAACAGCTGTATAGGCTTAGGAAGCTAGATGGCAGAGTAATCTCACAGTTACAAGGCTTTATGTGGAGTTGCAGAGAGAAGCTAAACCCTGTCTTCAATTTTAAAAAAGTGAAATTCCTGTTTACCTGTCTGAATGGTAGAAAAGAGGTAGTTGAATATGATGGTTTAAGAGGAACAATTTTTTTCCAGCTTTATTGAGATATAATTGACATATAACGTTGTGTATGTTTAAGGTTTGCAGTGTATTGATATGAATACAAAATGATTACCACTCACCATAGCATGAGCTAACACCTCCATCTCAGAAACACCCCATCATGTAATTACCCCCTTTTTTGGTGGTGAGATCACTTAAGGTCTCCTTTCTTAGCAACATTCAATGTATGATCACCATGCCGTACCATCCATGCATCACCATCCCTAGAACTTGTTAATATTAGAACTGAGAGTTTGTACCCTTTAGCCAATATCTCTCCATTTCTCCCACTTCCTGGTAACCACCAGTCTACTCTGTTTTTAAGAGGAACAATTTTTTTCTTTTATTGAAGTAGAGTTGCTGTACAATATTATATAAGTTACAGGTGTGCAATATAGTGCTTCACAATTTTTGAAGGTTATACTCCATTTATAGTTATTATAAAATATTGGGTATATTTCCTGTGTTGTTCAATATATCCTTGTAGCTTATTTTATACCTAACAGTTTGTGCTTTTTAATCCCCATCCTTATATTGCCCCTCCTGTCTTCCCTCTCCCCACTGGTAGCCACTAGTTCATAAGAGGAACAATTTTTAAGGTTAAGAAAATCAGGAAAATATCCCTTATGCCAGAAACTCAATTATTGTAACCAACTTCACGCATTTGTCTTTAAAGAGTGATGCAGGGTGGGAGGTGTATTAGAAGCTTAGAGGTGGCAGAAGCCTGGATGAGGAGTGTCTTCCCAGCCCTTCTAATGGTTATCCTGTTACTTAGGCTTCACCTCCTCATCGTCCCACCTGTAAAGTGTGCATGAACTCCTTTAAATTATGATGCTAAGTTACAAATGCAAATGACTTAAATACCTAAGACAATTGATTAAAAGTTATGCAACCACGGGAGAATGTAATAGGATAATGGGTGCCTAGAACTCTTCAGTCACCAAGCTTCCAATCATCACTCCTATGACCTTAGCCTACTTATAGAGCTTCATTAAGTCTCACTTTCCTTATTAGTAAAAATGAAGATTACAATAGAACTCACGTCACAGAGTTGCTATTGTTATGGTTATTGTGAGGACTGACCTCAGTCTCTGGTGCATAGCAAACAGTTCATACATGACAGTTATTATTACTACTGCCTTTTATTTACATAGCTTTGCACTTAAATATACACATTTCTTTAAATCCTCACAGAATGTTGAGGCATTGTCGTCTCCATTTATCTACAGTGGAGACTGGGACAGGCAGTGTCCTCGATTTGAAGTGGGGAGCCTGGAACTGGGCTCTTCCCAGCCACCATTTTGTTTTCTGAAAATAAAAACAACTGCAAATGAGGAGCCTGGGGGATCCCTTTGAAATATAGGCAAATCTAAACACTCCCAGAGGTAAAAATATTTTAGGGGTAGACAAGATAGAAAAGTTGCCCAGGCCCAATCCATCCGGAGAGCTGGGGTCTGTAGGACCAGAGTTCCGGGGCACAGTCTGCATCCCCCTGCCAGGGTGGGCAGAGGGTGACCAGGAAGGAGCAGCTAGTTCCAGTGACCTCAGTTCCGGTGCTTGGTGAGCCTGCTGTGAGATCCTTGAAGGCAGACATCTTCCATCTTTGTATCCCAGGTCCTAGTATGTGGCATCGTAGGTGCATAATAAGAGTTTGTTGACCTGTATGTATGAATGCCCCAGGAAGAAATCTTCTTCTATTTTAATGACTGTGTTGGGATGGGATAAAAATTACTAATGTGAGAGTATCTGTGGACTTTCCATCCTGCATCCTGGAGCCCATCAAAAGAATTCTGCAAGGGTCAGCTTGGGTTCTCTATCCACCTCCCTGGGGAGGTGTGCGTCTGTGTGTCTGTGTGTGTGTGTGTGTGTGTGTGTGTGTGTGTGTGTGTGGGTTATAAACTAGACCCTTGTATTCGTCTGCTTGGATTGCCATAACAGAATACCTCAGACTGGTGGCTTCAACGAGAAAAATTTATTTTTTCACAGTTCTGGAGGCTGGAATCTCTAGATCAAGGAGCCAGCAGGGTTGGTTTCTGGGGAGGTCTCTCCTCCTGGCTTGCAAACAGTGCCTCCCTGTTGTGTCCTCACCTGTCCTTTTCTCTGTGTGTGCCTGCACTCCTGGTGTCCCTTTTTCTTCTTATGAGGCCACCAGTCCTGTTGGATTGGAGCCCCACCCTTACGACCTCATTTAACCTTAATTACCTCCTTAAAGACCCTTTCTCCAAATACAGTCCTATTGGGGGTCAGGGCTTCAACCTATGAATTTTGTGGGGGGAATACAATTCAGTCCATAACAACCCTCTTCAATACTATGAGGAATTGGAGGAAATCTCTTTAAACTTATTTTTACTACTAAACACTGTACTTGTTTGGTGGTGGCATAGTTCCAGGGCTGGCCCACATGGGTCCACAACTTTACTAGAGTCACAAAGTATCTTAGCCAGCAAAACTTCCTGCAAACATACCAGTATACCTGGTGGAGACGATGCTGGTACACAAATTCTCTTTGGCTTTGTTTGAAGTTCAAAGCTAGTTGACTCACTTTTGGGGTCTCATTCCTCACTGGTCTTTTTGATTCCTTCCTTCTCAATAAAACCCAGAAAGCATGGCTTAACATTGTTTGCATCTGTGGATTATTCATCAATGTGTGGAACAGTGTTCACATATTCAGCCTCAATCTCTACTTATAGCAGAAAGGACTTTTCAGGAATCAGCAAACAAGTGGGGAGAGATTTCCTTGGGTGATCCATGAAATCACCCTTGGTCTCCTTTTAATATTGACTTTGAGAACACCCCTTATTGATCTCTTTGGTCAGGGCCAGGGAGAGAGAGAAAGGGATGTGTCTCCTCTCTAGAGGGTGCCCCCAGATTGTAAGGACTGATGGAAATCCATTCCTGGATCTTGGGCACAGATTACATGGTGGGGTCTCTCTCTCTCTCTCTCTCTCTCTCTCTCTCTCTCTCTCTCTTTCAGGCTGCCCCTCCTTGATGTTTCTAGGCAGCTCTCTTTTTCAACAACTTTACCAACTTTACCCCAATCTTTCTCTGCTTTTAAAGATCGAGACTCCCAGGTGTACATTTTGTAATTTCCAGCCAGTTGACCTTACCTTAATTAGAATCTAATGACTTTAATCACTTTTTTTAACCGTAGAATCCTCTCACCACCTTTGCAGAACACAAGTCTATGTTATTTCCATTACTGATAATTTTACCGATAAATCTGTGTAGGAACTATATCTTTATTAATAAGAACAGCTCTAGAAGGTATAAAAGGAGCTGTGAGGAAAACTAGGCTCACTGTTGGACCCTAAATTTGGCCAGCCTTTCCCTTTGCAGTGTTATTCATTGGTATTTACTTACCTTGTTTTAAAATTCAGCATCTCCGTTACTGGGCCTGGCTGGAGGTCTGGTAAAATATTTGTAACAATCCACCGTGTCAGCAAATAAAGCCTGCTTGGGTTAAATGACACCACACATAGAAAGGTAATGAACAGCCCAAGGAAGCACAGGACCACTTCCCCACGAGGGGCAGAGACAAGGGCTGTAGGCACACAGTGAGGAAGACAGCATCGTAGGACGGTGTAGCAGGGTTACTTTGCAGAGGAGGGAGGCCCTGCTGGGTCCTACTGGGATCAGCAGGAAGGAAGGAAGTGGGGGTGAGGAGAGGAAAGGGCGGTTGGGGGCAAGAGGCTAGGATAGCTTGGAAGAGGAATTGAAACCTTGTGAATAGCAATGGTAGCTTAACAGTCTGCATTCCTGAAGCCCTGCTGTGTGCCTGGCACCCTTGTAAACACTCTGTACATGGTCTCATATCACGCTGGCCTGTGACCTTGGCAGGCAGTTAACATGATCCTCATGAGAAATGAAGCTCTCATGAGAGAGGTTGGGTCACTTACTCCGGGTGACCCAACTGGTTCTGAAGTCCATGTTCTGAACCACCAACAGTCCCTCCATGGAAAAGGGGTGCAGGCCAGGTTGGCGGGAGATAAAACATCCTGGATTTAGAAAACTGAGGAAGTCGGTGCCTTAGGAAAAGGAGAAGGTGTTGTTCAGAATTTCCGTATCCCTGGTCCACGGGTAGTCCCGGACTGCACTGGCCCAGACGATTCAGAGCCGACTTTTAGGGCCACAGCCCAGTGGAGGATGAGTTCTCACTCAGCAGGCAGCTATTCTCGGGAAAATGAAAACAGAATGACTCCATGGTGGTTTCCTCAAAAACATGGCTGAAGCGTTTACTGGGGAGAAATATCTCCCAGGTGAAAGGAGGCAGAGAGGGAGTAAAAGGAAACTCTGAGAGCAGCCCGAGAAAGGGCAGAAATAATAATGCAAGCCACAGGTGAGGAAAGGAGGTGGGCCGGTGTGTTGAAAGCACGGGGATATTGTTATCGTTATAATCAGAGACGGCAAATGCTGGAGAGAAGCATTTCCTACTAATAAAAGGTCTGACATGACTGAGGAGTTGACAGTGGCTGAGAGACAGTCTTCTTTGGGAAATGTGGCTGCTGAAAGGAATTCCCCTTTTCTATTTGTGCAGCACTTTACAGTTTGCCAAGTGTTTTTTCCTCTGTAATCTATTTGACATTAGTGCTGTGAAGCATGGCATTGTCAACACTGAGTGACAAATAAGGAAGTAAGTTTAAAAACGGAAAGCATTTTTTTTTTTTTTTTTATAAATTGTTGTATTTATTATTTTTGGCTGTATTGGGTCTTCATTGCTGCACGCGGGCTTTCTCTAGTTGCGGTGAGCGGGGGCTACTCTTTGTTGCGGTGCGCGGGCTTCTCTTGTTGTGGAGCACAGGCTCTAGGCGCGCGGGCTTCAGTAGTTGTGGCTCACGAGCTCTAAAGTGCAGTCTCAGTAGTTGTGGTGCATGGGCTTAGTTGCTCCGTGGCATGTGGGATCTTCCCGGACCAGGGCTCGAACCCGTGTTCCCGGCATTGGCAGGCGGATTCTTAACCACTGCGCTACCAGGGAAGCCCCAAAAGAGAAAGGTCTTATTTGAGCTCCTCTGACTGCTTAGCTAGAGCTGAGAGCAGAACTCAAATCAACCCTGCTAGGCTTCAGCATCATCGTATGTCAGGAGGACAAGCAGGGTCATCACGAAGTAAAGGAAACTTTGGGAAAGAAGCTACAGAGCTGCCTTGGAAAAGCTGAACTCTGTGGAAAAATTTCTGGGGACTCTATTCATGTATAATGACTTTGGAAAGTTTTTTTGAAATCCTTCCAGTTAAGATGTTCCTGTGAATTCAGTCTTATTAATATATATTCAGGTGACCAGAACAAGCAACTCTGAATACAAAGAGTTTGAATTATCTGATACCCCTTGTTCTAGCAGAAGAGTAAAGCATTCATCCTGGATTCTTTAAAAGAAAAAAAAAAAGCCTGATTATTTGCCTTTGCTCTCTTTCCCCAAGGAAAGGCCTTTCTGTTTTCACTCTCTCCTTCATAATGGCACTTTGCATTTGTTTTAAAGAGACTGAGTTTCTACTGGCGACGTTCCCTCAGGAACAGAGCCACCTCAGTGAGCTGAGGGATCTGGTTTCACCACTGAGTTTGCTGTAGTTCATGATACTTATTTTGGCTTTTTCCATATCAGCATGGTGACATTTGAGTTCTGCAGTTTTGTTTTCTGATGCCCTACATACACACAGGTAACCCCATTTCCAGTCCATCCCATTTTGTTCATAGTCTTGGGGTTTCTCCCGTATTCTAAAACCAAACCATTGATATCCGGAATTTTATTGTCTTTCCACATTGTTATTGATTGTTGTGTAACAAATTGCCTTAGATTTGGCAGCTTAAAACAACAAACATTTCTTAGGTCACAGTTTCTGTTGGTCAGGAATCCAGATGCTGGCTTGCGGTCTCTCGTGAGGTTGCATTTAAGTGGTTGGCCAGGGCTGTAACCATGCGAAGGGCTGGAGGGTCCACTTCCAAGGTGTCTCGGGGCTGTTGGCAGGAGCTACAGCTCCTTGTCATGTGAGCCTTTTCATAGGGTTTCCCCCATAGTAAGGGACCCAGGACAAAGAGGGAGGGAGTGAGAGCACCCCAGATGGAAACTCCAATCTTTGTATAACCTACTCTTGGAAGAGACATCCTATCACTTTTGCTTTAATCTATTCAATAGATGTGATCCAATAAGTCCAGTCCACACTCAGAGAGAAATTAAACTCAATCTCCATTAGAGCCCTTAATATACTAATAGTTTTTTTTTCCCCCAGGGGCCGCACAACTTGCAGGATCTTAGCTCCCTGACCAGGGATCGAACCTGGGCCCCAGGAGTGAAAGCATCGAGTCTGGACCGCCAGGGAATTCCCAATCATAGTTGTTTTAAGTTCCCACTTAATCATTCCAACATCTTTGCCATATCTGAGTTTGGTTCTAATGCTTGCTTTCTCTCTTCAAACTGTGTTTTTTGCCTTTTAGTATGCCTTGTAACTTTTCTTTTTTATTGATGTATAGTTGATGTACAATATTATATGTCACAGGTGTACAATATAGTGATATATAATTATTTTTGGTCAATCCCAAGCTCCCTAACTATCCTTTCCCCCTACCCTTCCCCCCAGGTAACCATAAGTTTGTTCTCTGAGTCTGTTTCTGTTTTATAAATAAGTTCATTTGTATCATTTTTAAAAAATTCCACATATAAGTGATATCACACGCTATTTCTCTTTTCATTTGTGTCATTTTTTAAAAATTCCACATATAAGTGATATCATACGCTATTTCTCTTTCTCTGACTTACTTCACTCAGTATGACAATCTCTAGGTCCGTGCCTTGCAATTTTTTGTGGAAAGTTGGATGTGATGTATTGGGTAAAAGGAACTCCAGTAAGTAGTCCTTCAGTGATGTGTTGGTCAGGTGTGAGGGGAGGGGAGAGGAAGTGTTCTATAGTCCTCTGACTAGGCATCACTTTTTAGTGAGCCTGTGCCTCGGGACTGTGAACTTCACAAGTGCCTCCACCCTCACTACCTTAGGTGGGACCGGGTGGCCAGAGGGGACTAGAGTTGGGCATCTCCCTTCTGCTGGGTTAGTTAGGCTCAGATAAAACCCCAATAATTGGGGATCCGGTAAAAGTCTCTCTTGAGGGCAGGCCCTGTTAAGAAGATCAGGATGCTCTGGTTATTTCAGAATGGTTACTTTTCCCCTCCCCTTGCAGGAAGCACCAGAGGATTTTTTTCCCCTGTCTTCGCTGTGAGAAACTGGTAGAGCTCCTGGAGGTAAAACTCACAAAATTCCCCTCTCCCCTCCCCCCCTCTCCCCCTCACCAATGACTGGGTCCTCCTGGAGTTTTTATCTCTCAGATTTGTCTACACTGAGCCTCCAGCAATTTGTCAATTACAGGTCAGGTTTTCTTACCTCAGCACTGCTTTCTATGGAGCTTTCTGCTTGTGGGTTTCTGCTCCAATAAGTTGTAATTCTCTGTATCTGTCTGTCTGTCTCGCCAGTTTTAGGGGTGTTACCTTGTGACCTCACTTCTGACAGATTGTTGATTGAGTTGTTGATTTTTTCAGTTTGTTCAGCTTTTTACTTGTTGTTAGGATAGAGGGATGTCTTTTCTTTTAAAAAAATTTTTATTTTATTGAAGTATAGTTGATTTATAATGCTGTGTTAATTTCTGCTGTACAGCAGAGTGATTCAGTTATATATACATATATATATTCTTTTTCATATATACATATACTTTTCCAAACTCCCAATCCATCCCTTCCCCACCCTGCCCCACAGCCACAAGTCTGTTCTCTACGTCTATCCTATATGATTTGTCTTTCTCTTTCTGACTTACTTCACTTACTATGATAATCTCCAGGTCCATCCATGTTGCTGCAAATGGCATTATTGCAAGAGGGATGACTTTTAATTTCCATACATGTTAACTGCAAGCCAGGGGTTTTGTAACGTCATTATTGCAATCATCATATCACCATGTTTCCTGGCCCATTTTCTGCTCAGTCTTATTGAGAAATTACTACATGCCAGGCACTGTTTTAAGTGCTCTACTTGTATTATCAACAACTCTGTGTGAGTAGTACTGACTTAGTTTGGGTTCTATAAAAGCAGAGCCTGCAGAAGCAATTTGTGTGCATGAGATTTATTAAGAGCATGCTCTAAGGAAAACTGGTAAGGGAGAGAGGGAAGCAGAATAAGAAAAGAGAAAGTGCTACACAAGAATGGGATTTCAGGTGAAGTGTGGTCTCAGACTGATGCCTGGGGGCTCTGGAGTGTAAACGGTACCTTGTCTCATTGTTAGGAAGGGAGCAGAGCTTTTGTACCCTCACCTCAGCCAGTCATTAGTTACAAGCCATGATGAGAGCCCTCCTACTTTTCCCATTTTATAGATGAGAAAATTGAGGCACAGAGAAGTTGAATAATTTGCTCAAGTTCACATGACCAGGAAGTGGTGGGATTGTATTAGGACCCCAGGCATTCTGTCTCTGTGGATATATTTTTATTTTGTACTTTATAAGGAATACTCAACTAATCTCATTTGACTTTCCAAAAGCTCTATGAGGTAGTTGGAGCACCAATGATTATTCTACATTTTCAGATGAGGAAATCGAAAGTCAGATCTAGGTTTTTAAAAAACTATAGGTCCTGGTCTTGTTCTGTCTCCCTGTAATGTCTTGCTTTCTTAAATCAACCAGAGTTTGTTTCAGTGACCATATGATTAAAACAGTAATCACCTGATTTAGGAACATATAACTTGATGGGTATAGAGTATCTATAAGCTATTCATACGATTGAAATGGAAAACCTCATCTCACCAATAGGGGAGGGGCCCTAGCTTCTACTGAGATGTTATTTTAAATCACAGGCTGACTGGCTCTCAGATGAGTGGATTTACTGCTTTGTAATTGCAAAGTAATAACAAGAACCAGCATCCTGCTGCTGAATTCTTGATTGCAGAAGAGTTAAAAATTGTGTAAAAAGAGCTTATACACGGACGCAACTCAGGATGTTATTGGAGAGAATCATACAGTTATTTATTATCTTCATTAATATTCTTGAAGAAAAGGAATTACAAGTTAACAAAGAGGTTATAAGTTTCAGGAGAAAAGGAGGAAGGAGAAACTTGACAAAAAGCTATTCCATCTGGGGAAAAATAACTCGAAATGGAGCTTTTAAAGTCAGCTTTTAGGGATATTTAGTTTCCCCCAAATCTCAGGAATATAAGAATGCAAACAGGACAAAGTTAACACTGAAACAGCACAAACGACACATGTGTGGTCTACATTTGCTGCTTCTGTTTCTTATTCCTCAATTCCTTTTGAATCCTCCATAGTCTAATTTCCACCTAGTTATTTGTGGTTGCTCCCAGATTCATTCTCTACTCTTTCCCTGCTCTGTCTGTATCAAACCTACCTTTCTGAGTAGATCTGGTCCATGAAAGGAGCTGGCAGGAGGCCAAGGTGGTTTCTCAGGCAGTGGTTCAGTCTCTGTCATTTCCGGCTCGGTGGACTGTGCCCTTTTCCTGTAGTCCCAGCTCGCGAAGGCAGCCTCCGTCACTGTTCTCCTTCCCACCGGAAGTCCTGGTTTCTGGCATCACCATCTCCTTGTTTTGTTCTGTCAGGCCCAGGGGTGGCAAAAACTTCGTGGCATTGCTAATCTCTGTGTTGCCTCGTCCATTTAGCTTCTCAGCTCTTCCATCACTTGGTTAACCAGTTACTTGTATTGAATTTCCTCTACTTGAATTGCCTCTCCTCACTTTTTAATTATTTGTGCCTCTTACATCTTGACCTCTGCACTTTTCTTTCCACACTGCTTTAACTAAGTGAACTCATCTACTCTCATATCTTCAACCATTATCTTCACCTCGCTGGTACCATTTTTCTACTTGCCTAGAGGATGTCCCCACCTTGCAATGCTGCAAAACCTTTGAGATCGAGATGCCCCAAGTTACTCAGAGGTCAGAGGTGATGGTGGGGAGCTTACTGGCTCAGAGATATTTGGAGATTGAACATCAGTGGTAGGGAATAGCAATAAGTATAAAGAATATTGTGGGTTAGTGACATGAAATTTAGATGATTTTTCTGCTTTCCACCTGCATGGCTCTAGTCCAGAATCTCAAGCTGTATTGCCTACAGAGTTCCAGGCAGGTAACATAATTGAGTGAAGTGGGCAGGATGAAAGAAAAATGGTCTCTTGATTTATGTTTTATTTGATGCAGAAACGTTTTGAGTGCATATTAAAACACTGTAGGAACCCTCTTCCCTTCCAAAAGGAAAGTGTTCTCTTCCATTTTTCAGGAAAAATTCTGCCTTCTTGGTGTATCTTTTGTTTTCCTACTTTGGTGTAGACTTACAGGTTTTCCCCCGTATCCAAAAGTAGAGAGTTCCTATGAAACCTTTTGTAAGCTGAAAGACGTAAAGAAGCAATTACCTTAGGACACATTTTGCTAACGGATGCACAAAATAAATGGAGAGAAAACACAGATTCTTACAGACACAGCTCAAAGCTATGGCGGCCTGATGTTGAGATGCTGAATGTAGTTCCTGGGGAGGGAGTTTGGTGGGGCCATTCTTGCTGCTTGGGCTGCGTGCGCGCTGACTCTGTAAAAGCTCGCTGCAAAACAAATGCTGAACACTATTTTTGCTTTTTGTCTTTTTTTTGTAAAAGCGAAAATCCTTTTCTGATTTCTTTCGGTTGGCGAAAACAGGTACTAACATAGGTCTTTCATAAAGTGAATTGGTGAAAAGCGAACTTTTGAAAAGCAGGGGATACCTGTAAATCCAGAAAAGTGCTTTTCTACTATAAGTAAACACCCCTGTTTACCTTAAACTTACACAGTGCTCTACGTCAGTTATATCTCAAGTTTAAATTTATTTATTTATTTATTTATTTATTTATTTATTTATTTTTGGCTGTGTTGGGTCTTTTTTTTTTTTAACGTTTGCCTAGTTTTTTTCCTTTTATTCCTTCTCTTCTTTTTACTTATTTTTTAAAAATTAATTAATTAATTAATTTATTTTTGCTGTGTTGGGTCTTCGTTTCTGTGCGAGGGCTTTCTCCAGTTGCGGCAAGCGGGGGCTACTCTTCGTTGTGGTGCGCGGGCTGCTCATTGCGGTGGCTTCTCTTGTTGCCGAGCATGGGCTCTATGTCCCCTGCATTGGCAGGTGGATTTTTAACCACTGCACCACCAGGGAAGTCCTCTTAAGTTTAATTTTTATCTTTTTGTATGTCAGTTTTATCAATAAAACTGGAAGAAAAAAATATTGCAAATTTAAAACAAAGAAAGAAGACACCCCTGCAAGCCTAATGCTGTTTGACACCTCCAGGCTGAAAACTTGCCTTTGACCTCAGTGTTAGGCATGGAAAAGAAGGTGGTGACGCCTGAGGAGATTTGGACAAGGCATGCCCTGTCTAAAGGGGCTGCACTGAGCTCCAGCTGAGTGTTGCCCTATAGGAAATGGGTCTGATGTTGCTGGATCTTCCAATTTTTAAAGAAAAGCCAGAAATTATATTTCGATGTGATATCTCCTGATTTGAAAACACTTGGAAACATGTGCTTTCTTTGATTTGAAAACATATATACACATGTTTTATTGGCCAAACAAAACCTGTCTACATGCTGAATTTCTTGTGGGTTTGGTTTGTGGCTTCCAGTCTAGTCCCGGTCTGCATGCTAAGTCAGACCTATTTCTTTAAACCAGTGTCTTTGAGCTAAAGACACATGCTGGAGTATATTACCACAGCTCTTCCTAATCCTTGTTAAATCTGCTGGATGTTTTTCATTTCTTCGCCAGATCCACTCTTCACGCCTCTCCTTCCTTATCTCTGTCCTGGGAGGCTGACTGGCGTGTCCTTCCTCGATGGCCTTTCTATTTGGCTTCTGGCTGCTTTTGGCCAGTGAGAGGTACAGGTGGGAAAGGGGAGGAAGGGAGGAGAGCGAGGTCTCAAAGTCGATTACACTCGCAGCGTTGAGAGAGATCACCCTTCTTGGGCCATGACTTTGGCCTATTACTGAGGAAATTATGAATTGAGTAATGTTTCAACCTGTTATCCAAAAAAAGCTAGATCTACACCTCAGCAACCATGGTCCTTGACCAGTCTTGATATAGAGTTGCAACCAAGACCTCTGACAAAAGTTGCAATTTTTTTTTTTTTAATTTATTTATTTATTTTTGGCTGTGTTGGGTCTTTGTTTCTGTGCGAGGGCTCTCTCCAGTCGCGGCAAGCGGGGGCCACTCTTCATCGCGGTGCGCGGGCCCCTCACTATCGCGGCCTCTCTTGTTGCGGAGCACAGGCTCCAGACGCGCAGGCTCAGCAGCTGTGGCCCACGGGCCCAGTTGCTCCGCGGCATGTGGGATCCTCCCAGACCAGGGCTCGAACCCGTGTCCCCTGCATTGGCAGGCAGATTCCCAACCACTGCGCCACCAGGAAAGCCCAAAAGTTGCAATTTTTATCAGAGGTCTTGGTTGCAACTCTTGTCTGAAGCAGGATTTTGCTTCTTATTGATCTGTCTTCCCCAGATTGTCACTTCAGACACACTTCCTGCCTCTAGCTTTTTATATAACAATGCCAGTAGCAGGCATATCTCTTGCAGTTAGCAGTTTTGGATGAATACAAGGTTGCTTTTACTTTTTTAAAGCAGTATTTGCAGTTCATAGACACCCTTGACCTTTGCTCCTATTCCATTTCCCCAGGTAGGATAATCACAATTGCAACACTTTGGTAATGTCCCATACTATTAAATATAAGACCCACCTTTCCACCTTTCCTTCAATATGGACATGAAATCCCACCTGCTTTCTCTCTTTGTGTAATCTCCAGTCGCCTACTCCCCAACTCTTCTCCCAAGCTGTTAGCCCCTTCACGGTTTCATTTCTTTATCCTTCGTGATGAAATTCCATGGTGTGTCTCATCCTTCAGTCTCTCTCTTGCTGGCATCCTTGCTTCCTTTGTCCCCATGTCCATCTACTACATCTTGCCTGCAAACCACCAACTCATATCTTTTTCCCTTCTGAGATGCTCCTTCTCCAGAACTTGGGTTTCTGAAAGATACTGGAGACAGTCACACTGCATGGGTACTGGTGTAGATGTAGGTTTATAGCATCCAATGTCAGTGGAGTGTACAATCCTTTAACATTTCCTCCAACCCTCTCCCACTCTTCCTAGGTGCCCATCTCTACTCCAACTTCCTCACTTTCTGTGGACAGTCTTATTTAATATGTTCCAGGAAAAATACAGATAATAATTGCTCCCATGTACACATTTGTCTGCATGGGGACAGTCTTTATCTCCCGTCATCATGCTTTGATGATGAGTCACTCCTATCCAAGCCTCATCTGATAGCTGAAGTGCTACCTCTCTGATCCCCTCCAAGGCTTTAATCTGTCAAATTTACCTTCTATTTCCCATATTTGTGTCCTCTTCCTCTTCATTGGCTCTTCCCTGCAGAATAAAACCACTTTCAAATCTTTCCCATCAGAGAACTTTGACAACAGAAGAACATCTGCTGATGACCCAGCTCCTCTTCTAGATATTCACCTCCCCACCCCCATCTCTCTCCTTCCCTGCCCGGTCAAGTCTCATGAAGGGGCTGTCTACACTGCCTCACCTTCAATTACTCTTTAATCCTCAGTACTCTGCTTTCCACCCCCATCTTGAAAAGGTTACCAGTGATTTCCCAGTTGTTAAATCCAATAGACACATTTTGGTTGGCATTTTATTTGACCTTTATGAGACATTTGACCTTTTGGACCACTCCATTCTTGAAATCCTTCCCTTAATTTCCTTGGCACTATTCTCCTGGCTAGTCTAGCTGTCTTCTTCTTACTCAGTCTCCTCCAGTTAGTCCTCAGTTTTGGTTTTCCCCAGGGGCCTCCTCTCAGCCTCCTGTGTTCTTATGCTATATCTTCTTTTTGGGCAGTCTCAGCTATGCTCATGATTTCGCTTACCACTTATGTGCTGTTATTCCCAAACTCTGTGTCGAGACTGAACTACTCTCCTGAACTCTGGGCTTATACAGTCAATGTATTTTTGTTATGTCGTCCCAAGGTACACAAACAACAATACTTCAAAACAGAACTGAGCTCATTCTCTCTCCTTCCAGCAACCCCCATCCCCACCTCACCTCCCTGGAATGCCCACCACTCGTTACGTCAGTGAAGAGAACTATCAAAGCCCGCGTTCCCTGGGTAAGAAATCTGGGCATCATTCTCAATTCCTTCTTTTACTTTGCTTCTACACTCCCAATTAATCAGTCTATCTATTTTCTCAAAATGTCTGGTACTTATCACCTGCCGTCCAGATCCATTGCCTCTCGTCTCTAAGTTTAGGCCCCTCTGCTTTCTCCTTTAGAAGGAGATTTTTGTGTGTGTGTATATATATATATATATTTTTTTTTTTTTCTATTCTTTTTCTGTTTCTTTTCCATTATAGATAGGTTATTACAAGATATTGAATATAGTTCCCTTGCTATACAGTAGGTCCTTTTTATCTGTTTTATATATAGTAGTGTGTACCTGTTAATCCCAAACTCCTAATTTATCCCTCCCTCCCCAGGCCCCCACTATCCCCTTTGATAACCATAAATTTGTTTTCTATGTCTGTGAGTCTATTTCTGTTTTGTAACTAAGTTCATTCGTATCTAGAAGATTTCTAAAGCTCTGTGGCCTGCCTCATGAGCGACTGTCAGGCCTGCTCAAAGCTCCAGGATCCCCTGCTGGGCTGTCACATACCTGCCAAAGCACAGCATTCAAGGCTCCCAAGAAACCAGCCATGGAAGGCTTCCTTCTTGAGGAAAAATTCTTTGATTTATTCAGAGATCACAAAGGCTAACACAGCCGCAGAACAGAAGAAAATCTGGCTTCATTGCTGTTAAACCCAGTTCAAAGGCTCCAGCTCCTTGAGCTCCCTGCAGGACGATTTTACTATTCCCCAAAGGTAGATCCATTTGGAGCCTGTCTGTCTGTGCTAGTCCGGATTTGCAGATTTTGTTATTTTCCTCTATCTCATCAGTGAAGGAAACAGCTTGGAATGTAGGTTCAGGAATACAACTTCCTTACTGTTCCTCCCCCCACCCCCTTGGTATCTCAAATCTTTTCCTGCTATCCCCTCCTCCCCGCAGCTGCCAAAGTGATCCTTCTTATATTTAATCAGACTCTTTTCCTCCCATCTCCTATAGGCAACACCTGGCCAAGAAGCTAAAAGAAAGGACATGTGGGCTGTTGGGTCTGGGGAAAGTGTAACGTGTAGTTCTTCCTGTTGACACTTTAGGGCTGTCTAATACCAGCCCTCATTCAATTAGGTAAAGCTCTAAGCTCTCTTCAAGTTTCATCTCAAGCACCTGATTTCCCCAAGCAGACTGTGGGCTCCACATACTCCCCTCACTTTGTGCAAGCTGCCCCTGCCCTCCAGCAACCTCTGTGGTGCCATTGTTCTGGGCCTGTCTGTCTTCCCATTGCAGTGTAAGCTCCATGAGAGCAGGGCTCTGCCTTTTCTTGTTGATGTTCCCAGAGCCAAGCACATCCTGGGCACTTTATTAACGTGTGTTGAATGAACAAATCAAACTTCACTACCCTCCCCCGCAATGGAAAAAATCAAATCAACAAAAAACTGACACCCTCTCTCATTTGGATGTACCATCATGCACCTGATCAAGTAGATTAGAAATGTTCAAACTTCCCTTTTCCTCATTTCCCAAATCTAAAAATTAAAAAACAAACAAAAAACCCATTTTTGTCCCTTCTTAACTGGGCTGGAATTCACTCTCTTTTGTCCTTTCCTTTAGTACCATGCTTATCCAGGTTCCTGTTTTCTCTGACCAGGAATTAAGATTTTTTTTTTTTCCTTAAACACCGCTATTTGAGTGAGTATGCCAGATTCTAATTGGTTGTAAGATTCTATTCCAGAGATTTTAACCTGGAGTTCATGGATGCCCCAGAGAGTCCTGTGGATGGTCTTTAAAGGTCTGCAACCCTCTGAAATATTATGCAAATTGTTCAATATGTGTGGGGCTTTTTTTCCCTTGGAACAATGGTCTACCTTTCTGCTTACTTTCAAAGGGGTCTGTGTTCCCCTCCCTGGTCCTCTCACCTCCAAACTTTCTTATCCTAGCACAAGTGTACCTGGGCCATGACCCCCTCCTGAAGCGCCATTCACATCATGCCAGCCTCCAGTTTAGACTTGCCTGCCTCCTTTCAAGGCCCTCCTTGATTTGGCCCCATTCTAATTTTCCAGCCTAATTTTACCCTCCTTTCTAGTCTTGAACCCTTTGCTCTAAGTGACCTGCTTTCCCATAGTCCTAACTTTCCTCCTGCACATGACAGTGATTCTAGGAGACTTGGTTTGGGATTCCAGGTCCTGGCTGGAATGAGGGGGACTCTCTCTGGGACGGAGCTCTGCAGAGGGTAGTGCAGAGGGTGGAGAAAGCTGGGTACACATTGATAAGTGTACCCAGTGGATCCTTGTTTTCTGAGCCTGGAGAGGTGGCATTTTAGAGCAGGACAATCATGGAACCGTGTGCTCTGGAGGAGAACCCTCAGAGATTTAATGATCTGGTTTAATCAGCCAAGAAGATGGAAAAAGAGTAGTGGTTGGCTGATGTTTTGGACCAATCTGCTCATGGAGGATGGCAGGAGGGCTCTGGGGTGGGGAGTGAGCAAGCAATAACTGAGGGCAGGTGGAGAGAGCACACAGGGCACTACTCCAGGTCAGCTTCAAGGAGGCCAGCAGAAGGTAGCTGATCAATCAACTAATATGAATTGAATGGCTACTTCATACCTGGCAGAGCTCTATCCATGGGTCTGCATTTCAGGAGCTGGAGTTTAGTCATGAGGAGGTGACTAAAGATATGGCGTTGGTGGTAGAGGAATTGGACATTGGATAGATTACCAAGGCAGGGATACAATGACAGGGGCCCAAGGCAGGAGTCTCACTCCTCACAGAATAAAGCAGGAGTGTAACTGGACTTCTTAACCTGAGGCTATGAAAAGAATAGGACTAGCAGCCAGGCCAGATTCCCTCCTTAATCCCAAAGAGTAAGTCTTTAGTGGTAGACTTTCAGGCACTATGGAAGATAATAGATAACAGCTCACATTTATTGAGCACTTTCTACATGCTGGGTACTGTTCAAAGCATTTCATGTGTATTATTTCATTTAAGCCTCACAACAGCCTTGTGAAGTAGGATGTATTACATTATTATCCTTATTTAAAAAAATTTTTTAAATTTTGTATTGGAGTATAGTTAGTTAACAATGTGTTAGTTTCAGGTGTACAGCAAAGTGATTCAGTTACACATATACACATATCTATTCTTTTTCAAATTTTTTTCCCATTTAGGTTATTCCAGAATATTGAGCAGAGTTCCCTGTGCTATACAGTAGGTCTTTGTTGGTTATCTATTTTAAATATAGCAGTGTGTACATGTCAATCCCAAATTCCCAGTCTATCCCTCCCCCCACCCCACCCTTCCCTGCTGGTAACCATAGTTTGTTCTCTAAGTCTGTGAGTCTGTTTCTGTTTTGTAAATAAGTTCATTTGTATCATTTTTAAGATTCTGCATGTAAGTGATATCATATGACATTTGTCTTTTTCTGTCTGACTGACTTCACTTAGTATATCATTCTTACTCTTTAAACAAGGAAACTGAGGAGTGGAATGTTTAAGGAATAATTTGTACAAGGTTACACACGCTTAGTTCGTGATGAAGGTGGGATTGGAACCCAGGCTAGCTATTTGTGAGTAGGAGACCTTACTTCAGGCCCTCAAATCCATCTCTTCGGCAGTTGCCAGCTCTGCCCATCTGACTCCTGGATGTCCTGCAGGCTTCAGGGCACAGCGAATGCTCAGGGTGTGTTGCCACCTCACTGACTGCTGTTTGTCTCTATGGGCCCACCCCCTCTATTGCTTCCGTGGTCCCCCTACTTCCTACCCTGTGAATGGCCCTGACATTAAGTATTGGAGAGGCAGAGACAGAATGGGGAAGGCTCTGAGAAAAGCAACAAAAATGATTCAGGAAAGAAAGGGATTCATGTATTTGGAAGGATAAAAAGAGACATATTTATCTGACCGGGCTGGGTGACAGCTAAGAGAGGATGTGAACAAGAGGGCACATAATGGGCTAGATCTGTCTTTTTTTAGGTACTTTACAGCTCCAACATCAATACCTCTCTCTCTGGTCTCATGCTGAAGTTCAACAAGGATTTATTGAGTGTAGGAGGCTTCGCTTTTAGATTCAGTGTGTTTCCAGAGGCTGCGTCTTAAGTGGCTCAGTTGTAAGGTAAAAACCTGAGGGCACCTGTGTTAGTGCCTTCACCGGAGCTGATGGATTTTGGCATCGTTGTTGGAAGTCATCAAATGAATGGGATAAGATAGAAAGATATGACTTTTATATCTCAAAGAGACCTGAAGGTTCATCTAATCTCCATTTTCTAGGTATGAAGACCGAAGCTCCAAGCAGCTATGTGATCTGTCCAAAGTCATGTGGCAAAATTGGTGACTGGGGAGGCAGGGAGGCATCCTGATTAGAAGGAAGAGCATGGGGCTTCCCTGGCGGCGCAGTGGTTAATAATCCGCCTGCCAGTGCAGCGGACACGGGTTCGAGCCCTGGTCCAGGAAGATCCCACGTGCCGCGGAGCAACTAAGCCCGTGCACCACAACTACTGAGCCTGCGTACCTAGAGCCCGTGCTCCACAACAAGAGAAGCCACTGCAATGAGAAGCCTGCGCACTGCAATGAAGACCCAACGCAGCCTAAATAAATAAATCAAACAAAAATAAGATTAATTAAAAAAAAAAAGAACAGCATGCATGAAGGCTGTGAAAAAGAGCCAGGTCTACCACACTGCAGATGTATTGAGGGACCTCTTTCTACCAGGCCCAGTTCTAATCTCTGAGATGCAGCCATAAACCAGACAGGCCAGGTCCCTGCCTTCATAGGACTTCCATTCTCATAGAAATGATAGGGGTTGGGACTTCCCTGGTGGCACAGTGGTTAAGAATCCGCCTGCCAATGCAGGGGACACGGGTTCGAGCCCTGGTCCGGGAAGATCCCACATGCCGCGGAGCAGCTGAGCCCGTGCGCCACAACTGCTGAACCTGCGCTCTAGAGCCCGCGAGCCACAACTACTGAGCCCGTGCGCCTAGAACCCACGCTCCGCACTGGGAGAGGCCACCGCAGTTAAGTCCGCGCGCCGCCACAAAGAGTAGCCCCTGCTCGCCGCAACTAGGGAAAGCTCGCGCGCAGCCACTAAGACCCAACGCAGCCAAAAATAAATAAATTTATTAAAAAACAAAAATTATAGGGGTTGGCAAAATCCACGCTAAACCCAGCTGTACCCATCCAGTCACAGGCAGGGCTGGTCTGGCGTAGGTTCCCTGGTTGGCAGGACAGTCTGGGCAACACTGGGAAGGAGCAGAAGAGAGTTCCTGTTCCACGTGGTAAAAGGGAGATGCTGAACAGAGCATGTCCGGTTATTCTCCCCAGGTTTACCAATCGCATGTGTTACTCTACCTCCTTGGGTTGAGTGCATAGTTGGGCAGAGAGAGGTCACCAGTGTATCACTCACGGGGCTCTCTCCTACGGAAGGAAACTTTATTTTTTTGGCTGCACTGCGTGGCATGTGGGATCTTAGTTCCCTGACCAGGGATGGAACCCGTGCCCCCTGCAGTGGAAGTACAGAGTCTTAACCACTGGACTGCCAGGGCAGTCCCTGGAAGGAAACTTTAAAAGGGGGAACAAGTATTCTCTCCTCACAGGAAGAAAGACAATGATAATCCAATAATCAAATGTACAAAGGTAAAATTTTCATGGTGACAAGTCTCGTAAGTGGGCATTCCTGGTAACTTATTTATTGATGGACGTGACAGTTGCTCCCTTATTTTGGTCTTACAAAAATGCAGCAGTGAACATCCTGGGACATCCATCTGGTAATACATTTGCTAATTAACTAGTGATTCGTAAATTTCCAGGAGCAGGGCTGCTGGCTCAAAGGAAATGTGCATTTCAAATTTTGGTAGCTATTGCCCTATTGGTCTCTAAGAATGTTGCACTGATCTGCATTCTCAACATCAGCGTAGGAAAATAGTGGCAGGCTCAAACGATGGGCGCGCAAAGTCTGTTTTAAATGATTCAGAGAGAATATTCAATTTCTATAAAATCACATAAAGTGATAGTATGTAAGTTTATAGAGTGTTTGTTGGGCATTTTACTTAATATGAACTTACTTAATCCTCATTCCTCTGAGGAGGGTATTATTTCCATTTAAAAAATGATGATATGGAGGGTGAGCGAGATTAAACCGTTCAAGGTCACAGAGTTGTAAATGGAGGAGAGAGTTTGAATTCACTCTGGTTCCCGTGGTCGTGCTCGTAACTTTGGACATCACCACACCACACAACACACCAGCTGTGTGACACGGTGATTTTGCAAAGAAGAAAAGATCCTAATAAAATGATGGTGCTGTGAAAGAGAAGGTGCTGCTTTCATGCAAATGGTCCAGATAATGAGTCTGAAAGAATCATCGACAATGTGTGGTGTATCTAAGAAGAACTGCTAGATAAAATGTTTTCCAAAGATTTGCATGAAACATCAGCTGGGTTTTGATGCTTGCTGGTTGTTTAAAATGTTTATTCATGTTGAACAATGTTTATTTATTGAAAATACCATCTATTTAAATCAAATTATCTCCATAACTGAATATTTATATGGATGGTTTATTGAATATTCCTAAACATTTGCCCAAACCACAAACGATTTATTCACAGTTATAAATGTTTACTTCTTTAGAGTAAAAAATTGCTTAAAAGGAACTTAAAAGCAAATTGACATTTCTGCAGTTTGCGAACATCTGCAAAGCTTTCTGCACATTAGCTGCTAGATATTTCTGCCTTAGAAAATAGCTAGATATTTTAATTACTTATGTTTAATATAATATTTAAAATTCACACAGCATGTCTTTTATTGTGTCATATAACAGCAGCAGTTCTTGGCTCTGGGACTGGCTGGTAATAGATGGATTTTGAGATTTTTCAAACACCTCAGCTTTGTGCCAGCACTTAATTAGCTGAAACCCCATTTATTTCACTGTACACTCCAGCTCCATGAACATTAGGCCTTAAATAATCCTGGGCTGAACAGATGCCAGTATGAGCTGTGAAAAAAGCAATAAACAAAGTAATGTAGTGCCTCGCAGTTTTATTCACCGTATTGAAGGTTCCAAGGGACTAGATTTGGAAACTTTACCCATACCTGTAAAGGATCATTGACACTTTGATGGATGGACGCAACTACTTGCTTGTTTGGCTTCAGTGAAGATGAGTGTTTCAGGAGTCTGAAGGTCTCAGTGGGAAGCCTTGGTGTCCTCACCTGTGAAGGGGGTGCCCAGGGCAGGGTGGGCACTGAGTAATGACCTCGAGACCCTCTTTGGCTCTCTCATCTATGGTTCTATGATTCTGATCGCTGAGTCCCAAGGCTGAGAGGGACTTTCAATGCTTCCTCTCTTTCTGGGTGTGCCAATTACTTTGTTGTGGTCTCAATGAGCACTATTGTTTTTGAAACAGGTGAGGGCCCCAGTTTTCCAGGGTTACACTCAACAACCTCTCTCCCCAAACACATGCCCCCCTCTAGTCAAAAAGTGCCCTGTCTTGGTCCCACTGTTGAAGCAGTGTTGGGAAGATAGTGAGCCAGTCTGGAGCAAAAAGGCACACACTTGCCAGAAAGGTGGCTTAGAAAGTTGATTCTAGATGTCCTAACCAGCCCCCCACGCCTCCCCACTGCATTCTGTGAGCTTCACATTGGGAGTAAGGGGATACTTTACCCCAAGGTAAGGTCTGTTGAAGTGGGAAAATAAACCAGAAAATAGGAAGAGGCTAACCTCAACCCTGTAAATCTCATGACTCTTCTCTCCACCATCCTTTCCTCAAAGTCTTCTTTCTCTTCAACACTTTTTCCTTTTTTTAAAACCGTTAAAAAAATTGAAGTATGGTTAATTTACAATGTTGTGTTTCAGATGTATAGCAAAGTAATTCAGATTTTTTCAGATTCTTTTCCATTCTAGGTTATTACAAGATATGGAATATAGTTCCCTGTGCTATACAGTAGGGCCCTTTTGTTTGTCTATTTTACATATAGTAGTGTGTATATGTTAGTCCTCGATTTCTAATTTATCCCTCCCACCAAAGTATCCCCTTTGGCAACGATAAATTCGTCAACACTTCTTCTAAGTGCAAGGACATTATGGGAGAAAAATGAGGGTAACAGATCGGAAGAATGTGGTATAGACAAAGAGGGAGAAGAAATAAACTAGGTGACTTGGATTATACCCAGCTGGGATTGCCAGTGGGTTAGGCAGCTGAGAATAGCTGCAGATGGGGCTGCCCCTCGCTCCCCAGTCCCAGCACTCACCTAGTAGTTGGGGGCTAGAGATGAAACAAAGTAGGGAGAGAAGTATGCGTTCTATCAGATTGTTTCCATTCTTTCCCACTTTGCTTTTAAACCATTATGCATCTCTTTCAGGGGGAAAATGTGAGGCAGTTGCAAGGACAAACAAATCATCATACACCCCTTCATTCTTTGGTGATGTTTGCGGTGGTGGGAGTGAATGCAGGGTGGGGTCTGCCCTCACTCTCCTCTCCTCTGCTTGGCTTTTCTCCGCTCAGGCCCACAGTCTGTGATTGTCGTGGACTCAAGGACCGGCACCCTAAGCCCTCCTCTGACCTGCCTGGCCATGGCAGGTTAAGGTTGCTGATGGCAGAGGTCAAGCTGACTCCTCTGTGGCTCACTCTGCTCGGGGGTCCTGCTTTGCTCATCCCTGACTCCCATTTTTGGGACTAGGTGAAGTTCAGAAGACAGGTTGACTAGCTCTCTTAAGAGGAAACTTTAACCAATACCGTCTTAGACATTTGTTTTTCTTGGCTACGAGCGAGTTGTTGATTGTAAGCCCAGAGAGAAAATGTTTTGTCCTTGGGTTGAGGTTTAGGGATTTAGGTTAATTAGGAAAAGTCACCTATTGGAGATCTATCTATCTATCTATCTATCTATCTATCATCTATCTATCTATCTATCTATCTATCTATCTATCTATCTATCTATCTATCTATCTATCTCCTTGATTTTAACTCATGTTTTCCTTTGTTGTAGTTTTATTTAATTAAATGCTCATAAAAATTAATATACAAAAGTATGTCTAGTAAAAAATAAACGTTCCCCCCTCCTCCATCACCTCTCCATAGTTTGATATCTTGTTCTATAGTTTTTGGATCATACATTCTTTGCCTCATTATCATGTCAATTACTTAACAAATAATTTTAAGAAAATGATGGTGTCCAATCCACTACCACTCACCCAGAGAGTGTGAATTTGATGGTAGCTCAAGATAATAACTTATTCTGTCCCAAGTGTCATTTATCACAAAGCTATCCTTCTGTAACCATTTTATGGCAATCAGACAAACTTTACTTAATTTTGTCTTAAGAAAGGCTGATATTTGATGGTATGCCTGTTCTTATCAAAATTTCCATTTTTTAATTTGGCTCAATAAACATGGTAGCCTTTTGTGGTCTTGTTGATGCTCTCTCTGGTTAAACTAGGTAAAAATCCTTAATATCGTTGATTTCCATCACAAAATTTTCAGGGAAGAGTGCAAGTCTTTTGATTGTTTTCCTATCATCATGCCCTGTGGTTGTGGCCTCTGAGTTCCTCCTTGAGAGCAGTGATGAAATCTTACCCCAGTGCATAGAACAGTGGCATTCCCTAAAAAAGAAAAGATTTATTGAATGAATAAATGAATTCTGGAAAGTTTTAGGATATAATAATGATATCTTACATCTGTCTATCAAGGGTGTTCCATTTTTTTTCCCCCAAAGAACTTATTTATTTATTTTTGGCTGCGCTGGGTCTTCGTAGCTGCATGCAGGCTTTCTCTAGTTGCGGCAAGCGGGGGCTACTCTTTGTTGTGGTGTGCGGGCTTGTCATTGTGGTGGCTTCTCTTGTTGTGGAGCGCAGGCTCTAGGTGGGCAGGCTTTCAGTAGTTGTAGCGCACAGGCTTAGTTGCTCCATGGCATGTGGGATCTTCCCAGACCAGGGCTTGAACCCGTGTCCCCTGCATTGGCAGGCAGATTCTTAACCACTGGACCACCAGGGACGTCCTCAAAGAACTTTTATTTTCTTCATCTCATTTTTTCCTCAGAACAGTCCTATAAATTGGATACAGAATCTCTCCTGTTCCTGTCTCTGATGAAGGAATTGATATTCAAAAAGTGTGACAGAAGTGAGACTAGTTCTCCTAGTCTGGAACACTGAGGTTTCATGTTGCACAAAACATCATAAATGTAGTCCTTTCTGTTTTTTATTAAAGAGTTATACAAGTAATAGATAAATGAACTTTCATTTTAAAATATTGAGTAATACAGGAGTAAAAAGAGCAAAATGTAAGTTCTCTTCTTCTGCAAACACCATTCCTAGTTCTCCCCTCTATTCAACTAGCCTCAACAATGTGGTATATATTTTATATTCCCCCTTTTATGCAATGACATATGTGTTCATGTGTTCATGGCAAAGGTCAAGCCGACTCCTTTGTAGCTCACTCTGCTTGCAGGCCTGCTTTGCTCATCCCTGACTCTCGTTTCTGGGACTGACTTCTGGGACTGACTAGGTGAAGTTCAGAAGACAGGTTGACTAGCTCTCATAAGAGGAAACTTTAACCAACATTTGTTCATCTAACTGGAATCTGGTTTGTTTTATCACTTCACAGTCAATTTTGGAACTTCATCCATGTCAGACACTTAACTCCACCTCATTTTTTTAATCCCACCCCTGCACTTCTCGGCATGTGGAATCTTAGTTCCTCGACCAGGAACCAGGGATCAAACTGTGCCCCCTGCAGTCCTGCAGTGGGAGCTCAGAGTCCTAACCACTGGACTGCCAGGGAATTCCCAACTCCACCTTGTTTTTAAACAGCTGCTTAGATTTCCCAGCATGTGGGTGTACCATATTTTAAAAAATTACTCTCTATTGATGGTTATCTAAAGTTGTTTGAACTTTGAAACGTCGAACCTTTACAAACAGTGCTGAATTTAACGTCATTGTATATGCATCCTCATGTATATGTACAAGAATTTCTGTAGGATATGGTTCTTATCCCACCTAGGAATCTTTATTGCTGATTGAGTTAGTGTTTCTTAGTTTTCTTTTGTCAAATTCTTGCTTATTTCCAGCCTGGAACTGTTAAAAAAATTTTTTTAAACAGTTTAAGCCCATTTATCTTGCAGGTTGGGTGGTTTTACCTTGCATAATAAGATTAAATGATGGTACATACTACTTCAACTATATCTTAAGACTAGGAGAGATTTTATGATTTAAGAGAGAGATAGCATTTTTGGTTTTTCTTCCTCATACTTCATGGCAGATTCTGCTAAATTTCCCTCTCCTTAATATTCTCCTCCATGTTCCTTACTAACATTTGGTTTGGGACAATAATGCAGCAGTGTAAAACTAGATTTCCCAGACTTTCTTAGAAATAGAGTGACACAGTTCTGGCCAGTGAGATACAAGTCCAGGAAAACTATTCTTTTCCTGACAAATGGACATATTCAATAGGCACACATCTTTTACTTCTAGCCTTTTGCCTTTCCTCTTTCCTTTCTATTGCTTCCTAGAAGGAAGTCTCGATGTCTCTGTGACCATGAGGACAAGAGCCACATGCTAAAGATGGAGGAGCAGGAAGTTACAAGAAGCCTGCGTTGTTGGTGATTTCTTTGAGCACCTGGTCCAGCCATGGTTGGCCTGCCTCTGATTTCTGCTTCCATAAGAAAAATAAACCCTAATTTGTAAAGGCAATCACGTCAGGTTCCTGCTGCATGCGGCTTAACACAATCCAAACAGAGTCTTATCTTAGTTACTGAACAAACATAACTCAGAACAAGTGAGTGAATTGTCTAAAGATTCCTATCTCTGACCTTCAAAACTGTGTGTTCTATGTCAAAGACTTAAGATTTTTTTTTCTAACAAAGTATTCTAATTTATTGCTTTACATATAACTATATATCTGTATATCTCTAATGTAATTATTTTTTGAACTATTACGCAAAAAATTAAAAATATCTTGAGGATTGTGACAAAAATTTGTGCTTGTTTAGTAGATTTTTTTGTGTTCTTTGTCTTTGGCATCGGCTCTCTGTTTCATGAGAAACTGAATTTAAAACTTCTAATATGTGAGGCATCTTTTCCTGAGAAGCCCAGGAGGAAGGCAGTGTCATCCTGAGCACTGTTGTCAGGTTGTTGTCTTTAGAGCCTATAGAGTTGATCATTTCCTCCTGGTGCCAGGTTTGAAGGCGGCGATGGGGTGGGGTCGGGGGGAGGGGCTGTGGAACAGTAATAACGTAATGTTGTTTTCTGTTTTTTTTGTTTTTTTTTTAACATCTTTATTGGAGTATAATTGCTTTACAATGGTGTGTTAGTTTCTGCTTTATAACAAAGTGAATCAGTTATACATATACATATGTTCCCATATCTCTTCCCACTTGCATCTCCCTCCCTCCCACACTCCCTATCCCACCCCTCTAGGTGGTCACAAAGCACGGAGCTGATCTCCCTCTGCAATGTGGCTGCTTCCCACTAGCTAGCTATTTTACGTTTGGTAGTGTATATATGTCCATGCCACTCTCTCACTTTGTCACAGCTTACCCCTCCCCCTCCCCGTATCCTCAAGTCCATTCTCTAGTAGGTCTGTATCTTTATTCCCGTCTTACCACTAGGTTCTTCATGACTTTTTTTTTTTTCCCTTAGATTCCGTATATATGTGTTAGCATACTGTATTTGTTTTTCTCTTTCTGACTTACTTCACTCTGTATGACAGAGTCTAACTCCATCCACCTCACTACAAATACCTCCATTTCGTTTCTTTTTATGGCTGAGTAATATTCCATTGTATATATGTGCCACATCTTCTTTATCCATTCATCTGTCCATGGACACTTAGGTTGCTTCCATGTCCTGGCTATTGTAAATAGTGCTGCAATGAACATTGTGGTACATGTCTGTCTTTGAATTATGGTTTTCTCAGGGTATATGCCCAGTAGTGGGATTGCTGGGTCGTATGGTAGTTCTATTTTTAGTTTTTTAAGGAACCTCCATACTGTTCTCCATAGTGGCTGTATCAATTTACATTCCCACCAACAGTGCATGAGTGTTCCCTTTTCTCCACACCCTCTCCAGCATTTATTGTTTGTAGATTTTTTGATGATGGCCATTCTGACCCGTGTGAGATGATATCTCATTGTAGTTTTTTTTTTTTAAATTATTTATTTATTTATTTTATTTATTATTTATGGTTGTGTTGGATCTTCGTTTCTGCGCGAGGGCTTTCTCTAGTTGCGGCAAGTGGGGGCCACTCTTCATCGTGGTGTGCGGGCCTCTCACTATCGTGGCCTCTCTTGTTGTGGAGCACAGGCTCCAGACACGCAGGCTCAGCGATTGTGGCTCACGGGCCTAGTTGCTCCGCGGCATGTGGGATCTTCCCAGACCAGGGCTCGAACCTGTGTCCCCTGCATTGGCAGGCAGATTCTCAACCACTGCGCCACCAGGGAAGCCCTCATTGTAGTTTTCATTTGCATTTCTCTAATGATTAATGATGTTGAGCATTCTTTCATGTGTTTGTTGGCAATCTGTATATCTTCTTTGGAGAAATGTCTATTTAGGTCTTCTGCCCATTTTTGGATTGGGTTGTTTGTTTTTTTGATATTGAGCTGCATGAGCTGCTTGTAAATTTTGGAGATTAATCCTTTGTCAGTTGCTTCATTTGCAAATATTTTCTCCCATTCTGAGGGTTGTCTTTTCATCTTGTTTATGGTTTCCTTTGCTGTGCAAAAGCTTTTAAGTTTCATTAGGTCCCATTTGTTTATTTTCGTAATGTTTTAAATAAACATTTCATCAGAGTAAAAGCATGTGGGAGAAACATCTTTTTCACTTTGTTGATGGAGTGAGTTTGCTTTCATGAAAAAAAAAATTTTGAAAGCTCTTGATAGCGTGAGTTAAAGGGATTAATCCTCTGGAGCCGTTACCTTCCCAAGTCACTGAGAGAAGGGTGTGAGTGTGTCTGGGTGGGGAGGGAATTGCTGGAGGATGGGGTGGGAGTTGAACATGTCTGAGAAAGTTTGGTATATATTATACATTTGGAGTATTAGTTTCCTAGGGCTGCTATAACAAACAGACTGGGTGGCTTAAAACCACAGACATGAATTGTCTCACGGTTCTGGAAACTAGAAGACCAAAACCAAGGTGTCGGTAGGACCATGTTCCCTCTAAAGCCTGTAGGAGAATCCTTCCTGGGCTCTGCCTCACTTCTGATCATGGCCGGCAATCTCCGGTGTGCCTCAGCTTATAGCTGTGTCACTCCATTCCTGTCTTCAAGTAGCATTCTCCTGTGTCTCTTCATGTTGTCTTGCCTCTGTGCGTGTCCGTCTCTGTGTCCAAATCCACCCTTTTATAAAAACACCAGTCATATTGGATTAGAGCCCCAGCCATTATGACCTCATTTTGATTTGATTACCTCTGTAAAGGCTCTATTTCCAAAACAGTTTTCTTGATGAGGTACTTAGGGGTGAGGACTTCAATATATCTCTTTTGGGGGATACAATTCAACCTATGACAAAAGGTTTTCCAAATCTAACCTGAAATAATCAGGAAAGAGTTTCTTGCATATATCCACTATTACCTGAATTTTGGAGCAGGGAAGCAAAATAGTGAATTTGATGCCACTGGTTGTAAGCACTTTACCTCCTTGAGAGTTTCCCTCCTAGATGTCATGTTCCTTTTTGCCTCCCATTAAAACCATTGCCTGGTCCTAATCAAGTTCCATTTAGGCCTCTCCTTCTAGTGGTGCCCCTAGGATCTTGGCCTTTCCAGACCCCTCCTTCCCATCAAGAGCGCTAGGTTTAAAAATGTCATTTTTCATGGCCACCTCCCTGCACTTGGGGTGGAGTAGTTCCATGGCTCTAAGTCCATCCTGGTCACCCCTGAGACGTCCGCTGTCCATTCTCTTAATGAGGTCTTGCTATCTCTGGGCAATTACTCTTAAGCAAAGTGGTTGGTCTCCATCTGCAATTTCTGATTTCCTCTCCCCTTCCTAGGGTAATCACCCCTTTCCTTATTCAGTGCCTTCTTTTTCAGTTCAGCAAAATGTTTACCCTTTCCCCCAATAATGATTTCTTTCAGAGTGGGGCTATTGGTTCATCAGGAGGCTCTGGAGTTTTCTTCCAGTCAGGCCTGGACCCCTGGGACCACAAAAGTCACAGCCATTTTCTCTGGAAGAAGGCCTTAGCCTTTAGAAATGTTGTAGGCCATAGAAAAAGGGAACAGAGATGCTTGCAGCCCATTCTTGGAAAGGTTGTTTTACCCCCCAGAATGGGCAGAATGACTTCTTCTAAATACAGCAAAGAGGAAGACAAACAAAGTGAGATTTCATGTTAAAAGCAAGTTGGACATTTGTATCCTGTGACAGGCAGATTCTCTGGGCTAGTCTTGTTTTAGCAGGTCCATAAATAGACTTCAAGAGCCACTTGGGGGGCAAGAGTGTTTGGTCACGGATGTAGTCTTAGTTCTTTCCCTTTCGCAGACACATAATAGCTACTCATTAATAAGTGCTTTTTCCGAGCCTAAAATAACCTTTAGTTAAGTTTTATGTTGTGAAAACTCCTGTTACATAACTTGGCTGGTTGTTACATATTGCCACTATAACAAATTACCACAAATTTGGTGGCTTAAAATATCAGAAATTATAGGGAGGGTGGGAGGGAGACGCAAGAGGGAGGAGATATGGGGATATATGTATATGTATAGCTGATTCACTTTGTTATACAGCAGAAACTAACACACCATTGTAAAGCTATTATATTCCAATTAAGAAGTTAAAAAATAAATAAAAATAAAATGCAAAAAGAAAAAAAATCAGAAATTAATTCTGTCTCAGTTCTGGAGGCCAGAAGTCTGAAATCGGTATCACTTGGCTGAAGTCTGGGTGTTGGCAGGGCCCCACTCCCTTCAGAGGCTCTCTTCCAGCTTCTGGTGGCTGCTGGCATTTCTTGGCTTGTGGCTGCATCACTCCAATATCTGCCTCCATGGACTCATTGCCTCCCCCTCTTCTGTCTGTGTCAAATCTTCCTCAGCCTTGCTTGTTAAGGGTACCTGTGATTGCATTTAGGCCCCAGCTGGATAATTCAGGATGCTCTCCCCATCTCAGATCCTGGACTTAATCACATCAGCAAGGTCTTTGTCATATAAGGTGACATTTTCCAGAGATTAGTAGATTATTTTTTTGGCCGCACCCCATGGTATGTGGGATCTTAGTTCTCTGACCAGGGATCGAACCCCGTGTGCCCTGCATTGGAAGCACGAGTCTTAACCACTGGACCACCAGGGAAGTCTTCCAGAGATTAGGATCTGATATCTTTTGGTGCCATTATTCAGCCCACCACATGTATTATGTGTGACAGACATGCATCTGCCAGGGACCTCTCAACACTGGGCTGCCTGCCTTTTGAATAGGCCTTTGTCCCAGCTGATAACTCTTCCCTTTGTTATTATGAGGGCCCCAGCACTCTCCCTGGCCACTGGTGTGTTAGCAGGGAGAACTGTAGAAATTAGTTTTCATATGGCCCGAGATCTCTGCCCACAGCCCTAGTAATAAATGGCAGACCAAGGAATCTGGGTTAATTGCCTCAGCACATGGAGGTGCACTGAGGGGTGTGTGTGTGTGTGTGTGTGTATGTATGTGTTCACTGTGTTCCTGATTAAGAGAAATGTATCCTCCCCTTGACTTTGAGACCTGGCTTTTGCTCTGGACTCAAGGGTCATGGGGCACTGAGTATTTATTTGCAGAGAGGCTCATCGAAATCTCATCCTACCTGTGAATTCCTTCCTGCCCCTCAAAGGCAAAGAATCCTTCCTCAAGGTTCTGGTATCCCTGAACCCCTACTACCTAAAGACCACAGGAGGTAGGAGGGAGCCACAGATGGCTCAGAATTCTTGCTCTAACTCAGAGTAACTGTTTTTTTTTTAACATCTTTATTGGAGTATAACTGCTTTACAATGTTGTGTTAGTTTCTGCTGTATAACAAAGTGAATCAGCTATATGTATACATACATCCCCATATATCCCCTCCCTCTTGCGTCTCCCTCCCACAGAGTAACTGTTAATTCAGAGCCGGGCTGTGGAGTCTTCCTTGAGGGTTGTTATATCTTGTAGAAAGCCTCAGGGGATATGTTTTCCCCCATCTTGATCCCTGGGATTTGGCTATGCTGTTTGTTAATGATAAGGTTTTGGGAAAATGGTGTAATTTAACAAAGGTTATTGGTTTTATTCTCCTGGTGCTTCTTTAATTAGGCTGCTGGCACCAAGCAAGGCACGGGTTTTGACATTCAGAACAAGACCTAGAGTTGAGTTAGATCCAAACTTTGAGTCACTAAGGACCCAGGAGGTAACTTTCCTATACCCAGTTAGCATTTAAATTTGAATCCATCAACATGGCTCTTTGCGGAATTTTCCCTTCGTTTACCTTTTCTAAACAGGAACCACTGGCATGGAAGTTTATCTGTATAGTAATGAAAATATAATTAGTATTAAAATACATCCACCATCTTGTCTCATGTTAGTTCTTATTCCCTGTATATATATTTTTCTGAGCCAAGGTGTTCTCCACCTCTTTTCAATCCTAGGAAAGTCACTTAATCCCTTGCCATAGGCTGTGTTAACGGTGTAGCTAATGCCCTTTGATTCATTACTCAGAGGACAGATGTATTGTCTTCTGAGGATGGTACATCTACCCAAGTGTATCCCTTTGAGTTAATTATGGTCATTGCCTTACTGCATTCTGGACGCCGTTTCTGTTTGGGAAGTGTAACCAGTGAAGATGTTGGGAATTTGGTGTATGAGAAGCAGCTTCTCTGAGACTGTGGAACACTGGTGCTTTACCGGTTCTTTGACAAAAGGCAACCCCGAAGTACATAAGTGAATGCGAAGACTTAAGTTCTCCCCTAAATAGTTCTTAGATCATTGGCATCTATTATTACGGGCAACCTTGAGCACACCGAAAATGACTGACCAAGGAGCAGGTGCATATCGATGGGGAGATTCCGAGACTGCTGATCTGGCTTAGGTGGAGTTAATTTTCTTGAGGACCCGGGACTCGTAGTCGTAATGTTGTTAAATTGCAAACACCTGCTAATTTTTTCCTGCTAATACAAATGTTCCTAAGTTTGTGTGATGGAATAAGTACTTTCATGGCGTCGAAAGAAAAGGATTTAGGTGACACAAATAGAGCTGAGAGGCTTTCCTCAGCTGAGGTAACCATCTACAGGCTGGGTGCTCCCTCCATCAAGCAGGGAGGGGCAGGGTAGGGGAGCTGAGTTGTGGCTGTGTGGTGTTGGCTCAGGCGGTGGTTTTGTGTGTTAAGTGAAACTTGCAGCTGGGGTTGTTCTTGTTTCCACGTCTCTTGTTTGGGGTCAGACAACCATTCCAACAGTATTTTCTGAGGACGGTTTTTGAAGCCTTGTGATTCATTGGCTAGTTGAAATAGGGGGCAGGGACGGTGGTTGCCAAAAAAAAGAAATAGAGGCAAAGGTAGAAGACATGGCAGAAGCTGAGGACCCTTTATCATGTTTGTCTTAGTCCTTTATGTGTTTTGCAAAGGGTACCCGGGCTTCTAGTTCCTTCCTACTTTAGCATTTTGAGAATTACTAGGAAAAATGATTGGCTTCAAGTGAATTCCGTTTGTAGAAAGCTATAAATAATCTATACATATAAATTATATATAAGTATATATTATATTTAAGATATAATTATACAGCACAAATATATATTATAAAAACATAACTTAAAATAAATAATATATAAATATATATTTTAAATATAAATAAATACAATATAAACATATTACATAAAATAAATATATGTGAATAAATATTATAGTGTTATATTTATTGCATAAATATGTTATATAAATATCTAAATATGTAATATGTATTATATTATAAATACATTATATAAAATAAATATGTGATAAAATACATTGACTGCATGTCGTCTTCGTTGCTGTGCGCGGGCTTTCTCTAGTTGCAGCGAGCGGGGGCTACTCTTCGTTTCGGTGCGCGGGCTTCTCATTGCGGTTGCTTCTCTTGTTGCGGAGCACGGGGCTCTAGGCGCATGGGCTTCAGTAGTTGCAGCACATGCGCTCAGTAGTTGTGGCTCGTGGACTCTAGAGTGCAGGCTCAGTAGTTGTGGTGCATGGGCTTAGCTGCTCCGCAGCATGTAGGATCTTCCTGGACCAGGGCTCGAACCCATGTCCCCTGCATTGACAGGTGGATTCTTAACCACTGCACCACCAGGGAAGTCCCTACATGTTTCTTAAAAATGACTTACATTTACGAAGTAAAAAGCCTGATTTAAAAAAAAAAAATTTCGACTCAGGAATTTGGAGTGGTTGTGAATGGTAGTTTTCTCCTCAAGATGGTGCTCAAGGTGCTCATGGGCTTTGTTTTAATTTTCTGTGTTGAATAAAAATTTATAGTACTCTATAAATTATGTCACAATCTACGGAATTATTTTCATGTAGTTCTGACAATTCTGTCACACGTCTTACAGTTCTAAAACTTTTGTCCCTTTTGGGCTCACAGGGCGTTACTTTGTGGGTAGGCTGGCAGTGGAAGTTGGGAGTCCTGGGTCCCTTCTTACGCCCCTGGTGTTATGCACTTGCTAGAAATTATTTATCCAAGCAATTGTTGTCTTCTTAAAAGATCTCCACGGGGGTTGATGATATACATTTATTCTACTGCTGTGAAACATAATAGAAATTCTTCTTAGCCTGCCTTCAGAACTAGTCTTGTGAGCGCACACATTTAAAAATTCTTTCTCAGTGCTTTATGGGCATTTTGGATGAAAAAGTAGCTTTAACAAGCTTCATTGTCCACATTATTGACTGACTTTAGCTGTCAATTCTAGTTAGCTGTTCTCGGTCAACAAGTTCTTTCCTTAAAGGGAAGAAAAATCCCACTAGTTAGGAGAGACGAAAGAATAAATGCTACAAGCCTTGAAGGTAACTGTAAGAAAGAATTTCCAAGATGTTTTGTGGACCAACATCTACTATTGTAGGAATAAGCATATAGCCACGTAAGGGGGGTACTTTGAAGATTTTGTGTTTGTTAAGAAAGCACAACTCTACTGTGAATGAGGAACCCTGAGTGGATGTCAGATAAATCAGATGTGTTTGGTCACAGTAGGAAGTGTCAAGGCCAGGAAGCAAGTTCCATGGGTGGAATTACTGTCTTGGGTTATAATTAAATCAAGCTTTGGGGGAGGGGGACACAGGGACATAGGACAGAAAAAAACAGTTACTCTTTAGGATTAAGAATATCTAGATATAGTTATGGTGGTTTGCCACCTTATTTGCAAATTTGCATACATTTGCAGTGTCCTTATTTGAATTTAGTAAACTTGGCTGGAGAACTGGAATGAAATGGGTTATTTTGCCCCACAGCAAAACTGATGCTATCTGTTTTTATTTATGCTGTTTTTATTTATAAATGCTATCAGTTTTTATATCTAGATCTCTAAAAGGAATGAATTTCAGCCATGAAATGTGGATTGAAAAAATAAATGTAGTTCAGACCTTCTCAGGATAGGTCACTACTTGGAACCCCCCTGGCTGTACAGATATGTAGTTAGTAAAGAATACTGACCACTTGGGATAGTGTGGAGTCTCTGAACCAGAGAGGATGAACTTCACATTTGGGAAAAGTTTCTGATTTTTTTTTTTTAATAAACTTATTTATTTATTTATTTATTTTTGGCTGCGTTGGGTCTTCGTTGCTGTGCGTGGGCTTTCTCTAGTTGCAGCGAGAGGGGGCTACTCTTTTTTTTTTTTTTTTTTAATAAATTTATTTATTTATTTTTGGCTGCGTTGGGTCTTCGTTTCTGTGCGAGGGCTTTCTCTAGTTGTGACAAGCGGGGGCCACTCTTCATCGCGGTGCGCGGGCCTCTCACCATCGCGGCCTCTCTTGTTGCGGAGCGCAGGCTCCAGACGCGCAGGCTCAGTAGGGGGCTACTCTTGATTGCGGTGCGTGGGCTTCTCATTGCGGTGGATTCTCTTGTTGTGGAGCATGGGCTCTAGGCGTGCGGGCTTCAGTAGTTGTGTCTCACAGGCTCAGTAGTTGTGGCGCACGGGCTTAGTTGCTCTGCGGCATGTGGGATCTTCCCGGACCAGGGCTCGAACCCGTGTCCCCTGCATTGGCAGGCAGATTCTTAACCACTGTGCCACCAGGGAAGTCCCCAAAGTTTTTGATTAATGAACCAAAAGTCTTTCTTTTCCCACTATCTTCAGATACTATTAGAAAATTATACAATAAACCAGCCTTGCAAAACTACAGCCATTTAAAAAAATTTACATTTTTATGAAAAGTGTGGATTCACATGCAGGTATAAGAACTAACAGAGAGAGAGCTCCTAGTGTGCCCTTTGTCCAATTTCTCCCAATGGTAACATTTTGCAAAACTACCGTACAATATCACAACCAGGATATTGACATTGCTAGGATCCACAGTGTAATTTAGATTTTTCTAGCTTTGCTTTTACTCATTTGTATCTATGTGTATATTTAGTTCTAAACATTTTCCCCATTGTTTTATTTATTTATTTATTTTTGAATTTTTATTTATTTTATTTTTGGCTGCGTTGGGTCTTCGTTGCCATGTGCGGGCTTCTCATTGCGGTGGCTTCTCTTATTGCTGAGCACAGGCTCTAGGCATGCGGGCTTCAGTAGTTGTGGCACACGGGCTCAGTAGTTGTGGCTCGTGGGCTCTAGAGCACGGGCTCAGTAGCTGGGGCACACGGGCTTAGTTGCTCCGTGGCATGTGGGATCTTCTTGGACCAAGACTCAAACCCATGTCCCCTGTATTAGCAGTTGGATTCTTAACCACTGCACCACCAGGGAAGCCCATTCCCCATTGTTTTAACCATTGACTGTGTACGCTTTAGTGATCTTTAGTGTGTCATGATGTTGTGCAGCCATCACCACTATCTAATCCTAGTCCTGTTCCATTTTAGCACATGTACAGGTTTGTGGATCACCGCTGCAGTCAAGATTGAACTCAACGCTCAGTCTTGTTCAGTTCAGATGGACTGATCACATAGAAACCCACGTGGTGTTGCCCTTACCGCACCCACTGCCTGTCCCCTCCCTTGCATTCCTAACCCGTGGCCACCACTGATCACTGCAGTATTTTTATTATTGTTGTTTTAATTCTTTGGATGTGAAATATTAATGATTACAATTGTAACGAAAATCCCTTTAAGCTCTGGCTTGGGGATTCTTAGCCGCTCGCTTATCTGAGAACTCTAAGCTCTGGGTCTAGGGAGGGTATTTTTAAAAAACCATTTAAAAAGAAATTGAAGTATAGTTAATTTACATTATTGTGTTAGTTTCAGGTATACAGCAAAGTGATTCAGTTATGCATACGTCTATATATCTGTATCAGATTCTTTTCCATTATAGGTTATTACAAGACATTGAATATAGTTCCCTGTGCTATACGTTAATCCAAAGCTCCTAATTTATCTCACCCCTGTCCCCCTGTCCCCGCTGCCCATGCTTTCACCTCTGGTAACCATAAATTTGTTTTCTGTCTGTGAGTCTATTTCTGTTTTGTAAATAAGTTCATTTACATCATTTTTTAGATTGCACATGTAAGTGATACCACATGATAGTTGTCTTTCTCTGACTTTACTTAATATGATAATCTCTAAGTGCATCCATGTTGCTGCAAATGACATTATTTCATTTTTTTTTTTTTTTTTGGCTAAGTAATGTTCCATTATGTATATAGACCACATCTTCTTTATCCATTCCTCTGTTGATGGACACTTAAGTTGCTTCCATGTCTTGGCTACTGTGAATAGTGCTGCTGTGATCATTGGGGTGCATGGATCTTTTTGAATTAGAATTGCAGAGGGCATTTTAAGGGGAGCATTTGTTTTTCATTGGGTCTAGTTATTCAGGCCTCTTTGCACTAATTGTTTTCCAACTGTCTCCTGCTGAGCACCCCTGCAAGTCACCCTGAAGGCTGTGGAGAGGAGTGGACAAAGCATCTTGCCGCAAACAGACCTGCAGACCAGGGTGTGGGAAGACAGCTTGGGGAGTGAGGTTCGGCAGCACTCCTAGGTGTTTGTATGCACAATGAACAATTACCGGATATAACTGACTTTTGACTTGTCTACATGCCCCCTTAGACTGTAAGCTCCAGGAGGTCCAGGACTGTATCCCGACACTTAGCACAATGCCTCAAACGTAATACCAATAATAATAACAACAACATTATGCAACATTTATCAGATACTTATTATATCCCAGGCATGGGGCTAAGTATATTATACTCATTCCATCACTGAATTCTCTCCAAAATTCTGTGAGGTACAGTTAGTCCCCCTCTTATCCACAGAGGATACGTTCTAAGACTCCCAGCGGATGCCTGAAACCATGGATAGTACTGAACTCTATATATGTTATATTTTTTTCCTATACATACATACCTATGATAGAGTTTTAAAATTAGGCACAGTAAGAGATTAACAATAATAACGAACAATAAAATAGAACAATTATAACAATATACTGCAATAAAAGTTATGTGAATGTGGTCTCTTTCAAAATATCTTATTGTACTGTAGTCACCCTTCTTGTGATAATGTGAGATAATAAAACGCCTATGTGATGAGATGAAGTGAGGGGAATGATGTAGGCACTGTGCCATAGCATTAGGCTATTACTGACCTTCTGACAGTACATCAGAAGAAGGATCATCTGCTTTGGGTGAACCTGAATCATTGAACCGTGAAGATGTCGATGGTTGATGTCAGGAACAGATGATGTCAGTGGTTGGGGATCCTGGGTGGGATGAAGCTGGATGGTGTGAGATTTCATCATATTATTGAGAATGGTGTGCAATTTAAAAGTTGTGAATTGTTTATTTCTGGAATTTTCCACTTAATACTTTCGTACAGTGGTTGATCACGTGTAACCAAAAACTTGAAAAGCGAAGCTGCAGATAAGGGGCGACTACTGTATATATTATTTTACTGATTTTATAGGTGAAAAAGACTAGGGCTTAAAGATCAAGCCACTTGCCCAAGGTTATTTGGCAAACCAGGAAATGAACTAGATTTTTCTGAGTCCTAAGGCCATGCTTTTAACCACTGTGTTGTACTCCTTTGACTTTCATCAGTTTCTAATTTAGTTGCATTGTGATAAGTTTTCTGATATGTGTTTGGAATGAGTTGAGGTTCTTTCTAAGCCCTAACATGTGGTCAATCTTGGCCTGTGCAGAGGGGAAGGTGCCTCCTGAGGCATGAGGGAGGGTGGGGGAGGGAAGAGGGGAATGGTGGTGACCAGAGCAGGTTATGCCATAGTTTGCAGGCCAGGTAGAGGAGAGTGGATTGGATATAGAAGACATGAGGATTTACAGAAGGTTCTTAGGCAGGGGTGAATCATTAAAAATGTTGGCAGGGGGACACAGGGTGGAGTGGAGAGAGCCAGGCAAGCCCAGTTGTGGTAGGCAGAATAATGGGCCCCCAAAGATGTCCATGTCCTAATCCCTAGAAGCTGCGAATATGTTACTTTAGGTTGCTGATGAAATTAAGGTTGCTAATCAGCTGACCTTAAAATAGGGAGATTATCCTTAGTTATCAAAGTGGGTCCAAGGTAATCATCTGGGTCCTTTCATGTGAAAGAGGGAGGCACAGGGATAAGTATCACAGTGATGTAATGAGAGAAAGACTTGATCAGCCATCACTGGCTTTGAAGATGGAAGAGGGCCATGAGCCAAGAAATGTAGTTCTAGAAACTGGAAAGGCAAGAGAAGGTATTCTCCCATAGAGCCTCCAGAAGAAAGCAATCCTGCCAACACCTTGATTTTAGCCCAGGGAGACCCATTTTGGACTTCTGATATTCAGAACCATAAAATAATAAATGTGTATTGTTTTAAGCCACCAAGTTTGTGGTAATTTGTTACAGCAACAATAGGAAACTAATACACCAGGGGACACAGAAAACAGCCCAGTGGCTGCTGCTATTCAACATGAGGTGGTAAGACTTAAGACCAGGATGATGGCTGTGAAAAAATGGCCAAATTGATTGATCCAGTGACTGTACCCACTGGCTTCTATAAGAGAAAGCTAGGATTTATTAGAAGATTTGTCAGAGGTATTTTATAAGGAATAGAGATTGCCTTGATGTTCCGCCTCCTTCCATATTCTCTGAGCCAAGTGAAGAGAGTCTCTGAGAGAACCACTAAGAAAGGCCAAGCTGGGAGGCAAGCGTCTCACACATGACTGGATGCTTGTTGAGCTGCAGAACCAAGAACTCAGGGCTTGAAAGGACTGGAGCAGAGTATGGGGAGAAAGTTCTTGGGAGAGTTTGACTCTGTGTCCCTAGAGATTGGGAGGCCTAGAAGTTACGCCTGACTCCGTTTATTTTCTAAATTTTTAAAAATTTTTATTATTTTAAAATTGTGGTGTAGTTGATTTACAATGTTGTGTTAGTTTCTGGTGTACAGCAAAGTGATTCAGTTATAGTCTTTTTCAGATTCTTTTCCATTATAGGTTATTATAAGATGTTGAATATAGTTTCCTGTGCTATGTAGTAGGACCTTGTTGTTTATCTATTTTATGTAAAGTAGTGTGTATCTGTTAATCCCAGGCTCCTAATTTATTCCTCCCCCACTTTGCCCTTTGTTAACCATAAGTTGGTTTTTTATGTCTGTCAGCCTGTTTCTATTTTGTAAACAAGTTCATTTGTATCATTGTTTTTATGTTCCACATATAAGTGATATCATATGATATTTGTCTTTCTCTGTCTGACTTACTTCACCTAGTATGATAATCACTAGGTCCATCCATGTTGCTGTAAATGGCATTATTTCATGCTTTTTTTTAATGGCTGAGTAATATTCCACTCCTGGGCAAATATCCAGAGAAAACTCTAATTCAAAAAGATATATACACCCAATGTTCATAGCTGCACTATTAACAAGAGCCAAGATATGGAAGCAACCTAAGTGTTCATTGACAGATGAATGGATAAAGAAGATGTGGTATATATATATACAATGGAATATTACTCAGCCTGACTCTTTCTTGAAGACGCATGAAGGTCAGAGGCTGGCTAGGGCAGGAGTGAGGCAGCAGTGGGAATAGGCCTCAGGAGAAATCAATCCTGCCAACACCTAGATCTCAGACTTCTATTTTCTCCAGACTGGTGAGAAAATAAATTTCTGTTGGTGAATCTACCCAGTCTGTGGTGCTTTGTTAAGGCAGCCCTAGCAGACTGCTACAGGGACCATATAGAGAGAAGAGGTATACAGGAGAGCCAATAAGGCACAGGGCACAAACTCTGGAGCCTGCTAAACCTGGGCTGAATCCCAGATTACAACCACCTACAAGAATATAACCCTGAGCAAGATATTTAACTTCTCTAAACTTGGGTTTCTTGTATGTAAAATAGGGATAATAATACCTTATCTCCAGGATAACTTGGGTTATTTATTTATTTAACTTTATTTACATATCACTTACTATATGCCAGGCGCTGCTCTAAATGCTTTGTAAATATTGTGTGGATTAAATGGTAATAGTGTAGGTAATGTGTCTAGCACGATGTCAAGTGCATAGTAAGTGTGAAAACAAATATCTGTCATTGTCACTCTTATTCATATGAGCTCTATATGTAATAATTTTTTTCTAGAAAAATCCACAAATATTTCTCTAGGGAATTGAGACTGTTCTTTAGCAACCACTACCCTCTCTGATAATTAAAGCATAGTATATTGACAATTGAAATTCTGTGAGTTGGAAACTTTTTTCTATTAAATGTGTGACTTTAAAAGGTTTGCTGTATTCTTTGTTTTTGGCCGCTTGGCTTGCAGGATCTTAATTCCCTGACCAGGGATTTGAAAGCATTGAGTCCTAACCACTGGACCACCAGGGAATTCCCTAGGTTTGCCGTATTTTAAAGTGTGATCTTTTTAATGTCTCAGGGACCCCTTCAATGTGAAAACATATTTGAAATACACAGAAATCAATTAGAATATAATTTGATTTGCAGAACCATGTCTACGTATAAACTTTAGCGTTGCATAAAACAAGGCTCTTCCATCCCACAACACAAATAACATAACGTCCTCAACGTGTTAAAGAAAAGTTGAGTGCAGTTCCAGAGATGGACACTAGGCGGCACTCTTGTAAGGCAAACTCAGGCTTCCCTACTAAAAATAAGTCTGGGTTTTGCTGGTAAAATGTAGTCACTCTAATTTGATTCTCTCGTTTAGCAGTAAGATATTCATGAGAAATAGAGAAGAATTGATTTATTCTGATACGCTAAAAGAGACATTACAAGGAGCAATCTTACAAACCCTGTAAATGTAGGACTTAATGGGGCACCATATTTTGTAGAGTTGGCCCAGAACATAAGAAATCATCAAGTGCTTTGGTGGAAGTGGGTAGCACTCAATTCTGTTTTGAACATTTTAAGCTCAGCACTTACAGATAGATATATCTTTAAACTAATTTTTTTTCATTTCCAGTTTATGCTTCCACCTTCAACTGACAATGTTTGGATGGACTTGGTGAAGAAAGAGTGCGAGAGAGAGCACATAGGAATACATTTTGGGAAGCTTCATTTTCATCTACACACAGTTCAGCAGCAATCCCTCTTTTCAGAATAAATTAGTGCTGTATATTGAAGAATATGTGTAGGTTCCTTGCCCCAGCTCTCCCACTGAGTTGTGGTGTGTCTTAGGGATCTTGAGTCTGCGTAAAAGAGAGAGATGTTCATTCCGACTTTCCTTCTTTCTCCCACTGATCCTTCCTCCAGGGCTACTCTTCCCTCTGACTCTCTCCTGCTTCTCAAATGTGCCTTAGACTCTGTCTTCTACAGTCAAAAGGAATGGACTTTTTGTCTGATTGATTTTTATTAATGGTCATGGAAAAAATTGTTACATATTCTAAAGAAAGGAGAAGAGGGAAATCATACTAAAGTAATCAAACTAGTTTTCATTCTTTTAACAATGTTGCTATGATAGAATATTATTTGGTATGGGAGACACTTTGGGGGATCCTTTAGTTATAGGTAATTTTGATATTTAAAAAAGAATTTGCCTTGATGGTAGGAGGGTATATTCTCACCTGTCTCCTCATCTTTCCACAGGCTTTGTAGTCTGCTGAGGATGCTGGGTCTGTTTTTACCCTCATTATTATCAATCCATCCATCCATCCATCCATCCATCCATCCATCCATCCATCCATCCATCTCCCTCACTCTGGTGCCTTTCCCTCAGCTGGAAAACATGCCTCAGTGTACCTTCTGCTTCAGGTGAGATCTTTTTGAATCAGAACACTCACATTTTCACAAGCAAAATTTAAAAAAAAGGAAAAAATATAGATATATATGTATCATACATGTACGTGCTGTTCTTTAGCTACTAATCGGAGATGAGGCTCAGTAGCATTCAGGCAGCATAAAGATGTGACCCAAAGAAGCTTCATGTCTAATGCATGGGTTTTGGTTATAGTGGACGACTGTGCTGAATCCCAGCAATAACAGTGTTCATTAGCACTTTCACATGCTTTTGTGTACATAGCCTCAAGACTTGGATGCCAAGACAATGCTGAAGCTGTGTGAGGCCGCCACTGGGACTGCAGAGATGCCTTTGGGTGTGTGTGCCTCTCACACGAGACCCTCCTTTCCGACTGGAGGCATTTTACATGTAATTTCCTCCTCGGAGCCAGAGATCCCATTCATGTGGTTATTTTTCTTTCACAGTTCTTTCTCTCTCTCTCTCTGTCAGCTCACTTGTTCCTGGGGCTCTTGGCTGGGCAGGACTTCTCCCAGGAGGTAAAGGAGAGTTTAATTAGAAAAAGATCCTCTCGCCTATGGTGGCGATTATCATACTTTATCATGGGCTGCAGTCTTGACCCTGGCCTCCTCCCCAGTTTTAGTGCTTGGCTGGGAAGCCAGTTGTCTAATTCCCACTGCTGATGGAGGCTTCCGTGCTGCTCTCCCGTGGCTTGAAATGCAAAAGCACCTCTCTCCCCATCTCCATCCCTTTAGCTAAACTAAATGGTTCTGTGAAAAAGCTTTGCACAAGGCTTTAAAATCACTTGACAGGGTTTCAGGTAAGGTCAGAAAAAGAGTTTTTGGTGAGGATTTTATGAGCCCAAACTTTGAGGCTGTCATTGCAGTTGCCAGGAAATAAGGCCCTAGAAACACATGCTCTCTGGGTGCCTCCAAGGTCATTGCTGTGGAGTGCATGGAGCCCGGGGCTTAGAATTCCTTCTTCTGATTAGATGTGGTAGGCTGAAGGCCAAACACTTTTAAGAGATGCAGCTTGTATGTTTAAAGACTAAGGTTGGGCTGATGAGGATAGAGCACGAGGGCTGTGGGTCTGGGAACTGGAGGTCACAGACTCAATCTTCCTTTTGTGACTTAGAAGCCATGTGCTTTGGCTCTGGCATTTTTTTTTTTAAGATTTGGATACTATTGCTGTAAAGGAACCTGCCTGGCTGCCTGTTGGCCCAAGCTGAACTCCACAAAGGGCAGCTTAACTTCCAGGGGTGTGGTCTCCCTGCCCCAGAGGTAGAAGAGGGGTCTGTAAGGCCAGGGCTCCCGCCATGGGCCAGAAGCCACCGAGACAACACCTCTTACTACACCCCACCCCCTGCCCAAGCTGCACAATCCCAGCTCTGTAACAAGTCTCCACGTTCATAGTGTAACACCATGCACAGCCCTGGAGAAGTGGTTGGGGGCGCGTATGCAGGATACACCTTGTTCCAAACTTCCTGATGTTCTGGACATCTGGTTATCAAGACAAAAGGCTTCAATTAAAAAAAAATTCAAACTTTCTGTCATCATGAGCTGTAGTTGGCGTCTACTTTTTCAAGGAAAAGATTGGCAGTCATCAAGGTAGCAGGTTTTCAGAAGGAGAGGGCTCCCTGACTAAAAATATCTGCTTATCCTCTTCCTGTTACAGAATCTTTCTTTTGGGTAAAGGAATTGCTCATTCCAGATGCCCTTTTTAAAAATTCTCAAACCTCTGAGAGGTAAAAGACAGGCAGCTATCGTTATTCATGAACACTGTAGCCTGAATTAGTTGGCTAATAACTTTTTTTTTTTAACCACGCTGCTTGCGGGGTCCCCAACCAGGGATGGAACCCGCGCCCTCGGCCGTGAAAGCGGCGAGTCCTAACCGCTGCCAGGGAATTCCCAGGCTAGTAACTTCTTAATGGTAGCGAGGTGAGGGCTTAGTGCGGGAGGCACAGCTTAGCTGATACATGTGTGTATGAGTGTGCTTGGGGGAGCAGGAGTAAATGAGGGGGGTCCTGAGCACCTGGGGTGGGGGGATGCTCTAAAGACAGTTTCTTCCTCTGTTGTAGTTTTCCTCAGAGCACTGTTTCTATGGCATCCCCACCCACCAGAGGGCCACAGAGCCGTGGTGATCTCCCTGTCCTTAGTGCTAACGCAGTTACTGAGCAATGGAGCCAGGTAATGGGAGACAGCCCGATCGGAGGAAGCATCTCACTGCACCCGCTCTCTCTTCCTACTTTAAAATGACCTTGGAACTTACGAACTGTATTGTCTTCTTCCGGCGTTTACACTTTTCTGCTTGTAAATGAATACAGTTATTTTTGTTTGGAGCTTTTTTTTTGTGTATGGGAGGAGATGAGCAAATCTCACATTTTTGAAAGGCTTTAATTTTTTTTCTTAATCTTTTTCTTGGAGTGGTGACTTAATGCAGGAATCCAGGCTATATACAGGCTGTTAGCTGGTACCCCTGGCATGGCCCTGTCTGTTGGTAAAATATTGGTGAACTTTTTATACATGTTGAGTTGGCTGCTGCCCTGAAGTTCCTGACAGCCCTTGCAGTCCCTCATCTGGAAGCCCCTTCTCCCCACAATCCAATAAAAAGGTTAATGCCTGGACCCGCTGGAGGCCTCCACACCTGTACCAGCTCCATTGCCAGTAGAAGCTTCTGGAGGATGAAGTTTTGTGATCCCCTTCTCCTTGCCAAGCACTATTTAAAAACTGTTTTTTTTTTTTTTTTTTTTTTACTTTTTATATAAATTTTAAAGGTTACACCACTCCATTTACAGTTATTGCAAAATATTGGCTATATCCCCCATGCTGTACAATGCACCCCTGTAGCCTACCTACACCCAATAGCTTGTACCTCCTACTCTCCACCCCATATTGCACACCCCACTCCCCACAGGTAACCATTAGTTTATTCTCTATATCTATGAGTGTGCTTGTTTTTTGTTATATTCACTGGTTTGTTGTATTCTTTTAGGTTCCATATATAAGTGATGTCATACAGTATTTCTCTGTCTGGCTTGTTTTACTTGTTTTACTTAGCGTAATGCCCTCCAAGTCCATCCATGTAGCTGCCAATGGCAAAACTTCATTCTTTTTATGGCTGAGTAATATTCCATTATGTATATCTATCACATCTTCTTTATCCATTCATCTGTTGATGGACACACTTAGGTTGCTTCCATATCTTGGCAATTGTAAATAATGCTGCTGTGAACATCGGGATGCATGTATCTTTTCAAATTAGCTTTTTTGTTTTTTTCAGATATATACCCAGGAGTGGAATTGCTGGGTCATATGGTAGTTCTATTTTTAGTTTTTTGAGAAACCTCCATACTATTTACCACAGTGGCCACACCAATTTGCATTCCCACCAACAGTGTATGAGGGTTCCCTTTTCTCCACATCCTCACCAACACTTGTTATTTGTTATTCTTTAAAAAAATTTTTTTAAAATTTATTTTATATTTATTTATTTGGTTGAGTCAGGTCTTAGTTGCAGCAGGCGGGCTCCTTTGTTGTGTCTCGCCAGCTCCTTAGTTATGGGATACGAACTCTTAGTTGCGGCATGCATGTGGGATCTAGTTCCCTGACCAGGGGTCAAACCCTGGGCCCCCTGCATTGGGAGTCTTAACCACTGAGCCACCAGGGAAGTCCCTGTTATTTGTTATTCTTTTTGATGATAGCCATTCTGAAAGGTGTGAGGTGATATCTCATTGCAGTTTTGATTTGCATTTGCCTGATGATTAGCCATGTTGAGCATCTTTTCATGTGCCACCAAGCACTATTTTTTAAAAATGCCAGTCATATCATAATTCAGGGGTCTGCAAATCTGGCCTGTGGGGCAAATCTGGCTACCTCCCTATTTTTTATAAAAAAAGTTTTATTTGACATGGCCACGCCCACTCATTTACATAGTGTTCTGGCTGCTTTCACACTACAGAGTTGAGTAATTGCAGCTGAGATTCTATTGTCCACAAAGCCTAAAATATTTATTATCTGGCCCTTTGCAGAAAAAGTTTGTTGACCTCTGTTTATCCATTCCTCAGACGAGCAGCAGGTCTGAGGCATTTGCTTGCCGACCATGCTGTTGACTTGGCACTGTCAGCTGGTCAAGGAACCTCTTGTTTTCCTGACTTTGGCTTCTCCCTCCCTCTTTCTTGCCCTGCATCCTGCATCACTCTACCATTAATAAATGAAAAAAGTAATGAAGAGAAGGGAGCTAGTAATTGTTTTTTTTAACAAATGTCAAAAAAATCCTTTGTGTATTTCTGACATTTCAAAAAAAAAATGTTAGTGGTTCTCTATTTGCATAGAGTTTTATGTGGTTCAGAAAGCCCATCTGTAATTCATTTGAGTTGAAGTCCCATTTGTCACTGCTGTCAGGATGGTAAAATATATTTGAAACCTTTTTGCTTTAAGGAAAATAGAAGGCTTCGCTGCACTTGACATTGAGCTGAAAACTTTGCCACTCTCAGGGAAATGTCAATTCTGAGAAAGACTTGTGCAAAATGAGTGTTGGACAAAATAATTATCCTTGAAAAAGGGTTTTGCTTTTTTTGCTTAAATAGGATCCATTTCTCCCAAAGCCCATAGGTTCCTAAAACAACAAGAAGCCATGAGAGGGTTAGGGTTGGGGTCACCATCACAAGTAGCCTTCACTTCACTTACCCCCTTAATGGGGGGTCGGTAGCATGAATAATCCCAAATGGCAGAGGACCCAGGCAACTTCCATTTAGCTCTGGGGTATGTTTTGTAGTTACTTCTAGAACAAAAATTTTGTGTGTTTAGGTAAAAATGGTAAATCACTATCAAAAATACATTGGTATAGAAAAATACAATTTGAAGAAACTTAAAAAAAAAAGGGAATTCTAAATCCCTCTTTTCACCTATGAGAAAATGTGTCTGATATTCTTGTGCTCTCTGAAGTTGGAGCCCGTTGAAGATCTATGTTGGGAGGAGCAGGAAATCTGGCCACTTTAACCTAAGGTCTCCTCAGCACCAGACCCTCCTTGGCTGCCTTCTTCTATTCTGAGGAATGACTGTCACAGAAGTAACCTCATCTGAAAAGGTGCATCCCATTACATTCTTGCTTTTTCTGGAGCAGAGGAATGGTTGCAAAGGTCATTTTTCAGCCTTTCTGGCTGATCAACTATGGAAAGATCCTGTTAGGGCCACCCATGGGTTTAGTTACTCAGATCAGAAGACAGTTAAAAAACGGCCAGTGACTTAATGAGATCCAATCCTGAGGGAGATAACTTTACAGAGGAGAGACAATTGGGTGGCAGCATTTCCTACAGGACCTGCAGGGGTGGCCCCTGGGCTATCCAGGCTCAAATGCCAAGTAGACAGGGCTTCAGGCAAAGTGCTTTCAATTCACAGATAATCTGGCTGTGCCCTAAAACTGAAGGCTGTTCTCAGACCAGGTTCATGTTAGTATATTATTGCTTCTCTACTGTTCCGTGTTATTTTCTTTTCTCACTTGCTCCCATCCACCCACTCTTTTTCACATGTGGTAGAAAGAGTCAGGAGGAAAGAAAATCAAGAAAAGAAGGGTGGAGGGAATGGGGGATTGGAAGGGTAAGGGAATGGCAGTGACCATATAGACATTTGAATCAAAAAGAAAGAAAGGAGGAAAAGAAAAAAAAAATAAAAGAAAGAAGACATAACCAGTATCATTTTAAGAGGCAGAAGTAATATTGGAAGCCCGTATAATAGGCTTGTGTCCTATCCTGAGAGAGTTCTACAGGAGCCGTCTCACAGGGGATGACTGAGGGCTGTGGGATCTTTAGGGAAATCTTAAGAAACAGGCAATTTGTATAGGTCATTTTGTTTCTCTGAGTAATGAGTTTTTACATGGAAAAGAGTTGACTTTTTTTTTTCTAAGAGTGAGAGTACTAAAAGGGAATAAGGAAATAGATGTGTGTATGTGTGTGTGTCCTTTCCTGTTTCCACGTAGAAACCCTCCCTTTCCTCCTCCCATCCTTTTTCCTTCCTTCCCTCCCTTTCTTTCTTCCTCCCTTCCTTCCTTCCTTTCTCCCTTCCTTCCTTCCTTCCCTCCCTCCCTCCCTTTCTCTCTTCCTTCCTTCCTTCCCTCCCTCCCTCCCTTTCTCTCTTCCTTCCCTCCCTCCCTCCCTTTCTCTCTTCCTTCCTTCCTTCCTTCCTTCCCTCCCTTCTTTTCTTTCTTTCTTTCTTTCTTTCTTTGCCAGAGAGCGGACTGCCTCAGATCTCTCTGTAAGCCATGTGAGACTTTTTAATGGATACATATAACATGCATGTTGCTTATTTAGAAGAGATACATAAAAAGGAATTGGCACTCTTCTTGTGATGAGAATCCACGCATAAGCCTAGAGCACACAACAAGCAGATGTGGAAAAAACATTCTTAGGCACCCAAGTGTGAGAAGAAAGCAAAGTTTAGGTCAGAGGTTTGAGTTGAGCTTAGTCATGCATTGAGTACCCCTCAGAGTCTAGTTATTTTCGCTTGTCAACTCATGTTCCCCTGGGGCTCTCCTCTCTGGTAATGTGAGGCGGGGGGGGGGGGGGGGGGGGAGGAGGCCAGGTCTAATCCAGGTCAGTGTGGGAGGGGATGGGAAGGAGAGCCGCAGGCACTGCAGGGTCACCGCGGCCACTTCCATTTGCTGTCGTGTGCCCGGGAACTCCTCTGGTCTTCAAACCCTTAGGAAGAAATGATGTTGGAAGAAGCGGTCTCCTTAGTTTGTGATTCACCAGCTTTGGTGTTTGGGGTGGGGGTGAGGGGATGGGGATGAAGGCTGCAGGCAGCTTGTTACTTGTTTTCATCACACGTGGGGAAACTATCCATTTGCTTTTAGAAGCTGCTGTAAAGCACTGCCAAGCTTGCTCCATGATCTCTGTTGAAAAGTGTGCTCTTTTGTAGTGCCAGCTTTAGGCTGAGTAGAACTTGCTACAAAATCAAGAGCATAGAAGAAGCTAAGGAATTGTGTCAGCTACAAATGTGTTTGGTTGAAGGCAAGAAGAAACCTGACTTGCAATGGGTTGAACAAATGGGTGTTTATTTTTCTCAGATAAGAAACTTTGAACTTGATGGCTGCCGCTCTTGTTTCATAGGCTTAGTGATGTTAAGCTGGCCTGTCTCAGAGTCTCTTAGCCTTTCCTTTGTTCTTTTTGCCTCTTGGGAGCAAGGCTGGCTGCCCCAACTCCAGAAATCAGGTTGGAAATCAAGGCAGAAAGGCAAGAAAAGGGAGGTAATGCCAGCTACAACTGTCTTCTTTATCAAGGGAGCAAAAACTTTTCCAGAAACTCCAATCAGACTTCTATTTGTATCTGATTGACTGGAGTCATGTTACATGGCTATCCTTGGAAAGGCTTGGAAAGAAAGTAGGGGTAGATGTCAAAGTATAGTTTTCAAAGAAATTAAAACGTGACTATCATACAGATAAAGAATATGTGTCAAACATTTATTTAATTTATTAATAAGGCAAGCAGCAGGATAGGTAAAGCAGGTTCAAAGAAGAATTTGAGGAATAATGTGCTGAAATAGGTTTTCTAGGTTAGAGACAAAACTAGCTAATAAAAAATAAACCATAACCTTTGGTATTCTACTGCACAAAATGATATAACATGTAAAAAACATATAACATGACATTAACATGTAACATCACAGATTTTGGGCTTTGTTCCCCAAATCTCCCAACCACAAGGATTTTACTGAAAGGGTTTTCCAGTGAAAGAAAAAAGAATTATATTCATCTAACGTCTACTGGACTTTTTACATTGTTAAAATTCAGTCAGAATTAGAAAGGTCTCCTCAAATCTAGAGGGAATAAAATAAATTGATTTATGATTTTTAACAAGTATGATTGAGTAAGGAATCATGCCTATATAATTTCAAAGTCATGAAAAGATATTAATCATAATTAAATTTCCTCTAAGAAGACACTTGAAACAGAGATCAGATGCCAGGCTAATTGATTACACAACTATAGGATGGTCACCCTGACAGTGGCAGGAATAGGATGGTTTAGACTCAGTGTCTAAATATTTAATACCAGGTGGGAAGCAGGGAATTGGAACACAGGCTGTAATGAGAAATAATAGAAATCAGCTAGAAGGGCAATGGACATGTCCCTATTGATTATGTAGTATGTAAAGAGAAAAAGTGATTAATAGATACAAGAGAATGAGAAGCAGGAGTGACTTTTTTTTTTTTTTTTCCCAGCCAACAGAAACCACACACTTGTAAAGGTCACGTCCAGCCATTTAGAGATAAAATATCTGTCTTCAAAAAAAGTAATATTGCTTTAAAATGGTAATGCAGAAACCTTATATTCTGCCAGATTTCTGAATTCTTGTGTTCCTTTTAGTTGTAAAACAGTATAGTTTTCAGCCAGCCAGACTTTTCAGTATAAAACCAGTGGACCAGATAGTTTTTAGTGGATCTAGATTGGAATTGCTTAAAAGGAAGAGTGGTTTTGGTTTTCTGGGTTCTTATATTTTAAGGCTCTTTCTTCTTATGTGAGCATTAAATTCCACAGTCTGGAGAAAAAGAGACAAAAGAGAGTGTTTTTCAGTTGGTGAGATGTTGTCTGGAAGGGTCTGTAATGGGTGTTGGGGTAACTGAGAATTAACACTAATTTACCTGAAGCTGCCTTAAGTACTTTTGTTCTATGTCGTAGTCTTCCTGTGCTACCCGTGTGGTTGTCATTTCCTTCTTTGATCTTTGTCCCACGACATTGCACACAGTAGTATAAACGTCGGTGGGAAGGACAGGGGAGACCCTACCCTGGCAGAACCAACTGTTCCTATTACACAAGCCATCCATTTCTGCTGTTCAACGAACACTGCATTCATCTCTGGCAGTGACCTCTCTTGCACTCCATTACTGGCTAGTGTGCTTAAAAGCTCTGGTACCTTGGATGGATGTTTCTGGAGAGATCTGCTTCTTAAACTGTCTCCCAGGGAGGGACTTTTGTTCATGCCCACTGTCCTTTTCACTTTCTCATTTACTTTTCCTCTGTCCCTTTTCTCTCTGGCGAACTCGGAGCACATTTTTCTCCTAAGGGCTTAATTATTACTGTCTTGTACTCTGCAACTACTCCATAGGTGGCTGTTGATTAGAGGACACCCCATTTGTCTTGAGATCTTCAGTGGGCACAGAGGCTGCCATTATTTGCTCCATTACAGCTCAGGACACTGCAATGCAGGCAAAGGACACTTGCCTGAAGTCGTGTGGAAAGTTGAAGCCTGAGACCCACCCAGAACTCAAGTCTTTTGACTTGGTTGACTGCTCTCGTGCTTATGTTGCTCCTGCAAAACACTCACACACACATACACACACACACACACACACACACACGCACGTTGGGTAATGCCACTCTTCTCCCGACCTCCATGCCTATTCATAAAAAGAAGCTCCAAAGACAAATAAGGTGCTCAGTGTGGATGCGTGGACGGCTTCCTCTTGTGTTAGGAAGGAATTACTGAGAAAACCCAGCAATCATGTACGTAAGTCATGCTAGTGAGGTACTTAGCACACAGTAGATGGTATTGTGGCTTATCATTTAGTATTTAAAAATGTAGATTTGTCTGTGGTTCCTTCCTGTATACATGTCACATATGGAGACCACTACAAGTACATGTTGCTTCTCCTAGGTGATGGATTTAAAGATTTATGAATCTTAGCATTGGAAGGGATTTTATTTTATTTAATGTATGTATGTATTTACTTGTGTATGTGTGTGATTCAATTTCCTTTTATTTGTTTTTTCTTTTTTTTAAAAAATTGTAGTATAGTTGATTTACAATGTTGTGTTAGTTTCAGGTGTACAGCACAGTAATTCAGTTATCTATATCTATATCTGTATCTATATCTATATCTATTCTCTTTCAGATTCCTTTCCCTTTAGGTTATTATAAAATATTGAGTATCGTTCCCTGTGCTACAAGGTAGGTCCTTGTTGGTGGAAAGGATTTTAGATGTGAACTGCCTAGTGTGGAATATACTGAAAGCATCATCTCCCTCAAATCAGGCACTGTACTTCAGTTGCTATATTTTAAGTTGTAGCCTCTTTTGATTGTAAAGTGAATCACTCTGAACTTACATTCCACTAAGACCCCCTAGGTCGTTTTCTCACAGACTCCATTAAGGCCCATTTTCCTGTATCTTGCATTTTTACAGTTGAATTTCTAAACTCAAGAGCTGGGTTTACATATCCCTATTACATTCCATTTTTCTGAATAGTCAAGCTAATTCTGAGTTTCTGTTCTGTCATCTATCAAAAATCTTGGGGTCATTCTTGGCTTCGCAATTCTTCTCATCCCTCATGTCCATTCCATCTGCAAAGTTGGTCAACTCAGCCTTTAAAATATGTTGGCTGCAGTTACTTCTCATTCATTTGCCATTATTAGTCTAGTCTAAGCCTCTGCCATCTCTCGCCTGCACTAATGTATTAGCCCCACTGTCCTCTCTGCTTCCACCCTTATTCTCCCACAGTCTATCCTGCTCCACTGTTAAAGTTTAATTATCTTCTTTTGAGGATAGGGGAAAGGGCACAGACACACAGAGAACAGCAGTCTCAGACATGAGTCAGAAGTAAACACAGGGCTTCCCTGGTGGCGCAGTGATTGAGAATCCGCCTGCTAATGTAGGGGACATGGGTTTGAGCCCTGGTCTGGGAGGATCCCACATGCCGTGGAGAAACTGGGCCCGTGAGCCACAACTACTGAGCCTGCGCGTCTGGAGCCTGTGCTCCGCAACAAAAGAGGCCACGATAGTGAGAGGCCCGCACACCATGATGAAGAGTGGCCCCTGCTTGCTGCAACTAGAGAAAGCCCTCACGCAGAAATGAAGACCCAACACAGCCAAAAATAAATAAATAAATAAATAATTAAAAAAAAAAAAAAAAAGAAGTAAACACAAAGCCCAGTTTGTCAGGTCTCAGCAAAAACTCACCAGTCTGCAGAAGCAAGAAGAACTACAATCCTGCAGCCTGTGGAACAAAAACCACATTCACAGAAAGATAGACAAGATGAAAAGGCAGAGGGCTATGTACCAGATGAAGGAACAAGATAAAACCCCAGAAAAACCACTAAATGAAGTGGAGATAGGCAACCTTCCAGAAAAAGAATTCAGAATAATGATAGTGAAGATGATCCAGGACCTCGGAATAAGAATGGAGGCAAAGATCGAGAAGATGCAAGAAATGTATAACAAAGACCTAGAAAAATTAAAGAACAAACAGAGATGAACAATACAATAACTGAAATGAAAACTACACTAGAAGGAATCAATAGCAGAATAACTAAGGCAGAAGAACGGATAAGTGACCTGGAAGAGAGAATGGTGGAATTCACTGCTGCAGAACAGAATAAAGAAAAAGGAATGAAAAGAAATGAAGACAGCCTAAGAGACCTCTGGGACAACATTAAATGCAACAACATTCGCATTATAGGGGTTGCAGAAGGAGAAGAGAGAGAAAGGACCCAAAAAAATATTTGAAGAGATTATAGTCAAAAACTTCCCTAACATGGGAAAGGAAATAGCCACCCAAGTCCAGGAAGTGCAGCGAGTCCCATACAGGATAAACCCAAGGAGAAACACGCCGAGACACGTAGTAATCAAACTGGCAAAAATTAAAGACAAAGAAAAATTATTGAAAGCAGCCAGGGAAAAACAACGAATAACATACAAGGGAACTCCCATAAGGTTAACAGCTGATTTCTCAGCAGAAACTCTACAAGCCAGAAGGGAGAGGCATGATATACTAAAGTGACGAAAGGAAAGAACCTACCACCAAGATTACTCTACCTGGCAAGGGTCTCATTCAGATTCGATGGAGAAATCAAAAGCTTTACAGACAAGCAAAAGCTAAGAGAATTCAGCACCACCAAACCAGCTCTACAACAAATGCTAAAGGAACTTCTCTAAGTGGGAAACACAAGAGAAGAAAAGGACCTACAAAAACAAACCCAAAGCAATTAAGAAAATGGTCATAGGAACATACATATCGATAATTACCTTAAACGTGAATGGATTAAATGCTCCAACCAAAAGACACAGGCTTGCTGAATGGATACAAAAACAAGACCCATATACATGCTGTCTACAAGAGACCCACTTCAGACCTAGGGACACATACAGACTGAAAGTGAGGGGATGGAAAAAGTGAGGGGATGCAAATGGAAATCAAAAGAAAGCTGGAGTAGCAATACTCATATCAGGTAAAACAGACTTTAAAATAAAGAATGTTACAAGAGACAAGGAAGGAAACTACATAATGATCAAGGGATCAATCCAAGAAGAAGATATAACAATTATAAATATATATGCACCCAACATAGGAGCACCTAAATACATAAGGCAACTGCTAACAGCTGTAAAAGAGGAAATCAACAGTAACACGATAATAGTGGGGGACTTTAAAACCTCACTTACACCAATGGACAGATCATCCAAAATGAAAATAAATAAGGAAACAGAAGCTTTAAATGACACAATAGACCAGATAGATTTAATTGATATTTATAGGACATTCCATCCAAAAACAGCAGATTACACGTTCTTCTCAAGTGCACACAGAACATTCTTCCAGGATAGATCACATCTTGGGTCACAAACCAAGCCTCAGTAAATTTAAGAAAATTGAAATCATATCAAGCATCTTTTCTGACCACAACGCTATGAGATTAGAAATCAGTTACAGGGAAAAAACGTAAAAAACACAAACACATGGAGGCTAAACACTACGTTACTAAATAACCAAGAGATCACTGAAGAAATCAAAGAGGAAATCAAAAAATACCTAGAGACTAATGACAATGAAAACACAACAATCCAAAACCTATGGGAGGCAGCAAAAGCAGTTCTAAGAGGGAAGTTTATAGCTATACAAGCCTACCTCAAGAAACAAGAAAAATCTCAAGTAAATAATCTAACCTTACACCTAAAGGAACTAGAGAAAGAAGAACAAACAAAACCCAAAGTTAGCAGAAGGAAAGAAATCATAAAGATCAGAGCAGAAATAAATAGAAAGAAAGAAAACAATAGCAAAGATCAATAAAACTAAAAGCTGGTTCTTTGAGAAGATAAACAAAATTGATAAACCATTAGCCAGACTCATGAAGAAAAAGAGGGAGAGGACTCAAGTCAATAAAATTAGAAATGAAAAATGAGAAGTTACAACAGACACCGCAGAAATACAAAGCATCCTAAGAGACTACTACAAGCAATTCTATGCCAATAAAATGGACAACCTGGAAGAAATGGATAAATTCTTAGAAAGGTATAACCTTCCAAGACTGAACCAGGAAGAAATAGAAAATATGAACAGACCAATCACAAGTAATGAAATTGAAACTGTGATTAAAAATCTTCCAACAAAGAAAAGTCCAGGACCAGATGGCTTCACAGGTGAATTCTATCAAACATTTAGAGAAGAGCTAACACCCATCCTTCTCAAACTCTTCCAAAAAATTGCAGAGGAAGGAACACTTCCAAATTCATTCTATGAGGCCACCATCACCCTGATACCAAAACCAGACAAAGATACTACAAAAAAAGAAAATTACAGACCAATATCACTGATGAACATAGATGTAAAAATCCTCAATAAAATACTAGCAAACAGAATCCAACAGCACATTAAAAGGATCATACACCACGATTAAGTGGGATTTATCCCAGGGATGCAAGGATTCTTCAATATACGCAAATCAATCAATGTGATACACCATATTAACAAATTGAAGAATAAAAACCATATGATCATCTCAATAGATGCAGAAAAAGCTTTTGACAAAATTCAACACCCATTTATGATAAAAACTCTCCAGAAAGTGGGCATAGAGGGAACCTACCTCAACATAATAGAGGCCATATACGACAAACCCACAGCAAACATCACTCTCAATGGTGAAAAACTGAAAGCATTTCCTCTAAGATCAGGAACAAGACAAGGATATCCACTCTCACTGCTATTATTTAACATAGTTTTGGAAGTCCTATCCTCGGCAATCAGAGAAGAAAAAGAAATAAAAGGAATCCAAATTGGAAAAGAAGAAGTAAAACTGTCACTGTTTGCAGATGACATGATACTATACGTAGAGAATCCTAAAGATGCCACCAGGAAACTACTAGAGCTAATCAATGAATTTGGTAAAGTTGCAGGATACAAAATTAATGCACAGAAATCTCTTGCATTCCTATACACTAATGATGGAAAATCTGAAAGAGAAATTAAGGAAACACTCCCATTTACCATTGCAACAAAAAGAATAAAATACCTAGGAATAAACCTACCTAAGGCGATGAAAGACCTGTATGCAGAAATCTACAAGACACTGATGAAAAAAATTAAACACAATACCAACAGATGGAGAGCTATACCATGTTCTTGGATTGGAAGAATCAATATTGTGAAAATGACTATACTACCCAAAGCAATCTACAGAGTCAATGCAATCCCTATCTAATTACCAATGGCATTTTTTATGGAACTAGAAAAAAAAAATCTTAAAATTTGTATGGAGACACAAAAGACCCCGAATAACCAAAGCAGTCTTGAGGGAAAAAAACGGAGCCGGAGGAATCAGACTCCCTGACTTCAGACTGTACTACAAAGCTACAGTCATCAAGACAATATGGTACTGGCACAAAAACAGAAACATAGATCAGTGGAACAAGATAGAAAGCCCAGAGGTAAACCCACGCACCTATGGTCAACTAATCTATGACAAAGGAGGCAAGGATATACAGTGGAGAAAAGACAGTCTCTTCAATAAGTGGTGCTGGGAAAACTGGACAGCTACATGTAAAAGAATGAAATTAGAACACTCCCTCACACCATACACAAAAATAAACTCAAAATGGATTAGAGACCTAAATGTAAAGCCAGACACTGTAAAACTCTTAGAGGAAAACATAGGAAGAACACTGTTTGACATAAATCACAGCAAGATCTTCTTTGATCCCCCTCCTAGAGAAATGGAAATAAAAACAAAAATAAACAAATGGGACGTAATGAAACTTAAAAGCTTTTGCACAGCAAAGTAAACCATAAACAAGAAGAAAAGACAACCCTCAGAATGGCAGAAAATATTTGCAAACGAATCAACGGACAAAGGATTAATCTCCAAAATATATAAACAGCTCATGCAGCTCAATATTAAAAAAACAAACAACCCAATCCAAAAATGGGCAGAAGACCTAAATAGACATTTCTTCAAAGAAGACATACAGATGGCCAAGAAGCACATGAAAAGCTGCTCAACGTCACTAATTATTAGAGAAATGCAAATCAAAACTACAATGAGGTATCACCTCACACCAGTTAGAATGGGCTTCATCAGAAAATCTACAAACAACAAATGCTGGAGAGGGTGTGGAGAAAAGGGAACCCTCTTGCACTGTTGGTGAGAATGTAAACTGATAGAGCCACTATGGAGAACCGTATGGAGGTTCCTTAAAAAACTGAAAATAGAATTACCATATGATCCAGCAATCCCACTACTGGGCATATACCCAGAGAAAACCACAATTCAAAAAGACACATGCACCCCAATGTTCATTGCAGCACTATTTACAATAGCCAGGTCGTGGAAGCAACCTAAATGCCCATCGACAGACGAATGGATAAAGAAGATATGGTACATATATTCAATGGAATATTACTCAGCCATAAAAAGGAACGTAATTGGGTCATTTGTTGAGACGTGGATGGATCTAGAGACTGTCATACAGAGTGAAGTAAGTCAGAAAGAGAAAAACAAATATTGCATATTAATGCATATATGTGGAACCTAGAAAAATGGTATAGATGCACCAGTTTGCAGGGCAGAAATTGAGACAGATGTAGAGAACAAACGTATGGACACCAAGGGGGGAGAGCCGTGGGGGTGGTGGTGATGGTGGTGGTGTGATGAATTGGGAGATTGGGCTTGACATGTATACACTGATGTGTATAAAACTGATGACTAATAAGAACCTGCTGTATAAAAAAAAAACCCCAAACAAAAAAAACCTCACCAGTCACTTGCAGCAGCTTTGCGTCCAGCAGGGGGCGGCACGATGCATGTCAAAACTGCCTTTGCTGTCATGTTCCTTGACCCAGGCATGAGTTTCTGTTTCAGTGGGGCACAGAACTTTTCTCTTTTTTATTTGGAGTGATTTGAGCTCATAGTTGACAGGCCAAATAGCATGAAGATTTTACTGATAGTTGGAAATTAAAATGTGTAATCGGTGGTTCAGGATGGGACATGAGTGAGTTCTCAACACTGTTGTTGAGACCACCCAGTGACCTGAGTAAAGTACAGTTTCATGACTCGGTGGCAAAGGGACAGTTGTTCCAAGGCCAGGGCACATCAGAATTTCTCAAGACAGCCGATAAATAAAAGGGAAAAGGATAAGGAGGACAGCAGACTCCCTGTTGTCTGCCGCCCAATGGAAACCAGATGGTCAGAGCATAGAATAGAAACCTGTCTCCTGGCACCATTGCTACTTACGGAGGAAATGAAACAGTAGTCATGTGCGAAACAGAACCAGACCTGGCCAAGAACCAGACTTATTCCAGGAAGCAAGCGACAAATGGTTAGAAACAGAAATCGAGTCATTGGGAGTAAAAGGTAAATCCCCATAGCCTTTTACTTCAAGAGCTGAGAAAGTCAAACCTGGATGAAAGAGGTCTGAGTTGTATATTTATCAGGCAACACAGCTAATTAAGCCCCAGTGGGTGAAAGAAAAACTCAGAAATAAAAGCAGTAAGAAAACAAAAGGACCTTTACTTGGAATATTTTGCAAGGAAGACCAGCCTTCAGAATTGGCTTTCCAAGTAAAGGACACAGCAAGTATTTAAGAAAAAAAGCCCTTCAAGGTTATCACTGGTTAGCTGTGCATGATGGGAAACAGTGGCAGTTTTCTCACATAATTATTATATCTGTGAAAATGGAGAAGTTTTATGTAAGTTTATTTTCCAGTAATGTGTGCATACATTCTGTCTCATATGCAATAATTGTACTTTCTCTGTGTCTTAATATTAACTGAAGAAGGTATGAATAAATCATGACTGATAAGATTAAAAAATATATCTGTAGGATTGTCTAATATCTGTAGATGCTGGTATTGCAAAGTCAGGCGTCAACATGTTCACTCTTTACTTAGCAATTTTTGGAAAAGGGCTCAAGGTCTCATTTATTTTGAGGGTTAATGTTTGATAGGATATTCTGTTTTTAAAGTTTACCTCCAGATGTAAAGTGCTTTTTAAAAAATTTAATTTTTTAAAACATCATTATTGGAGTATAATTGCTTTACAATGGTGTGTTAGTTTCTGCTTTATAAAAAAGTGAATCAGTTATACATATACATATGTCCCCATATCTCTTCCCTCTTGTATCTCTCTCCCTCCCACCATCCCTCTCCCACCCCTCTAGGTGGTCACAAAGCACCGAGCTGATCTTCCTGTGCTATGCGGCTGTTTCCTACTAGCTATCTCTTTTACGTTTGGTAGTGTATATATGTCCATGCCACTCTCTCACTTCGTCCCAGTGTACCCTTCCCCCTCCCCGTATCCTCAAGTCCATTCTCTAGTAGGTCTGTGTCTTTATTCTCGTCTTGCCCCTAGGTTCTTCATGACCATTTTTAATTTTTTTTATTTTTTTGGATTCCATATATATGTGTTAGCATACGGTATTTGTTTTTCTCTTTCTGACTTACTTCACTCTGTATGACAGACTCTAGGTCCATCCACCTCACTACAAATAACTCAATTTCGTTTCTTTTTATGGCTGAGTAATATTCCATTGTATATATGTGCCACATCTTCTTTATCCATTCATCTGTCCGTGGACACTTAGGTTGCTTCCATGTCCTGGCTATTGTAAATAGAGCTGCAATGAACATTTTGGTACATGACTCTTTTGGAATTATGGTTTTCTCAGGGTATATGCCCAGTAGTGGGATTGCTGGGTCGTATGGTAGTTCTATTTTTAGTTTTTTAAGGAACCTCCATACTGTTCTCCATAGTGGCTGTATCAATTTACATTCCCACCAACAGTGCAAGAGGGTTCCCTTTTCTCCACACCCCCTCCAGCATTTATTGTTTATAGATTTTTTGATGATGGCCATTCTGACCAGTGTGAGATGATATCTCATTGTAGTTTTGATTTGCATTTCTCTAATGATTAATGATGTTGAGCATTCTTTCATGTGTTTGTTGGCAATCTGTATACCTTCTTTGGAGAAATGTCTATTTAGGTCTTCTGCCCATTTTTGGATTGGGTTGTTTGTTTTTTTAATATTGAGCTGCATGAGCTGCTTGTAAATTTTGGAGATTAATCCTTTGTCAGTTGCTTTATTTGCAAATATTTTCTGCCATTCTGACGGTTGTCTTTTAGTCTTGTTTATGGTTTCCTTTGCTGTGCAAAAGCTTTTAAGTTTCATTACATCCCATTTGTTTATTTTTCTTTTTATTTCCATTTCTCTAGGAGGTGGGTCAAAAAAGGATCTTGCTGTGATTTATGTCATAGAGTGTTCTGCCTATGTTTTCCTCTAAGCGTTTTATATTGTCTGGCCTTACATTTAGGTCTTTAATCCATTTTGAATTTATTTTTGTATATGGTGTTAGGGAGTGTTCTAATTTCATTCCTTTACATGTAGCTGTCCAGTTTTCCCAGCACCACTTATTGAAGAGACTGTCTTTTCTCCACTGTATATTCTTGCCTCCTTTACAAAGATAAGGTGACCATTTGTACATGGGTTAATCTCTGGGCTTTCTATCCTGTTCCATTGACCCATATTTCTGTTTTTGTGCCATACCATACTGTCTTGATGACTGTAGCTTTGTAGTATAGTCTGAAGTCAGGGAGCCTGATTCCTCCAGCTCTGTTTTTCTTTCTCAAGATTGCTTTGGCTATTTGGGCTCTTTTTTGTTTCCATACAAATTGTACAATTTTTTGTTTTAGTTCTGTGAAAAATGCCAGTGGTAGTTTGATAGGGATTGCATTGAATCTGTAGATTGCTTTGGGTAGTATAGTCATTTTCACAATGTTGATGCTTCCAATCCAAGGACATGGTATATCTCTCCATCTATTTGTATCATCTTTAATTTCTTTCATTAGTGTCTTATAATTTTCTGCATACAAGTCTTTTGTCTCCCTAGGTAGGTTTATTCCTAGGTATTTTATTCTCTTTGTTGCAATGGTAAATGGGAGTGTTTCCTTAATTTCACTTTTAGATTTTTCATCATTAGTGTATAGGAATGCAAGAGATTTCTGTGCATTAATTTTGTATCCTGCTACTTTACCAAATTCATTGATTAGCTCTAGTAGTTTTCTGGTAGCATCTTTAGGGTTCTCTTTGTATAGTACCATGTCATCTGCAAACAGTGACAGCTTTACTTCTTCTTTTCCAATTTGGATTGCTTTTATTTCTTTTTCTTCTCTGATTGCTGTGGCTAAAACTTCAAAAACTATGTTGAATAATAGTGGTGAGAATGGGCAACCTTGTCTTGTTCCTGATCTTAATGGAAATGGTTTCAGGTTTTGACCATTGAGAACGATGTTGGCTGTGGGTTTGTCATATATGGCCTTTATTGTGTTGAGGAAAGTTCCCTCTATGCCTACTTTCTGGAGGGTTTTTATCATAAATGGGTGTTGAATTTTGTCAAAAGCTTTCTCTGCATCTATTGAGATGATCATATGGTTTTTATTCCTTAATTTGTTATTATGGTATATCACATTGATTGATTTGTGTATATTGAAGAATCCTTGCATTCCTGGGATAAACACCACTTGATCGTGGTGTATGATCCTTTTAATGTGCTGTTGGATTCTGTTTGCTAGTATTTTGTTGAGGATTTTTACATCTATATTCATCAGTGATATTGGACTGTAGTTTTCTTTCTTTGTGACATCTTTGTCTGGTTTTGGTATCAGGGTCATGGTGGCCTTGTAGAATGAGTTTGGGAGTGTTCCTCCCTCTGCTATATTTTGGAAGAGTTTGAGAAGGATAGGTGTTAGCTCGTCTCTAAATGTTTGATAGAATTCGCCTGTGAAGCCATCTAGTCCTGGGCTTTTGTTTGTTGGAAGATTTTTAATCACAGTTTCAATTTCAGTGCTTGTGATTGGTCTGTTCATATTTTTTATTTCTTCCTGGTTCAGTCTTGGAAGGTTGTGCATTTCTAAGAATTTGTCCATTTCTTCCAGGTTGTCCATTTTATTGGCATATAGTTGCTTGTAGTAATCTCTCATGATCCTTTGTATTTCTGCAGTGTCAGTTGTTACTTCTCCCTTTTCATTTCTAATTCTATTGATTTGAGTCTTCTCCCTTTTTTCTTGATGAGTCTGGCTAATGGCTTATCAATTTTGTTTATCATCTCAAAGAACCAGCTTTTAGTTTTATTGACCTTTACTATTGTTTCCTTCATTTCTTTTTCATTTATTTCTGATCTGATCTTTATGATTTCTTTCCTTCTGCTAACTTTGGGGTGTTTTTGTTCTTCTTTCTCTAATTGCTTTAGGTGTAAGATTAGGTTGTTTATTTGAGATGTTTTTTGTTTCTTAAGGTAGGATTGTATTGCTATAAACTTCCCTCTTAGAACCGCTTTTGCTGCATCCCATAAGTTTTGGGTCGTCGTGTTTTCATTGTCATTTGTTTCTAGGTATTTTTTGATTTCCTCTTTGATTTCTTCAGTGATCTCTTGGTTATTTAGTAGCATATTGTTTAGCCTCCATGTGTTTGTATTTTTTACAGATCTTTTCCTGTAATTGATATCTAGTCTCATAGCGTTGTGGTCGGAAAAGATACTTGATACGATTTCAATTTTCTTAAATTTACCAAGGCTTGATTTGTGACCCAAGATATGATCTATCCTGGAGAATGTTCCATGAGCACTTGAGAAGAATGTGTATTCTGTTGTTTTCGGATGGAATGTCCTATAAATATCAATTAAGTCCGTCTTGTTTAATGTATCATTTAAAGCTTGTGTTTCCTTATTTATTTTCATTTTGGATGATCTGTCCATTGGTGAAAGTGGGGTGTTAAAATCCCCTACTATGATTGTGTTACTGTTGATTTCCCCTTTTATGGCTGTTAGTATTTGCCTTATGTACTGAGGTGCTCCTATGTTGGGTGCATAGATATTTACAATTGTTATATCTTCTTCTTGGACTGATCCCTTGATCATTATGTAGTGTCGTTCTTTGTCTCTTGTAATAGTCTTTGTTTTAAAGTCTATTTTGACTGATATGAGAATTGCTACTCCAGCTTTCCTCTGAGTTCCATTTGCATGGAATATCTTTTTCCATCCCCTCACTTTCAGTCTGTATGTGTCCCTAGGTCTGAGGTGGGTCTCTTGTAGATAGCATATATATGGGTCTTGTTTTTGTATCCATTCAACCAGTCTATGTATTTTGGTTGGAGCATTTAATCCATTTACATTTAAGGTACTTATTGATATGTATGTTCCTATAACCATTTTCTTAATTGTTTTGGGTTTGTTATTGTAGGTCTTTTCCTTCTCTTGTGTTTCCTGCCTAGAGAAGTTCCTGTAACATTTGTTGTAAAGCTGGTTCGGTGGTGCTGAATTCTCTTAGCTTTTGCTTGTCTGTAAAGGTATTAATTTCTCCATCAAATCTGAATGAGATCCTTGCTGAGTAGAGTAATCTTGGTTGTAGGTTTTTCTCCTTCATCACTTTAAATATGTCCTGCCACTCCTTTCTGGCTTGCAGAGTTTCTGCTGAAAGATCAGCTGTTAAGCTTATGGGGATTCCCTTGTGTGTTATTTGTTGTTTTTCCCTTGCTGCTTTTAATATTTTTTCTTTGTATTTAATTTTTGATAGTTTGATTAATATGTGTCTTGGTGTGTTTCTCCTTGGATTTTTCTTGTATGGGAATCTCTGTGCTTCCTGGACTTGATTAACTATTTCCTTTCCCATATTAGGGAAGTTTGCAACTATAATCTCTTCAAATATTTTCTCAGTCCGTTTCTTTTTCTCTTCTTCTTCTGGGACCCCTATAATTCGAATGTTGGTGCGTTTGATGTTGTCCCAGAGGTCTCTGAGACTGTCCTCAATTCTTTTCATTCTTTTTTCTTTATTCTGCTCTGCAGTAGTTATTTCCACTGTTTTATCTTCCAGGTCACTTATCTGTTCTTTTGCCTCAGTTATTCTGCTATTGATCCCTTCTAGAGAATTTTAAATTTCATTTATTGTGTTGTTAATCACTGTTTGTTTGCTCTTTAGTTCTTCTAGGTCCTTGTTAAACGTTTCTTGTATTTTCTCCATTCTATTTCCAGGATTTTGGATCATCTTTACTATCATTATTCTGAATTCTTTTTCAGGTAGACTGCCTATTTCCTCTTCATTTGTTAGGTCTGGTGGGTTTTTGCCTTGCTCCTTCATCTGCTGTGAGTTTCTCTGTGTTCTCAGTTTACTTAACTTACTGTGTTTAGGGTCTCCTTTTCACAGGCTTCAGGTTCGTAGTTCCCATTGTTTTTGGTGTCTGTCCCCAGTGGCTAAGGTTGGTTTAGTGGGTTGTGTAGGCTTCCTGGTGGAGGGGACCAGTGCCTGTGTTCTGTTGGATGAGGCTGGATCTTGTCTTTCTGGTGGGCAGGTCTGCATCTGGTGGTGTGTTTTGGGGTGTCTGTGGCCTTATTATGATTTTAGGCAGCTCTCTGCTAATGGATGGGGTTGTGTTCCTGTCTTGCTAGTTGTTTGGCATAGGGTGTCCAGCACTGTAGCTTGCTGATCATTGAGCGGAGCTGGGTCTTGGCATTGAGATGGAGATCTCTGGGAGATTTTCGCCATTTGATATTACGTGGAGCTGCGTGGTCTTTTGTGGACCAGTGTCCTGAACTTGGCTCTCCCACCTCAGAGGCACAGCCCTGATGCCTGGCTGGAGCACCAAGAGCCTGTCATCGACACGGCTCAGAATAAAAGGGAGGAAAGAAAGAAAGAAAGAAAGAAGAAGATAAAATAAAATAAAGTTATTAAAATAAAAAATAATTATTAAAAATTTTTTAGAAAGTAATGAAAAATAAAAAGAAAGGAAGAAGAGAGCAGCCAAACCAAAAAACAAATCCACCAATGATAACAAGTGCTAAAAACTATAGTAAAAAAAGAAACAAACACACACACAAAAAACGGACAGACAGAACCCTAGGATAAATGGTAAAAGCAAAGCTATACAGACAAAATCACACACATAAGCATACATATACACACTCCCAAAAAGAGAAAAAGGGAAAAAAAAATATATATCATTGCTCCCAAAGTCCACCTCCTCAATTTGGGATGATTCATTGTCTATTCAGGTATTCCACAGATGCAGGGTACATCAAGTTGATTGTGGAGATTTAATCCGCTGCTCCTGAGGCTGCTGGGAGAAATTTCCCTTTCTCTTCTTTGTTCACACAGCTCCTGGTGTTCAGCTTTGGATTTGGACCCGCCTCTGCATGCAGGTCACCTGAGGGCGTCTGTTCTTTGCTCAGACAGGACGGGGTTAAAGGAGCAGCTGATTCGGGGGCTCCTGGCTCACTCAGGCTGGGGGGATGGAGGGGTATGGATGCGGGGCGAGCCTGCGGTGGCAGAGGCCGGCATGATGTTGCACCAGCCTGAGGCGCCGTGTGTTCTCCCGGGGAAGTTGTCCCCGGATCACGGGAGCCTGGCAGTGGCGGGCTGCACAGGCTCCCGGGAGGGGAGGTGTGGAGAGTGACCTGTGCTCGCACACAGGCTTCTTGGTGGCGGCAGCAGCAGCCTTAGCGTTTCATGCCCGTCTCTGGCGTCCGCGCTGGTAGCCATGGCTCGTGCCCGTCTCTGGAGCTTCTTTAAGCCGTGCTCTTAATCCCCTCTCCTCGCGCACCAGGAAACAAAGAGGCAAGAAAAAGTCTCTTGTCTCTTCGGCAGCTCCAGACTTTTTCCCGGACTCCCTCTCGGCTAGCTGTGGTGCACTAACCCCTTCAGGCTGTGTTCACGCCGCCAACCCCAGTCCTCTCCCTGGGATCTGACCTCTGAAGCCCGAGCCTTAGCTCCCAGCCCCTGCCCGCCCGGGCGGGTGAGCAGACAAGCCTCTCGGGCTGGTGAGTGCTGGTTGGCACCGATCCTCTGTGCGGGAATCTCTCCGCTGTGTCCTCCGCATCCCTGTTGCTGCGCTCTCCTCCATGGCTCCGAAGCTTCCCCCCTCCGCCACCCACTGTCTCCGCCCGTGAAGGGGCTTCCTAGTGTGTGGAAACCTTTCCTCCTTCACAGCTCCCTCCCACTGGTGCAGGTCCCATCCCTATTCTTTTGTCTCTGTTTTTTCTTTTTTCTTTTGCCCTTCCCAGATACCTGGGGAGTTTCTTGTCTTTTGGGAGGTCCGAGGTCTTCTGCCAGCGTTCAGTAGGTGTACTGTAGGAGTTGTTCCACATGTAGATGTATTTCTGATGTATTTGTGGGGAGGAAGGTGATCTCCATGTCTTACTCTTCCGCCATCTTGAAGCTCCTCTCCAAAATTTAATTTTTAATTTTTTTTTTAGTATCTAGTGTGTTTGGTCACAATGGTGGCAGGGCAAGGTGTTAGTTTTGCTTATTCATTATATGTATTAGTTTCTCTGATTAACGTCTATCTTGTACTTTATCTGTATGAAAGAAAATAACTTGTGTATTTTGTTCTCTGCCATATCCTGATACCTAGACTAGTGTCCTGGCACATAGTAGGTAAGTATGCAATAAATATTTGCTGAAGGAATGAATGGATTTAACGTAGTAGGTCTTCGTTCCTGCTTTGGGCATCTGTGAATTTGATAAACCTACTTTCTCTGTCTTCAAACTAGTTGTTGATATGACATTGAACATCAAGGGAAGAATCTTTGAGCAGATTGATGTTAATCCACTAATTGACGACTCTTGGGGACAGTTAATGGAGTTATTTCTCTCATACTGATGTCCCCACATTCTTGAATATTGAAAGCTTCATAGTAGATGAGTTGGTAGGGGAGACTTCACTTAGGGCTGTGAGTGGGACAGTACAGGACAGCAGTGATTGTTCCAGAAAAACCCCTCCAAGGCAAGAGTTGATTCCTTCTCTTCCCAGGCATGGCTCAGTCTAGACAACACTCTTGATTGTATTGATTGTTATCAATACCTTATTCAAAAGTCAGCTCTGTAGAATTAAAGTTTTTTGGGAAGCGGAGTATTTTTTTCACTGCTAAAATTGGTTTCATCGTTAATTAACTACCTTTTATTAATAAATTAGATTGGCTGTTAGATATACAAAAATGAAGGTTATATGGTTTCTACCTTGAAAGAGCCAAACGTCCTATGGGAAGAATACTGTATAAATGATAAATAATCATGGTCCTGTATTCAAAGTGTTTACAATGTGCTATGGGAGTGGATGGTAGGCCGGGGAGCAAGGAGGCCTCTGTTTAAATTATCCAGGTCAGTTGTGATAAGGGCTGTCATGAAGGCAGACGTAGTAGGTATGGAGAAGAAGGGACAGAGATGAGAGATGTCAAAGCATTCAAGGTTTATTTACCCAAACCTTATTGAGCATCTCCTATAGGACAAGCACTAGGTTAAAGTACTAGATTATAGAGATGAATAAAGCATAAACTCAAACTTCGAGGAATGGATAGTCTTCTAGGGTAGATAGACACAAAAATAAGTGCTATGATGGAGGTATGTGTGTATGCTGTGAGCTCAAAGAGGTGAGTGGGGTGGCAGGTGGTGGACGGGAGATTATCAAGCTGGTATTGAGTTGAGTCTTATTATGAGCTTCTCAGGTGGACCAGATGGGGAAGGCAATCCAGGAAAAAGAACAGAATGTACGTAGGCAAAGGAGGCTCTGGAAAAGTTGAGTCATTGCTACTTGAGACAAAAAAGGAAGGTGATAACCAAAGGAAAAGATTTAGATAAATTTATCATTTAGTTTTTTGTGTGTAATACACCACCCCAAAGCATAGTGACTTAAAGCAACAACCATTCATGATTCTGTAGACCAGCAATTTGGGCTGGGCTCAGATGGGCATTTCTTCTGGTCTTAGCTGGGCTCACTTCTGTATCAGCTGTTGCTCTCAGGGAAGCTGGGAGATGGGTGATCTAGGATGGCCATAGTTGGGATGACTCATCTCTGCTCCATGTGGTATCTTTCCTCTAGTAGGCTAGCCAAGAGAGCAGAAGCATGCTCAGTTCTGCTGAGGCCAAGATCAGAACTTCCACAGCATCACTTCAGCTGCGTTTTATAGGGCAAAGGGAGTCAAAAGATTTGTCCAGATTTATGGGGTAGGGAAATAGACTTCACCTCTTGATGAGAGGACCTTGAAATTCACGTTGCAAAGGGTGTGGATACAGGGAGGTGTGAACAGCTGTGACCCTTTTTGCTATTTACTATAATATGTATGAAAATGAAAGAGAAAGATACTTATGGCTTCTCTTCTCTGCAAATGTGGATCGGGGCAGAAAGCTTGAAGAAGTTGACAAGTCTTGGGACTATCAGGCTTGGGGGCATGATTGGCCAAATGAATGGCTTCTTGAGTAAGATGGAGGGTCCAGCTGAGAATGGAAACCATACGTTGGAAACCAATCACATTTAGGCTGTTTTTCTCCTCTGTCAACTATGATTAACAGCAAAGATTGATCTGCATCACTATGACTCCAATAGTTTTTCTCATGACACACTTGTAGAATGCTGGCAAAGATTTGATTCTTGAAGCATTATTTACTGATTAATATAAATAACGACTTGGTGGCAAGTTTTTAGTTAAATTCAAGTCATTTTATTTTCAAGTATTACGGCAACAGTTTTCACTTTCATTCACTCACACACTCATGCATTCATTCATTATTTCAATAAATATTTCTATTATATACTTATTCTGTGCCAGGTACTGTTCTAAGGATGGGAACTACATTAGTGGTCCAAACAGAAAAGAGAGCTTTTGTAGAGCTTACATTTTAGTGAGAGGGGCTAGAAAGTAAACAAAATAAATTTAAAAACATAGAGTATGTTAATGATAAGTGTTAAAGATAAAAATAAAGTAAGGAAGGGGGATATGAAAAAAATTTGAAAGATTGTTGAATACAAGATGGTCAGGGATGGCTTTGTTACCAACCAGGGTTCTTGGCCTCCTTAATCAATAGAAATTGATAAGAGACCAGACAAGAAATTCAGGCAAGGCTTTATTGGGGTCCCTGCTGCAGCAGGGGGGAGCAAGAACAAGTAATAGGTTCCCTTTCTCACTTGCTCAGTGGGGGCGAGCTGATTCCTTATATGGAGTGAGGGTAGTGGTGTGTCCAGGAATTGGGCCAGGGGGGTGGCTTAGGTAGTTTGCCCACGCCTTTGGTGGTGGTGTGTGCATGGGGCATTCGCAGTATGCTGCTTTTGCTTCTGGCTTTTCAGAAGTGGCAGTTAGTTTTTTTGGTCTTTATGTATCTTGTTGTCCATAATTTGCCCTCACTGCGCATGCACGCAGTTATTTTTAGTCCCTTGTAGTTTCTTTGTATTTTGTTGCTCGATAAGATGTTTGTTCAGGTGCAAGCACTGCAGCAGAGTCTCAGGTCCCATGTCCCAGTCTGTCTCAGCTTTACAGAGAAGGCCCCATCTGAGTGAAGACCAGAAGGAAGTATGGACTAGAGGGGTGTAGGTGGTGACAGAGCTTAAGACCTGTAGTCAATGTAAGGACTTGGGCTTCCCTCTGAGTGAATTGAGAAGTCCATTGGAGCATTTTGAGCTGAAGAGTGAGGTCATCTGACAATATTTTGAAAGGATTAAGTGCCGGCTGTCTAGAAATTAGAACTTCCCCTGAGACGTGGGGCAAGGACAGGGGTGGGCGGGGTGCAGTTAGGAGACTGTTGCTGTTGTACAGTAGAGAGAGAAGCTGGTGGTGGCAGTAAAGTTGGTGAGAAGTGGTCCGATTCTGGACATACTTTGATGGCACAGCCCACAGTCTCCATCTTCTCTGTTGGACTTTTAATGTATTGACCAAAATTATTTTAAGTGTGTATCATCTAAATGGTACTCCTTCTTTTCCTTGTTTTTTTCAAGGAACTTTCTATGTAAGTTTTTTAGGAGAGTATCTAGTCTGTGAATGATCCTTGAAGTTTACACTTGATAAACAAGGACGTGAGGAAGCGGGTTTAGGTGGGTGTAAAGTGAAGGGGAGAAAAGGGAAAGAGGACATAACTGTCTGATTTGTGCCAGGACTGATTCTAGTCAGGGAGAATAGAAAGTCTTGACAAAAGTATTGCTCTGCTTTTCAGATTGTTTGGTTTTATCCTGGAGAAAGGAATAGGACTGGTTTGGCAGACTCACTGTAAGATTTTTGATGATTAGGCCAGGAGAGCGGGCCATGCCATTCATTGGCTAATATTTGTTGCACACCTACTATGTGCCAGGTACACTGTAGATGCTGGGGCTATAAGGACAATAAGACACAGGAACAGCCCTCAGGATGCTTGCAGTCTTGTGGGTCACACAGATGAGCACACAGGCAATTTTAATACAGGGCTCTGTGACATATGGGAGGAGCATCTGACTTAGCTGTAGAGTGTCAGAGAGGACTTCCTGCAGAAAGAAGGCCGGGAGGATGAGTAGGAATACTAGGCGAAAGTGAAGGGGTAAGAGGGTAGTATTTCCGGCAGAAGAACAAGAATGTGCAAAAGATGGGAGACGAGAAAGAGGTAAATTCGGAGTGTCTTAAGTGAAGGATACTGGGAAATGGTAATGGATGAGACCAGATTATATAAATAGGTCCCGCAAACCATGAGACTTCCACAATATAAGACTTGTGTCATGTTCCTTTCTCCTGGCTTTTTTTGTTTTATTCTGGAAGGAGCTATGTTCATTACTGTACCACCAATGCCTGTTTTTGTTTTATTTTGTTTGAGCTGCTTGGGTTTTTCTATTTTCCATCAACAAGGGTATTAGAAACGAATCAAGGATGAATCAGGGTTCACTATCAGCCACTGCAGATTTATTACTGATCTTAACAACCTTCAGTCTTAACTTTGCCTACTTTAGTGTTTGCTTCTATTGTTTATTTTTTATGAGCATGTAAAAATCTCACAGAAACAGAGGCCCTGCCACTGCAGCTTCCAGCTTTTGATGGAGAACATGAAAATAAGACACGTTTCCACATATTATTGGTGAGTCTATTTTCTTTCTGGTCTTCTACCTTCATCCTTTTATCCTTATTTCATTGGACTCACCCTCCTCTGATGACCAGGGCAGGAACTGTGCCTCATGTGGACCCTGGAAGCACAGAGAGTCTGTTTATAAAGACTTAATAAAGGCATGGAGACTCCAGGTGAGGGAGAAAATGCAAACTTGAGTCCAGTGAAAACTTCTTCTCAAAGGGAGATACTTTATAATGACAACCATGCATTCTCTCTCTCCTCTCCCAGAAATACTTCCATTTGTGCTCAGTCAGCCTTATCCTGTCTTTCCAATTCGCTCTCTTGCTACCCTGCAATGAGAGTAGATGTTGAATTATCCACTTATTGCTTAGGAGACTTTACATCTGGAAGGGAATTTAGAGATTATCTGGATTATTGTTCCCCTTCTGCTAATAAGGAAACAGCCTCAGAGAGGTAAAGAACTGGCCTAAGGGCACATGTCCAGTCCACTGCAGAGCCCAGATAAGCCCTCAGACTAGAAGCCGGGTCTTCTGACTTGAATTTGAGGGTCTGTTCCCTTCAGCTGTTAACTCTCACCAGAGGCAAAACTTTAAAAAAAATGAGGAAAAACGGTAGTCCTGAGATCCCGTGGGCTTTTGCTTGACATGACTACTTGTTCAAAATGCTTAGGCAGTTGGGTGTTTCTGTTAAAGCAATTGACCTCTAGACATTTATGCAAAGGTATAAAATAGGGCAAATAGTATAAATTCTAAGATTAATACAGGGATATTAGAAAGTGACTAGTCATTGTGTAAAGTGTTTTACTGTGTAGGTACTCCTTTAATTTGCTAGTTATATATACAATATATAAAATAGAAAATATTTTAGAAATATAAACCTTTAGACATATCTATATATGGCTGGCTATCTACGATTTATTTACTTATTTATTAATTATTGAAGTATAGTTGATTTACAATGTTGTGTTAGTATCAGATATACAGTAAAGTGATTCAGTTACATATATATGTACTTTTTCAGATTCTTTTCCCACATAGGTTATTACAAAATATTGAGTATAGTTCCCTGTGCTATACAATAGGTCCTTGTTGATTATCTGTATTATGTATAGTAGTGTGTATATGTTAATCCCAAACTCCTAATTTATCCCCACCTTCCCATTTGGTAACTATAAATTTGTTTGGGTCTATTTCTGTTTATCTATTTATGATTTATGTGCAATTTTCCAGGAATCTATTGCATCAAGGGAAGCCTGATCATGGACCAGGATTTTATAACTCACTCTAGCTGTGTTAAAAGGCTCAATGAAAGTTTTTTATTTTCATGCTGAACTCTGCAGCAATTTGTGGCAGGTCAGTTATGGTTTATGCCATAGAGTTCCAGCTGAGTGTGTGACTGAGCCAGCAAACATGGGACTTGGGTAGAAAATAGGAGACACTCTCTGTTTTGTGGAGGTGAGAGAAGATTTGACTTATCCTGTCTTTGTAGCCCTCTGGTGAGCTTTTCTTATGAAAGGATGCTTTGAATCTTTAGGCTGGGACCTGTTCTGTGATCATTACAGCTTTTCGAGTCCTGATATGTACTTATCTCTTTAGGAGGCTTCTATATGCTTTAGAATTTTAACTCTTTATGATGTTGTGATAAGTAAGTAAGCAGTGGGAAGCACCATCACTATTTCTTCCTGGAGAGTCAAAAAGATAAAGGTTCTGAGTCTCTCCAGATGACTTAGGCCCGTGTTAACAGGTATGGATAATCTTTTTTTTTTTTTTTTTTAAATTAATTAATTAATTTATTTTTGGCTGCGTCGGGTCTTGGTTTCTGCACGCAGCAAGCGGGGGCTTCTCTTGTTGCCGAGCACGGGCTCTAGGCGTGCGGGCTTCAGTGGTTGTGGCTCACGGGCTCTAGAGTGCAGTCTCAGTAGTTGTGGTGCATGGGCTTAGTTGCTCTGCAGCATGTGGGATCTTCCCGGACCAGGGATTGAACCCGTGTCCCCTGCATTGGCAGGCGGATTTTTATCCACTGCACAGCCAGGGAAGTCCCAGTATGGATAATCTTAATGCCTAAATAACATTAAGTTTTATACTGACAGCTTATTAAACGTGTATAGCAATTTCTCAAGCCTGCGAAAGCCAAGTAATGTTTAAAAAATAGGTTTAATAGTATTTAACATCAAAGAAACAGAAATCCCTTAAAATTAGAATAAATATTGAGGATGAGAGGCAGCTACTGACTAAAGAGTAGGAGCACAGTGATACCATCAACCACGTTTGTTCTTTCTGACACCCAGTGGTTGGGTTGATTAATCCCCATTCTGTGAGGTTAGTGAGATGAGTCAGTCTGCAGCATTCCCTCACTTTTTCTACAAGTTGCCCCATTATTCTGTCATTAAGATAGGCTAGGTGAAGGCACAGTAACAAACAGCCCTTACATTTTGATGGCTTAAATGCAACAAAAGTTAGTTTTTGGCCCATGCCATGTGATCAGTGAGAATTGACAGGAGCGCTGTGCTTATCAGAGCCTTACAGAAACACTCAGGATGATGGGAATTCCAACTCAGTCTGAGCTTCTGTGATCCCCAGGAAGGGTGAATGGAGTTCTGCAGAATCTCACCCTGGTAATTAAATGCTTCTGCCTGGAAGAGACACATATCATTTCTACTCACATTTCATTGGCCAGAGCGAGTCACATGCCCACACCCAGTTCAAGGGGTCAGAGAAACACAGTCCCACCAAGGGTCTGGAAAGAGTGAAAAAGACCAATGATACAACTATGTTATAGTAGCGCATTGGTAAGATATCATCTGTAATACTTTTCTCTCCTCTTTGCATTTTCAATAAATGAAATAAAGATATTTCCAGTGATAAGTGATTGATTTTTATTTAAAAGGCCAAGTAGGTTATTTCGAATACCCTCTTTTATTTTGTCTACATGGTTGCGGTGTATGGACCTTGAGCCCATAACCGTTTAATTTGTTTATGTCATGCCCAGAAAACTTACTTAAATATTGAATTAAATTGTTAGTTTTATAACTTCTAGAGTTTGAATTACTCTTTGCCTATTAGGTTTCTTCTAGAATTTAAAAAAATTTGTTTAATTGCTTGAGAGTCTCTTATAGAAAAATTTAAAAAATTGTCATGTCATACATGACAATTAGAACCTTCAATCTAAAGGCTACAGCTTGTTGAGTATGTCCTATGTGAGAGGCACATGACTAGGTACTTTTCCTACATGATCTCATTTAATCTCCCCAGCAATTTTATGCGATAGGCATTATGGTCTCTATTTTACAGGTGTGGAAACAGATACTCATAGTAGTTAATCAGTTAACCCAGGGACACTCCATTTATGGAGCTGGGATTTGATCCAAGTCAATTGGACTCCACATCCCAGCCTCTGTCCTCTGTAATTTGCAGCGTCCATGTACCCAAATTAATTCTGTAGCATAACAACTGTTATTGTCTATCTGGGCCTATAGATTTGATGATGTTGTTAATGATATATGTACAGAAAGACCTAGAACATCAAAACTCTGATTAGAGCCCTTGAGCTACATGAGGAAGCAGCATGATTTGGTAGTTAAGAGCAGAGACTTTGAAACCAGTCTGTCTGACAGTTACTGTACTTCTCCCAGCCTCAGTTTCCTCCTCTGTAAAATGGGGTTAATAATATACCTTACCTACCTAATCATTTATGAGGATTAAATGTGTTATCATTTGTAAAATGCTCAGGACAGTGCCGAGAACAGAGTAGGTGTTCTACAGTTGTTTCACATGAATAAAATCTGTGGGTCTTTGTCATGAGGGTACAGAGTTGTGCTGTGGTCTTTTTGGTTAATGTTGAGGTTCAATGTGGCTACAAAGGCATGTGAGTATGTTTGCCCTGGACTGGAGAAAGGGTTTTCAGAGGAATCGTATGAGATCTTTGGGACGACGGAGAGAAGATCTGTGGTCAAGGCCATTTCTAGTGAAGAGGTTGAGTTTTGGTTTGCAGGCTTCTTCACTTTTCTTTGTTGAGGGCAAAATATGTAGAATTTCAGGGAATGGGCAGGAGGCTTTCTTTTGTTGGATGTCCTACGATGTCGGTGCTGCTGGAGCATTGGGTGCTACTGTATCAGAGTTCTTTCACAAGCCCTCAGCCGCTGGCATTTGACTCTTTTACCCTGAAGCTGGACTGCAAGGAGATAAGAACAGAGGGAGGGTATGAACTTTTCTCACACCAACCTGAAATTCTAACAACAGTGAATTCTGAGATGATTCTGATCTCAGGGCACGAGACTGGGCATTTTGGACATTGCATTATAGTTCCGGCTAAGAGCTTTGTATCCCCAGGGAAGGGAACTGACATTTATGAAGTGACTACTTTGAGCTAGACATTGTGTTGGATTTACATACGTTAACTTTAAAAATATCATCACAGCGATCTTGTGAAATACATTTATTTCCCTCATTTTTAAGATAATGAAACTGAGACTTAGAATGCTTAAAATACATGCTCAAAGCCACCTAGGTAGTAAAGAGACGAGGATATGGTTTGAGCTGCTGTTCATTCTTTCCACAGGGAGAGTGGGACTAAAGGCAAAGGAATCCGTTCAATCATTTCTGTAACTGGATTGTTTTTAAGTCAGGGGTTTGAAAGTTGAAAACTGGTCTGGACCTAGGAGTATGAGTCTGGGTAAAGTGGAGGTGATGGGGCAGTTGTTACCTTTTTTTTTTTTTAAACCAAAGGGTTAGAAAATGTAAATATACCTGTCACTTAAAAATTTTTGAAATGCTGAACAACAAAGAATTCCCAAGAGAGTAGGGGCAGAAAACCAGGAATATCTTTTTTAGGCAGAGGGAAGCTGTCCCGTTTTTGAAAAGAATGGAATAAAACTCTAATCTTCAGTTGTATTTTGGAGGAGAAGGTATACAGGCTCCATCTATTTTTTAGGTGGTTGGGTGGCCAATCCTTCTCTCATTTACTTAAATAAACTATTGAGTTACCTGATTAAAACAGAAGATCCGGGCTTCCCTGGTGGCGCAGTGGTTGAGAATCTGCCTGCCAATGCAGGGGACACGGGTTCGAGCCCTGGTCTGGGAAGATCCCACATGCCACGGAGCAACTGGGCCCGTGAGCCACAATTGCTGAGCCTGCGCGTCTGGAGCCTGTGCTCCGCAACAAGAGAGGCCGCGACAGTGAGAGGCCCGCACACCGCGATGAAGAGTGGCCCCCACTTGCCGCAACTAGAAAAAGCCCTCGCACAGAAACAAAGACCCAACACAGCCATAAATAAATAAATAAATAAATAAAATAAAAAAAATAAAAAAGAAGATCCCTAACTAACTTAGGCGTAGGGAAGGTGCTTCATTACTTGAAAGAAGGTTAGGGAATGAGTTTCTTGAGTTTCTGTGGGTCTCACCCACTCCTCCCCCCTCACACAGTGCTTTGCCTATGTTACAGGTTCTTAATCAATATTTGAAACTCAAGTGGGCTGTAGTTGCAGTTCTTGATGGCTTCTCTAGATAAAATATAATGAAACCTCTGTTTAAATTTGCAGATTCTTCCTCTTTTTTAAAATTACGGACAGGATAGCTATTAGGCAAAACCCAAGGATATGCAGCTGTGCAATTTGAAAGGAGCTTTATTATTTATCAAAAATATTCTGTCTTATGTTTTTATCTTTTTATAGTAAAACTGAGGTAATTTCCTTTATTTGACCTATATTTGGAGTTTTTCTTGTACTTTGGTTCATATCATAACCACCTGGATTTGTGCTATTTTATTACAGTGAATTAGACTAAAACATGATAACACTTGTGAAGTTACATTACTAAAATCAACAACCACAGCAAAACAGCAACAACATTTAATTCTTAACTGCTTTACTAATGTGTGAAAAGAAAGCCATTTGTTAAAAAAATTTTATTTTTCACGTTGGGAATAACATTTTAGGATAATCAGTGAAATTTAAAGTCCATCACCAGATAAAAACTCTCTTTTATGTATATCAAAATTTTTCATTTCTGAATTTAAACCTTATACTCTTTGGACCATCTTGCTTTTTCCCTTTTCACTTAAAAATTTTAAAAAATTGTGGTTGAAATACACACAACATGAAATTTACCATCTTAACCATTTTAAAGTGTACAGTTCATTTGTGTTAAGTACATTCAGATTGTTGTGCAACCAGTCTACAAAACTCTTTTCATCTTGCAAAACTGAAACTTCTGTACCCATTAAAGGACAACTTCCCACTCCACTGTACTTCTAGCCCCTGGAAACCACCATTCTACTTTGTGTCTCTATGAATTTGACCTCATATAAGTGAAATCATATAGTATTGTCTTTTTGTGACTGGCTTATTTCATGTAGTATAATGTCTTCAAGGTTCATGTAGCATGTGTCAGAATTTCTTTCCTTTCTAAGTCTGAGTAATATTCCATTGTATGGATCTGCCACATTTTGTTTACCCATTCATCCATTGATGGACACTTGGGTTGCTTCTGCCTTTTATCTAACGCAAATAAGGCTGCTTTGAACATGGATATACACATATCTCTTTGAAAAGAGACCTTGCGGGGCTTCCCTGGTGGCGCAGTGGTTAAGAATCCGCCTGCCAATGCAGGGGACGTGGGTTCGAGCCCTGGTCCGGGAAGATCCCACATGACGTGGAGCAACTAAGCCCATGCACCACAACTACTGAGCCTGAATGTGGCAACTACTGAAACCCGCGCACCTGGAGCCCGTGCTCTGCAACAAGAGAAGCCACCACAATGAGAAGCCGGCGCACCGCAACGAAGAGTAGCCCCACTCGCCACAACTAGAGAAAGTCCATGCACAGCAACAAAGACCCAACACAGCCAAAAATAAAAAAAACAAATAAATAAATTTATAAAAAGAAAAAAAAAAAGAAAAGAGACCTTGCTTTCAATTTTTTTGAGTACAGCCCCAGAAGTGGGTTTGATGGATCATATAGTAATTCCATTTTTATCTTTTTGAGGAACACCATACTATTTTTTATAGCTTTTAAAAATTCACTTTAAATTAATTTTTACTTTTGTCAAAGCAACCTGGTTATGTCACATATTTTGGTTAAATAACCAGTGTTTACATTATTATGACTATTGTAAATATTTTGCATTGTTGAGCCACTATGAGCCATATGATAGGTTTATTTTCTTTTGCTAATTTTTTTTTCAGGTTGACTATAACATTTCAGGATAATCAGTGAAATTTCTTTTTTTATTTTTAATCAGTGAAATTTCAAGTCAACAATTAAATGATGAGATGCCATCTATATTTCTTTTTATTATTCCTGGAATTGTTAATATCTCATTTTTTATTACCTTTGTCTCTGTGCCTATTGCTATATTTCTCAAATGCTTTAATAGAGCTGTTGAATGCTGTTACTAGTTTTTCCCAAATGCTCAAGCACACAGTTCATCCTATTGGTTCCACTGTTTCCCTCGGCAACCTTTCTGCTGCAGCTCTGTCCTCCCACTCCACTCTGGCTGGGTTGAGTTCTAGGCTTGACGCACAGCTGATGTCCCAGGACTTATCTTCACCCACTTTGTGTGTTGTATGCTCTTCCTCAGTTCTCCCATCTTATGCTTCCTTTTGCCTTACTCCACCTCCCTTTTTTCTTCCTGGAAATTTTAGAATCTTTATTCCTGGTCTGAGTCTTTTTTTATTCACTGTGCTTGGAACACTGTGGGCCCTTTTGTATTATTTCCTTGATGGCTCCTCTCCTCTGTTTTCCTCTGTTCTCTCTTAATGGAACTTGTCTTATTTCTGGTTGGATCTCTCGAACTAATTCTCTAATTTTCTTACTCATCTCCTATTTTCCGTTTCTTTGTCTTTTTTTCAACTTTGGGAGATTTCCTTGACTGAGATCATATTCCAAACTTTACTGAGTTTCTTTCTTCTTGCTTTCATATCTATTTAAAAATTTCCAATAACTCTTTCTTGTGCCCTGATTTAAAAAAAATTAGCTTCTTGTTTCTGTTTCTTGAATGCACTACATTCTTTTCACTCACTGAGGACATTAAATATGGATTTAAAAAAGTTTCTCTTTTTCTTTGCTTATAGTTTATCCATTTCCTCCAAGTTCTTCTTTTCTATTTGTTTTTATGATCTCACTCTTCCATACTGAAGTCTTTTCTCAAATTTCTAATCATCTTTGGTTGTCTGTTCCCATTTAAATGTGAGGCCCAAAAACGCTGATAGAAAACTCTGTGAACATAAGGTGGGCTACTCTGTAGTGTGATCAGGTTATAAGCATACCTTATGTTCAGGGAGGCCTTAAAGATCAGGATTGTTAGATCTTTTCTCTGCGCCATTCAGTTTCTCCCCCAAATTCCTTGTCTCCTGCCAAGAGATGTGTGCCTGGACATAGAATGGAGGTTTTAATAAGCAGGCTTCATTTAATTGTGATTTTTAGTTTGGCATCTCCCTCCTGCCCTCAGTTCTCAGTGCCTCTGAGCCTGGTGATTCTAACACCGATTAAACTGCCTTTCTAAAGTGTGTAAGTTGCTATTTCTCAGTTCTATTATAATTTGCCTTACTGGTGATATCTGAGGTTCTATGACTGATAAGTTAATAGAATTAAAAAAAAAAATCAAACACATTTAACGTTCTGGAAAGACAGCAAGTACTTATAAAAATTACATGCACAGAGAAAAATTAATCACAGAGAAAGGAGGAAGAGATGCCCCTAGGCAAAAATGTTTCCAAGAGATTTAATTTTTGACCTGATAAATACAACTGATTAAAAATAGGAATAACAAGTTACTAAGCTGCTGTTATGTGGGATCTAGCAGTGATCTAAGCCATGGTAGAACTCACATACGGGCAGCCACATGACCAAGATGGAAGTAGTAGTTTGAAACAAAAACAGAAGATGAAACAGACAAAAACTCACAGAGGCAGCCTCTGAAACCTGGAGGGCAGGAGGGGTTTGCAGGGGAAAGTGGAAGTTCTTTCTTAAAGCCAAGAACAGGGAGAAACTGCAAGGGAGAGAAAAGCTCTAGCATGGAGCATGGTATGGCTAATGTACAAGTAGGAGCCTTAAAACCTAAGACCAAGAGGTGCTGAGTGACCACAATGACTTTGATCCATGACCATGAACTATCTCCTCCTTGCTAGGGGAGCAGTGAGACAACCCTGTCCTGGGACTGTGCCCCTCCTAAACTACAGTCTCGCCAGACCCTGCTGTAGGATGGTCCCTTGGGTCTGGCCAGGTGGCTGATTCAGGTCTTCCTCATGTCCAGTGGTGGAGGGAGCCTTTCTTTTTGCCATTAAGAGCAAATACAATGCCTTTATAACTAGAGTGTCAGAAAATATCTCTGCTCTTCTGGCTGTTAGCACTTCTGGCAGGCTGCCTCTTATATGCAGAGACTTAACAGTGGCTTTATCGCTCTCCCAAAGAGTTTGTCTCTCACTTTTACTACTTCCCCTGTAAGTTAACCTCTTTCCTTTTCCTGTTTTTGCAGAGGGATGACCCAGGCCTCGGGATTAGCCCCTCCCAAAGCTTGCCCTTTCCCAGACCACTTCTTAGACTCTGCAGGGTCAGACCCGGTCTGGGGGAGGGTGAGTGAGAAGAACTCGGTCCATGTTCACGGGGCACCCTGATTCCCTGGGGCAGGCACTGCTGGGTCTGGGCTGCAGGGAACAGGGGGACTGTGCTTCCTGGGACAATCTGTTGGGGGTCCAAAGAGCCTTCTGCAAAAGCACAACCTTTCTGTGAAGTGTCCTGTTGTATTTTGAAAAACACTCATGCAATTAAAAAATTTAAAATGCATACTATATTTGTATTGTTCTAATATTCAAATATTAGAATGATATAAAGATTGCATAAGTAAAATAATATTATTTCCCCTCCAGTCTTCAAGTACACATGATACACATGCTTTATGGTGTGACCGTGAGCCCTTGGTGGCTATCTTCTGTGACCCTCAGGGGTCATGTACAGACTAGTTTGACAAGTAAAGATTTGGAAAGAACATTGAACCAGACATTGGAGAACATGGCTATGACCTTGGTTCTCTGCTCACAGGCCATGTACCTGAAGGTCAACTGCCTACTCTCTCTGAATGAACCTCTGTTTTCTCACCTGTAAAATGGGGAGGTTAGAATAGATGTCCTCTTTTTTTTTTTTTCCTCATTAGCATTTCTCTCTCCTGAATTACCTAGATTTTGTCTCAACATTCTGCTTCACTTCACACAAAATCATAGCCACCCTGTAATCTCTATGGACCCCCTTGTATCTGCAGTATTTGTGATTAAATGATATTAGCACTCCCCACTGGGTGGTTGGAAGCCATCAAGAATAAAAGTTATTGCAAAGCTCTTTGCATTAAGTAGAGAATAACATAAAGTCATGTTAATTAATTTTATGCTTATGTGGTTTCAATTCCAACCTGGCCTTTTCATTAGAACATACATATGTATTTATGTATGGAGTGTGTATGAAGTGTGTAATTAGGTTTGTCAAATTACGTTCTTGGCTTAAAGTCTCTTACAGGCATAATGCTTAAAAAAATCAAAACAATTAATTAAAAAGTAGAATTGTTTTGACTATTACCATTAGAGGAGAGATGTTAAAACCCGCAGTGGCTTGGAGGTATTTTGAAGACACATGCATGCAGGTCTGAAACACCGCTCTGCATCTTTGATGTGACAGAAATTGATACAGTGTTTCCAAATGATTGTGTTGGGATTTAGGGATTTCTTTTTATCCTTGGCATAGCGTTCGGCTATTTTTCAGAGGGACAGAAGTCCTGAGGTAGAGTAGGTACCCTTTTATAAGGTATTACTCCATCTTACATGGGATAATCTACAATTTACTCACAAGACTTGGATGCCAGGTCCAAGGTGAGGTAACTTGGGGGATGTTGCAGTTTCAAAATTGGCCCCTAGGGCAAAGACTCAGGACCTGGGGAGGAAGACTTTTTTAAAAAATTAATTAATTAATTAATTTCTGGCTGTGTTGGGTCTTTGTGGCTGCGCACGGGCTTTCTCTAGTTGCAGAGAGCGGGGGCTACTCTTTGTTGCGGTGCACGGGCTTCTCATTGTGGTGTGGTGGCTTCTCTTGCTGCTGAGCACGGGCTCTAAGTGCGTGGGCTTCAGTAGTTGTGGCTTGCAGGCTCTAGAGCGCAGGCTCAGTAGTTGTGGTGCACGGGCTTAGTTGCTCCACAGCATGTGGGATCTTCCCAGACCAGGGCTCGAACCCGTGTCCCCTGCACTGGCAGGCGGATTCTTAACCACTGCGCCACCAGGGAAGTCCAAGGGGAGGAAGATTTTAGCAAAACTTTCTGGCCAAGGAAACACCTTAAAATCCACAGAAACGTTTGAGCCTTTGTTCTCAGGCTACGAATACTTACCATTTGATTGGTTATACGAGCAGAATGTGTGCTTTCTGAGAACGTGGCTGTTCTCTGAGTGTTTATCAGGGGACAGTCCTGCTCAGATAAGCCTGGAACTTCCCACCTCTCCAGTCCCATCTCCTGCCCTTCTGCCCAGAGATCCCCAATCTCTAGCCAAGCGGAACAACTTGCTATTCCCTAGACAAAACCACTATGTACCTGCATGTTCCTTCCTTCTTTGCCCAGCTGGTCAGATCCCACTTACCCTTCAGTGGAAGCTCTAGCATCATCCTCTGCAGGAATTCTCTGCTGGTGGCATCCCCGCCCCGGAGGGAGTGAGAGGGCCACCGCCACGTGCTAACACTCTCCTTGCTCATCACTCTTCTCACATGGGTTGTGATTTTGGGTAATTGTCTGTTTTGCTGCTAGATTGGACACTCCAAGGGGGAGAGGAGGGACCGGGCCATATTCGAGGTTGTATCCCCAGACTGACCCAGGCTCAATAAACATTTGTTCAAATGATGACTGCATGTTGTGCCTACTTGGGTCTGTGTTCTCTCTAGACCATTTTGTCTTTTTTTTTTTTTTTTTCCTGCTCACACTTGGCACTTTATTAGTGAGGAGCTGTGGTCTGGGAAAGGGGAGGCTGGGATGGACAGGATCAGCGCCCATCTCATGGTCTTGCTTGTCTTCCCGTGCAAGCAGTTTGGGCATCAGGAAAATGCCAAGAATGAGGAGATCCTGAACTGCCTCAAGTAGGTCTGACCATTTTGTCTTTAGTCTTCCCCAAATCAATCAGATAGGCTGTGTGGGGTAGTGTTTTGAGTGCATGGACTATGAAGCCAGTCTGCTGATTGGAATCATGTATCTACTACTTACTAGCTGTATAACTGCTATCAGCCTCAGTTTCTTCACCTGTAAAATGGGGATAATAGTAGGCTTCACCTTATAGAGTTGTTCTGAGGATTAAATGAGTTAATATTTGCAAAGTCCTTAGAAGACTTTTTGACTGACACTGAGGTTGTATTCTAAATAAGTAAAATAATTTTGGGGAATCTGAATCAACACAACAAATGGAAGGGTGATAACTGTGGGTCCAGTAGACATGACTCTGGAATAGATCTCATTGCAGGAGTGAAAACTTTATTATCAACTGAAAAACATCCCAGACCTGTAGCTCAGGAAAAGAAAACAACTTTAATGCCCTTGTCACCTAATTTTTAAGAAATTTGCCGCTCTCATCTGAACATATCACTACTCTGTTTAACACGTTGTCTTCTTATTGCTCCAGATTTCTCGCTGTGGCTTCCAAGACCCACAAAATCTGACCTTAGGTACCTTCTACAGCCTCATCTCTCTCTCTCTCTCTCTTTTTTATTTTTTGGCGGCGCCACGGGGCACGCGGATCTTAGTTCCCTGAGCAGGGATCGAACCCGTTCCCCCTGCAGTGGAAGCGAGGAGTCTTAACCACTGGACCGCCAGGGAAGTCCCAACTGCCTCATCTCTTGCTGCCACTTCCTTTATCTTTCCTTTTCCCCGTACGAAGCTCCAGATACGCACTCCTGTCCATTCCCAAACGTGCAGGGCTCTTTCCCGACTTCCCTCAGTGCTTCCTCTTCCTTTCGTCTGTATAAACAGAACCCCTCCCATTGCTCTGGTTTTCAATTCAAGGTAAGCATCGTGATTTCTCTACTAGCTTAGGGACCTTGGCTATCTGCTCCCCTAGTACCTGGACCTCCCTTACCAGGTACCATACCTTTTGTCACACCGTGGTGCGTTTTATTGCTTAATTGTAAGCCTTCGCCATTAGATTATAAGCTCCAATGGGGCAGGGGACAAATCTGTTTTGCTCACTGTTATTCTAACCCTAGTATCTTAAATAAGGTCTGGTGTGCAGTAGGCAATCAATCAATACTTACTGAATGGTGTTTAATTTTAGAAATCAGAAGCTTTTAAATCTAACCCAACCCAGATGTCAGCTCTCTGGGTGTCCCCACGTCCTCCAGCTTGTTGCAGTGAGATTGTCCATTAAGACTGAGTGAAATTGGCTAGAGTCTCCATCCTGTTTATGGTGGGTCGTCTCATCTCTGGGTCTTTGGAGGATTGTTCTATTTCTCCTGGGCATCTCTGCTGACCTTTTGCAATTTACTTCCTTACCTGCTGGCCCTTTTCTCTACTGCAGCTTTCTGCCAGATACCATCCCAGTTCCCTTAGTACCCAAAGCGCTCCCTCTCAAGGCTCAGCAGTGCATCACGGCCAGCCGCTTAGAATAAAATATGACACATCTCCTTTTTGAATGGTCCTATGTCTATTCCCATCTCTGAGCTTTTTCTTCTTCATCTTTTGGACTTGGATGGCAACTTGCTGTGATGATTCTGGGTCCCTCTTTGTCTTTTGCCCTGTTCCTAAACTCCACAACTCCTGTTAATTTCTTATGCAGACCCAGCTTAGCTGTTTCATTGTCTGGCTTTTGCTCATTCAGATTCTGTCCCTAGGATTTTATTTTCATGATGAAACCTGTCCATAATCACTAAGCAGAGGCAACAGAGGGTCGTGTTAAGAGGGTGCACTCTAGGGCCAAACAAGCTGGTTCCAGATTGAGTCTCCACCTTTACTGCTAGTGTGGTTTCCCCATATTACTTCACTTTTACCTGTCTCAGGGTTCTTGTCTGTAAGATGGTCATTGTCATGATGTAAAATGGTAATTGTAACGAGGATCTAATGAGTTAGAATGAAATGAAATGAAAAATACTTTGAAAATGCCTGGCACATAGTAAGCACCTAATAAATCCTTTGTTTTTGTTTTTGTTATCTGATCTTTTTTATTGAAGTATAGTTGCTGTACAATATTACATAAGTTACAGGTGTACAGTATAATGATTCACAGTTTTTAAAGGTTATACTACATTTACAGTTATTATAAAATATTGGCTGTATTCCCTGTGTTGTATAATATATCTCTGTAGCTTATTTTATACATAGTAGTTTGTACCTCTTAATCCCCTACGTCTATGTTACCCCTCCCCCTTTCCCTCTCCTCACTGGTAATCACTAGTTTATTCTCTATATCTGTGAGCCTGCTTCTTTTTTGTTATATTCACTAGTTTGTTATATTTTTTTAGATTCTACATATAAATGATATCATACAGTATTTGTCTTTCTCTGTTTGACTTATTTCACTTAACATAATACCTCTAAGTCCATCCATGTTGTTGCAAATGGCAAACTTTCATTCTTTTAACTTTTTTAAAAAAATTACAATATATGCATAATAAGGCAGCTTTCTCCCTGAATAAATTCTTCAAACAGCTATTTAAGCAACTGTGCTTTTTCCTCATTACACTAATTCCAAGTCACCTGTTTATTTTCTAAGATGTTTTCTAACTATTGGCAGAATATAGGACTGGCTAAGAGCACCAGCTTAGAATCAGTAGGGCTTAGAACTTGGTTCCACTTGGTTTGCCTTATGTGATCTTCAGAAACTGATTAAGTTTTCTAAGACTCAATTTCCTCATCTTTCAAATGGGGACACTACCGCCCTCTACAGTGTGTGTGTGTGTGTGTGTTCAATGAGCTCATGTATGTAAAGCATTTAGCACAGTGTCCAGTGTGTAATCAGTACTTTATAACTGTGATAATTACTATTATATTAGTATTACTGTTACATTTTTTTAATAATCAAGAGAAACAACATGTGCTTCTGAAAGGCTGAAGAATTAAGTAGCACCTCACTTCATCACACCCTGTGGTGTGAAATATCTTCTTATTTATTTAGAAGAGGCTATTAGCCTTGATGATCAATGGAGCTCTTACAGGAGAGGCAAGGGAAGAGGCATGAAATACATTTTGTGAAAAGGGCGATGGATCTGTCCCACGTGGCATTTTACCATTGGTGGAATTAAAAACTATGAAATAGAAAGCTTCTCCAGGAGTAGAGCCTTCTGCTGTCCTTTGACTGATTAGTGCATGGATGAATGTAAACTTGCTATCCAGCAGAGAGTCTGATTGAGTGATACCCTAATGGAGCCATTGGCAAAGGATAAACCAAGACAGAAACAAAGCTGCATTCCAAATAATGCTCAGTCCCTTTCTTGATACTTTCCATTATAATTCATTCCCATTAGAGGCACTTTGGACCGTTTTAAAGCTATTACATTTTAATTTCAGAGCTGACTGTAAATTCAAAAGAACACACATACACGGTCTCTTAACAATTCAAAGAAAATAGAAAGAAATATTAGATTTGCCATCCAGAATCCAAATTCCAAGACCAGTGAGATGTTGAAATACTGCTCTGCATTTCATTTGAACTCAATAGACAACACATTTCAGAAAAAAATCCAAACTTCAAATAATCATTACTGTGCTGATCATATAAACATATATATCAAAGAGGCTAGGGACTTCCCTGGTGGTGCAGGGGTTAAGAATCCGCCTGCCAATCCAGGGGACGTGGGTTCGAGCCCTGGTCCGGGAAGATCCCACATGCCGTGGAGCAGCTAAGCCCATGTGCCACAACTACTGAGCCTGCATGCCACAACTACTGAAGCCCGTGTGCCTGGAGCCCGTGCTCTGCAACAAGAGAAGCCACCGCAATGAGAAGCCCGCGCATTGCAACGAAGAGTAGCCCCTGCTCGCCACAACTAGAGAAAGCCCGTGCACAGCAATGAAGACCCAATGCAGCCAAATAAATAAACAACTAAATAAAATAAATAAATAAAAACCAACCAAACAAAAAAAACAAAAACAAAAAAAACCCCAAAGAGGGTAGAGCATCAAAGATCCAAAGGAGGAAAGGACCTTTCAAGAATCAGAGGATCCTGAATTTAGTTAGAATCTTGAGCTAAGTTGTATAAAAATAGTATGAATAGTTGCTTCCTTGTTCAGGTGGCAGTTAAGTTATATGCCAAATCATTAGAACAGTACAAAGAAGAGTGTATCTGCTACAAAAAGCAAGTGCCTAATACGTTATTCAGTGGCACTGATTCTTCTCTATCTGGGCCAGCCAAGGGGAAAAAAAGTCTGACTTAGTCAAATGAAGGCTCTTGCTAAGAGTTTTAAGACACAAATTTTACTAGGTAATAAAGTTTATATAGCTATACCACATGGGCCATTTTGCAGGCAATCTGTAGTTCAGGCACACTGTGGAATTTATTATTTTTCTTTCAATAAATATTCCTCACCGTCAGACTTGTTGACTGCTTTAATTGAAAGAGCTTCAGCTTCTAGTACCTTCTTCCTAAGTCAGTAACTGCCTCAGGCAGCTTTGGAATAGAGGGGGAAGGAGTACAAGGACGAAGTTAGAACCACATTCTTTATTCTGCTGCCAGCTGGTGTCCCTACCCTGCCCTAAGCTAGAGGAAAGGGCTGCCTTCTCCCCAGCCCAGCATCGAGAGACGCCATGATCAACTCAGGACCATTTCTGGGCCTAGAGTCAATTTTCCCTGACATTCGCTGTGGTCCTGGATGTAGTGCTGAAGCTTGTCATAGCAGGAAATAGTGGTGGAAGCTTAAAAAAAAAACCCAGAAAAACCAAACCCAAACCTGATTCATAAGTGAAGAGTCCTGGAAAGAATTTTAAAGATTATCTAGTCCTAATACCTCATTTTACAAATGAGAAAACTGAGGCCCAGAGAAGGGACCTTCACAAGTCACATGACGAGTTAGGGTTCAGCAAGAACATATGTCTTCCCCACCCTCAGCTTCCTGCCATTTTGGAGGCACATGCTCTGCTGTGTTTATCTACTTGAGTTCATCCTTTGTTGGAGAGCAGCCACACTGCTTGGCACACGATGGGCTTTATGCCCTCAAACAGCTGACTGACATTCTTCAGCTCTGCATAGAAACACTGAGTTTATTCATCAATATTTGTGCACCTGGATGGTATTGCAGTGTCTTCTTTGAACACGGTGAAACTTTTGGGTTATTACGTAAAACAACTCACTTTTGGGAGAGGTCTTTTGTATGTGGAGCATCAAGGAGGCGAAGTCTTCAACTTCTTTCCTATACTCCTCCAGTGAGAGCTCTTGCAGAGTAGGTACAAGCTGGTGCTTCCCAAGTAGTAGACTGTCTCCTGAAATGTACATAGTTCCAGCAGGCCAGATTCAGTGGTAGGTGTGGCTTGAGTGTTTCAGTTATCTATTTCTAAAAATGTCCCAGGAGCATCTACCCACTGAGAGCCTCGTATGGACCAACCCTGGGATTCTGCCCTAGACTTCGGCACCTCCTCATGTCAAGCACAGCTCAAGAATTCCCCAGCATATGTAGGATAGACAGTGAAGCTTCATTGCTTCTGTATCAGTCTTTCACCTCTCTCATTAACCTCTCAAACGTGGAGGGTAAGAGAGGCATACATTTTTGAAACACTTTTGAGTTTTTTCTGTTTCTATATTCAGCCTAATTGACATTTGAATTGGGTGCAAATAGTGATCACACCTCTAGGTCTTTCTAACAATCACACATTACTGTTCTGCTTACATTTAATGTTCTGTGGTCATCTTCAAAGACTCCCATTAAAAGCATCCCGTTTTGTCTTCCCCTCCCCCTGCTGGGGAATCCCTCATCATGCTGAAGATTTTTTCATTCATCTCTATTATCTAATCCCCTTTCTCACATAAATCATGTTTTACATGAACTCCACTTTAACTTCCCACTGTATATTAGAGGATTTATATGATACAATTCATCTGTATAATAATCCTATGAGATTAAACTCTATTATTATCTCCATTTTATAGATGAGAAAACTGAGGTTTAAGAGGATAGTTCATTGCTCGTAAGTCGTAGACGTGGGATTTAAACCTTAGGCTTTCAACCAGTACACTATACGAGTCCCACCCGCCTTAAACTGGTTTCAGCATCTTAAATCTTGCTGTTGAGGTTACACACAAAATTCTGACATTTCTTGGTGACTGTTGGTACCAACGCCAAGCCAGGAGCAGCCAGGAAGCCAGGATTATTTCTGAACTTAAATTCTCATATCTTTAAAATCTCTTGTATTACTTGTACCTTGACTTTGCGTTGCCACTTTTTGCAAACATCTTTGGTACTGAACTCTAAGAAATCTATTCTTCTTTTGGTTTCCTTGATTCTATTGTCTGTTGGGTGTATGGTCCTTCACATAAGGAGGGGGACAGAGAAGGAACTCAGCAGAAATGTGAAGACCTTAATATTCCATTTCACTTTTGGCTGCCTTCACGTATCGTGGGAAAAACCACATATTCATGTTTCAGTGACAATTTAGGAAGGAGAATGTTTTTCTTTAATATCTCTAGAAAAATCTTCAAGAATGGATTTTGTGTAATTTGAGAGCGGTTCCAGCACAGAAGTAGAAAATTTGTTCAATTTGTACCTATTGTTTTAATTTTTAGCTAATTTGGGTATTGTGTGGGTCATCTTTGATCTGAAAACCTGTTTTGAAGGCGTTTCACATATTGAAGGAGACAAATTGATGAGGAATGTGGTGACGCCATCTTTTTCATTAAAAAAAAATCAGCTTCACAAATGTATGGACACCAAGGTGGGAAAGAGGGGGTGGGTGGTGGTGGTGTGATGAATTGGGAGATTGGGATTGACATGTATACACTAATATGTATAAAATAGATAACTAATAAGAACCTGCTCTATAGCACAGGGAACTCCACTTCTCTGAACGGTAGAAACTAACACAACATTGTAAAACAACTATACCCCAATTAAAAAAAAAAGAAAAAAAAATCAGCTTCTGTAGAAAGACTTTTGTGTCGCTTTGGGTTTGTGAAGCTGTGCAGTAGGTGTTTTTAGATATAAAAATATATAGTTAGGGGGAAATTTTATTGGCTTTGGGCTTAGTAAAGTAGAAAGTTTGGAACTTGGAATGGTCCCTGAGTGTCTGAGTCTTATAGTAGTGATAATTAGAGAACTTTCTTTCCATTTGGTTTGAGAGAAGTCAAATGGATTGAGTAGAAGTTTCCTCTGACAGTATCTGAATAAAAATTCAGCTTACTGAGACAATACAGACACCACCAGACTACTATTTTATCCTACATAAATGGAGTAAATGTGCCATCAAATAGGACTGACTCTGAAATCTCCAGATGTGCACAGTGTCTGATTTCTCTGGTGCATGTTCTGATTATATTTAGTCAAAACTCCCTAGAGTTTTGTTTTGTTCTTTCTGTTTTGTCCAAGTTTAATGAGAATGCTTGGCTGTACTTGTTGAAGGAAGACTAAGGGTAGGAATGTATTAATTTACTCTGGATGGCAATTAGGGAGATCTATAGCTATTATCGTCACAGATCCTGTCATCTGTCAATTTGCCAAGTATGGAAAAAGTATGATTGCTGCATTTTAATTTACATCATGAAACCACAGGGGGAGTGGCTACTTGAATTCTGTGAGTTCAGTTGGTTTTTGAGAACAAATGCAACCAGGAATTTTCACATTACATAATCAATTTTGCAGAAACTTCACTGTGGTTGCTTCTGTTTACTCGTCTAACCATTGCAAGTATAAAATTTTGGGAATTCACAATATATGCTGATACCTTGATGAAGGAATTTTCTGGAAAGCAAGATTTATCACAACAGCAGTGTTGAAAAGAATAAACCTGAAGCCCATGTAAATTGTGCAAATGCTGGGCTTGAGTTTGTGGCATTTTGAATAAATTAAATAGCACCAGTCTCGAGGTGCCTCTAATTGATGGTGACCACCTCTGTGAGGTTGGACTTCAGTATCCTCAACCCTTCAGTCTTTCCCATCCTACCTCAGTGCCTTCCTTTCCCCCAAAGTTGGGAAAGATCTGAGATGAAGCAATCACTTGTGTTTGTTCACTGTATTTTTATTATAGTGCTATCGCAACTAGGCATTTACAGGCTAAACCTTTTTTTTTTTTTTCTCTACTTAGGGGAATTCTCTGCCTCCATATTTCTGACAAAGAATGTGCTTAGGAACTCACTCTCTTCATTAGTAGAAGCAATACAATTCTACCACAGTAGGCCATCAAATTATGTAAGTGTTCGATATCCTTAGCAAAAAATACCAGTCCATACCTTGACTTCCTAGATATGGATATAATCACTACAAATAAGGAATAGAGAAATTTTTCTTTTGGGAGATTGGATTGGTAGTGGCTTACTATTTCTTTTTCTTTTTTTTTTGAATTTTATTTTATTTATTTATTTTATACAGCAGGTTCTTATTAGTTATCCATTTTATACATATTAGTGTATACATGTCAATATCATCTCCCAATTCACCACACCATGCCCCCCCCCACACCATTTTCCCCGCTTGGTATCCATACGTTTGTTCTCTACATCTGTGTCTCAATTTCTGCCCTGCAAACCGGTTCATCTGTACCATTTTTCTAGGTTCCACATATATGCGTTAATATATGATATTTGTTTTTCTCTTTCTGACTTACTTCACTCTGTATGACAGTCTCTAGATCCATCCACGTCTCTACATATGACCCAATTTCGTTCCTTTTTATGGCTGAGTAATATTCCGTTGTATATATGTACCACAACTTCTTTATCCATTTGTCTGTCAACGGGCATTTAGGTTGCTTCCATGACCTGGGTATTGTAAATAGTGCTGCAATGAACATTGGGGTGCATGTGTCTTTTTGAATTATGGTTTTCTCTGGATATATGCCCAGTAGTGGGATTGCTGGGTCATATGGTAATTCTATTTTAAGTTTTTTAAGGAACCTCCATATTGTTCTCCATAGTGGCTGTATCAATTTACATTCCCACCAACAGTGCAAGAGGGTTCCCTTTTCTCCACACCCTCTCCAGCATTTGTTGTTTGTAGATTTTCTGATGATGCCCATTCTAATTGGTGTGAGGTGATACGTCATTGTAGTTTTGATTTGCATTTCTCTAATAATTAGTGATGTTAACAGCTTTTCATGTGTTTCTTGGCAATCTATATATCTTCTTTGGAGAAATGTCTATTTAGGTCTTCTGCCCATTTTTGGATTGGGTTGTTTGTGTTTTTTAATATTGAGCGGCATGAGCTGTTGATATATTTTGTAGATTAATCCTTTGTCCATTGATTCATTTGCAAATATTTTCTCCCATTCTGAGGGTTGTCTTTTCGTCTTGTTTGTAGTTTCCTTTGATTTGCAAAAGCTTTTAAGTTTCATTAGGTCCCGTTTGTTTATTTTTGTTTTTATTTCCATTACTCTAGGAGGTGGATCAAAAAAGATCTTGCTGTGATTTATGTCAAAGAATGTTCTTCCTATGTTTTCCTCTACGAGTTTTATAGTGTCCAGTCTTACATTTAGGTCTCTAATCGATTTTGAGTTTATTTTTGTGTATGGTGTTAGGGAGTGTTCTAATTTCATTCTTTTACATGTAGCTGTCCAGTTTTCCCAGCACCACTTATTGAAGAGACTGTCTTTTCTCCATTGTATATCCTTGCCACCTTTGTCACAGATTAGTTGACCATAGGTGCATGGGTTTATCTCTGGGCTTTCTATCCTGTTCCATTGATCTATATTTCTGTTTTTCGTGCCAGTACAATACTGTCTTGATTGCTGTAGCTTTGTAGTATAGTCTGAAGTCAGGGAGTCTGATTCCTCCAGCTCTGTTTTTTTCCCTCAAGATTGCTTTGGCTATTCGGAGTCTTTTGGGTCTCCATACAAATTTTAAGATTTTTTTGTTGTAGTTCTGTAAAAAATGCCATTGGTAATTAGATAGGGATTGCATTGAATCTGTAGATTGCTTTGGGTAGTATAGTCATTTTCACAATATTGATTCTTCCAATCCAAGAACATGGTATATCTCTCCATCTGTTGGTATCATCTTTAATTTCTTTGATCAGTGTCTTATAGTTTTCTGCATACAGGTCTTTTGTCTCCCTAGGTAGGTTTATTCCTAGGTACTTTATTCTTTTTGTTGCAATGGTAAATGGGAGTGTTTCTTTAATTTCTCTTTCAGATTTTTCATCATTAGTGTAAGGAATGCAAGGGATTTCTGTGCATTAATTTTGTATCCTGCAACTTTACCAAATTCATTGATTAGCTCTAGTAGTTTCCTGGTGGCATCTTTAGGATTCTCTATGTATAGTATCATGTCATCTGCAAACAGTGACAGTTTTACTCCTTCTTTTCCAATTTGTATTCCTTTTATTTCTTCTCTGATTGCCGTGGCTGGGACTTCCAAACCTGTATTGAATAATAGTAGTGAGAATGGGCATCCTTGTCTTGTTCCTGATCTTAGAGGAAATGCTTTCAGTTTTTCACTATTGAGAATGATGTTTGCTGTGGGTTTGTCGTATATGGCCTTTATTATGTTGGTGTAGGTTCCCTCTTTGCCCACTTTCTGGAGAGTTTTTATCATAAATGGGTGTTGAATTTTGTCAAAAGCTTTTTCTGCATCTATTGAGATGATCATATGGTTTTTATTCTTCAATTTGTTAATATGGTGTATCACGTTGATTGATTTGCGTATATTGAAGAATCCTTGTTGCATCCCTGGGATAAATCCCACTTGGTCATGGTGTATGATCCTTTTAATGTGTTGTTGGATTCTGTTTGCTAGTATTTTATTGAGGATTTTTGCATCTATGTTCATCAGTGATATTGGCCTGTAGTTTTCTTTTTTTGTAGTATCTTTGTCTGGTTTTGGTATCAGGGTGATGGTGGCCTCATAGAATGAGTTTGGGAGTGTACCTTCCTCTGCAGTTTTTTGGAAGAGTTTGAGAAGGATGGCTGTTAGCTCTTCTCTAAATGTTTGATAGAATTCACCTGTGAATCCATCTAGTCCTGGACTTCTGTTTGCTGGAAGATTTTTTAATCACAGTTTCAATTTCATTGCTTGTGATTGGTCTGTTCATATTTTCTGTTTCTTCCTGGTTCAGTCTTGGAAGGTTATACCTTTTTAAGAATTCGTCCATTTTTTCCAGGTTGTCCATTTTATTGGCGTAGGGTTGCTTGTAGTAGTCTCTTAGGATGCTTTGTATTTCTGTGGTGTCTGTTGTAACTTCTTTTTCATTTCTAATTGTATTGATTTGAGTCCTCTCCCTCTTTTTCTTGATGAGTTGGTCATGGTTTATCAATTTTGTTTATCTTCTCAAAGAACCAGCTTTTAGTTTTGTTGGTCTTTGCTATTGTTTTTTTTTTTGTTTCTATTTCATTTATTTCTGCTCTGATCTTTATAATTTCTATCCTTCTGCTAACTTTGGGTTTTGTTTGTTCTTCTTTCTCTGTTTCCTTTAGGTGTAAGGTTAGATTATTTATTTGAGATTTTTCTTGTTTCTTGAGGTAGGCTTGTATAGCTATAAACTTCCTTCTTAGAACTGCTTTTGCTGCCTCCCATAGGTTTTGGATTGTTGTGTTTTCATTGTCATTTGTCTCTAGGTATTTTTTGATTTCCTCTTTGATTTCTTCAGCGATCTCTTGGTTATTTAGTAACATAGTGTTTAGCCTCCATGTGTTTGTGTTTTTTATGTTTTTTTCCCTGCAATTGATTTCTAACCTCATAGCGTTGTGGTCAGAAGAGATGCTTGATATGATTTCAATTTTCTTAAATTTACTGAGGCTTGATTTGTGACCCAGGATGTGATCTATCCTAGGGAATGTTCTATGTGCCGTTGAGAAGAAAGTGTAATCTGCTGTTTTTTTGGATGGAATGTTCTATAAATATCAATTAAATCTATCTGGTCTATTGTGTCATTTAAAGCTTGTGTTCCCTTATTAATTTTGTGTCTGGATGATCTGTCCATTGGTGTAAGTGAGATGTTAAAGTCCCCCACTATTATTGTGTTACTCTCGATTTCCTCTTTTATAGGTGTTAGCAGTTGCCTTATGTAATGAGGTGGTCCTATGTTGGGTGCATATATATTTCTAATTGTTATATCTTCTTCTTGGATTGATCCCTTCATCATTATGTAGTGTCCTTCCTTGTCTCTTGTAACATTCTTTATTTTAAAGTCTATTTTATCTGATATGAGTATTGCTACTCCAGCTTTCTTTTGATTTCCATTTGCATCCCCTCACTTTTTCCATCCCCTCACTTTCAGTCTGTATGTGTCCCTAGGTCTGAAGTGGGTCTCTTGTAGACAGCATATATATGGGTCCTGTTTTTGTATCCATTTAGCGAGCCTGTGTCTTTTGGTTGGAGCATTTAATCCATTCACGTTTAAGGTAATTATTGATATGTATGATCCTATTACCATTTTTAATTGCTATGGGTTTGTTTTTGTAGGTCCTTTTCTTCTCTTGTGTTTCCCACTTAGAGAAGTTCCTTTAGCATTTGTTGTAGAGCTGGTTTGGTGGTGCTGAATTCTCTTAGCTTTTGCTTGTCTGTAAAGCTTTGATTTCTCCACTGAATCTGAATGATATCCTTGCCAGGTAGAGTAATCTTGGTTGTAGGGTCTTCCCTTTCATCACTTTAAATATGTCATGCCACTCCCTTCTGGCTTGTAGGGTTTCTGCTGAGAAATCAGCTGTTAACCTTATGGGAGTTCCCTTGTATGTTATTTGTCATTTTTCCCTTGCTGCTTTCAGTAATTTTTCTTTGTCTTTATTTTTTGCCAATTTGATTACTACGTGTCTTGGTGTGTTTCTCCTTGGATTTATCATGCCTTGGACTCTCTGAGCTTCCTGGACTTGGGTGGCTATTTCCTTTTCCATGTTAGGGAAGTTTTCGACTATAATCTCTTCAAATATTTTCTCGGGTCCTTTCTCTCTGTCTTCTCCTTCTGGGACCCCTATAATGCGAATGTTGTTGCAGAGGACAACCTTTGTTGTCCCAAAGGTCTCTTAGGCTGTCTTCATTTCTTTTCATTCTTTTTTCTTTATTCTGTTCTGCAGTAGTGAATTCCACCATTTTGTCTTCCATGTCACCTATCTGTTCTTCTGCCTGTTATTCTGCTATTGATTCCTTCTAGTGTATTTTTCATTTCAGTTATTGTATTGTTCATCTCTCTTTGTTTGTTCTTTAATTCTTCTAGGTCTTTGTTAAACATTTCTTGCATCTTCTCGATCTTTGCCTGCATTCTTTTTCCGAGGCCCTGGATCATCTTCACTATCATTATTCTGAACTCTTTTTCTGGAAGGTTGCCTATGTCCACTTCATTTAGTTGTTTTTCTGGGTTTTATCTTGTTCCTTCATCTGGTACATAGCCCTCTGCCTTTTCATTTTGTCTATCTTTCTGTGAATGTGGTTTTTGTTCCACGGGCTGCAGGATTGTAGTTCTCGCTTCTGCTGTCTGCCCTCTGGTGGGTGAGCTATGTAAGAGGCTTGTGCAAGTTTCCTGATGGGAGGGACTGGTGGTGGGTAGAGCTGGCTGTTGCTCTAATACACGTTTTTATTAGGCAGAAGTCAATGGATTCTTTGAGGACGAATCTTTGGAAATACATAAAAACCTTTTACTTGGAAATTGAGAATTTAAATGTTTCCACTGCCTCCCATATGTAATTCTTGGAGCTCAGGTTCCTCTAGACCAGGGCTTTGGCATACTCTTTTGTCTAGGAAAGCTGCAGGCGACCAGGGGAGGTGCAGTCCAAACTCAAGGTGTTCCGGACAGTCCTCAGCAACCTGCTAGTGTTGGAGGGTCTCCTGCAGAGGCGGGGGTTGGCTGTGTCTCACCGTGAGGGCAAGGACACTGGCAGCAGAAGTTCTGGGATGTACTCCTTGGCGTGAGCCCTCCCAGAGTCCGCCATTAGCCCCACCAAAGAGCCCCACTATTTCTTAATGACCATACAATTCATAAACTCTATAATCCATAAACCTTGTCTATTTCCCTTTTTGTGCATCTGTTTGGCATTTCCAATCACTAGACATTCATTCATTCATGTTACTGCATAACAGCAACTGAATAGCATGGGCAAAGAGAGCTACAATTGCAACCCAGTCCACTTTTTAAAAAATTTACTTATTTATATATTTAGTGTTGGAGATTGATTTACACCTTGGAGCAGGGCCAAAAGAAGACTATTCAGCCCCTATGGTATCTGTTGCTGGGGGAGCATCAGGCCATCTGCTAGGCTTTAATGAAATGTGGCAATAACATTTTGGTTTGAAACACAGAATGCTTTTCCAAACCAAAATTAAACTTTGTTAGTAAGTTCAACTCAGCCCCTTTCTAATGGAAACTCCCTAGCTTGCTAGAAGAACCTCACATTCTGACTGGCTTTGACGTCAAAGGGTTAGTTGGAGTCAGTGTATTTATTTTCTATTACACCTGAGACAAATTATCACACACTTAGTGAGCTAAACAGTACAAATTTGTTATTTACAGTTCTGTCATTCAAAAAGTCCAACATGGGTCTCACTCGGCTAAGATCAAGGAATAGGCAGGGCTGCATTTCTTTTGGATGTTCTAGGGGAGATACATTTCCTTGCCTTTTCTAGCTTCTAGAGGCTGCCTCATTCCTTTGTTCGTGTCCCTCCCTCAATCTTCAAAGCCAGCACTGGCGGTCAAGTCCTTCTAACATTGAATCTCTCTGCACCTTCTTCTGTCTTTGTATCTCTCTCTCTAACCACAGCTGGGACAGTGTCTCTACTTTTAAGGACTCATATGATTAGAATGAACCCATCTAAGTAATGCAAGATAATCACTTCATCTCAATGTCCTTAACCTTAGTGACATTTTTTTTGCCATATAAGTTAACATAGTCACAAGTTCGGGGGAGTAGGATGTCAACATCTTTTGGGCCATTATCCTGCCTCTTGCTGCAGGGTATGGAGAAGCTGTTCAACTCTGATAGTCTTTTCAAGTACATAACTTTAAATAAAGAAAAGTGCTATTTAGGAAAGCAGTCTCATTAATTAATAAATGAAGGATAAATCTACTTTCTTGGCTAATTTACTGAAGAGCATGTTAACAGATCTATTAGATGTTGTATTTGGCTCCTAGAGGGCAAACGCTTTTCCATCACTACAGCAGAAGCACACTGAGAGACTGAACTATTAATAACGAAAGATTCAGTAAATGGAGAATAGAACAAGCTCCACAGACCTGCCAAATCCCAGGAAAATGTGGACTCATGTGCTGTATTGTATTTCCTTTCTTACAAGAAAAGACAAAGCCCAAATAGTTTAACAGAATACAGAGAATTTCACATGAACAAAGACAAGTTTCCATTTTTCCAGCATACATACACACACTTTCTCTTTTTCTAAATAGTTTACTTTCTGGGTGAATTTGGTCAAAATGGAAGAGGCTGGAATGCTTCATTGTTTTGGAGCAAACTGGATGAGAAAATGTCTTATTGCAGGCTCTAATTGGTACACATGGAAAATCTCTAAAATGGCACACTGTTTTCTGAGAAGTTAAAGGATTCCCAGTGCAGAGAAGGCAGTGATGGGATGTGGATGAAGTGATGTTTGACCATGAAAAATGGACAGGTAAGGAATTCCCTGGCAGTCCAGTGATTAGGACTCAGTGCTTTCACTGCCAAGGGCCCGGGTTCAATCCCTGGTTGGGGAACTAAGATCCTGCAAGCCTCACGGTGTGGCCCCCCAAAAAAAGGACAGGTGATGGAGTTGCAGTGTCGTGCACATAACTGGAGGCAGGCTTAACATGAGCCATCACTTCCTTTATTTCTCTAATTTTATTGGAGTTGATTTACAGTGTTGTGTTGATTTCTGCTGTACAGCAAAGTAACTCAGGAAATATATTTTTTCATATACTTTTCCATTACGGTTTATCACAGGTTACTGAATATAGTTCCCTGTGCTGTACAGTAGGACCTTGTTGCTTATCTATCCTCTATATACGAGTTTGCATCTGCTAATCCCAAACTCCCCGTCCTTCCCTCTCCCACCCCCCTCCCCCTTGGCAACCACAAGTCTGTTCTCTACATTTTTGAGTCTGTTTTTTTTCATTGATATGTTCATTTGTGTCATATTTTAGACTCCACATATGATATCATATGGTATTTGTCTTTTTCTGACTTACTTCACTTAGTATGATAATCTCTAGTTGCATCCATGTTGCTGCAAATGACATTATTTCATTCCTTTTTATGACTGAGTAATATTCCATTGTATATATGTACCACATCTTCTTTATCCACTCATCTGTCAGTGGACATTTAGGTTGCTTCCATGTCTTGGCTATTGTAAATAGCACTGCTATGAACATAGGGGTGCATATATCTTTTTGAATTAGAGTTTTGTCTGGATATATGTCCAGTGGGAGTGGGAGTGCTGGATCATATGGCAACCCTGTTTTTAGTTTTTTGAGGAACCTCTGTACCGTTTTCCTTGGTGGCTGTACCAATTTACATTCCCACCAACAATGTAAGAGGGTTCCCTTCCTCTTGTTTTAAATGTAATTTCAGAACTAGCCTTTATGTTTCCTGGTTGTCAGTAGTCATAGGAGTGGAGGGAAAGAGGAAACAAAAGAGAAAATCAAAGAGTGAGCGTAAATGAGAAGGAAGGGAAAAGCTAATAGATTTTTGCAAAAACACTTGATGTGCGGCCATTTAGGATCAGACAGAAAAAGTCCAAATTTGGATTTCAGTGATCACAGTTAATGATAATAATCATGATCTATTATGGGGTGACAAGCACTGTGTTAAGCCTGTCACTGATTTGGCTCGTTTAATTCTCCACATTCGGTGAGTAGGTATTATTATGGCCCCCATTTTATAGATGAAGAAATTGAGAGAAAAGTTAAGCAAATTGCCTGAGGTCACACACCTATTGGAGCCAGGATTTTAAATTCCATTTGGTTTACTTATTGTCCCTCTCACCCCCAGAATGGCTTGGGTTGGGTGGGGGAGATGACATCTCAGTGGCAAATGTGTGCTGCCTGGCTGGTCTCCCAGGATTGTCCTGAGGGCTGGTGTTCTCCTGGAATTGCCGTGATGTGGCCACTTTTGGGAATTGCTGTTTCCACAGTGGACTTTTGTCATGTGTCAGTGGTTGGGTCTGAGCAAAGCAGAAGCTTGTGAATGAGGAGCTGGAGAGAACCCCCCTCTACCTGCTTCACTTAGGAGGCTGGGCAATCACCACCTGGCTTCCATCTGGGCAGTTTCTGGGGCATCACAGGGGAGTCAGGTCTTGCAGAGGTTGAGCAGGTGTGACTGCGCTTCTTTCAGGCTAGGGCCCCAAGCTGAGTCTGCATGTCACCAAGTGCAAAGGGCATGTCCTAAGAGAGAGTCTGTGGTTCTTCCCCTCCCCACAGTGGGACAACTTACCTGGTGTTGGTTGGATTATTCTCCCCGCCATGGTGGAGAGTATCAAGCTCAAGGCTTAAAATGATGTCATCGCTGCTCATATAGAGACAGCATCCTGCATGTGAAAAATGTAAACCGAGTGGATGTGTATGTATTTGACAGGTTTTTCCTCCCTACAAAAACAAAAAGAAACTATGGAACCCAAATGAGCCTGTTGGGTTCTGAGTCTGTTTATTAAGCCAACAAATGTTTACTTACTTATTCAGTGCAAATTCTATACTAAGTACCATTTTTGATCCTTTGAGTGACAACATGACTGGCACACAGTAGGCATTAGATGAATGTGGGGGTGAATCCATATAAAGAAGTAAACGACTTGGTTTCTAGTTTTGCAAATGTCAAATCCCAGTTGGAGGAAACTATACATATATGAAACCAAGGAGAAAAATTGGATATTTAAATGGAAGCAAATGCCAGAGCATTGTAGAGCAGCAGCCCTCAGCAAAGATTTGGTGGATGTGGGTTAAATTGTAAGGAGCACCTAGAAGGAAGTGTAGGAATAAATTGAGAGCGAGTAGGAGGTGGTTTGTTCTGGGAGAAGATTTCCAGGAAGGTGTCAAGCTGGGGACAAATGAGATGCATCACAGGAAGAACAGAAGGAATGCTATGGAGGAGCTGTGTGGCAGTTCCGACAGTGGTGGAAAGCTGATGTGGTGGAGTTAACGAAAGACGACCTTCCAGAAGGGGTGGCTGATGAGGAATGAGAGGATGTGGTTGGACATAGGTCGGGGCTGGCTCACTGATGGCCTTGACCTCCAGAGGAAGGGCTTATTCTTGATCTGAGTAGATAAATATCTGGGAAGTAGATATATCTGGGAAGATATAGGTTCTCAAGACATTCAGTACACACTTGTTGAACTGAATCGAAGACAAACTTGGAAACAATATATAAAATGAATTGGAAGGGATTTTAAACCTGTAGTTCTTACTTGAAAATATAACTCAAGTTGTTACAGAACCAAACTTGGGTCTGCTCTCCCACGTGCAGTAAAGCCAATCTACTGACACTGGATTGTGGTGAAGGAAAGTGCAGTGTTTATTTTAAAGGCGCCGTATAAGGAGAATGGGTGACTGGTACTCAGAAACCCTGAACTCCACGAAGGGTTTCAGCAAAGCGTTTTTAAAGGCCAGGTGAGGGAAAGGGGAGGTGGGGGTTGCAGGGTATGTGATCAGCTCATGCACAGTTCTCTGACTGGTTGATGGTGAGGTAACAGGGCAGTGTCACAGGGGTTAACATTATCAATCCTTAGGCACCAGTGGGTCTGGGGGCTATGTGCTCATGGTCATCAAGTAGTTAATTTCTTCCATTTGGTGGTGGTTTTACCATCTGTTAAACAACTCAGGAAATGTGCATCAGATACTATTATCTAGGTGCTTAAGAGAGGAGCTACAGCAGAGCGTGTGGGGGTGGGATCTGTCCTGGGAAGGCCCTGTAGGGTGCTGCTCGGTTACAAGATGTTATTACCAAGAATCAGAGGTAGCTTTTTATGGGACTCTGGTTGTGGGGAGAGGTATAACCTAAGAACTAATTCTAAGTGTTACTTTTGTAAAGGTCCCTGCCCACCTCCCCCATCTTTGGTGGGGACAAGGAAGGCAAGGTGGCAATAGGAAAATAATTGGCTTTGGGGTTCCAGAGTTCCCCTGGGCCTCCATGGGCCTGTGTGGAGGCCTCGTGTGTGAGATGTGTTTTGTTAGCCTCATGGAACAAGGGGGCAAACAAGAGTGGGAACCAGCCCAAGCCCCAGGCGGAAGCCTGCACATCTCCTCTGGTGCAGAGAAGCTATTGTTCTCCCAGGCCCTCGGCCCTGCATTTACTTCATCTGGTAAAACCCTAAGCCCAGTTATTACAGATGCCCTGTGAGGAAGTCACTCTAAAGACCTGTGCGGGGCCCATTAGTGCCTCAGCAGAGGCTCCCAGTGTGCCCGGAAACAGCATGACATCATTTCAGTGACTCTGGTCTGTCCCCACAGCGTGAGAGCCGTTTAAATCTTGACTTTGCCTCTCATGCTTCATTGTATTTAGAGCTGGGTGTTTTTCTGCCATTATTTGGCGATTTTCTTGCAAGGAAGCCATTTTACGAAAAATGCCTGATTATTGCTGCCAGAAAAATAATATCTAACCATTTCTTTAAATGACATAGTCTTAAAAGTTACCGTTACTCAGACAAATGCAAATAGTTTCAACAATGACTCTAAACTTAATCACCACTAAATTGGTTCCTCCCCGCATCCCTTCTTTTGCTCAGCGTGCAGTAATGGAGTGTTTCAGTGAAGTAAACACTGAACAGAATGTTAGAGGGAAGGTATTCACCCTTTTGCAGCATGTCTTGTAAGAAGCCTGATCCATTTCAGCAGAAACTAGTTGACTATTAGAGTGACCCTGGGCAAATATTGATGCTGTTACGTCCCAACAGCTGATCCACGAACATCACACATTCCTTCCAAGTGGTGAGGCTGAGAGTCAGATCTCGGCACGTGATGAATCCTGAAGCAGGTGAGTGGAGCACAGAGGTGGGCTATGTTAGGGAGTCCCGGGCACTGGGAGCTGAATCCTCCCTTTTTAAAGATGGAAAGTCTGACCATCAGTGAAAGCCTTTGAACAAGGGCAGGTCCTGCGTTGCTCACTCAGAGGCTGTTTGGTTGGTGCCTCTGAGAGCAGATCCTGTGCTCACTGGGGTGTGTGGCATAGGAGTTCTTAACAGCTCTCTGAAAGGGCTAAATGAATGTTTCTGATCTGCCGATATCCAAGAGGATAAATCCAAACCTTCTTAGGGCCTCAGCTCAGACCCTCACTAACATTCGCAGGCAGCGTAATCAGGGCTAAGTAAGAAGATCTGGGCGACGTCTTCCCACCTCAGCCAGTAGCAGGCAGAAACTCTGCTAGAAGCCTAGAAAGATATTGCCATCAGACAACTTCTCTCTAAAGAAGAACTTCAAAAACCCCTTTAAAAAGCAAGGGTGAATAAACCCATTACAAGGAAGTGCTTTGTGACCTGCATTGTCACAGAGGGTCTTGTTGGGGAGATGGGGTCTTGTTGACAAAAATGCGAGCTGGGTATCTCTTACCTTGAGATTTCTAAATTGCTGAAAAGTGGATATTCAATTTCCTTTGCCTTCTGGAAAGGAGATTCTGTTCACAAACTTTATTGAGCACCTACAAAGGCCAGGCATCAAGACTGGCACTTTCCATAGATAAGTCCTCCAGGTATGGCCCACGCATGTGGTTGTCTTGAATGTTGGGGACTGTTTGTGTCCCCTATCTTCTGGTAAAAGGGCAGAGTACCTTTGGATGAGTTTGTACCACCCAGGAATCATTATGAGTGTGACTAAATGGGGCTTCGGACTGCTGTGTGCACACTATCCTCTGTGCAGTGAGTATAAAGACAGCTCCGCTCAGCAAACCATTTAGTTTGCTAGCAGCCCTCCCCTTGTTTCAGCAGAGTTTTTTCCCCCAAGTGTGGTCTGCAGACCACTTCCATTAGAATCACCTGCTTGTCAAATATGCACCCCAGGAGTGGAGCCCCATTCTTTAGCAGCCCCGAGGAGAAGGGGCATCAGAGCAGGCTTCTGGGTTCAAATTCCATCTTTGCTCATTTACTCACTGTGTGACTTTGGGCAAGTTACCTAGCTTCTCTGAGCCTTAGTTTCTTCAACTATAAAATGGGTTGATAACTTCATCTACTTCACAGAATGGTTGTGAGGATTACATGAGTTAGTGCATGTGAGGCATTTAGAACAATGACTGTGACAGAGTAAGCATTCAATTAATGTTGGCTGTGTTCATGCTATTATTATAGTTTTTATTATTTTATTACTATCATGTAGTGAGCCTTGAATCTCTGACAGGCCTTTGTATACCTACTCTCCTTGCAAACATCTACTTCCTTTACCCTACTCAGCTCATTTTCCCTATCATTTGGTCTACAAGCTCAGGGACAGATAGAGTAACTCTTGCTTCTTGCATCGAAATATCTGTGATGCTATTTGTATTAACAAGATTCTTTAGTAGACAGTAAAATTCAGATCCATTCCTACTTTCTTACTGCTAATCAATGATACCCTGACTTCTTCAGGGCTATCCTCTGTATAAATAATATTTTGCATAATTTTGCATTTTCTGCATAATTCTGTTTTGCTGCATAACAATGTGTCATGTTCATTTTCCCCCTTTCTGTGCCTTGGAAAGAAAGAAAGTCTGAAATGGCTGGCAATCTCACAAGTGTTTGCTCGTTAACATTACATCTTTGAAACATTTCCCAGAGGTATGCTAATAAGCAACAAGCAAAACAACAATAAAGAACATCAAGGGAGAAAAAAATATACACTATTGCAAAACAGATTTGTAGCTTTCAGTGCTTATCAGTCACTCTGCTGCTCAGCCTCCAAGCTGTTAATTGTATGTAATTATGAAATGCTGAACTATGAGAATGGTCCTGACTCAAAACTGGGAACACAGAACGAGGCTATAGTCAAATGATGCATTGATCTGTAAAGAGAAATATGCTGTTTACAATCTCAATGAGTTGTTTCTCTCATAGTTTTATGATTCTTCAGATAATATTTTTGGTTGTGGAGAAACAACAAAAAATGGTACAGACGAGAGGGAGCATCTTTCACATCAGGAGTTGAGGGAATTGAATAAAAATGAGATCTGTTTTCGTTCGCTTATACCTCAGGACAGAGGATTTTCATTTTGATAATTTAGACCTAAATCTCACCATGAATATTATGCAAATACTCTTTAAAGCTTGGGAGCTGTAAGAAGAACCAGGAAAGAACCACCAGCACTAAGTGTGAGAGGTTGTGAGGTCTCAGAAGAGAAGAGAGCATTTTGAGTTGTCCTTTAAACCTGCCTTGAATAGTTTTTGTGGTATGGAAGCCTTGAAGATGGCCACGATGGTTTCTCTTGAACTGTAGGTAACCTTGAAAGTAAATGAGAGCAAGCTAGATTCTGGAAAAACGATAATTGCTCTCGGTTTCATTTAGCTGTTGTTTACTGTACTTTCTAAACCCAGAAAAGGCATTCTTTAGGTTGAATACACTAAAGAATGTTTCCATTCATGAAATGACTGAAGGGACTAATAGACCCTCTTGAAGACTCCATGCTTTTTAGTTTTTAACAAGTATTGAAATATTGGGTTCTAAAGTCAGTCATTCAAGCTCTGCTATTTACTAACTACATAACTCTATAGCCTTGGTCAGCCTTCAGTTGCCTCAGTCTGTAAAAGGGATATGATAACAATATGTTTTCTTCCTATCTCACCTAAACGTTCAGAGGGTCGAACAAGAAATTGCCTGTGAAAGTTGTTTGTCGACTCTGGTGTTCCATTATTATCAGCTGTTACTGTAGACCGATTTCTCTTCCTCAGCTGCATAACTTTTCATCCCACTGATGTAAGAGCTGTCATTTTTTTGGTGCCAGAAATTGTGTTAGACACTTAACATATATAGTCTAAGTCGAGTCTTGGAATGATTCCATGAGATGGGTAGCATGATTTCCCACCTTTGCAAATGGGGAAATGAGGCTCAGCAAATGAAGTAATTTACTAGGGTCACACAGCTAGAAATGGGGGTGGGGCAGGGGACAAGTGTCTATTTATCTGTGTTGATCAGTTAACAAATTAGTAGGAGATCCACACTTAATAGAAATAATAATGCTTTAAATTTAGTAGATACCTACCATACTGATGGTAGGTATCTACTAAATCTACTATCATACTTTTGGTTTAATTATTCTTTGTAAGACATTACAAACCACGTGATTTGGCAAACTAGACATACTCTAGCATTGTGACTCTCAGAAAATCACTCAAGAAGCTTGTGACATAAGCAGATTCTAGGGCCCAGTTGTCCAAGATCCTAAGTTTGGAGGTCTGAGGAGGGGCCTTGGATCTTCCTTTTGAATAAATTCTTCCAGGAGTTCTCCCAGGTTATTGGGGTGATTGGTGGACCACAACGAAGAAACATTGAGAGTCTGGTTCTTTGGGAGTCTTGGGAGCAGGATTTGTCTCTTTGCATGATGCTTTTAACTATTTCCATACAGTTCTTTCAATTAAATAACATGGTAAGTCTTCTTATGATGACAACATCTAGGCTGATTCACCTGTGGTTAATGCTGAAGGACATTAAAAAAAAAAAATCAACCTCTGATAGTTTTTTTTTTTTTCTATTGACCTTGCAGGAAAGTAAGTGATAATTGCTATAAAACAAAAGCTGAGTAATAAAAAGTTAGGACCTGTTTGAATTTTTGAGCCTCAAAGAGGTGTTAAAAAAATGTCCAGCAGCTTTAAGAATCATTAACTAGGATGTAATATAAAGGGCATTATTAGGGGGATCTTTTTGAAAGTTCTTCTTTTATGAGCAAAAGACATGATCAAACACTTCACAGAAGAAGAAATATATGGAGGTGTCTTCAATTTCAATAATAGTCAAAGAAATAGAAATTAAAGCAGCAATATATTATTTTTTAACCTAGCAAATTGGAGAACATTTTGAAAACTGACAATAGTGTAGGTGACAAGAGTGTATGCACTATTTTAAACACTTTACTTAAATTAACTAATTTAACCAGCACAATGACTTTATTAGGTACACACTATTATTATCCCCATTTTACACACGAGGAAACTGAACACATAGGGGCTTTAGTGTACTGCTGGTGGCATTATCTTTTTATTGGGTAATTTGACACTATGTTCTAGAACCTTGAAAACATTCACCTACTTTGACTCTGTAATTGCACTTCTATGAATTTATTCTGTGGAAACAATAAGAGGTTCATGCAAAAATCTATATACAAGACTGTTCTGGTAGCTTTAAGTAGAATACAAAAACAAAACAAAACAAAACAAAGCAAAACAATTTAGTGCTCCAAGGAGAGAAACGACTAAATAACTGATGGCTTGCTTACCCCTATGATAGAACATAAAGCCATTAAAAAAAATCATGGTTTTAAAAATTATTTAAAACAATGGGAAAATGTTCACAATGGAATGTAAGTTTAAAAAAAAGGACTCAAAACCACATGCACATAACTATTCCATTATTACTCAATGTTAATATAAATCAAATGCCTGGTGATGACTCTAAGACGTTTGTAGGCCATAAGCACTTTTTTGCATCATATCAAAAATACAGAACTCCTACAGAACACCTACTGAATGCTGGCAGAAGACCTCAGACTTCCCAAAAGGCAAGAAACTCCCCAAGTACCTGGGTAGGGCAACAGAAAAAAGAAAAAACAGAGACAAAAGAATAGAGATGGGACCTGCATTTCTGGGAGGGAGCTGAGAAGGAGGAAAAGTTTCCACACACTAGGAAGCCCCTTCACTGATGGAGATGGGGGGTGGGCGGGGGGGAGGAGCCTCAGAACCACGGAGGAGAGCGCAGCAATGGGGGTGCAGGGGGCAAAGCGGAGAGATTCCCACACAGAGGATTGGTGCCAACCAGCACTCACCAGCCTGAGAGGCTTGTCTCCTCACCTGCTGGGGCGGACGGGAGCTGGGAGCTGAGGCTCGGGCTTTGGAGGTCAGATCCCAGGGAGAGGACTGGGGTTGGCTGCGTGAACACAGCCAGAGGGGGCTAGTGAGCCATAGCTAGCCGGGATGGAGTCCGGGAAAAATTCTGGACCTGCCTAAGAGGCAAGAGACCATTGTTTCGGGGTGCACGAGGAGAGGGGATTCCTTCCCCGTCTGCCCACAGAAGACAGAGCACTGCCTAAACGAGCTCCAGAGATGGGTGCGAGCCACGGCTATCAGCTCGGACCCCAGAGCTGGGCATGAAACACTAACGCTGCCACTGCAGCCACCAAGAATCCTGTATGCAAGCACAGGTCACTATCCACATGCTCCCGGGAGCCTGTGCAGCCCGCCACTGCCAGGGTCCCATGATCCAGGGACAACTTCCCCGGGAGAAAACACGGCACACCTCAGGCTGCTGTAACATCATGCTGGCCTCTGCTGCCACAGGCTCACCCTGCATCCCAATTATGAGTACCATACCCCTCCCTCCCTGTGGCCTGAGTGAGCCAGAGACCCCTAATCAGCCACTGTTTTAACCCCCACCTGTCTGGGTGGGGAACAGACACCTGAGGGTGGCCTAAACACAGAGGCTAGGCCAAAAGCAAAGCTGAACTCCAGGAGTTGTGTGAACAAAGAAGAGAAAGGGAAATCTCTCCCAGCAGCCTCAGGAGCAGCAGATTAAATCCCCACAATCAACTTGATGTACCCTGCATCTGTGGAATACCTGAATAGAAAACAAATCATCCTGGAGGAGGAACCAAGATGGCGGAGTAGAAGGACGTGCTCTCACTCCCTCTTGAGAGAACACCAGAATCACAACTAGCTGCTGGACAGTCATCGACAGGAAGACACAGGATCTCACCAAAAAAGATACCCCACATCCAAAGACAAAGGAGAAGCCACAATGAGACGGTAGGAGGGGCGCAATCACAATAAACTCAAATCCCATAACTGCTGGGTGGGTGACTCACAAACTGGAGAACACTTATACCACAGAAGTCCACCCGCTAAATGAAGGTTCTGAGCCCCACGTCAGGCTTCCCAACCTGGGGGTCCGGCAATGGGAGGAGGAATTCCTAGAGAATCAGACTTTGAAGCCTAGTGGGAATTGATTGCAGGACTTTAACAGGACTGGGGGAAACAGAGACTCCACTCTTGGAGGGCACACACAAAGTAGTGTGCGCATCGGGACCCAGGGGAAGGAGCAGTGACCCTGGGGGAGACTGAACCAGACCTACCTGCTAGTGTTGGAAGGTCTCCTGCAGAGGTGGGGGATGGCTCTGTTTCACCGTGGGGACAAGGACACTGGCAGCAGAAGTTCTGGGAAGTACTCCTTGGCATGAGACCTCCCAGAGTCTGTCATTAGCCCCACCAAAGAGCCCAGGTAGGCTCCAGTGTTGGGTTGCCTCAGGCCAAACACAACAGAGAGGGAACCCAGCCCCACCCATCAACAGTCAAGTGGATTAAAGTTTTACTGAGCTCTGCCCACCAGAGCAACAGTCAACTCTACCCACCACCAGTCCCTCCCATCAAGCCTCTTAGATAGCCTCATCCACCAGAGGGCAGACAGCAGAAGCAAGAAGAACTACAATCCTGCAGCCTGTGGAACAAAAACCACATCACAGAAAGATAGGCAAGATGAAAAGGCAGAGGACTATGTGCCAGATGAAGGAACAAGATAAAACCCCAGAAAAACAACTAAATGAAGGGAGATAGGCAACCTTCCAGAAAAAGAATTCAGAATAATGATAGTGAAGATGATCCAGGACCTCGGAAAAAGAATGGAGGCAAAGATCGAGAAGATGCAAGAAATGTCTAACAAAGATGCAGAAGAATTAAAAAACTAACAGAGATGAGCAATACAATAATTGAAATGAAAACTACACTAGAAGGAATCAATAGACTAACAGGCAGAAGAACAGATAAGTGATATGGAAGACAAAATGGTGGAATTCACTACTGTGGAACAGAATAAAGAAAAAAGAATGAAAAGAAATGAAGACAGCCTAAGAGACCTTAGGGACAACATTAAATGCAACAACACTCGCATTATAGGGGTCTCAGAAGGAGAAGAGAGAGAGAAAGGACCCAAGAAAATATTTGAAGAGATTATAGTCGAAAACTTCCCTAACATGGGAAAGGAAATAGGCACCCAAGTCCAGGAAGTGCAGCGAGTACCATACAGGATAAACCCAAGGAGAAACACGCTGAGATACATAGTAATCAAAGTGGCAAAAATTAAAGACAAAGAAAAATTATTGAAAGCAACAAGGGAAAAACGACAAATAACATACAAGGGAACTCCCGTAAGGTTAACAGCTGATTTCTCAGCAGAAACTCTACAAGTCATAAGGGAGTGGCATGATATACTTAAAGTGATGAAAGGCAAGAACCCACAACCAAGATTATTCTACCCAGCAAGGATCTCATTCAGATTCGATGGAGAAATAAAAAGCTTTACAGACAAGCAAAAGCTAAGAGAATTCAGAACCACCAAACCAGCTCTACAACAAATGCTAAAGGAACTTCTCTAAGTGGGAAACACAAGAGAAGAAAAGGACCTACAAAAAACAAAGCCCCCCAAATTAAGAAGATGGTCATAGGAACATACATATTGATAATTACCTTAAACGTGAATGGATTAAATGCTCCAACCAAAAGACACAGGCTTGCTGAATGGATACAAAAACAAGAACCATATACATGCTGTCTACAAGAGACCCACTTCAGAGCTAAGGACACATACAGACTGAAAGTGAGGGGATGGAAAAAGATATTCCATGCAAATGGAAATCAAAAGAAAGCTGGAGTAGCAATACTCATATCAGATAAAATAGACTTTAAAATAAAGAATGTTACAAAATCACGGAAGGACACTACGTAATGATCAAGGGATCAATCCAAGAAGAAGATATAACAATTATAAATATATATGCACCCAACATAGGAGCACCTCAATACATAAGGCAACTGCTAACAACTGTAGAAGAGGAAATCGACAGTAAGACAATAATAGTAGGGGACTTTAACACCTCACACCAATGGACAGATCATTCAAAATGAAAATAAATAAGGAAACAGAAGCTATAAATGACACAATAGACCAGATAGATTTAATTTATATTTATAGGACATTCCATCCAAAAACAGCAGATTACACATTCTTCTCAAGTGTGCACAGACCATTCTCCAGGATAGATCACATCTTGGGTCACAAGTCAAGCCTCAGTAAATTTAAGAAAATTGAAATCATATCAAGCATCTTCTCTGACCACACTATGAGATTAGAAATGAATTACAGGGGAAAAAACGTAAAACACAAACACATGGAGGCTAAACAATACGTTACTAAATAACCAAGAGATCACTGAAGAAATCAAAGAGGAAATCAAAAAATACCTAGAGACAAATGACAATGAAAACACAACAATCCAAAACCTATGGGAGGCAGCAAAAGCAGTTCTAAGAGGGAAGTTTATAGCTATACAAGCCTACCTCAAGAAACAAGAAAAATCTCAAGTAAATAATCTAACCTTACACCTAAAGGAACTAGAGAAAGAAGAACAAACAAAACCCAAAGTTAGCAGAAGGAAAGAAATCATAAAGATCAGAGCAGAAATAAATAGAAAGAAAGAAAACAATAGCAAAGATCAATAAAACTAAAAGCTGGTTCTTTGAGAAGATAAACAAAATTGATAAACCATTAGCCAGACTCATCAAGAAAAAGAGGGAGAGGACTCAAATCAATAAAATTAGAAATGAAAAAGGAGAAGTTACAACAGATACCACAGAAATACAAGCATCCTAAGAGACTACTACAAGCAACTCTATGCCAATAAAATGGACAACCTGGAAGAAATAGACAAATTCTTAAAAAGGTATAACCTTCCAAGACTGAAACAGGAAGAAATAGAAAATATGAACAGACCAACCACAAGTAATGAAATTGAAGCTGTGATTAAAAATCTTCCAACAAACAAAAGTCCAGGACCAGATGGCTTCACAGGTGAATTCTATGTAACATTTAGAGAATAGCTAACACCCATTCTTCTCAAACTCTTCCAAAAAACTGCAGAGGAAGGAACACTTCCAAACTCATTCTATGAGGCCACAACCACCTGTTACCAACACCAGACAAAGATACTACAAAAAAAAGAAAATTACAGACCAATATCACTGATGAACATAGATGCAAAAATCCTCAACAAAATACTAGCAAACACAATCCAACATCAGATTAAAAGGATCATAAACCATGATCAAGTGGGATTTATCGCAGAGATGCAAGGATTCTTCAATATATGCAAATCAATCAATGTGATACACCATATTAACAAACTGAAGAATAAAAACCATACGATCACCTCAATAGATGCAGAAAAAGCTTTTGACAAATTTCAACATAGATATATGATAAAAACTCTCCAGAAAGTGGGCATAGAGGGAATCTACCTCAACATAATAAAGGCCATATATGACAAACCCACAGCAAACATCATTCTCAATGATGAAAAGCTGAATGCATTTCCTCTAAGATCAGGAACAAGACAAGGATGTCAGTCTCACCACTGTTATTCAACATAGTTTTGGAAGTCCTAGCCTCGACAATCAGAGAAGAAAAAGAAATAAAAGGAATACAAATTGGAAAAGAAGAAGTAAAACTGTCACTGTTTGCAGATGACATGATACTATACATAGAGAATCCTAAAGATGCCACCAGAAAACTACTAGAGCTAATCAATGAATTTGGTAAAGTTGCAGGGCACAAAATTAATGCACTGAAATGTCTTGCATTCCTATACACTAATGATGAAAAATCTGAAAGAGAAATTATGGAAACACTCCCATTTACCATTGCAACAAAACGAATAAAATACCTAGGAATAAACCTACGTAGGGAGACAAAAGACCTGTATGCAGAAAACTGTAAGACACTGATGAGAGAAATTAAAGAGTATACCAACAGATGGAGAGATATACCATGTTCTTGGATTGGAAGAATCAATACTGTGAAAATGACTATACTACTGAAAGCAATCTACAGATTCAATGCAATCCCTATCTAATTACCAATGGCATTTTTTATGGAGCTAGAACAAAAAATCTTAAAATTTGTTTGGAGACACATAAGACCCTGAATAGCCAAAGCAGTCTTGAGGGAAAAAACGGAGCTGGAGGAATCAGACTCCCTGACTTCAGACTGTACTACAAAGCTACAGTAATCAAGCCAATATGGTACTGGCACAAAAACAGAAATATAGATCAATGGAACAAGATAGAAAGCCCAGAGGTTAACCCACGCACCTGTGGTCAACTAATCTATGAGAAAGGAGGCAAGGATATACAGTGGAGAAAAGACAGTCTCTTCAATAAGTGGTGCTGGGAAAACTGGACAGCTACATGTAAAAGAATGAAATTAGAACACTCCCTATCACCATACACAAAAATAAACTCAAAATGGATTTGAGACCTAAATGTAAGACCGGACACTATAAAACTCTTCGAGGAAAACATAGGAAGAACACTCTTTGACATAAATCACAGCAAGATCTTTTTTGATCCACCTCCTAGAGTAATGGAAATAAAAACAAAAATAAACAAATGGGATCTATGAAACTTAGAAGCTGTTGCACAGCAAAGGAAACCATAAACAAGACGAAAAGACAACCCTCCGAATGAGAGAAAATATTTCCATGCAAATCAACGGACAAAGGATTAATCTCCAAAATATATAAATGGCTCATGCAGCTCGATATTAAGAAAACAAACAACCGAATCCAAAAATGGGTAGAAGACCTAAATAGACATTTCTCCAAAGAAGACATACAGATGGCCAAGAAGCACATGAATAGCTGCTCAATATTACTAATTATCAGAGAAATGCAAATCAAAACTATAATGAGGTATCACCTCACACCAGTTAGAATGGGCTTCATCAGAAAATCTACAAACAACAAATGCTGGAGAGGGTGTGGAGAAAAGGGAACCCTCTTTCACTGTTGGTGGGAATGTAAATTGATACAGCCACTATGGAGAACAGTATGGAGGTTCCTTGAAAAATTAAAAATAGAATTACCATATGATCCAGTAATCCCACTACTGGGCATATACCCAGAGAAATCCACAATTCAAAAAGACACATGCACCCCAATGTTCATTGCAGCACTATTTACAATAGCCAGGTCGTGGAAGCAACCTAAATGCTCATCGACAGATGAATGGATAAAGAAGTTGTGGTACATATATACAGTGGAATATTACTCAGCCATAAAAAGGAACGAAATTGAGTCATTTGTTGAGACGTGGATGGATCTAGAGACTGTCATACAGAGTGAAGTAAGTCAGAAAGAGAAAAACAAATATATATTAATGCATATATGTGGAACCTAGAAAAATGGTACAGATGAACCTGTTTGCAGGGCAGAAATTGAGGGACAGATGTGGAGAACAAACGTATGGACACCAAGGGGGGAAAGCCACGGGAGGGTGTGGGTGGGGGTGTGATGAATTGGGAGATTGGGATTGACATGTATACACTGATGTGTATAAAACTGATGACTAATAAGAAAAAAAAGAGATAAATGGAAAAGAAATGAAGGAAACAGTAGCAAAGATCAATAAAACTAAAAGCTGGTTCTTTGAGAAGATAAATGAAATTGATAAACCATTAACCAGGCTCATGAAGAAAAAATGGGAGAAGACTCAAATCAACAGAATTAGAAATGAAAAAGGAGGGCTTCCCTGGTGGCGCAGTGGTTGAGTGTCTGCCTGCCAATGCAGGGGACACGGGTTTGAGCCCTGGTCTGGGAAGATCCCACGTGCCATGGAGCCGCTGGGCACGTGAGCCACAATTGCTGAGCCTGCGCATCTGGAGCCTATGCTCCGCAGCGGGAGAGCCCTTGATAGTGAGAGGCCCGCGCACCGTGATGAAGAGTGGCCCCCGCTTGCCGCACCTGGAGAGGGCCCTCTCACAGAAACGGAGACCCAACACAGCCATAGGAAAAAAAAAATGAAAAAGGAGAAGCAACAAGTGACACTGCAGAAATACAAAGGATCAGGAGAGATTACTACAAGCAACTATATGCCAATAAAATGGACAACCTGGAAGAAATGGACAAATTCTTAGAAAAACACAACTGAGACTGAACCAGGAAGAAATAGAAAACATAAACAGAAAAAACACAAGCACTGTAATTGAAACTGTGATTAAAAATCTTCCAACAAACAAAAGCCAGGACCAGGTGGCTTCACAGGTGGATTCTATCAAACATTTAGAGAAGAGCTGACAACTATCCTTCTCAAACTCTTCCAAAATATAGCAGAGGGAGGAACACTCCCAAACTCATTCTATGAGGCCACCATCACCCTGATACCAGAAGCAAACAAAGATGTCACAAAAAAGGAAAACTACAGGCCAGTGTCACTGATGAACATAGATACAAATATCCTCAACAAAATACTAGCAAAGAGAATTCAACAGCACATTAAAAGGATCATACACCATGATCAAGTGGGGTTTATCCCAAGGATGCAAGGATTCTTCAATATACGGGAATCAATCAACGTGATACACCATGTTAACAAATTGAAGGATAAAAACCATATGATCATCTCAGTAGATGCAGAGAAAGCTTTTGATAAGATTCAACACCGATTTATGTTAATAACTCTCCAGAAAGTGAACAAAGAGGGAACCTACCTCAACATAATAAAGGCCATATATGATAAACCCACAGCAAACATCATTCTAAATGGTGAAAAACTGAAACCATTTCCTCCAAGATCAGGAACAAGACAAGGTTGTCCACTCTCACCGCTATTATTCAACATATTTTGGAAGTTTTAGCCACAGCAATCAGAGAAGAATAAGAAATGAAAGGAATCCAAATTGGAAAAGAAGAAGTAAGACTGCCAAGAAAAGGGAATTATATGACAAAGGAGGAGAGCAGGCAATTAAAGAAGGTGGAGCAGGTGGCGGTTTTGGCTCCCCCATGGACATCTTTGATATGTTTTTTGGAGGAGGAGGCAGAATGCAGAGAGAAAGGAGAGGTAAAAATGTTGTGCATCAACTCACAGTAACCTTAGAAGATTTATATAATGGTGCAACAAGAAAACTAGCTCTGCAAAAGAATGTGATTTGTGACAAATGTGAAGGCCGAGGTGGTAAGAAAGGAGCAGTAGAGTGCTGTCCCAATTGCAGAGGTACTGGAATGCAAATAAGAATTCATCAGATAGGACCTGGAATGGTTCAGCAAATTCAGTCTGTCTGCATGGAGTGCCAGGGCCATGGGGAGCGGATCAGTCCTAAAGATAGATGTAAAAGCTGCAATGGAAGGAAGATAGTTCGAGAGAAGAAAATTCTAGAAGTTCATATTGACAAAGGCATGAAAGATGGCCAGAAGATAACATTCCATGGTGAAGGAGACCAAGAACCAGGACTGGAGCCAGGAGATATCATCATCGTTTTAGATCAGAAGGACCATGCTGTTTTTATTCAACGAGGAGAAGACCTTTTCATGTGTATGGACATACAGCTGGTTGAGGCATTGTGTGGCTTCCAAAAGCCAATATCTACTCTTGACAACCGAACCATAGTCATCACTTCTCATCCAGGTCAGATTGTCAAGCATGGAGACATCAAGTGTGTGCTAAATGAAGGCATGCCAATTTATTGTAGACCATATGAAAAGGGTCGCCTAATCATTGAATTTAAGGTAAACTTTCCTGAGAATGGCTTTCTCTCCCCGGATAAACTCTCTTTGCTGGAAAAACTCCTACCTGAGAGGAAGGAAGTAGAAGAGACTGATGAAATGGACCAGGTAGAACTAGTGGACTTTGATCCAAATCAGGAAAGACGGCGCCATTACAATGGAGAAGCATATGAGGATGATGAACATCATCCTCGGGGTGGTGTTCAGTGTCAGACCTCCTAATGGGGCCAGTGAATAGCACTCACTGCTGGCATTTTATTTGCAGTAGTGATTGAGTGAAGGACTATAGTCATAATATGCTCACTACTTGCTATTGTTTGTTTTAATATTCAACTATAGTAGTGTTTTAAAAGTTAAATGAAGAATAAACTCAAATATAAAACAAACAAAAAAAAAACAAACAAAAAAAAACAAACCAGATGGCATAGAAATCTGATTGCAGATGACATGATACTATACATAGAAAATCCTAAAGAAGCTACCAGAAAACTACTAGAGCTAATCAATGAATTTGGTAAAGTAGCAGGATACAAAAGTAATGCACAGAAATCTCTTGCATTTCTATACACTAATGATGAAAAATCTGAAAGAGAAATTAAGGAAACACTCTCATTTGCCACTGCAATGAAAAGAATATAACACCTAGGAATAAACCAACCTAAGGAGACAAAAGACCTGTATGCAGACAACTATAAGACACTGATGAAATAAATTAAAGATGATACAAACAGATGGAGAGATAGACCATGTTCTTGGATTGGAAGAATCAACATTATGATAATGACTATACTACCCAAAGCAATCTACAGATTCAATGCAATCCCTTTCAAGCTACGAATGGCGTTTTTCTCAGAAGTATAACAAAAAATTTCACAATTTGTGTGGAAACACAAAGACCCTGAATAGCCAAAACAATCTTGAGAAATAAAAACAGAGCTGGAGGAATCAGGCTCCCTGACTTCAGACTATACTACAAAGCTACAGTAATCAAGACAGTATGGTACTGGCACAAAAACAGAAATATAGATCAATGGAACAGGATAGAAAGCCCAGAGATAAACCCATGCACATATGGTCACCTTATCTTTGACAAAGGAGGCAAGAATATACAATGGAGAGAACACAGCCTCTTCAATAAGCAGTGCTGGGAAAACTGGACAGCTATATGTAAAAGAATGAAATTAGAACACTTCCTAACACCATACACAGAAATAAACTCAAAATGGATTAAAGACCTAAATGTAAGGTCAGACATTATGAAACTCTTAGAGGAAAGCAAAGGCAGAACACCCTATGACATAAATCACAGCAAGATCTTTTTTACCCACCTCCTAGAGAAATGGAAATAACAAAAATAAGCAAATGAGACTTACTGAAACTTAAAAGGTTTTGCATAGCAAAGGAAACCATAAACAAGACGAAAAGACAGCCCTCAGAATGGCAGAAAATATTTGCAAATGAAGCAACCAACAAAGGATTAATCTCCAAAATATACAAGCAGCTCATGCAGCTCAGTATGAAAAAAACAAACAACCCAGTCCAAAAATGGGCTGAAGACCTAAATAGACATTTCTCCAAAGAAGACATACAGATGGCCAAGAAACACATGAAATGATGCTCAACATCACTAATCATTAGAGAAATGCAAATCAAAACTACAATGAGGTATCACCTCACACCAGTCAGAATGGCCATCATCCAAATATCTACAAACAATATATGCTGGAGAGGGTGTGGAGAAATGGGAACCCTCTTGCACTGTTTGTGGGAATGTAGCTTGATACAGCCACTATGGAGAAAAGTATGGAAGTTCCTTAAAAAGCCAAAAATAGAACTACCATATGACCCAGCAATCCCACTATTGGGCATATACCCTGAGAAAACCATAATTCAAAAAGAGTCATGTACCACATTGTTCATTGCAGCACTATTTACAATAGCCAGGACATGGAAGCAACCTAAGTGTCCATGGACTGATGAATGGATAAATAAGATGTGGCACATATATACAAAGGAATATTACTCAGCCATAAAAAGAAACGAAATTGAGTTATTTGTAGTGAGGTGGATGGACCTAGAGTCTGTCGTATAGAGTGAAGTAATTTAGAAAGGAAAAAACAAATGCTGTATGCTAACCCATATATATGGAATCTAAAAAAAGAAAAAAAAAGGTCATGAAGAGCCTAGGGGCAGGACGGGAATAAAGACGCAGATGTAGAGAATGGACTTGAGGACACGGGGAGGGGGAAGGGTAAGCTGGGATGAAGTGAGAGAGTAGCACTGACATATATACACTACCAAATGTAAAATAGATAGCTAGTGGGAAGCAGCCGCATAGCACAGGGAGATCAGCTCGGTGCTTTGTGACCACCTAGAGGGGTGGGATAGGGAGGGTGGGAGGGAGGCTCAAGAGGGAGGTATATGTATGCATATAGCTGATTCATTTTGTTATACAGCAGAAACTAACACAACATTGTAAAGCAATTATACTCCAATAAAGATGTTAAAAAAAAAATACATAAAACCGCCATTTTGTTAATATGTAATGGCACTTCATTAATCCCTCCTCAACCTTTTCAAGTTAAGGAAGTGTGGTGTCTTTGGGCGGGGGTGGGGGACAGATCTGCTAATGAGTTATTTTAGGCTTCTTTTACACACTCAGCTGGTCTGCTGGTGGGGCTGGGATGGGGATGGAGTGTCACTCTTATTTACATGACTTGGGATGGTCAGAGGCCCAAGGACATGGCGCTGCGTTCTTGGAGCTGAGGCAGAAGGTTTGTGCTTGCTCATCTTGTCTTTGGGGTGGGCTTACTGAGTAGGCGTGGGTAAAATGCGGACTCACGTGGTCTTGGGCTTATGCCTGTCACAAGTCCCACCCCTCACTTTAGCTTTGTGGTCCGACAATTGTGGAGTTTGTAGAGCTGGCTTGGCTCAAAGGACGAATGAGGAAACCAAGGACCAGAGAAGAGGGTGATGAGCCCAACATCACAGCGTGGTGGACCAGGGGCTGGGAGGAGCTTCTTGATTCTTAGACTAGGATACTTTGCATGACACCAAATGGCCTCCCTGGTCCTACGACGGAAGGAGCAAACTCAGTGTCCTTTGCTGGGGAAGGTACTACTGTCTAATGGGGAGACTGCTCTAGGCACTGTGCTATGATCTGTGTCCTTCCAAAATTCATGTTGAAGTTCTTATGCTCAATGTGATGGTGTTAGTATGTGGGCCTTTGGGATGTGATTAGGTCATGAGCGTGGAGCCCTCATGAATGGGATTAGTGTACTTAGAAAAGATAACCCACTGAGATCCCTCACTCCTTCCATCCTGTGAGGACAAAACCAGAAGTCCACAGTCTACATCTTGGAAGAAGGCTCTCACCAGAGCCTGAACATACTGGTACCCTGATCTTGGACTTCCCAGCCTCCAGAACTGTGAGAAGTAAATTTCTGTTGTTGATAAAACACCCAGTCTATGGTATTTTGTTACAGTGGCCCAAATGGATTAAGACACTGTCTCTTAGTGTTTAAAGGAGTGATGTATGTGCTTTTTAAAAATATTGGAGGTGGAAGGCAGGAGAGTATACTGTTAATGGTTTGCATTAAATGGGAAGCACTGATTGGAGTTATTCAGAGGTATCGTTTGTGAGTTTCATGGTGCAGTAGTTCCCCGCCCCTTATCCACATGGGATATGTTCCAAGACTCCCCAGTGGATGCCTGAAACCACGGATAGTACTGAGCCCTGTATATACTATGTTTTTTCCTATACATATATACCTATGATAAAGTTTAAAGTTATCACACCTTGTGGCTGTAACTTTTTCAGTTTGAGGTGCGACAGCAAAACTAGTGCAAATTTCCTTTTTCTTCTTTGCAATTTCATGGATAGAAGATTCACTCTTACCGTAGATCTTACCAACCTCAGCATCTGATTCTTTTCCTTTCTTTATATTTTGAGAACTTTCACCGTTTCACTTAAAGCAAGCACTTCATGGCTTCTCTTTGGCAGATTTGAATTGCTGGCATCACTACTCTTGTGCTTTGAAGGGGCCATTATTAAGTAAAATAAGGGTTACTTGAACACAAGCATGGTTGATACCATGACAACCGTCTGATAACCAAGACACCTACTAAGTGACTAAGGGGGGTTGGGGGGTGGGGTGGGTGTGTGGGGGGATCTGCTAGATAAAGGGATGTTTCACGTCCAGGGCGGGAAGGAGCGGGATGGCACGAGGTTTCATTATGTTGCTCAGAACAGTGTACAGTTTAAAACTTATGAACTGTTTATTTCTAAAAATTTCCATTTAATATTTTCAGACCATGGTTGGCCATGAATAACTGAAATTTCAAAAGGGGAAACCGGAGACAAGGCGGGACTACTGTATAATGGAGGTGATATAGACAGAAAATGCATATTTTGGTGTCTTGAAGATCTGGTCTTCAGTCCCAGCTTCTGCCTTTACCAACCTTGTGGACTTAGGCCAGTTATTTTATCTTCCTCTGAATGCATGTTTCTTCTTTTTTAAAATAGGCTTTATAATACTTATAATACTGATATTATAGGGTTCTTGGATTTGCTAATAAAACAGCAACCACTTGTATAGTGCTTACCCTGTGCTAGGCACTATTTTAAACACTGTATACTTATTGATATATTAACTAAATTAGCCTGCATATGATCTTCTTAATTACATGCTATTATTATTCCCATTTTACAGATGAGGAAACTGAGGCACATTGAAGTTAACTGTCCAGGGTCATACCTCTGAGAAGTGGCAATGCTCAGATTTGAATCCCGTCAGTCTGGCTCAGATTTATACTTTAATTCTGATACTACGCTGCCTCAAATCAAATTAAATGGCTTATGTGGAGCATCTAGTATATCATTCTCAGTGGGAATAATATCAACCCCGAAGGGAGTAAAAACTGGCTCTTAGGGGACAAAAATGCTTTATACTTTCATGTATAAAGCACAGATATTCATACAGTACATAAACAGATATAGAGTATATTTGTGGTATTAGACATTAATGGGGGAGGGGAATAATTAGAAAATAAATGTCTAAAAATTCTCCTTAAGGGGATAGGTAATGAAAAAAAGGTTAAGAAACACTGATCCAGTGCAATGCTAGGCACACAATAGGCTTTCATAAATTCTCCTTCCTTTTCTCATGCCAGTTTAGTTTAAGAAGTGAGAGGTGGCTGGGCTGATGTGTTCCCCAGCCCAGGGAAGAGTTTAGTTTGAGTTTAACACAAATGGGTAAGGAGGGAGAGGGCTAATCCCACCACTTGCTTACACTGGAGCGGGAAGCAAGGTAGGAGTGAAGGAACTATTGCTGCTCAGATGCTGTTTTGAATGCACATTAAGCTTAGTTATTAAGCAGCATCTTTAAAAAAAATTATGCAGGATTTCAATGTCACAATCAGTCTGCTATTCAAGAATAGATGAATATTCAAACCTAACAAATACATGGGATAAATAATTTCTGCAGTAACTGTAACATATCTCTTGGGTCCCAGGAATAAATGCAAAACAAGTACAACTCTATTATAGAGTACAGAAAAAAATAACCCAGCCAAATTCCTATGTATGTTTGAAGAAGAAATTATTTTATTTACATATAATGTTTGTCTCTCTATTTATGTATAAAATCTTACATTTAAAAGAAAAAATTAATACAAAAATAGCACAATTAAGTCCCTCCTACTTTCCTTTTCTGTTTGGGGGAATATTGTTTTAATTATTTTACTCTCCAGGTAGAGTTACTTATTCTTTTTTTTAATGTTAACCTTTATTTTATTTTTAAAAAAATTTTATTGAAATATAGTTGATTTACAATGTGTTAGTTTCAGAGTTTTTTTACATTCTCTTCCATTATAAGTTATTATAAGATATTGAGTATAGTTCCCTGAGCTATACAGTAGGTCCTCACTGGTTATCTATTTTATATATAGAATTACTTATTCTTTTTTTGCCTCTCTGGCTGCATTAATCCTCTGAATGTTACAACATATAAATATGATCTGGATACAATTTATGACTATATTTCCTGTTATAATTTAGAAACATTACAGAGCACATAGCAAATTTCTTCAAGGATGTTTTAAAATGAAATAAGACCTGCAGAGATGCTCTTTGTCAAAGCAAGTCCTTTAGGACTGCCTTCTTTACCTTCCTTTTGACTCTGTTAATGCACCTCTTGAGTTAAGCACAGTCTTACCAGGTACCCAAGGAGCCTCATAATGGTCATTAGCGAGCTGAAAACAGTTATTTGCCAGTAAATAGCTTTCTTAGTCAACTTTGTCAGAGGGAGCCGGGGCCCCTTTTCCTGGCAAATGAGGCTCACTTGAGGGTCAGAGGGAGACCCTCTTTCACCCTTTGTCTCCTGAGGGGCTGAGAGCCAGGAGAAATGGAAGAGAACCAGTTCTCTCTGGAAAGTGAAATCTAGGTGAATGCCATCACAGATGATGTAATTCCCTCGTCCCACGTCTAGGTAGATACCAGGCAAAGTTATGAAATAGAAGAAAATTCCTTTTGGCTTCCCAAACTTACACTCTCCCTTGCCCATCCCTGGTTGTCCACCTGAGTCTTGATCTACCTGATATGACAGCCTCAGAGACCATTCCCTCTTTCTCCACCCAGAGCTTAGTGCTGCTCCAAGGGGAGAGGGGAGAAAGGAGAGAATAGAGGTTCCCCATGGAATCTTTTGTATTCTAGATCACGTCCTCTAGGGGCTCTGGGTGGGAATTCCAAGACATAAGCCAAACAAAGAACAGCGAAGGGCTGAGGAAGATTGGCCGATTGTGTCCTCATGGATTTGCTTCCGATGGGATCCGGAGCAAGTTGTGGCTCTTTGTGAACTGATGAGGGGTGCTAAAAACTGATCTGTCTAATGCTGATGCAGGCAGGGCTGGTTCTCGCACCACAGGAGACGATATTGGTCTATCAACTCCCAGCCTCCCTTCCTGTGGCAGCCCTGGGATGTGCCTCTCAGGTCCCCGATGGACAGGTTTCCTGACTGTGGGAAACACAGTTAACAGAGGGCCCAGCTGCTGTGCTTTGAAACCCACCCCAAATTTCTTTTTAAAAATTTTTATTTATAATTTATTATTGTTATTTTTCCCCCAGGTTTATTGAGATATAATTGATATATAACATTGTGTACATTTAAGATATACAACGTGATGATTTGGTACATGTATATATTGAGAAATCATTACCACAATAAGGATAGTTAACGCCTCTATCACCTCACAAAATTATCATTTATGTGTGTGTGTGTGTGTGTGTGTGTGTGTGTTAAGAACACTTAAGATCTAATGTCTTAGCAAGTTCTCAAGTCTATAGTACAGTATTGTTTAGTATTTTCTGCCAAGGCCATGCTTCTGCTCATCTGCTTCCAACAAATGACTAAGTGAGGCAGGGGCTGTTTCTGGAAGATGCAAGACTCCTCTGATCGGCAGCTTTGGCTCAGGGACTCCCCGATGGCGTTGCTGAACTCAGAACTGCACTGCTGTGTAAGATGCTTCCATCCAATCCTCTGTCCTTCCTTTACTCCTTCACTCAGGCTTAGATCGGCATTGTACTCTGAGGTTCTCCAAGTCTCTCTGGTTCCCTCCTCATTTGCTCTCATAGGCATTTCCCCTACTACATTTCTTGCATGTTCATCCTGCTTTGGCTTCTGCTTTGTAGAGAACACCCCTCATGATGACCTACCTCCTGGCCAGTCACTTCCCACCTTCTGTCTCCAGCTCACTCCCCTTTCCACCCACTCCCTTAAAACTTTCTCTCAGGAAAGATGATCTGATACCAGCTATTTTGGGTTACTTCTAGTCATATTCATATATAGAAATAGCTCTATTTGTGGAATACAGGTTTTTGTCCCTGATAAAGAAACCTCAGACTCTCACAAGCCTCTTGGGTGCCCCAGCGACTAGGTCCTGCAGGTGACTGCCTAATCAGCTTTTTTTTTCCATGCCAAGTTTCCATTTATTTATTTTAAAAAAAATTTATTTATTTTTTTTTAATTTTATTTTTGGCTGCGTTGGGTTTTCGTTGCTGTATGCGGGCTTTCTCTAGTTGCGGCGAGCGGGGGCTACTCTTCGTTGTAGTGCGCGGGCTTCTCACTGCAGTGGCTTCTCTTGTTGTGGAGCATGGGCTCTAGGTGTAAGGGCTTCAGTAGTTATGGCACGCGGGCTCAGTAGTTGTGGCTCGCAGGATCTAGAGTGCAGGCTCAGTAGTTGTGGCACATGGGCTTATTAGTTGCTCCGCGGCATGTGGGATCTTCCCGGACCAGGTTTCGAATCCGTGTCCCCTGCATTGGCAGGCGGATTCTTAACCACTGCGCCACCAGGGAAGCCCCATTTCTTTATTTTTCATTTATGGGGACCCTCAAAAAATAGAAGTGGCTTTGGCAGGGAAGGAATGTCGAGGGGCCAAGGGAAACCATGGTGATTCCTGCTATGGTGTGGCCAGTCTCCTGCCTCAGTTTCCCCACCTGCTCCATCCAGTGCATATGGAAGTGTCTGTGTGGGTGTGAGGGGGTCTGGGGATGGGCTGTGGTTCCAGCAGCTCCCTGAGTGTAGGGGTCCAAACCAGCCTGGGCGCCCAGGGTATCTCTGTGGCTGATATCCCTGGAGGCAGTGCGTCTCAAAGAGCTGTCCATGGTTTTGAAAGCTTGCTCCTTACAACATGTGCACGGGAAGGAGAGGGTGCTACTGTCTCTGTGCTGACCCCAGCTGTTTTAGAGCCAGAGGCTACGGCATTCTTTCATTTCCATCCAAGTGTCTGGACTCACCTGGAGTGGTACTAACTGTATGTCTTCCATGCCCAACTCTCCCCTCTAATTGTGATCTGCCTTAACCCAGACCCCTTTTGACTCCCGGCTGTTGTTCAACAATGCGGTGTGATTGCAACTCTAGATGACTCTAGGGTAATGCAAAGCAGGAAAGCAGGAAGGCTGGGAGATCTACACTCTAATCGTCAGATGGATGGTTGCTCTTTATACCAGAGGGCTAATTGAGAAACATAGCCTCCACTGGCCACGCAATCATACACTTATGATACAAATAATAGCAGCTAACATCTCTTGAGCACAGGCTATATGCCAGGTATTGTTTACTGCTTTACACATACAGCCTCATTTAAGTCTCCTTATACACTTGAGAGATGGGGACTAGTCTATCATCCCATTTTATAGCCTATAACCTAAAGCTTACTTGCTGAGGGTCACAAACCCAAGAAAAGGCTAAGCCAGGATTCAAAGCCAGGCTGTCTAATGGCTGAATTATACTGCTTCTACTTCTTGCCAAAAGTGTTGAGCATTGATGTGTGCACCCTCTGAATGGCATTTTCTTGGAACTAAACAAGAGCAGCACAGAAAGCTGAGGGTTCTTTGGATCACTTTGTTGTCTGTTTCCCTCCCTCCCTCCCTCCCTTCCTTCTTCCTAACTTCTTAAATTCCTTCCTTCCTTTCTTCCTTCCTTTACTTCTTTTTATTTTTAAATTCTGAAATGCCAATGTCCAGGCACAGAAAACATCAAGGGGGCTGCCTCACCTCAGGAGTTGGTACCAAGGCTGGAGCCCAAGCCCTCAGTTCCTTGACCTGTGGCTGCACCGGCCGGTGATCTGGAGAGAGGCTCTGTTTGGGGTCGGGAATGGCTCAGTCTCCTGGATGGGAAGGACACTGGCCTATGGAGCCTTTCAAAGATCAAGTGCAGAAGGAGAAGAAACGTTTGTTGAGAGGGAGGCAGACATTTCTTAGGCCTTCTTAAAATGGAAACAGCTATAAAAGGTAATTCAGATGAAAGAGACTGTTTTGCTCACTGCCTGAGAGTTAGTTCCTGAGATAACTTTTCTAAATAGTTGCCTGATCGTCTGTGCCATCCATGGGCATTGCCATTCTGTTGGCATTGGTATTCCTTCCCTATTTGGGAGTCTAAAGTGTTGATCTGTATTGTTAATGACAAGCCAGGGAGACATAACATTCAGAATAAGCAGGCACCAGGAATATTTATATGTGTCCTGTTAGCTAAAACCTCAGTTTTGTGCTGCCAATAAAACCAGGTGACAGCTTTCTTCCAAGAATTTGTGTTCTTCGCCTGTTATTTGAAAGTGTTGCCGTGTCTCAGCTGCACTTGGAAAGCAACAAATAGGACAAAGCATAAATATGGCACAGTATCAGATTCTGAAGACACTCATGATAACAGCAAGACTTGTTTTTAAATGACAAAATCTTTTCTAGTATAAAAAAACAAACAAAAAAAACAAAAAAACAACTAATACTAAACCTTCTTTGGGTTATTTGTATGGAAATATGTTAATATAAATGTTTCAGACATTACATGAAATTTCTAAAAATCTTATATGTTTTGGTATAATGTTATAAGTCATAATTCTAGTTATTACTTTAAAATGTATATCTCAGAAATAACTAAATTTCCTTGTCAATTGTATTATTATCAACTTTCATCAAATCTTTAGCATGGTCATTTTAAAGTCTTTTGTCATTTATAGACAGTTCTGGGTGTACTCTGATGCTTTTGCAAAAATGTTCCTATGAAAGGGTTTCATCTTCAAGGAATTCATGGAAAAGACTGTGACAAGTACAGGTTTCTGGTAACTGACTATACTGTTGAACTTAATGAATAAGCATTTTCAGAACTCTAATGGAAAACTGATGCATTCATAAAAGTGCTAACAAAAGATCAAGATGAAAAAAAAGTTAATTACATGGGACTGAGTGAACTGATGAGGATGATTATAATTTTTGTGACTTTCTGTTTGAATTAAAAAAAAAAAAGAAATCAGGGACAGTGGCTACCTTTGAGGGAGTTGTGCCTGGAAAAGAAACATGAGAGGAACTTCTTTGTTCCTGGCAATGTTTTGTTTCTTGATCTAGATGTGAAATACAGTGTTCATTTTATGAATTTGCAGTGAGTTGTACACCTGTGCTAACTTCTCTGTTCTATATTATTTGTCATTAAAAAGCTAAAGAAATGGAAAAAAATAATCCTTTCTAGAGTGAAGAAAAGAGTGGGTGGGGAAAACCTGTTTCTCTAAATGAGTTTAGTGGAGTCTGTAGACTCCTGTTTCAAAACTTTCCCCCAGGATCGGGGACTTTCATTGAAGAAAAAGCATAACCTCTTCAGAAAGGAAACTGTACACACACACATACATGGGTTACATGTATGTCTCACACAGGGTAGGTGCCCTATAAATTTTTAGTGATAATGGTGACTGTATTAGTTATCTATTGTTGTATAACATATTGCCCCAAAACTTTGTGGCATAAAACAATAAACATTTATTATCTCACACAGTTTCTGTGGTTCAGGAATCCAGAAGGGACTTTGCTAGGTGGCTCTGCTCAAGGTCTCTCCTGAGATTATAGTCAGGATGTGGTCAGGGCCACAGTCCTTTGCAGGCTTGAATGGAGCTGGAGGAGCTACTTCTAAGGTGGCTGACTCACATGCTTGACAAATTTGTGCAGATTGTTGGAAGGAGGCTTCAGTTCCTCACCACATGGACCTCTCCATGGGGCTGGTTGAGTGTCCTCAGAACATGGCAGCTGGTTTCCCCAGAGCGAGTGACCCAACAGAGAGAGCAACACGGAAGTCTCAGTGTATTTCATGACTCACCCTCGGAGGTCATGCTCTATCATTTCTGCTACAAATTATTTATTAAAAGAGAGTCACTTGGCCCACACATAGGAAGGGGAATTAAGCTCCACCAAAGGAAGGAGTGTCAAAGAACTTGATTTGAAATTCTTTTATTTGAAAGCAACCACAGTGACCTGTAAGATTTGTGCAAAACGGAATACTTAAATTCCTCACAAAAGCAACTGCTTACTTCTGAGGATGATAATGTCTCTGACATGAATCCAGAAAGACTGTCACTGTCACAGAACAAGTCAACAAGAAGAATGATGGAAAAATCATCTTTTCATGGAAACAGATGAGAAGAGAAACCAACTTTCTAATGCTAAATGTGAGGACCCATTCTTCAAATTTTAGATGATGGTGAATTTTATTTTGAGTCGAGTAGAAAGAGACAAGTTTGAGGTATTTCATTCATAAAGAATGTTTGGGTAGGGGATTTTGGCCTCTTTTACTCCCTACTTTAATATCAGGATCCTAACTGAAATCCTCTTTTCCTCATGACTTATCTCAGACCTTCTTCTTTAAAAAAAATACCTCTGCTTTTACTACGGATGGTGAGGTGTACTCTTCTCTAGAACGGATGTAGGGATATATATGTAATTGGAAATACGAGATGAGATTGGGTGAGAGAAGACCCTACTTTGTTTCCTCTGTGATTTGGATCTTCTTTTACTTCAAAAAGTGATCCCCCTCCCCCAAAATGTCAAATCTGGTTTTTATCAAAGACTGATTCTGAACTTTGGGAACATGAGAGCTTTGCTCCAGCTATTTAGTTAGGATCTGTTTTCTCAGCTCTAAAGAGGGATCTGATAGCACTTAGGACACTTTAACATCCTTGGCAAAAATAATCTGCACATTTTAAAACCAAGTAGAAGATGGTAATTATTATAGAGAATATTTTATGGGTGGTGAATTAGTCATGGCAATAGATTTCTGGATGGGAGAATTTCTAGATGGTAGGATGAGATAAATGAATCAGTGTATGAAAGCATCAGGTAAATGTGAAGGACTATTAATCACCATTCTAAAATGCCTCCAGATCTAAAAAAGATTGCCTAGTAAAATGGCTCTCATCGACACAACTTGTTTAAAGAGGTACTTTTCTCCAAATGGGAAGGGGAGATGCTTATCCTGCATCTAACTTGCACCCCATTTTGGGCCTATTTTCATTCCAGGGGAAACCAGAGCTTGACTGTGTCAGGGGGTCACAAATCTGGCTGTTTGACGCATCTCTATTTGAGTGTTAGGGCTGGGAACTGGTAATGGCCCTTCAGTTTATCCAGGCTGGTAGTAATGTTTTTCATACTGGTGTTTCTAGTGATTCCTGGAGCTTTCATGCCCAGACCCTATTCCTGGCCTATCATTGGCTTCCCCAGGGTGGAGAAGACACTCTTTTGATGTTGGCTGTGGATCTTTACATTGTCCCCATTAGCTGATAATTTGGTCTACAGTGACGCTGTATGTGCATAATCATAATGAAAAGTCAGAGTTCTAACATCTCAGGGAAGCATCCTGGGAGAATAAGCACTAACTTCATCATGGAAAAATCCTATGCCAACAGGAATCTACTCATGGGGTTTTCTCTGCTGTATATTACCTGGGCATCTGAGTAATTACTCTGCACATCACACATGCCCTTAGCTGTATTTACCCTCAGACATGTTCCCCAGGCACTTCCAGGACAGGATCCATGGACTAGAATAAATAATGATATTGCTGTGGGTAGTGATGTACTAAATTCAAGGTTGGAATTAGATTTTTAGTAGATGCCCCCACTGCATAATTAGACTGATCAAGACAGAGATTGAAGGGGCTTAGCCAGAATTTGAAAGAACAGCTGTTCAATGATAGAACAAAATTTAGGCAGCTTTTTTGACATAAAGAAATCTGTGGTTTACCTTTTTTTTTTTTTTCCTTAAAGCAAAGCACCTGTGAACCAGAATGAGGGAGAATTTCAGTTTTTATGTTTATGCTAATGCTTGCCACTCTGATCTGCAACCTGAGCTGAAATCTTTTTCCTCTTGCCATCTTCTGCCTCCCTCTCTCTTTTAATCTCTGCTCAGTGCTTGTTGATTTGCATGTATGAATAGTAACATCTACTGACGGGCAGGGCTCAGGAGACACAATTTGGTTGCCAGGTTTTCCTACCGCGGAGCCCTGTCAGCATCTTGCATTGGTTTGGGGTGTAATCAGTGCTTCTCCGCACTGCTGTGCCTGCTTCTCCCGGGCTCTGATTTTCATCCTCCAGCTGCCTTCTCTGGCATTGGCCTTGCAGCAGATTGCTTGGAAAGGCTCGATTTCACCCTACGTAGATACCAGGGGGATCAGTAGGAGTGCTATTCATGTGGTCTAGAGGGAAATAGCTCACACTGTCTTTTTTTTTTTTTTTTTACACTGTCTGTTTTAATCGAATAATTTCTTGCCTGTTTTATCAGTTACCATATCCTTTGTCTGAAATATTACGGTGCTCTAGCTAGGAATTACAGGTCTCCATCCCAGGACACTTTGAACACTAGCTTGGTATTAGGAGAGAGACGATTTGAACTTCTCATCAAAATTCACTGCATGAGGTTCTGTCTTTTCAATAGGGGACATTTAAAAAAACCTGGGAGAGGGGAAAAGCAATAAACACCACCATAATGGGAAAGTCCATGATAATAGTGAAGGAGTCCACTGGAGGAATTTTTGTTTTTTCCTTGAGAAAGCAGCTCATTTTTTCAGTGCAAGGCCCCCTGTAGACTTTGATGACTGAAGAGGCTGATATTCCATATTAGCTTTTGGTGGGGGAAATGCATTCAAGCATTTCCCAGTGACTGATCATGAGGCTAATGGCAGCATCTTTCTGAGTAGGCTGAAACCCCTACAAATCTGCATCCCAGACATCTCTTCCTCTGACACTGCCCTTCCAATCCATCTGCAGCCAGCCGGAGTCACATAATAGGATGATTTGTCAGGAGGGTCTATGCAGTCTCAGGGCAAACTTCCTTTGAACTTAAAATACTTTTCCACCTTCGGACACAGGGACATATGGGCTGGGCAATGAAGACTCTGCATGAGACCTGGGGAAAGGGCACCAATATTGCTCCTCTCCATTATCATGTTTTCATCTTTTACTCACTTATGTTGCTTCTCACATCATGTTTTTAAAATAGCTATAGGAGCGTTGTTTGAAGTCGCTGCAGCCACAGGATAATTCAAACAAAGTACCTTTTTTTTTCCTACCTAGATATGCAAGGCTGTGTTTGTGTATTTTTAAACCTGTCCATAGTTATTTCAGATAAATGGCTGTGTCTACTTACTGCTCCCTGCCTCCTGCCTTGGGCTGGTTCTGAGTGTACTGGAACCTCTTTAAAGATATAAAAGTGTCCTGTGAATGCTTTCAGCTGTGAAACCTTTTGTGCAGGCTTCAGGTCCCTTTGTTGTATGAATACTGCAAGCTTAATATTCCTATAAAATAGGTCTTGGACTTAAAAAAGGCTAGTTTGTCAATCTATTGATTGCCTCAGGCCAAGCCAGATAATTCTTCAGCACTACCTCTGCCTGTATTGAACAGGCTGATCCTTCTAGGCCAAATAACTCACATCGCTAAAATAATATTAAGGTTTGTTGTGGCACAAGCCAAATAGCAGAGAAAATCTATCATTATCACCTGATGCCTCTGGCCTTTAATTTATATCATTATAAAAAGATGGAGGACGGAGCAAAGAAAAGTACAGGGAAATGTATTCAAAGTGACCTACAGTGTTCTTCATAAAAATGCCCTTCCTTTATGAGCACCTGAATAGGCATATAAATATAACCAGCAATGGGAATTTTAATCAAAGCTTTACAGCTTTTCCTTTTTCAAGACTTTGACTTCCTGACCAAGTTAACTTCCAGCCTGAGAGTTTCTGGCTTCCCTATTCATCTTGGGAAGACGTTTGCTCTATTTTTGTGTTGGCTCTTTACCAGTTTATGTTGGTCTCCTTTTGTGTTCCTCCAAAAGTGATTTTTCTTATAAAAAGGACTATCGTGAACATTTCCTAAAACTTTTGAGAATTACTCAGAAAACGAAAGCAACAGATTGGACATCATCTTACTTACGGATAGAGGTGCAGGGCCAGCTGCCTCATGTTATGCTGTGGGGACACCTGTGAGCCTTGAGCTGCAGACACATCATGTTTTTCCAGATTTGTTGGCTGTGCTGGCTCATCCTCAGACTTTCTCCTTTTCATACACAATTCAGAATTTAACCAGATGGCATCTCTGCCACAGTCACACCTTGGTCAATAAAAGGCGCTGGGAGATGTGAATTTGAAAATGGGGCAAAGTGTCAGAAGACCAAAGTGTGGTGCCTCTCCTTGAAGTTGGGACTGGGGGACTTCCCTGGTGGTGCAGTGGTTAAGACTCTGCGCTCCCAGTGCAGGGGGCCTGGGTTCGATCCCTGGTCAGGGAACTAGATCCCACGTGCATGCCGCAACTGAGAGTTCACATGCCGCAACTAAGACCCAGCTCAACCAAATAAATAAATAAATATTAAAGATGTTGCAATAAAAATAGTCTTAAAAAAAAAAAGCTCTGGCTGGCTATGAGGAAACAGAGAAGGAAACAAGTAGGAAACTTCCACGGAAAAGAAAATGTCTAGGGAAATTTGGAGATTTATGTAGTAACTGAGCCCAGGACTAACCACTTTATAAATGTGTCCAAGAAATAGTTATGGAAGGAAACTACACATAGAGAAAAGAATGAAAAAAAATAAGGAGAGAAAGGAAACAGACACAGCCATGCAAGACAGAGGCAAGTAGCCAGGGGTTAATTTTCTCCTGAGCTGCTTTCTCACCTTTCCTTATATAACAGGGATCTCAGTTTGAGAAATTGAGCTGTATTTATCCCTGGATTTCTTTGTTCTCTCTGGGCAGGTAATTGGGTCACACTGCTGCTACTCAAAGACCCAACCTACTCTCTGTCTTCAGAACCTACCCTAGAGTAGAATGTCATAACAGCAAACACATCTTTTAACGTGTTATAAAGGTATTATACCTTAAAAAGACGAGTGTACCCTCCAAGCAGCCAGGAACATTTCCTGATTCTGATGGGCAGAATGATTGGAATATGTAGGCATCTGTATCTAGACTTTCCTTCTAGCTTAGTAGTTCTCAAAATTAAATCTGTGTAAGAATTCTGACTACAGAATTGAATACACAAAATCACAAACAGGGTATTTTGTGGGTGATTTTAAGGGTAACATATATAGAATTAATTTAGATATGATTTATATATTATAGTTATTTACATTTATTATGTATGATTTTAAGGGTAATTTTATCTATTTTATTTTGCTGTACCCCCGATTTTATTTATTTATTTATTTAATTTTCTTATTGAAATATAGTTGATTTACAGTGTTGTGTTAGTTTCTGGTGTACAGCAAAGTAATTCAGTTATATATATATATATACATACATATATATATTCTTTTTCATATTCTTTTCCCTTATGGTTTATTACAGGATATTGAATGCAGTTTCCTGTGCTATACAATCGGTCCTTGTGGTTTATCTATTTTATATATGGTAGTTTGTATCTGCTAATTCCAAGCTCCTAATTTATCCCTCCACTACCCCCTTTTTCCTTTGGTAAACATAATTTTGTTTTCTGTGTCTCTGAGTCTGTTTTTGTCTTATAAATACGTTCATTTGTATCATATATTAGATTCCATATACAAGTGATATCATATGGTATTTGTGTTTCTCTTTCTGACTTACTTCACTCAGTATGATAATCTCTAGGTCCATCTATGTTGCTGCAAATGACATTATTTCGTTCTTTTTTTATGGCTGCCTGATTTTAGAACCCAAGTCTCTATAAAATGTGATTCTGTTGTAGATCCTCACATGCTCCAGGAGGCTGTTCTCATGAAGGACTGAAAGATGTCCTGGGGAGAGTGAGTTTGGTATAAGACAAGAAGAGCGAGGTTGAATACAGCATGGTCCTCTTCACAAGGCTCATGGTTGCTTGGCTTAGCCCTACAGCACTTAAGGGAACAGCAGGAGGAGAAATGGAGGGTACTTTCCTCTCCAAGTCTCTGGGAGCCCAGAATATATGTGAAGACCAAGCCTTGGGCTACACCTGCTCACCTCTGCAAACGGAGAGGAAGCAGATGAGGGTGTCATAATTGGGTGGCATTGGAAGCTTTGATTGTATTCTTGGCAACAAGAAGAGGCAGCATCATAGTGATCCTGTCAGGAGAGGAGGAAATTGGTGGCTGTTACATGGTAGGTGAGAGATTTCTTTGAGGGGACTTCCCAGGTTAGAGGCAATTTACCAAAGTGGTTAAGAGTTCTAATTCTAGAGACGGACAGACTGTGTTTATATCCCACCTTTGCCATTTAATAATTCTGAGTTCTTGGGCAAGATAGCTAATGATCTGCTGCTCTAAGTCTCAGCTTCCTGTGTGTAAAGTGGATAATAATTTCATCTGCCTTGCAAGGTGGTGGTGAAGATTAGAGATAACATACCTAAAGCACCTGACACATATGGTAGTTATTACTATTCTTTCACTTGTTTGGGGCACCTTTCCTAAGGAGCCACATTATCATTTTGAAGTGATCATCTCTCCACCCATAATTTATTGTGTAAGTACTCTGCGTCGAGCGCTAGGCCGGACTCTGGGGATGTAGGAAGGCAGTGAGCTGGAAAGTAAGCATGGCTGAAGAAAAGCTATTTCATGGAAGATGTGGTATCAGAATACTTGAATTGGATTGGGTTGTGCCTATGATTTGGGATAAAAAATTGCCACTATAAAATTGGACCTTAGTGTTCAAGTGAATATTACACTTCAGCAAGATTCAGTGACATTAAACCTTCTGTCATAAAGACAGAGGTAATGGCTTTTGTTGGGCAGAGTATTAGAAATGCTTCGATTGTTAAGTATTTATATAACCCTTTATATTTGCAATGTATGCACCTTATCATTTCCCAGAAGTTAATGTCTAGAAATATTTCTTAGTGGGAAGAGAATGTTCCCTATAGGTTCTGGGCCACGCTTAACACTTTGTGAGTTTTTGGCAAATATTAAAGGACCCCCAAGAAGGCTATGTTAAAGAAAGGAGGCAAAGCTAGCTTGAAAGTAAGGTGAGGAGAGCTGACATCTCTCTTTGCTTCTTTGAGTTGTCTTCCTCTTGCCCCTGATCTGAAGGTGTCTTGGTGAGTAACACAATTCCCTGAAGATGCTATTGACTCCCCTTGGTGTGCTGGATGGAGAATTTGTCCCTGGGGCATGCCTGGTTCAGCTCCATTCCTGTTCTTCTCTATGTGGTGACTCTTCCGGGACTTTCTTCATTGTTGGGCACGGAGTGTGGGGACTTGGAGTTCCCACAGGGCTCGTAATGTTACATGAACAGGGGCAAGAGATTAGGGCTTAGGATGGTGTGTAACGATGAAGAGATTAAGAATAATGAAACTGCTTATTTTTCCCATATGAAACTTCTGTTTAATGTAACCACTACTACATTTTCAGCTAAGAATAGAGTTGATTATATTACATTAGGCTTCCATTTGAATCATAATTTCTTCCCAGGAATATGGTTTTGCTGTCTAGGTATAATTTCTCCCTACTTTTCTACCATATATGAATAGTAATTATTACCGTGGCGTCTCTTCTTTCTAGCTCGAGGGACTCCAATGTGCCCAGTTTAGCCCTCTCAATAAAGTAAAAGTGTGGTAGTGCCTCTAGATTTCTATCAGATGAGATAAAAGTATAAAGAAAGTCATCTGTAAAAAAGGACATGCAGGACTATGTGAGATGTAACTGATAATAAAGATAAAAAGAAAAAATAGTTACCATTGATTGAGTAGGTATCACATTAGAGGCATAGAGCTAAGGATCTTACACATATTATCCTTGTGTCAATCTCAAGACAATACCACGAGGAGTATATTATCACTTTTATTTTGTAGATGATAGTAAGGAAAGTGAGGCATGGAGAGAGTAAATAACTTGTCCAAGTTCACATGGCTGGGAAATGTTGGAGACAGACCACAAATGACTCCCAGATGTGTGTTTTTGACCACTATGTGATATGACCTCCCATAACGTAATGAGATTTAAAAAAAAATGTGCCAGAGTATATACATCTAAACAAGGACTGTGTCCTTTTAATCATCACCTTGAAAGGTCACACAATTATTTCAGTGAAGCAGCTACTGCTCAGAATATTTTTGAAGCTTCTTTTGAATGTTGACAAATCTTAATCCTTTGAGGGTGGACTTGATCTTTGGAAATGTCTACAGGTCACTTGGAGTTGAGTCTGTTGAATAAGGTTGATCATCAAGTTGTATGGTGGGATGGTTCTAGTTTTTCGTCTAACTAAGGTGTGATTATAAAGACATGTATGGACTTAATTTCCCTTTGTGATTTATACATGTCCTGAAGGCAGTTCCGGAAACATTTTGGGCAATGTCAGCATGACTGAATGTGTACATCTGTTATGGCGATTACTTTGAAGGATGTTACAGGAAGTCCACATAGAGTTTTATTTTGTGATACACCTTGCACAAACGCATATACACATGTACAGACTGAGCGGATGAGCATGTTAAATCATCTTTGAACACTTTTGTGGCTTTTAGGAGAATTATCTTTTCAAGAGCAATGTGTTGTCTCAACAGCCATTTAAGCAGATTCCTTGCAAAATGTTCCATCTATCAAGATGTCCTGAATTGCTATGTATTGAATTCCCTTTTGACTCCTTTGTTCACGTTATTTGTAACTTTTTCATTATGTAAATATAGAAAAATGGTCTTGTACATGCTTCCTGCTCTCTTCCCATTTCATATTTATGAGATAGAGAAAAAGTTAGAAAGGAAGTGCTGAACAAGTGAGCATTCATAGACTCACATATCAACCTATGTAAAAAATATATTTTTATGAAAATTGAATTTACATGCTTTGAAGCACAGTACATTGAGGGTAATGAAACTTAAAGCAAAGTTTGAGTTCAGAAATATATGAACTAAGAACACAGTAATCCACAGTAGTACAAAAGTCAGAGGTGTAGTGTATTGACGCCCTGAAGGATTTGAAATTTCAGGTAAAAATTTCACGCTATAAAAATTAGAAAATACTAAGGTTGCCATGCAGTGGTGTCTACTGTTAAATTTTCAGGAATTTTGTGAGCCAGTTGGTGTTATGTAGGTAGTTTGAAATCAGCCATGGTAGGAACATTTACACCACGGATATTGGCAAATGCCACAAAGAGAGATTTTTCCCTCTCAGGAACTGAGAGTAATTGTTAAACATCACTTGAACGCTACTAGTTGTATGTCTAAGTTTTACTTATCTTCACCCTCTATTTGGAGGAATTTTAGTTAATTGTAATGCTATTAACATATGCATAATTCTCAGAATTATGATTCTGAGGGTCCTTTCTATCAATGACCCTTGGAATCATAATGGAACCCAAGGGTTTCTTAGGTCAACAGAAAAGCAAACTGATTACTTTCCAGGATTTCCCTGGTGACACACTGTGTTCTGTGGAATTTTATGTGAGTGTTATTGTGAGTAAGTCACTGAGATTCTCTGGAATTCTTAGGTTCGGCAGAGATAAAATACCACTTAGCTACCTTCAACCCAAGGAAGTTGTGAGGATTCATAAGGATAAAAGATAAAAAACTGGCTATAAAGTAATGATGCTGACTTGCATAAACCAGACACCAAGAAGCCTCATGACTTGATCTTTACATTTCACATGTCGTGTGACTATGATGCAATAAGCATTGTTGAATTGATACACCAGATCTTCTACCTTTTACTGGACTTTGTCAAGCAGTATCCCTTCAACAGAATCCCTTTGGGAGGCAATGCACTTATTTGAATGACACTACTGTTGCCCAGAATATGTTTGGACCTCCTTTTGGAGCTAACTTCAGAATCACTTTACAAACCAAACAAGAAAACACATTTAATTATTTTAGAGTCACAGCTCATCTTGTACTCAGAATGGTGTTACCTAAGAAGATTGTGCTTTTATTTATCAGGGTTGGCTTTGAATGACTTGGGGGCAGTTTTCAGAAGTTAAACCTATTCTCAAAAGATGGAAATTTACCATCACCAAAGAGAGTTAAAAAAGGGGTGGAGTGGGGGAGAAGAGAGGGACCAGACACTCTCATGCATTAAGAGTGTAACAATTTACACAGTCTCTTTGGAGGGCACTTTGGAAATACTCATCAATTATAAATGAACTTAACCTTTGACCTAGCAATTACACTTCTTAGACTGTATCTGATAGATACACTCATGAAAGCACGGAAAGAATCTTGTACAAATTATTTATGACAACAGGAAAAGATTAGAGGAAACAAATATACAACAACAGGAGACAGGTTAAGTAATTGTGGAGCACCCATAAATTAGAATACTATTCCATCATTAGTAAGAATGAGGCAGAATTATATGTGCTGATAGGGAACAATCTCCGAGATATTATGTTAAAAAAACTAGGCGCAGAAGAGTGTACCATCAGCTTTGTTAAAAAGGATGTAAATATATTGACTTATAAGCTTACAAGAATCTATATATATATATTTCTCTCTATTTGTATTATCTCTGGAGGGATTTGAAGAAACAGGTAGCACACTAATTCTAGGGAGGGGAACTAGGAAACCAAAGCAAAGGTCGGGAAAGGGATAATTTTTCATTTCGTAATATTTAAATTTTTAAATACACATTTTCAGAAAACAAATAGAATAAATGTCAGGCACAAGGTGATTCTCAAGCAATTCCTATAAGTTTTAAAGTGTGGTAGTACCACTCTTTAAATAAATAAATAATAAGTGTGCTATGAACAAGATTTGCCACTTGGAGGGGGCCTAAGATTCATACATTTCTTGAATATATATGTTCTGATGTGTTTGTTAAAGAAATGTTCCACGACTTTAATCTCATTTTACAGACGGATTCCACATTGGCAGGAAGGTGCTAAAGAGAGCAACGTAATGTCTGGACTTTGAGGACTCTACAAGGGCAGGGACCTCACATGTTTATTCACATCTGAGTCTCAGTCAGAGTTATCAAGTTGTAAGCAATGTAAACCAACTCTAGCTCATTTAAGTAGGAAAGGATATCCAACAGCTCACAGAATTCTGGGAGGGATAGAGAACCAGACTCAGCACTATGTAGCCAATCACTGAAGAGTGCAAACACCACTACTGATATTGCTGATTTCAAGATGCCTGAGTTGGGACCACTGTCGCACTCACATTGGATTCTGGGTGAAGCTGCAGGTACACATCACTTTGTTTCCATCCTATTGGTCAGAAATTAGTCACATGACCAAGAAGGAACTGTATTACTTATGCTGGGTAGCCATGTGCCTACCTAAAACTTTGACGCTCTGTTACAATAAGAGGTAGAGAGGGGAATGGATATTGTGAGACAATTAGCGGTCTGTCCCACAGACAATGATTCCATGCTGAACTTAAACATGAGCTGGCAAAAAGGTGGGTTAGAGTCATCTCCATCTGGATCTTGATGTGAAGACATCAGACTTGAGTCTGCTTGAATCTATGTTGCTAAGAATTATTTTTTTGCTGAAAATGTAGAAAGCCACTGAAAAATAAGAAAACCATTATGATTTATATATTTTTGTTTTTGATTATTTTCGTGTGGTTTTTGCTTAATCACTAAGCATGGATCCATGCATAGGCATCTGAGTTTGCTGGCAGTTGGAATAAGACAAGTGCTATTATAGTTCTGTCCTACTGGAATGAGTATTTTTAGGTTTGACAGTTGATCAGGTTAGAATTTTATCAGATTTGAGCAAGTGAGTTTCCTTTTTTGGGGGAGCACTGGAACCCATCAGAGAGAGTTTTCCATGCTGCAAGACTTTTAGTGGAGTAGAGAGACCCCAATTGTTAAACCGCCTGACCTGGGAAGGTTGCCGTTTTTCATTAATGGGGAACTTCCATTTTCTGGAATATGATAAATAGCCAGGTGACATTCTGGTTCATGGGACACTCAAAGTAGCTGTGTGAATGTGTTTTCTCTTCTGAGTATTTGCATTTTCACCTTTTCTTTTTCCTTGAAGAAAATCATCACTGGATGATCTCCAGGTTATCTAAAACTTTAATAATATTTTTATCTTTGAGTGTGAGAATATTTTCACGTATGAAAGCCTGTGTAAATTGAGAAATGGGGAGTGATAAATCCCAGAGGATGCTGGAACTCCAGGAGAGATGCTAGTCTTTCTGATGCTGAACAGTTTAGTCTAGAAGCAGTCTGTGCCTAGGGTTGGGTATGGATATAGCAAGGATCAAACTGGAAGGTGCCTTATATTAGATAGCCCACCTCCAGAAGGAATTAAAAATAAAAGTTGTAACTTCTCTCAAAGTCAGTGGCACACCCATTTTGTTTGGTTTCAAGAAGGTATAAATCATTTATGCAAATTTAAAAGAGGGGCGGTCTTAAAAATTCTCATTAGAAAAGAATTAAGAAATTAAGCCAATACTTCTAATACTTTAGTGTGCTAACCCTTTAAAAGATCTCCAAATATTTACACTGAGAGCTCAACTGTAAATCTATTCTTTAGCTTGCAAAAATACATTAAATAGGTTAAACAAAGTGGTCTGTACTTGGGGAAAGTGCCTTTGATCATTTCTAGTGTAGTCTGAGATTTGAAAGTGTTCACATTCTATTTTAAATGTTTGCCTCCCAAAGGGTCTTATCTGACTCATGCTTGTTTTATTTCTTAATTTTTCCCAGAGTCCTCAGAAAAATTCTGATTCTCAATAGTGACTGTTCAAGGAACAGCTCTTGCCACTGGGTTTTCTTTCTTTTGCCAGTTTGTCTCCTTCCTCTCCTTTGTTTATTGGGAATGCTGTCTTTTGTGTCTTTTCTCTGAAAAGACTAAATTCTTGCCATTTCTACTGTTTATTCCCTGAGACTGGGTGTGTTTCAGGAATTTACTTCAGTATGCTGTCATCCAGTCTCTCCTTCCAGGGGTGTCACTATGATGATAATTGTGTTACCTGCTTTGGGTAAACGAATTTTTCTTTGTTTTGGGGGGAAGGCATTACAATTACGCATTCAATCTCCTTGTCTGTGTCTATCTTTGTGTAGGTACAGAATTGTGATGAAAACAAGGAAGTATGTACTGTCACTGACTCTCTCTCTTGGCAAGAGTGACCTTGTACAGTCCCCACAATTAACTAGAGCGAGGATACAGTGTGACTGTAAATTACCAGGCTGAAGTTTAATTGAAATACACAGCTAAAAATGCAGCAGTTTGTCTTTTAGCTGAGCTAAGGCATTTTATGATTCATAGATGGTTGTAAACATAAAGAGGTGCAATAGATAGATACCAGCTGCAAGCCCATTCTTCCCTGTATGTCTAAAGTTCAAGCCTGGCATTACTCTGGATGAGCTTGTCACCTGTCCATATGCACATGTCCCTTCCCAGCTTTTTTCTTTCTGTAAATAACCCTATTAATACCCAACTCACTCAGCCTTAAGATCTCTGGGTCACTTTGGATCTTCTGTTGTTTGCCCTGTAATTGTGGTCACTTGCCAGGGCTTGTCCACTCCTCTGTTTAAAACCTGTCTCATCTTGGCAGAGGACTGTGGCTTCCGGTCAGTGTCACCTCCACACCCCCGGCTCAAGGGCCAGGGTTGCAATAACCTTCTGCTTCATCTCCTTGCTCTGGTCCCTATTGCTTCAATCCATCCTGCGTTTAACATTATTAATAGGCTCAGTCCTTGCAATACATTGTTTTCATCAGATTCTATGATCCCTCTTCAAAAAACAAAAATCAAAACAAAGAAACCCCCCAAAACTTCTATTGGTTTCTCATAGGAAAAGCACCAAACTTCTTGATCTAGCTTTTAAGGTTTTCCTTAATCGGACTCAAATTTATCTCTTTTTACTCCCCTACATGGATACAATTTCTAACAAGGTGATTTCTGTAATTACTTCTTCTTTCACTTCTGCTTTCATTGCCTCGCCCTCACCCTATGCTGTTTTCAAATCTTACCTGTTTCTCAAGGGCACAACTCAAGTCTCACCTCTGGACGAATCCCTCCTTTTCCATTTCTGCCCATACTGACTGGGTCCTTCTCTGAGTTTGGAGGCTCTGGAGGATGTTGGAACTGCCAGAGGCCTGAGCAGCTACTGAGTCCGTTGGTTCTTTCTGCTGGTCATGTACTTTATACCCTTAGTACTGTCTCCTCTGCTAGACTCGGGGCCATATCACGGTTTCCCATTCCTGCCACAGTGCCTGGCACAGAGTGCCGGGCGCAATGATGAAATGTAAAGAAACTGAGGCCCAGACCATTGGCAGCAGTCCCGGACCAGGGCTTCAGGAGATTCCCAGCCTATGTTGTTCTCAGCACAGCTCTTGTCTACAGAACTGGGTGGATTTTTCTCTTGTATGGTTATTTAATAATTGTGAAGTTTAATTCTTCAAAGATCTTGGAAATACCTCTTCAATGCCACTTCTTCTCTGTTCTCACTCTTTAGGGATAAGATCATCTTTTTCTTTTCACTTGTATCCCTCCGAACCCTAAGTCCTGACAGACCAACTGTTGTGAGCTAAACTGGTGGAAAGTTTCCTGAAGGTGTCTGTCCTTCTGTGAGACCACAAGCTTTGGAGGAGAGGACAAACCTTTGCTGAGTGCTGACCATGGCTGAGCGCTGACCCTGGGAATAGGTTTTTTTCTTCCTCTTCCCATTTCTGGTAAACTTTTAGCTCAAATTTCTGGTTAAAATGGATTTTTGAGTGTTGTCTGATTTATATATCTCTACTGAGAGGCCTGGCACTCTCCTTTCTCCTCCTCCCAGAATGTTTAGATTTCATCTGCTGTCTGCCTTCCAGATTGGGTAAATATCCAAGGTGGTAATTAGATTAGAATCCCCTATGTCCTCACTCTGACATTTAAACTTTATGGAATGAAAAGTCGCCTAAGATTTTGGAAATGTGTCGTGTTTCAGCTGGTGTGGCTAGGAAGTACGTATTTTATGTATTTTCCTGTAGAAAAGTCATTTTTCCCCCCTGTTGAGCCAGGAGACAAATCTGTGGAGCTCGCATTTAAAACTTTTAGTAGGTAATCACTATCATTTCATATTCAATGCACAACCCCAGGGCGCCTGGCACTGCCGGTGCTGCTGTAAATAATGGGCCCTTTACAATTGGACCTAAAATATACTTAGCCAAATTACTGGAGTAACAGCTCCCATCTGTGTGGTATTAGAGCGCTTTAAAGTGGCCCAAGTTCTGATTTGTTTGACTTGTTAAAAAAGCACAGAATGGTTTTTACCCTGAGAAGGTGAAAGGGGCAGGATTTGAGTCACTCACAAATGATTTCCAGAATCCATTTCAGAAGAGAACCCCGTTTAGACTTCACACCCCAGTTAACACTCCGAGACCTGTACATTTCCATTGTTACCTTAGAAACGTCTCCTAAATGCCCCTTCCTCTCTGTTCCCACTGCTTTCCCCTTCCAAGCCTTCTTACCAAAACGGCTGCCAGATCCCTCCAGTGGCCTTTTCTGATGCCAGCCCCATTCTCCATTCTGTGTAGCATCTCCCTGTCACATTGACCTCTCTTAAGCACCTCATTCTTCACATCGGTGACAGTGGTTTCTTAGAGAAAGTCAAAATTTTTGGCCTGCTAAAATGGACAAATGTGGCCACTTTCCCTATTCTCAGAGTCAGGGCTTTGTGAGTCTGGTGCATCTCGCTTCCTTCCCAGCAACTCTTGCTGCCTGGTGAACTGGGAAGGGACAATAAAGAGGTTGAGTTAATGACCTTTCCCTAAAATCTATTAGACCTCTACACATTGGCTCCCTAAGGGAATTTAGAAATCATCTGTCCCTACACCTTTCCATTTCATAAAAGAGTGAGCTGAACTCCAGAGCCTGTAGGCACTTGCCCAAGTTCATCTAGCTATTAATGGCAAGATGTCTTGACCCCAAATCTATCATTTCTCCTCTTATTACTCTTCTGGGCTCTCAAGTCCCTCCATGACCTGATCTCCGGCTAATCTTTGGTTCTTACAACTCTCTAACTCAACCTGCTGTCCTGATCAAGGCAGATTTTTAACTGTGATGTGAAAGTGAAAATCCTGTGTCTGTGACTATGTTCTTAGCTTTTCTTTTGCCTGCAATACTAGTCCCTCTTCCTTTTAATGGTCTTAAGTTTTCCTCATTTATGCCATGTGTTGGAAAGAGTGTGGATTTTAGAACCAGATATTTAATCATCTGCAACGTGAGTGATCATGGGCAAGGTAGTGTGTTTGTTTCCTCACAGGATGGTTGGATTAACTGAAGCAAAGTGAGAAATGGAGTTGTTTAGCTCCGGGCACATAGTAGGACATCAAACGAGGTCTGTTTCTTGCCTTTATTCCCATCTCAGTGTCCACACAGTCCCTGGCGCCTGTTTTGACCATCTTCTCTCACCTTCTCAGGATTTCCACAGTCTCTCAAATCAGCCCACAGTTATATTTTCTGATGTTTGCTCTTTGTGGTAATTATTAGTATTGTGTACAGTTTATTCTCCCTTCCCTGTAAGAGGGTTATCCATCTCTACCTCATTGCTGTTGGGCTTGATCACGTGACTTGCTTTGGCCAATGGAATGTGAACACGTGACAGGTACCATGTTCTCCTTAGAGAAATTGTGTTTCTGCTAGCTCTCTCTCTCATCCCCACTGCCACAAGACTGGTTTGTTGCACACAGGAGTTGCTTGAGTCCTAGAATGAGAAAACATGTGATGCTGCAGGAGTTGACTTAAAACGTGAGCACAAAATAAATGTTTGTTGTGTGTCTAGGAGATTGAGGGGATTGTCACCACAGAAGATTTTCTAATCAATTCCTGTTTTCCCTGTGGGAGTTCTGTTTCCCAAAGTAGAGTTAAACTTCTTTAGTTCATAAATGCAGGTGTTCAAGAAATTTAACGGATTTTACGTCTATAATAATTCTGTCTCTAAGCCTCTATGCTGCTGGATAAGTAAAAAACCCAAACAATTTAATCCTTTCTTGGAGCCCCCTCTCCTCAGATGCATCCCTAGGATTGTGCTACAGTTATTATAGGGCCCCAAGCCCAGGGGTAGTGGGTTTTGTTCAGATGACCATCATCCCTGTGGACGTGACCTCTTTGGCCATGCTTGGGGTATGGGAATCTTCAGCAGGGCTACCTAAGATCCAGATGCAACCCATGAACCACTCCTGTCTTTCTGGATCCCTAGGAGTGTTGCCAGTAAGCAAGGCTTAGGTTCCCTCTGTTCTTGAGACACATCAACCCTCTCCTTCTCTTCTCTCTCCCCCTAATCCAGAAGCACGTCTTTCTAATCTTGGGGAAATCCTTCCTCTTTCAAAATTTTGCAAGAAACTCTGTGTTTGCTCTCAGATTTTCTTCCTATAAAAGTCGCAAAGCCTTGTAAGCTTCTGTTTCCTGGCTGTGCGCCTACTTGCCCTGAGGCAAGGAGCATAGGGCTGACTGTACCTATTTGACTGCAGTGGAAGGAAAAGGGAAAAGTCAGGGACAAAAATAAGTTAGTATTTCAAATTATTATGTAGCCACATTTCCCATTTAGGGCAGGGTTTCTCAACCTCGGTACTACTGATACTTGCAGCTGGATAAATCTTTGTGTGGTGACTCTCATGTGCACTGTAGATGCCAGTAGCAATTCCCACCACCTCCACTGCTGTGACAACCCAAAATGTCTCTAGACATTGCTAAATATTCTGGGGGGCAAAACTGTACTCAGTTGATAACCACTGATTTGATGTATGAACTGAGTTATAACCTTTGCTTTCCCCAAGACTTAGCAGAGTATTTAACCCATAAGGAGGTACTCAACAGATATTTTCTGATTGAAGGAATTAAAGTAGTGCGTTTTATTTCTATTTTGGCTGGGGGGGCTGTAGTTCATTTTAAATGGGGAAGTGAAGGAAAACAAATGAATTTGTCTTAAAAACATTTCCCTTTCCCTGCCCTTTTGCAGGCATGCAATATCTATGGGTGAATGCTCAAACTAATTATTGTTACTGAGGGATTCTAATGAAATGCTGAATTCAGTCACTCAACCAGTGTGGTAATTAACAAAAAGTTGCTTGAGGAAGAACATTTATGAAAAGGAACTACAAAATAAATACTTTACAAACCAAAGAATAGAATTCCTCGGAAAGCGTGAGTCAGTCATAGGGCTCTGCCAACAACACAGTCCCAGAGTTTGCTGCTTGAGGGATTTGTGAGAGTGAAGGATGAAAAGGTGAATTGAAATCCCACGTGCAAATAAAGCTGTACATGCTGTTGTGGCTCCAGTGCGTCTGAAGACCTTTTAAAATGACTGGAGCCTTAGCAGGGTGAGGATTCCATACTGGGCAAGAGAAGAGATTCTAGATTCTTTGAATAGGAGAGTTGAGTCTTGTATGTGTGTGTATGTCAGAGTTGAGGAAGGCATTACAGAAAAATTGTTATTTATGTTTTATAGGAAATTAATCCCACCTCTTGTCTTGGACACAACAGCAACCCAATTATGAAGGCAGAAAGACTAGTGAGGGATTAGCATTACTCATGTTCTGTGCTGCTTATCTCCTGGTTATAGTGAACGAGGTGCTTTTATCTTCAGGCGCACAACAGATCGTCTGTCATCTCGGATTTCTGGAAATTTATATATGCAAACACTTGGCAGAGCTGGTATCTTTGCAACCTTTCTTAATAATAACAGACTGCCATTCAGCGCCTGGGGTACAATTAAGTGGGTACATCTCATTTTGGCATATGCGTGAAAAGGAAAACCTTGTGTAGTAGGATTACTTTACCAATATGATATTTCAGAAATTGCTGAGATTTAAATTACCATGGAGCTGTATTATTAAAGTGAGAGATTTATTCAGTTTACACTATAAATCCCTGGAGAGATAAATGTGCTTATATTATAGGCAAAATCAGAAAGGTAAATAGCAAGTCTGGACACCATTTTCTTTTATGTAGTATTTTAGTTGCATGATGATTTTTTTTAAGGACAAGAGCAGATGGAGGAGTGTATAATCAGAATGTGAAAAATTAGGCTCAGAGGGAACCAAGAATTTAAAAAGAAGCTTATTTTTTAGATAATAAGCTATAACTACTGACCTTAGAATAGCCTAGTTTTTTAAGTAAAACATTTTTTTTTAAAAGACTGTACCAAGTGTGTTATGATTTCTCCTCCTTTCCAACTCTCACTGCCAACTCTAAGAGTTTTCAGACTTACCTGTCCTAGACTTATCTTTCTCACTACCCTGAAAGCATCCCTTACTTTCTCTTTCCTAGTTGCATCCATCACTTTCTAGAGATCAACCCCCAGACTCCCCTTGTTCCCAAGTCGTCCTTAATTTACACTAATCAGATACTGATGACTTTCTTGCTGGTGTGGCCTCCATACTTAATTTCAGAATTTTCTCCCGGAACAGGGTTATATCAGTGTATTTCAAAATGTGTTGTAGGGAATAACGCTTTATGGGATGTTAATGTTCATAGGCGTCACACGACAAAAGGTGCCCATGTTGAAATAAGTTGGAAATCCTGTGTAGACAAAGTTTTGTCCCCTTATCCCCCGACTTCCTCACCAGAACTTCTCAGTGATGTGAATCTCCAAGATGGGAAAATAATACATGGCATTTCCACACATTGCTCATAGATTTTTTTTCTTGTAACAACTATTAACATCCCACGGAATTAGCATTCCGTAGAACAGAATTGCCTTTGGGAATGCTAAGTTAGACTCTATGACTAGATGATGCTGGCTGTGCACATACTGGGATGAAGGTGGGCAACTGAGTTCAGAGGTGGAGAATACAAGTGTTAGTTGGAAGTCAGTAAGGGAGCACTTCCACGAAGGTACCAGCCACAGGAGATCCAGACCAAATGGTCCATAAATCTGACCCAGTTCCAGGTAGGCACTGAGAATCTACAGGACAGGGTGACACAACCAGGAGCTTGTAGAACAGAGAAATGGCTTTGAAAGTGCTGTGCTAAAATTGTCAGAAAATCAAGAAGGGAAAGAAATGGAAATGAGCATGAATATTCATAAATTCATAAATTCATCAGATATTTACTATGTATTAGAGATAGGGTTTGCAGGGATGAAGTCACCAAGTAGAGAGCCTCCCAGCTAGCTTGATGTTCAGATGGAGTGGAGAGGAATAAGAGTGGAGAAAACCAGATACTCAAGACATCTGTGCAGGTGTTGAAAAGCATGGGTGGGGGTGGTCTGCAGAGGAGGACTGCTCAGGAGCACACTGGCACCTCTGCCCTGGGGCCGGGGGCATTCTCTGTAATTTCCAAACCCCATTACTTAGAAGGACATGGGTGGTTAACATACAGCCTGGTGACTTAGTAAGAGCACAGCCAGATGGAGTCAGCCAGGGGCTGACATAGCTATCCATGCCAGGATGGAAACAGAGAGCAAACTCCTTCCTCCTGATGACTTGGGTTTCAAGAGCAGAGAGCCCCATTGTAGGAGGTGAGCTCCCCTTCCAATTTCCTCTCATTTGAGAAGCACCGATCACATTTCTACAACCATTTGTCTCTTTTATCTCCTTCTTGAATGAACTCCCACTCACATTCCTTTATTTCCAATCACTGTTCAAAGACAGGCATATTGAAGTAGGTAAAAAAAAAAAAATAAGGCAATGTGAGCCCTCTGGAACAGTTCCTTATTCTTCCTGCCAAGAATGTCCTATGTCCACAGCAGGATGTTCAGTTAGCAAATCCATGAATCAGGATTTCAATTATACATTTATCTGGAAGGAAAGTGCTAGCTTCACTTCTACCCTGTACCTTAATTGTGGGAGTCACAGCGTGACATTGACTGAACCTGGGTCCCTGTAAAGAGATTCGAGATGGTGAAATGCAAACGTGTTGGTGGGAATTCTTTATTTTTGTTCACTGTCGTTTCTGTATTTAGCAAGTAGCAAGAATTCTTGGTTGTATGAAAAAAATTAGAATTGGCCCTAGGAGGTTAAGAAGTATCCTAATTAAGAAATTTGCTAATTGTCACTCCCTGCTGTGTCTACAGACCGCATTTGGTTTTAAGTCATGACTAAGCATTTGAATGGTTTCCTTACTTGAACACATTCTCTGCTGTTATCCTGCCTTCCCAGCTGGATGATATGCTCTTTATGGCTGGGGGTGTTCTTCCTTTTCCCCCTCTTCCTCCTCCTCCTCTTTCTCTCTGCTCCCTCCTCGGCCCCCTCCTTCCTTCCTGATGTTTCTTCTTTCCACGGCAGCTCTTGAACCTAGAGGCCCCCAAATGCTCATTGAGTGCCTTCCATTAGTATCTATAAGGGAAAATTGCTTTCATTGCCTCTATGGTTAGATACACCCTAACCTGAGTAGGAAGGTTGGTAAAAGAACTAGATATTGGGGTAACCAGGCCCATCCTCTCTGAAGGCTGTAGCCCACACTGTCAAGAGTAAGAAAAGAGAAACACCATTTGTCAGACAGGAACTTAGGAGATTTTGTTGACCACATGAGCTCAATCAACTCTCAGAAGCTAGAGGCAGTTCAGAGAGAGAAAGATCTAAGCACCAGACTTAAAGTAATTCCCCAGATCCTTTCCAAAAGCCAACAGATCCATCCTTCTCATGAAATTGCTGGACTATATTCACCATCCAGACCTTTGTTGTATATATGGCAACGCTGACCCATGGTCCTTTGAGGTCTAATCTTGTTTTTAAAGAGTCTGAAACCATGACCAGACTCCTTGGCTCCCCATGCCAAATCTAAAAAGTATTAAATTATTGATTTTATATATCAGATGGGGGACACTTATATTCTTTTCCTTTTCCCCCTTATCCCTGTTGACAGAGGGAATTTAACTGGGCTCAAGCTTTACAGGCATATTTGATCTAGGGAAGAAAAGGAACAAAGGAAAGCCATTAAGCGATGTCTGGTCACTCCAAGTCATCTGCCTGAAGTTGTTCCCTAGCAGTGAATGGTAAGAAGACCAAAGAGTGAACATTTTCTGCCCCCTCTGGGTTCACTGCTAATTTATCTTAACATGACGTGTGATAACACACGTCTACAGTGGTTAACCATACCTAAGATAGACGAGAATTTGTGGGCCAGTGAGGAATGAGAACTATCTCTTAAAAAGTGTGAGTCTGAGGTGTTTAAACAGGAAATAGAAAAAGATGTAGGAATCATAATGTAATTCTCCTAGATGCAGTACTGGGCTAAGATTTAATCAAGACACTGTGAATTTTTAGGATATTTCTGCTAAAGACTATTCAACTTAGGCTTATAGGAATAAATACTAAGAAGGATAAAAAGAGCTTTAGAGTTGGCTGAAGAGCTTATCTTTAATTTTTTCCCCTTGTGTACCTCTAAAGAATTTTGAAAAACAAAATATTCCTTCCCACATTTTTAAGTTAATTTCTAAAAATTTTAACATAAATTTGAGTAAATGAAAAGATGTACTTTACCACATGTAAATGTGGACTTTTCAAAATAAGACTGTTACATTCTTCTTATTTTATTTTACTGCATTTCCCTTTAACTCTCTGAGAGTCTAAAGACCATAGCAATTTACATTAAAGTTGGATTTATCTTATGTATTTCTCTCACCATAAGTCTCAAAGTGTTAACATTTTTTCTGTGTAGAGTTATTATTATTGTTATTATTTTTGGCTGTGCTGCGCAGCACGTGGGATCGTAGTTCCCCGACCAGGGATCAAACCCGAGATCCCTGCATTGGAAGCGTAGAGTCTTAACTGCTGGACCGCCAGGGAAGTCCTGTACAGGGTTATTATTACAGGTTGGGATAATTATTAAATAAAAAATTAATTGGAAATGCATCACGTAATGAGACAGAAATGTAAAAAGTTAGTTCTTGTATCTGTGGATGAATTTTGCTAGAATGAAACAGAGTTAACATCAATATAGAATCTGTTTTCATTTTTTATATTTGTAAGCATTTTAAACCTTGTTCATTAGAGAAGAAATGGAAAGCTGGTTATTTTTGTGTCAGTCGATTCTTTGGACTCCTTTCAAGTTAAATGCCAAAGAAAAATCAACTAGTGCTCTTTCATTAGAATAAGGGAAGAAAGTTTGTATCAGTGAGTTGTTTGACTTGGTCTTTATTTAACCAGCTTTAAAACAGGAAATTGGAAATCATCTGATTTATAAAAGGATACATAGCTCAGTTAGAAAGTGACTTTCTCAGCAGTGTTTTGAATTGTCTCTCTGTTGCCTGAGGTTTCTACATTGCAGGGCAATGCACTGATGTGAGATCTAGCTCGGGAAGGTCTGCCTTTCTTTCATAGACTAGGAAAGGGCTCTCCTGAAAGGGGAGGAGGGAACGGAGAGTCAGCATGGTGCCCTGAGGACATTTGTTCTCAGGAAGATCACTTTTAGACATTTGAGGATCCTGAAATGGGCTCCTCTAAGGACTGCCTGAGAGCTTAAGGGAAAGCTTTTGCACACTCCTACCCCAGTTAGAAGACCACTCACTTAGGAATGTGAATGAAAAATATTGCCTGCCATATCAGTAAACAAAGAATGTTGCAGCCATCAAGCAACACCACAGCCTCCCTCCCCCTCCCCCAAGGTGAGCCCTGAGGGAGCTCAGGATGGAAACATAACGCCCACCATAGAATCATCAGCCACTGTAGCCATCCCCGCACTGTCCCCCGCCCCCGCCAACGCTGTACTCTGAGGAAACTCGGTGAGAAAACACAGGTTACTGGCCCCAGATAGGTGAGGTGCATATCAAAGGAATGATTTCAGTGAGCCCAGACTCCTGCATGTTCCCATACGTAGAAAAGCACTAAATTCCTTAACTTGAGATATCTGGTTTTCTTTTAACAGGGATCTTTTGATGTTCCAACTACCTGGTCTTTGTCGCAGAAACTCCTATATATCCTGGCTCCCCACCTTGCCTCTTCTGAGCTAGCAGTCTCTCAGAGTAATCTGAGATGCTGTGTCCCGGGCTTAAGTTCTCAGATTTGTCCACCGAATTAAACATAACTTTCAACTTTTAGGTTGTGCATTTTTTTTAGTTGACAGGAACAATGTAGATATGCTTACACTATTGGAAATGGGCCCTTTTGGAATAAAACCTTAAGGATTTGGAGTTGTTTAATGTGTGAGAAAAGCAAGAGAATGGAAAGGAATATAAAAGGCTATAGTCCAGTGGGTAGTGAACAGTTACTCTTCATTTTATTGAAAACATAATAAGAATCAATATAATGAATTTAGACCAGAGTCCAAAAGGGTTCTACCATTGGGACGTATCATTAATCCTTTTTTTTTGAGAGATGTTTAAGAAAGTTATAATAATAAAAATTTCAAGCTTTGGGAGAATGCTAGTAATGTATTTCCTTTGATCAAGGATGGTCCAGGATAAAAGGCACAAATAGAGTGAAAATTATTTTCAATAAATTTTACTTGATTTGACTCTACTGGGGAGGAGTTACTAATTGATTATAGCAGTATATTGGGCTCTGTTTTCAGATAAAGTTCTGCTTTGGTCACTTACTAGCTGTGTAACCCTAGCAGATTTATTAATTGTCTCCAAGCCTCGGTTTCCTTATCTGTAAAGCAAGACCTACTTCGTAGGAGAGTGAGGATTAAATGAGGTAATATGAAATAATTAAATGTAAACTGTTTTGCATGCTCCTGGCACATACTAATTGCTCAGTAAACAATAACTAGTAACCAAAAACTGGAAGGAATTTCAGTAAAAAAGCCTTATTCATTAGAGCTTGTATGAAGAAATCTTTGACTTTTGACAGTCTCTTAATTTTCCAGTTTTTATTCAGCTGTCAGTTACCTGGTAACTTCTCTGTGAATAGGTGTGGATGTCAGGGTCCCTGATATGAGAAGCAGTGCTGAAATGCATGCTAACAATTAGTGAATCTTCAGTGAAATCATCAATAAATTTAAAATATTTATTTTATAACTAGTACTCATAGAAAATGTTTTATTAAGAAATAAAAAATTTGAGGAAACTTTTTGTGCTATGACCAAAGATGAATTCATTTTTAACCAAGAAAATTACATTTAATCATTGAGGGAATATTTATCAGAAAATATCTGATACTGAAATTGTGACATCCTTCTCCTCAGACGTTTCATATATCATTTCTTCCTCTGTTTTATTTCTTGGCTCCCCAATACTATGATTTTTTTTTTTTTAGCATCTGTTTGCCTTCACCAGACTAAGTTCTAAGAATGTATGTTCTGCTGTAACCACAAAACATTTTAATGTAATTTGAATAAATAAAAATGGACTAAATGAAAAAAAGAATTGGGGAATCTTTCAGTCCCTTGGATGTGGTGAAGGAGATAACAGCATGGAGAGAATTGAGAGTCTCTGGTTCTCACCCTTGGTACAGTCACTAACCAGCAATGGTCATGGGGAGATGATTGGACGGCAGTGCCATTTGCTAAGAAATGAGGCTGTTGGTCAAACCTGTGTGCAAAGGGCATGTGGTTAGTGTAAATGGGTGAGGTTGAAGGAGTGTAATACAATAGATGCGAAATTGCCTGGATTGTGGTCAAAGGTGATACCTGCCCTATTACACAGCCTTTACAAAGCCTGGTCCGGCTTTGCAGAGCAGCCAAGCAAAAGTCCCTGTGGGAGAGGCGTACTGAGCAGGACTTCCAATATATGCTCTCAGATGTAGAAGGGTCTTAAAGCTCCTTTTCAGCTCCGTAAATCTTATTCCTTGGATACATTTCATCCCTTAAAAAAGAAAACCAGTTGAATTTGATGTCCTCCTGAATTTTTTGTTATCAGTACTTGCAAGGAGATCCTTTCATATAATAGACCAAATAATGCAAAAAAGAAAAAAAATGCAAATATAAGAACATAAAAAGATGTGTCAGCAAAAGAATTAAAATTATGTTGGCAGCTTTCTTTTTCCTTTTAGGAAAAGAGGAAATTTTCTAAAAGATGAGAATGGTTGGCGATATGAAGTCAACATTTAATAAAATGAATATAGGCAGAAGGTCCTTGCAACACTGTCAGATTCTGATGAAAACATATTTAAGAATAGATGTGATTTCTCAGCCTGCAAATTTATATTTGTCAAAGAAGCACTTCTGTGAGAATTCCAGAGGTACTCTGATCTTATAGGCCTCCCTTGTCTTTTCTTAGAATAAGTCCTCAGACTGAAGTAGGAACTGCTAATTAGCACAGACACAAATCTTCACCTTGTAACACTGCTTAAATCTTCAAAAGAATAAACTCGAGGTTGTGAAGACTGCAGAGCAAAGGTAATTGCCCAGTTTTCTTAAAAAAAAAAAAAAAAAGTGAAAAGTGGCTTAAGGTTAACTTTCTATTTCCTGGGAAATCCTACAGTAGGAATCTTGACGTGGCCACCTTCCCTTTGAAGAGAGAGGTAGATAAGATTGATGGTCTGGTCATTTTCAGGATGTTCCACTTGATAATTTAGAATACTTGCAAAAGCATCATAGCTCATCTAAATACCACTTTAGAAATGTCCACTCTCTCTCACGAGGGCAAGAGAGGCAAAGATGTGCTCATTATCACTATACCTGGCTTCTGATAATTAGCCATATTCTAGAAGCATCATCAGAAGTCAGGCTAAGCCTTGCTGCAGGGCGAGTTGGGGGTTCCACACACCTAATTAGCCAGGATTAAATTATTCAGCATCAAATGGGAAACCAGTCAGGACTTCCAATTATAATTCAAAAATGTTTTCTGTTTTGTATTGCAATAAAAATAACAGTCTGGAGTGAAAGAATCAGATAAGGCACAGTTACAGGAAATGCTGAGGGAACAATTACCAAGAAGTGAAATTAGAAAGCTGTAAATTGATGGGTGAAACCTGATTGGAATAAACAGAGCCTTCCTCTCAATACATGGTTCTCATGAAGACAATGACATCTTTAGCCTTGTAGGTCATGAACATTCCAGGAATGGTCCAGTCTTTTTATAAGACTGGTTTAATCATGAATGGGGTGGGGTCAGGCATTAAATTCTCACTTGATATTACACTTTGAATCTCCAGTGAGACTTAACCAGGTATGCAGGGTAGAAGATTGTTCTTGGCAAAGCGTATTGTATTTTAATAAATGGCAGTGATGTATTTATTAAACTAAGGAGATTTCAGTTGAAGCCAACTAGTGATTATAGTTGATTACGGAAGCGTGTCCTTTCTTAATTGGTAGAAGTATTAATGATTCTCTTCACGTTGGCTCAGGTTATTCATTTATGACAGAGATGTTTAACAATGCATACAAAAATCCTTCCTTTCTAGGCAATGGGATGGAGGAGGCAAGAAATCCCATGACAATTCAGAGTTTTAGAAGTGGCATCTGGAGTTATCAAGCCGATCTTTAGAGTTAATTCAGTTGTTTGCTATCCAGATAGAGCAACTTGGTGACAGAGAAATGATATTGCACTTAAATGATTAAGCACTTAGAAAATGTTTAAAAATGTTGTCTGTATCTTAAGCCAAAATGTCTAAAATTGTGTATTGAAGGCTTCTCTTTACATAATTATATTTGAATGTATTTATCATAACTTATGTAGTTGTATAATGAAGGGCTATTTTGAGTGGACTCTGCAGCCAAGGGCATTGAACTGGTCAGACATCCTCATACAGGGTGATAGAGAATGCTTATAGTGCTCTGGTCTGTGTTAAGAACACTCCCACACATACTGACTCATTTGGAGGTACGCAGTATTTCTAAAGGGTAATAATGTATTAGCTTCACATTTCTGCTGTAACATTACTACAAATCCAGCGGCTCAAAACAACAGACGTTTATTATCTTGCAGTTCTGTAAGTCAGAAGTCCAAAATGGGTCTCCCTGGGTTAAAAATCAAAGCGTTAGGCACAGCCGCCTTCTTCTGGAGGCCCTAGGAGGGAATCCATTTCCTTGCCGTTTCCCGCTTCTAGAAGATTCCTGCATTCCTTCAAAGCCAGCAGTCAGTAGAGTGTTGTTTCACAGTGTATCACTTGGAGAATGACTCTTGTATCTCTCTTTTCCAAATTTAAGGACTCTTGTCATAACCTAGGGCCCACCCAGCTAGTCCAGGATAATCTCCCTATTTTAAGGTCATCTGATTAGCAACCTTAATTCCATCTGCAACCTTAATTCCCCCTTGCTATGTAATGTACCATATTTACAGGTTCCAGGGATTAGGATGTGGACATACTTTGGGGGGGGCATAATTCTGCCTTCCACAGTATAAGTATTATTATTACCCATTTTACAGCTGATAAAATGAAGAGAAGTTAAGTAATTTGCACAAAGTTATATAGCTAGGAAGGATCGGGGCAGAATTTGAACCTGACACTAAAGTCCATTCTTTTAATCACTCTACTATACTATCTCTACTGATATTTTACCAGCAGGAGATTGGATCATCCAAGTTCAACAATATCAACATGCCCCTTAGCTAGAATCTGCACATGCTCCACGTAGTGGCCATGGGTCCCTGACCTAGAGGAGTAACTAGGATGACTGTATCTCTTTCAGGATAGCACTTGCTGGCTTTGATCTTTTGTAGTCCTAACCTACGTAAGACAAGGTAGTTGCATTTTCCTACCTTATTAACATACATTAAAAAAAATAAATTTATTTATTTTATTTTATTTATTTTTGGCTGCGTTGGGTCTTTCTTGCTGTGCACGGGCTTTCTCTAGTTGTGGCGAGCAGGGGATACTCTTTGTTGCGGTGCACTGGCTCTAGGCATGCGGGCTTCAGTAGTTGTGGCATGTGAGCTCAGTAGTTGTGGCTTGTGGGCTCTAGAGCGCAGACTCAATAGTTGTGCAGCAGTTGCTCTGCAGCATGTGGGATCTTCCCGGACCAGGGCTCGAACCCATGTCCCCTGCATTGGCAGGCAGATTAACCACTGTGCCACCAGGGAAGCCCAACATACATTTATCAAATCATTTTGAGGGTTTATCAGACTTTATGGTTGGCTCTGAGGAACCCAGGTTAGTGAAATATTGCTCCTGCCTTCAAAGAGTTCACAGTCACTGGCAGAAAGAGACAAAGGAACAGTTACAAGGAAGTATGGTAAGTGCTATTACAGAATAGTGTACAAGATTGAGTTCTATTAATTCTGCCTCCAAAGCATATCTTGACTCTATTTCTTCCCCATGGCCATCCCATAGTCCAAGCCACCACTGTCTCTGTTACCTGGACAATAGTTCCTCATTTGTCTCTCTGCTTCCCCTTTTGAATTTCTACAAGATACTCTCCAAAGATAAATTAATTATCTAGAAAATGCAAATTAGATCTTATATCACCCCTGCTTAAAACCCTCCAGGAGCTTCCACTGTACTTAATATACACTAAACTCTGTAACAAGTTCTGAAACCCCCTACAGGGTCTGACCCTTGTTCCTTTCTGTAAACATGTCTCCTACTCCCCTCCGTCTTGCTCACTGTTCTCTCAGCAACCTACCTTCTTAAAATGTTAATACACCAAGTTCTTTTCAGCCTGGCCCTTGCACATGCTGTGTCCTCTGCTTGGTGTGCTCTCCCTTCTTGCTCTTCACATCATGGTTCCTATTCCTCTTTCAGGTCTCAGCTGACCTGACCACTTAAATAGGTGCCTCCTCCCCTCATTGTTTCTTCCACAGCCCTCTGTTTTTTTCCTAAGAATTTGTACTGTCTGTAAGTTTCCTGAAGGCAGCAACCATATCTAGTGTCCTGCACAGTGCCTGGCACACACAGTACCTGCACAGGTACACAATGAGTAATAAAAAAAAAAATCCCAAGTAGCAGAAAAGGAAGCAATTAATTCAGTCAAAAGAGATAATACTAGTACCTTCCCCTAGGGTTGTAGTGGGGGCTAGAGGAGAGTTGGACGAAAGGAGGGAATTCACAACGCACTTAGTATGGCATCTGGAGTAGATGGAGTGTTAGCTACTGTTACTTTCATAAATGGATCAGGCCGTGTTTAAATGCAAACTTCTATACTTATTTATCTTTTTCAAGGGCATTTTAATTTTTTAAGAGTGTGAATAAATGGAGGCTTTGTCTCCACTAAAGCTGTGTTTCATCCCACTTTTAGGTCTTTGTGTTAAAGAGCTTCGCCAGAGGACTTTCCCTTCCTCCTTACTTTGAGGGCAGCTTTCTCTCTGGTTCCTGTTCCATCTTTCCCCTAAGAACTGTCTGCCCTAATTGGACACAGACCACTGCTTACTTAGCTTTAATAACAATTCTGCTTGTTAATAAACAGAATTAATCTTGATTAAGCCAATTTATTCAAATAATATTCTATTCTGATTCCTTGGGGGTCTGTTTCCTTAGGCCTTTATGCTTCTTTTCTAAATTCACAATTTTTTTTTCTCTCTGAGGGCATTTCCTTCCTTACTTCATCCTCAAAATAAACATGTTGAAAGTGTAAAAAAAAGAGCTTATGGTTGGAAATAAATGGGAGGCAAAACTCCCCTGACTTTGTTCCCTTGAATCCGGCTGGTTGTATTTCCTTTTGCTTGTTATTTGAACTAAGAAGTGTATTAATGGCAAAGGCAGATTTGTTTCCTTGCTTGGAGGTGGTTAGTCAGCTCAGAACAGGCCTGGTTGGTTTGTTTTTACTGCCAGATGGCCCTGGCTCACCAATCCACCGTCAAAACAGGGCTCGTAGGTCATCATTTCCCTGCTGAAGTCAATGGGGATCAATTTTCCAGCCTCTAGAAACAGCCTCCACAAATCTCTGAAAGCCATTTGCAGAAAAAACTGTCCGGCCTGATTCAATCAGCCTGCTTCCAAAGTTTATCATCTGTCTTGACCCCTGATGTCACTCTTGTTCATAGTCTGACCTGCTCTGGCTGGTCCCCTGCCTGAAGAACATTCTTTGGAGATGTTCTCCCACCTGGAAGGACTGGAAGACACTAAACTTTTTACATTATCTTCCCTGGTCCCCACATAATGAAACATGTGGTTTCAATAGGCATATAGTCTGAGGTTATTAGTAGACTTTTTCTTTTGCTGCATTGATATATATATAGGACTTAACCATAAGGCATTGCCCTTGTTAAGCTTGACACCTAAAAAAGAAGGTTACTGTTGGAGAAGTAACTGTAAATGGTCATGGATTGCCCACTCTTTAGAGGAGTCATTTATTCAGGTCTGATATTTTGTTTTAATTCTTAAGAGGAAGCAGTTATTTCAGGAGGAGTTGTTATTCTGCATAGTAGGTCTACTGTAAGCTCTCTCATATGCATTTAGTTCTTCTCAACCAAGATTCCGCAAAGGAATTATACCCTAATGTGTTAAGGAATCCAATGGATATAATGAATTAACTTCTTGCCTATGTCTCTAGAATGGTACTAGCCTTGTTCCATTCTTGGAAGAATTGAGGAAGAAGTTACATACCAATCATATTCTGTAGGATTCAGTTCTCTAGTGGAACTCTGATTGAGAAAAACTGTAGGGAATCTAGTGTCTACTTTAGAATCAAGTTTTCATAGAATCAACTCTTTGTGTAGTTCTCAAAGGCTTGTGTTAGAGAGGAAGCCTCTATGCTTATACTCAAGGCAACTTCAATTGTTTCTCTTGGATTCAGGACAGTCTCTGGTCTTTATTTCCTCTTAGCGTAAATACAATACACTCACACTTGTTTTAGTCTTTGTTCTGTGAGTTACTATTTCTCTGACCTTTTCTAATCCCTCCTAGTTCACATTAGGAATAATAATATGAATCCTTCTAACTCAAAGGTGGATCAAAGAGGAAAATATCCTTGAAAGTACTAAAATAAAATATAAAATAAAATATAAAGCCATATAACTATTGTAATGATTCAAGCAACTAGAATTGTAGGAATGGGCAATGGATTTAGATGGATCCACATAAACATGGAGTTCAAGTCCAGATGGACATAGCAGGTTATACACCCAATTTAGACAGCCAGAAAAGTTGGAACGAAGCATCAGTGATCAGGACACTTGATACTGAAGAATGGGGTTCCATCAGCCATCTTGAAGAGGTGGTACATGGAGCAGAGGTACTGCATCTGAGAGAAGATGGGTGATAGCACCCAGCTGTAGTGAGGGGAGGTCCTGTCAGCCTGAGGAAAACAATAGGGGGACTCCTTTTGACCAACCTGTGTTATGTTAGTAAAATTCACTAGTGGAGCAAGTGCAAAAGTAGAGCATTGAAACTATTTAAATTAGCATATGCCTAAGTATATTAGGAGCCAAAGAACCAAGCTATATGCTCAATTCAACTTTTACTTAAGGGATGTATATGGAAGTCATCTCAAATTGATGATTGTCTTAGATTCTGACATATAGGAATTTACTATCAAGGAGGACAAATAGCAAATGTATATAAAAAACTATATGTCACAAGTTGGAAATATAATGATAAAAATAATACTTAAAATTATTGAGCGCATGTTATATGTTAGGTAGCATTTTAAGCACTATTCTTATTTAATCCCTGCAACAACTTAATAAGAAAGGTATCGATTTTATCTTCTCCATATTACAGTAGAGAAATTGAACCCTAGAAAGTGTAAGTGACTTGCCCAAGGTGACTCAGGCAATGATTGGCGTAGCCATGTTTTGACTCCAGATTGAATATTCCTATCCTCTATTCTAGGCTGCTTTAAGGCAGATGTTAATAAAGTGCTTGTCAGTAGAATGACCTTAAAGAGCTGGGATGGCAAGGCCAGATAAGGCCATGAGAAATAACCAGAATTTAATTGAATATCATTTTAATATATTTATGAGTTATAAGGTCCTATCAGATATGGAGAATATGAAAAATTGTAGGATTCTGTCATATGCAAAGATAGTTGTAACTAGATGGAAGGATATTTAAAATCTTAAGAGGCAAAGAAATTCAAAATCCAAACAAGTAATGTAGTAGCCTGAGTTGGTTATGAAGCACTCAAGATTCACTTCTCTTGCTTTGAAGCTCCCATTATGGACTGTAAATAGGACTCAGTAGACCACATGAGGAATTCATTGAGCACTGAAAAAAAAAAAAAAAAAACTTGAAGAGAAAAGGATAAAGAACTAGAGATGAGTTGAATAAATGTTGAAAACATTATGAGTTTGAGATATCTGTTGAATTTAACATTTTATTTCAGGGAACAGAGTGTAATTAAACCAAATAGTTTAAGGACTATGAATAGTTTGGGGTAATCTTTTTTAAAGAGCATTTAATGCATTAATTTATTTACCTCCTTCACGTCTTTACTTAATTGTCACCTTTTTAGTGAGTCTTTCTTAGCCACCCAATTAAAACTGTACACTCCTTCCCAGCATCACATAATACACGGGACTCCTTATCCACCCTCTCTGCTGTATTTTTATTCATAACACTTATCATCTTATAATATTCTTTTTTAAAATTGAAGTATAGGTGATTTACAGTGTTTCAGGTGTGCAGCAAAGTGATTCAGTCATCTATCTATCTAACTAGTCTTTTTTCAGATTCTTTTTCATTGTAGGATATTACAAGATATTGAATATAGTTCCCTGTGCTATACAGTAGGTCCTGTTGTTTATCTATTTTACATATAGTAATGTGTGTATGTTAATCCCAAATTCCACATTTATCCCTCCACCCACCCACTTTCCTCTTTGGTAACCATAAGTTTGTTTTCTATGTCCATGGGTCTATTTCTGTTTTGTAAATAAGTTCATTTGTATCATTATTTCAGATGCCACATATAAGAGATATCATATGATATTTGTCTTTCTCTGTCTGACTTACTTCACTTAGTATATAATCTCTAGGTCCATCCATGTTGCTGCAAGTGGCATTATTTCATTCTTTTTTTTGTTGCTGAGGAATATTCCATTGCATATATATATATACCATATCTTCTTTATCCATTTTTCTGTTGATGGACATTTAGGTTGCTTCCGTATCTTGGCAATTTTAAGTAATACTGCTATGAATATTGGGGTAAATGTATCTTTTCGAATTAGTGTTTTTGTTTTTTTTGGATATATACCCAGGAGTGGAATTGCTGGGTCATATGGTAGTTCTATTTTTAGTTTTTTGAGAACCCTCCAAACTGTTTTCCACAGTGGCTGCACCAATTTACATTCCCAAAAACAGTGTAAAAGGGTTCCCTTTTCTCCACATCCTCATCGACATTTGTTATTTGTGGTCTTTTTTGATGATAGCCATTTTGACAGGAGTGAGGTGAGATCTCATTGTGGTTTTGATTTGCATTTCTCTGATGATTAGCAATTTTGAGCATCTTTTCTTGAGCATCTTCGTCTTCTCAATTTTGCTTTAGGCAGATTAAAAGTCCCCTAGGAGGTCTTAAGGTAGGTAGGTGAAGCTATTTGGCTGACTGCTTATTTTATAGGTAGAGTGAGAAGAGTTTTGGTCTGTAATCTTCCCATGATAGAGCTGGTGGTAGGGCCTGCTTTCAATGATCAGAATTGCTGTGTCAGAGTATGTAGTTTCCTAGTGAAGCTATATTAACTTTAAGTTGAAATGCTCATGGTACATTGACATGTAATATGATTATAGAAAGATCACATCACCCTAATATTTTATTCACAGGGTCATGCTTTGACTAAACCACTCAGAAAAATAATTTAAGTGGATGTACCCGAGTAGACTCAGTTTAGAAAGTAGGCTATTTCTTATTTAAATATTTTAATTTTTATTAGTTAGGAAAAAATACAATGTAAACTGTGAAACTGTAGTGAGTGAATTTTATTTTTTCCAGAATCAATTCAGTATGATGGTTTCTAGATTGGGTTCCCCAGGAGAAGAACTTGAGATGGCACCTTAGTAAATCATATGATTTATTGGGGGGAAAGTACTATCTATAGAAAGCCAGGGAAAAAAAGATAAGCAAGAATGTAGTCTCAGCTGTAGACCAGCTCAGTCTGAACCCACAAGGAAGCCCTGGAGTGTAAATTGTTTTGTAGAGTCGATCCCATCTTGAGGCACGTTCTATCCAGTCATTGACCAAGATCTGCCTCCTGGTGGTGGTGGGTGAAACTTCCTGTGCAAGGCAACTCCCATTTGACAGAGGGAAATTCTCCTAGAAGGGGGCAGAGTTGTCATTACTCAATACTCATAGCTAGGGGTTGGGTGTGCTGGCTTAAAAAGGACATTTGGGCAGAGTACTGATAACATCCATTAAAGTACAAAGCGCTTGCAGTGCTCAGATCATTTTGTTCTCACATTAAGTTCACTCCATTCAAATACATCTTGAGAATTCTGGGTGGTTACAATTTCTGGAAAAACTTAGAAGAGGAAAGTTAACAGGATTAGATACAGCCCTCCACTGCAGTAGTTTGTCCTAGATCATCACTGATACTCATAATTTCCCTCCCTTCCCACCCTTACCAGACTCCTATTCCCTTTTGGTGAGTACTTGGTGAATACTTCTGCTGGTCTAGGTGGCTTGCTTGGTGAATCAGTCCAGATCACACTGGCTTTGTTATCCTGTCTGCTTAGTTGTTTGGTGCCTTTTCTGAGAGGTCTGAGCCTTTGGCTCCAGGTCCTTATTAATCTGTGGTTGCTGTGACCTATCCATTTACAGTTGTGACTGGACATGGTAATAGCTGGATATGTCCATTGGATCACTTTAATGCCTAACACATTTTTTTCAAGCACCTGTTATGTTGTTGCAGCCGTCTTACCTCCCGATGATTATTGCTGCTGGTGTATTTTATGAGGATCCCAAAGTGACCAGGAATTAGCTGTAGCTTTCAGTTTAGTGGAACTCTCACTTCTTCCCCTAGTGGAAGGGTTCCCCCTCTGGAAACCAGGACCTCTTGACCCACAAAGACTGAAGTCTTGGGGGTAGAGAAGAAAACATTCCCTAAGTGGGTCACTAGGAGTTTATGAGCAGGGTCTCTCCTATTCTATCACTGGGTTTCTGAACCTATGTGTTCTGACTATTGAGGCACAGTACTATATACTAGCCATTGGTTTAAGGTCTGCTGTATCTTGAAGAATAATGTCCCATCTCTCCAAGTGTCATCTCCAAGCTGGCACATCAGCTATGACTTCAAAAGGCTGTTTCATAGCTCTATCAGGTTGGCAATGTCTGAATGGTGTGATATATGATAGGGTCTATAGATGCCATGGTTGTCAGCCTATACTACTTAAGTGCATTCCTTAGTCTGAGGTGATGGTATATAGGATCCATGTTGCTATATCAGAAACTTTGTGAGTCCTTGGATAGTGGTGCTGTATGAGACACCTGTAGGTGGTAAAGGCAACTCCATACCTCAAGTATATATCATTTCCAGCCAGCATAAACATTGCCCTTTCTAGGATGGAAGGGGTCTAATGTAACTAATTTGCTACTAAGTGGCCCATTGGTAAGAAAGATGGTCCCATCTTAGGGGCTCATTGTTGGTTTCTATGGCTGGTAGGTCAGATATTTCTCAGCAGCTGTAGCCAGATCAGACTTGGCGAGAGGGAGCCCAACTTGTGATCCCAAGAATAGTCTCCAGTTCTGCCAAGGTGATTACTCTGCTCATGAGAACGTTGTGTACATGCGAGGGTGGCTCAAGACAGAGTCTGGGTGACATCCGCTGGCTGAGTCATCCTTTCTGCTTGACTTTTTAGTGCTTTTTCTGAAGTATGTTCTCTCTGGTGGACATTAATGTGTGACTCAAAGGTCCTCACGTTTGTGCCCACTGCCATAGGTCTGTCGACTTACCTCTTCCCAGACCTCCTTGTTCTCGATCTTCTAGTCTTCCAGGCCCCGACCAAGCACCTATGAGTCTTTGCATACCCTTACCTCATGCCCCTTTACTCTCCACACAAAGTAGGTGACTGGCTGTTGTGCCCATTGGGAGAATTTCCCCTCTCCATTGTCTTTCAGGTCCACTTGAGGGGGCTACAGTGCAGCAGTGGTCCCTGTCTGCCTGCCCACACATACTGAGCTGGCCCACCTGTGACTCAAGCTTGGGAATTTTCACCCTCCATCAGCCAGTCACAGGGAACCCCCACCCCCACCCCCCAAGAGGTAGGAGGAAGGCATCAGACCAACAGTGGCGGGTGACATGGGGATCTGGGACACTTGTTAGGCCAGCTTACTTGAGACCTATGGAACAGCTTGAGGCTGATCTTAAATGTACTGCTTCCTTTTATTCTGAATCGTTGCTGGCCCCATTGGAATTTATGGTGAGTTGAATAAAGATTTAAAGAAAGTGATGGAGTGACCTATGTGGGTATCTAGGAGAAACTTACTGCAGCTGTAAAAAAGCAATGAAGAGACTCTTTATATTGATAATGGAAAGATCTGAAAGATGCTTAGTAAGTAAAAAAAAAAAAAGTAAGGAGTAAATAGAAACTGTTTAAAACTGATAAATGGGGAAGTAGGCATAATTCACCATTTAGCTATATGGTGGTAAACAACAAAGGAACTAAAAGCAGAAACTGATGAAAGTGAGTTTATCTGAGAAGAGAGATTATTGGTAGGTCAGAAAAGGGCCACGAACTGCTACTTTTCATTTAGTAGCTTTCTGTACTGTTTTAGGTTTTTTCTTCTTCTTTTTATTGTAGACATGGAGCAAGAAGAAAGTGTAAGAGGGATTGAGGAAAAGAGCAGCAGGAGATGGTATGGTTTTGGAGAATGTTCCAGGTCAGAAGCCTGGTGAGCTTCTCTGATGCTCATGCTAGAGTCACTGATCTTGACTCTATTTCAGATAGGCTCTTCTGCCAATGTCCTGTCGTGGCTCTTAGGATCCATTGTAGCCCCTGGTGTCTCCTTCCCAGTCCATTCCCCACATGGTAGCATGGATGTTGGCAGATTCAAGTCTCAGTGCAAATGATTCCACTGATGTGCTCTGTTGGGAGAATAAGCAATCATGCATTTACACATCCTTTCATGGTACCTAGGGAAGTGAGGGAGCATTACACAGTACAGCATCCTGCAGGAATGTGGAAGAGGCACCTCCAGTTACTTAAGTGTAAAGCATTGTCCACATGAGGGTCTTTGAACCTGCTTCTGCCTGAGTTGTCTTTTCCTGCAGCCTTTTCTATCTTATCCCTTAGGCCTTAGCCTTCCATGATGCTGATCAAAAGTTGGCTTGCCATCCCCCTCCTCCTGCCTGCTAGGCTCTATCTCAACCCTTTATTGCCTTCATTGTGTCTCCATTCATCCTTATTTACCTGTTTACTTATTTTTTGTCCATCTTCCCCGGTAGAACCTAAGCTTCACTTCAAGTTTATCATTTACTTCATATTTGTTGAATGTTGAATGTGGACTTGAACAAATTTACTTATTTTTTATGCCTTCCTTTACTCATCAGTGAAACGCAAGAGTTTTAAAAGCATTGGAAACATTTACATTAAATGAATAAATACTGAAATCTTTTTGCATTACTTGTATATATATATATTTGCTACAATTCATTCATAGCAGTTAATGCTTTAAACAATCCACAATAAATGTGTTCTAAAAGGATTTGAAACAGTAAAACTCAAGCAATTTAACAAGTTGTCAGAAGGAACAAATTTCATGTGTGGTTGAAAATGTATACACGTGTGCGTTAGGTTAAGGTTTGGCTGACATGACAGTAAACCCCAAATAACAGTGGCTTAAACAAGATAGAAATTTACTTGATTTTCATATTAAAGTCTAAAGGTAAGTGGTTCAGGGCCTGTGCTCTGTGGTTTCAGACATCTAGGCTTCCTACATATTGCTTCTCTGCTCTGTATTTGCATTATGCGTCTGTGTTAAGATGCTCTTCTTAAGGCATGTCATGCTCTGAGACATGAGACATGTCACGTAACATGTTCCTGTTCCAGCCATCATGTTAGTCCTCCAGCCAGCAGGAAGGAGGAAGGCAAAATGGAAGCCTCCTTCCTGGAAGGACATTTCCTGGAAGTTGCATCTGTTATTCTCCTTTACATCTTATTGTTCATAATTTGTCATATTGGTACATCTATCTTCAATGGTGGTTGGGAAATGTAGTGTTTATTCTGGGCTGCCAGGTACTCAATTAAAAACAAGGGGTTCTATTACTATGAAAGAGTGTAGAATGGTTGTTGAGGGACAACTAGTGGTATTTGCTGTAATACATGCCTACAATCATCTTTTTAGCAATGTCCTTTATTTTTTATGTAACAAGTTTTGGGTACATTGGAAGTTCTTTATGGTTACTCTGCTGCATAAAAAGCAAATTTTGGAAGAACACTGATGCTTCCATATGTACCTTATGGTGTTGCTTTCCTACCTTTCCTGGTTTGTGATTTTATTTTACAACCTGTTGGACATGCGTTTGACAATACACATTGCAGATGTGTTATCCGTCAAAGTATAGTTGAACCATTTTTAGTCTTGGCATTTGACATTGTATAAAAATTATCTTCATGCAAATTTGCAAGGTTAGGAATGTTAATCAGGGTAGGCTTACATTCCCTTCATACCAATTGTTTTGTTTTCATTATAAAAATCGTATTTGCTACTTCTATTTTTCTGTTACAAACTTCAGAGATGCTATGTTACCTCAAATTCAATCTTCTCATGTTATTAAAATAAGAACGAAAATAACTTAGTTTAATTGTATTGCTCTATAATTTGTCTTTATTGGAGCAAGGTAACTATGGCTTCTAACTGCATTTCACTATCACTGGGAAAATTTAAACAGTCTGAAGTAATTATAGTGTGCCTTTGTAGGGAGTAATGAATAGTGTCTTGGTTACTGAGGGCAGCTTCTCCTTTTCATAACGGTAATATATGGTAGAGAGTAATTCCCAACTAATGGTGCATGACTCCCTAAGGTGTGTGTCTTAGGAAGTCTCCAAAATGGGGAGTTTGTAAAAGCATATTTACCAGAATACAGTTCCTCAGGTGTCTGTATGTGGAACCCTATTTTTAAAATACAAACAATGAAACATAAAGCATAAAAAACATTTTTTTTTTTTTGTTTGGTGAGGATGCTTGGGAGATAGTATTTTTTATTTTTCTTATTAGTGATTCTCTCTGGAAAGCTTGATATTTTACATTATGTAGAGGAGGAATGACCTAAGGGGTTAAAAAGGGACTAAAGTAGTCTTTGACTATATTGGTGTTGATTCAAAATTTACTCATCCCTACTAGAGTTTTTCTGTACTATCCAAACCCCAAATGCTTTTTTCAATTTTTTTCTTCCCTCTGTCTTCTAGAGTGATATTCTTTGTGGTTGCCTACTTATGTGTTCTTAGCTTTTGGAACTGACAGTGGTAAAAGTGTGAGTTGTTTACCCTCTGTGGAAGAAGGCTCATCTCTATAAAGAGCTTTTCCCTAAGATAGTGTTTCCAAAACATATCTGTTATGCCATCTTTATGATTTTCCTCTCATCTGTACTATTATTTACTTATTTTTCTTTAAATACACTCCCTTTCTAAAAACTTTTAAATTCATTTAAAAAAGATATATTATTATTACAAGTAAAAGCCAGTTTCAATGGTCACAAATAGAAGATAACTATAATAATAAATAAAATGAAAATAACCCCTACTCCACACTGTCATTAAGAACAAAGAAAAACAATAATATCAAGTTATAAATGTAATTGATTTACAAAATGCGTACCTAAAAGTAAGTTCCTTAAGGAGAAGAATGGAATTTTTTAGCAGTCAATAATAAGGAGATAGTAGGTTTAAAGTCACCTAGTTTAAAATAAAGTTGAAGTTCTACTTCAGTAGTATTGTTGTTTGATTTTGGTGTCACTTAGCACTGAGAGTGTCACTCACAGGTGTATGTCGTCAGAAAGAGCCATGTTTCCATACCCTTCACTGAGTTCTTGTATGTATGTATAAACATGGTATGTGGGGATCTATGTTAGAGATCTAGGCCATCATCATTAGTAATGCTCCCAAGAAGTTAGGAAAGTCAATTCCTAAAGATGTGAAACATTCAAGCTCATGCCAGGGCACAGTGCCTTGTTCAGTCAGAATAAGATGGGTTACTGCAGATGCAATTATTGTCTCATTCTAAGCCACAAGACCCTTGGGTGTGTTGTACTAGTTATATATAATATTTTTTCCTAAGATACTTTAAAATAAATACAGAATTATAAAAAATGTTTTCTGGTGTAATTCATAAGTCGATGGTCACCGACCTCATCATATTGCCCATGAGGGAAGAGGTCCACCTATATTTGGCTCAGGTAACAATCTGTAGAAGAGCACTGATTTAAGGAACTATTAAGAAATTTTCATCTGCACCAAGGTCTTTACTTGCATTTTTGTGCATGAGAAATTTCAGAGAATGGTATATGTTTTAGGATATTTCAGAAAAAATTCTGGATCTTATCCCTAATGTATTTCTTCTATACCTCATTTATCCTAAATGCAGAGGCAGATACCATTGATATTTGATAAGGCAGTGAAAATGATTCCTGGAAGTGTGTGGGAGACCCTATCATTGGATATTACTTTTCATACAAACCACTGCTAACCCAGAATTAAGGATATAGCATATGTCTTAGAGTGGTATCAATCTTCTGAGGGCACAAAGAAGGCTTCAAAACTCTCCAATTTGCAGCTTGTAGTAGCTCTTAGTATAAAAACAGGGGCTTCGAAATTCTGCTATAAAGGTTGGAAATGAGAAGATCTCCTTGAACTCTCTTAAGATCTTGTAAGGGGACTCCCCTGGTGGTCCAGTGGTTAAGACTCTGTGCTCCCAATGCAGGGGGCCCGGGTTCAATCCTGGGTCAGGGAACTAGATCCCGCACGCATGCCGCAACTAAGAGCCCGCATTGCAGCAACGAAGATCCCGCGTGCTGCCGCAACTAAGACCCGGCGCAGCCAAATAAGTAAAAATAAAACAAATAAATATTAAAAAAAAAAAAGATGATCTGGTAAGAAATCACTTGGCTGTGTCACTTCTATCAATAAATGACCTTCCAGCGAGCATGGTTAAAATACAGAATCAAAATCTAGAAGCTAGAAGGCACTGGCTTCATAAAGATCATGTTTGAAAATACTTTTGTCTGGAAAGAGTCTCAATTCTTTTTTACCAGTCAAATGTATATTGAAAGAAGTCTCCAGAGACTTCTTTGAGCTCCACAATTCTTATAATACTAAGACTTGGAGATCTAAGCTATTTCTACTGCCAATTCCCCCCATGGGTTAGGGGACAGAAATGATTAGAGATGCCTATCTTAACTTTACCAGTTAGTGATTTAAAAATGGTTTCTCAAATGAATTCAACAATCACTTATTGGGGATATTGCTAGTATCATCTGGCTTTTGTCCTAGAGATGTTCACTGTTGAGGAGAGAGGCAGGCATTTACATAAAGCAAACCAAACTGTGATAAGTGATCTATAGATTTAAATGGGAAAATGTGAGAAAGAGGAGGCAGTGATTAATTCTTGGTGGTGGACAGGTTTAGAGAAGTAATACTTTAGCAGAACTTTTGAAAGTAAGGAGTTTGCCTTTTGGAAAATGAGAGTAAGTCATTTCAGGTAGAAGGAGCTGCTCAAGCAAAAGCATGGTGGCTTGATAGGGATGGATGAGTCACTGTGTGGGGTTGGAAGTGGGTGTTAGGAGTGAGGGGAAGAGGAATCTGGTGTATGTTGGAGTCACTTGGGAAGGCCTTTGAATTCCACACTGGGAGTTTGGATATTATATTTTAGAAGGTGATGAGCCATGAGGAACTTGAATAGTGAAATGATACCATTCAATTGATTTTTAAAGATAACTGGGAACAATTTGGAGGGGGGTGGGATTGGCAGCAGAAAAAGTAGTTAGGAGCTTATGCGGTCAGGCACCTGAGAGGTTAAACTGAGCTAGTGTGAGGAAATGAGGTGAGACAGATGTGAGACACATTGAATATGAATCAATAGGACTTAGCTATTGAGGAACATGTAAATAAATAATTGTAATTTGTTATTGTTAGTCCTGTAATAAGGGCATGTACAGGGTACTGTAAAAGGTCAGAGAGAGCTTCACAGATGAGAGGACATTTAAGAAAAGTAGAGACTCACCAAGCTTTAAGGTCTTACAAGTGGAAGAAACAGAATAACACGATATGGTTGATCTGGCAACCAGACGTCAGGGATTCTCAGTTGCGTTCCAAATTAGAGTTACTGGGTAGGCTTTAAAAAAAATCGATCAGTGTTTAAGGCCCACTGCTAGAGAGTCGGATTTAATTGGTCTGGTGTTGAGCTTAATTATACACACTTTTGCAAAGCATTCCAGGTGATTTTAATGTGCAGCCAGCATTGAGGTCCACTGTCAAAAGCAGCTTGTTGTGGTTGAGTATGGTGTGTATACAAGAGTGGGGTAGATGAAGTCAGAGGTTAACCCTTAGATTCCATACTAAGAAGTCATTATCTTCTAAACTGGGACATTTCTGAGAGTAAAAGAAAGACGTTAATAATAATTTGTCTGCAATAATAGGTTAAAGCCTGGACTGTTTCAGGGAAATGTGGTTGTATAGTCACACCATCATATGAACTATGGGAAAACTTTGAAGGTTTCTAAGTAGGGATAGTGTATGATTAAGCCTCATTTTTGGAACTATTTTGGCTACAACAGTGTAGGGAGGAATTGTAAAGGAGGAAGACTGAAATCAGGGAGACTGGTTGGGAAATGATTGTAATCATCCAGATGAGTGAGACTACAGCCCTAATTAAAGATTTGGCTATAGAATGAGAGAAATGAAAGAGGTGTTAAGGGGTTAGGTTGGCTGGTATAATAGCAAAAGTTGTACCAGGCTAAGTTAAACAGGCAAGGAAGACTTTATTCAAAGCTATTGCAATAAGGGAGCGAGAGCAGAGCTTACTCTGAGCTCAGCTCCCCTAAAACAAAGGTTGGGAGAATTAAAAAAAAAATTTTTTTTATCGAGGTATAGTTGATTTACAATATTATACTAGTTTCAGCCGTACAACATAGTGATTCAAAATTTTTAAAGATTATATTCCATTTAAAGTTATTTTAAAATATTGGCTATATTCCTTGTGCTGTACAATATATCCTTGTAGCTTATTTATTTTATATGTAGTAGTTTGTACCTCTTAATTCCCTACACCTATCTTGCCCCTCACCCCTTGCCTCTCCCCACTGGTAATGTCTAGTTTGTTCTCTATATCTGTAAATCTGTTTCTCTTTTGTTATATTCATTTGTTAATTTTATTTTTTAGATTCCACATATGAGTGATAACATACAGTAATGGTCCTTCTCTGTCTGTCTTGTTTTTCCCTTGCTGCTCTTAATGTTCTCTATTTATCTTTAATCTTTGCTGTTTTAATTACAGTGTATTTTGGTGTGGAACTCTTTGGGTTGATCCTGTTTGGGACTCTCTTTGCTTCCTGGACTTGGATGTCTGTTTCCTTTTCCAGGTTAGGGAAGTTTTCAGCTATTACGTCTTCAAATGTGTTCTCAGCCCCTTTCTCTCTCTCTTCTCTTTCTGGGACTCTTTTCTTAATGCGAATGTTAGTATGCTTGATGTTGTCCCAGAGGTCTCTTAAACTGTTTTAATTTCTTTTTATTCTTTTTTTCTTTTTAGTGTTTACCTTCAGTGATTTCCATTACTCTGTCTTCCAGCTTGCTGATCTGTTCCTCTGTATCATTTAACCTACTATTGATTCCTTCTAGTGTATTTTTCATTTCAGTTGTTGTATTCTTCATATCTGTTTGGTTCTTCTTTTCTAACTTTTTGTTAAAAACTTCTAACTTCTTACTCTGTTTATCCATTCTTCTCCTGAATTCTTTGATTATTTTTATGATCACTACTCTGAACACTTTATCAGGTAGATTGCCTATCTCCACTTCACTTAGTTCTTCTCTTGAGGTTTTATCTTGTTCCTTCATTTGGAACATGTTCCTCTGTCACCTCATTTTGCCCAATTTGCTATTTTTATTTCTGTGTATCTAGTAGGTTAGTTATGTTTCCCAGGTTTGGAGTAGTGGCCTTTTGTAGGAGATGTCCTGTGTGTCCCAGCAGTGCACCCCACTCTGGTGACTGGAGCTATATTCTCTAGGGGTGCGTGGGTCCTTCTGTTGTGGTGGGCTGACTGCTGTGGGCTGTCTGGTAAGCACTGCTGGCCCCTGTCCAGTTGGTTGCCAAGGTTTGCTTTGTGCAGAGGCTGCCAGCCACTGGTTGATAGGGCTGGGTCAGGAGGAAGTTGACTGCAGAAACCTGGGGGACCTGGGGCTACTGCTGGCTCATTGGTGGGTAGAGCCAAGTTGTGGGGTGGGTGGCTGTGGGGCTGGGGTTCCCAAATCTCATGTCATCCTACTGGTGGATAGGGCTGTTTCCTGCATTGGCTGACTGTGGGTTAAAAGATATCCCAAAACTTGTTCTGGCCTGCTGGTGAGTCAGCCTTGATCCCAGGGCAGCTGGTTGAGGAGTCCAAGGTATCTCAGAGCTGGTGTTGGCATGCTGGTTGGTGGGGCCAGGGCCCGGGGGCTTCTGGGGCTGATGTTGGCCTGATGGTAGGTGGGAATGGGACCCAGGGGCGTCTCAGGGCTAGTGCTGACTCACTGGTGGGCAGAGCTGGGTCCCTGGGTCTCTGGTTGCAGGACCCTGGGAGTCCTGAGGCTGGTGCCATCCCTCTGGTGGGTGGTGCTGGATCTCAGGGCCACTGGCTAAGGGACCCAAGGTGTCCCAGAGCTGGAGATGGCCTGCTGGTGGGCAGGGATGGGGCCTAGGGTGTCCCAGGGCTGGTGCTGCTCTGCTTGTGTGTTGGCTAGTTTCTGACAAGGCAAGCTGCAAGGCTGTGGTGGTCTTGGGGCTGGCGTCTACCCACTGGTGGGCAGGGTGGGGATCCAGGATATTCTGGGGCTGTGCTTACCCATGGGTGTGTGAAGCCAGGTCCTAGGGCTACTGCTAGTCCACTGGTGGGCACAGCCAGGTCCTGGGCTCTCTGGTTGTAGGACACAAGGGTCCCAGAGCTGGTATGGGCCTGCTGGCGAGACTACTTCCTGACACAGCTGGCTGTGGTGTCCAGGGTGTCCCAAATCTTGTGTCAGTCTGCTGGTGAGTGGGGCTGGATCCTGGGGTGGTTGACTGAGGGGTCCAAGGTGTTTCAGAGCTGGTGCTGGACTGCTGATGTGTGGACTAGGCCCTTCCATGGCAGACTGTGGGGCGGCGATGGTCCTGAGGCTGGGGTCTGCCTGCTGGTGAGAGGAGCTGGTGCTCAGTGGGTCCTGGGGCTGATGCCTGCCCACTGGTGGGCAGAGCTGGGTCCCAGGGTTTCTGGCTGTGGGGCCCTGGGTGTCCCAGCTCTGGTGCCTGCATGCTGGTGTGGAGGGCCACGTTCTGGGCCCCCTGGTAGACAGGGCCGAATCCTCAGATGGCTGTGGGCTTGGGGGGGGGTTTCTTAAGGCAGCCTGCCTGCTGGTGTGTGTAGCTGTTGCCTCCCCCTTCCCCCAGCTAGTTGGTTGGCCTGAGGCATCCCAGTACAGGTGCCTACAGGCTGGCTGGCAAGGGAGGGGCCAGACCCCAAGGCTAATAAGCTAGAGGGAGAATTCCAAAATGGCGCTTGCCAGCACCAGTGTCCATGTGGTAGAAAGAGCTCCCCAAAATGGCTGCCATCAGTGTCTATGTCCCCAGGGTGAGCTCCAATTTCCTCCTGCCTCTCTGGGAGGCTCTCCAGGATCAGCTGGTGGGTCTGACCCAGGCTCCTTTCAAATTACTGCTTCTGCCCTGGGTCCCAGAGCATATGAGATTTTGTGTGCACCCTTTAAGAGTGGAATCTCTATTTCCCACATCCTTCTGGGACTCCTGAAAGTAAGCCCTGCGGGCCTACAAAGCCAAAAGTTCTGGGGGCTTGTCTTCCCAGTGCAGGACTCCCAGGCTGGGGAGCCCAACGTGGGGCTTGGACCCCTCACTCCTTGGGGTGAATCTCTGCAGTTGTAATTATTTTCCCTTTTCTGGGTCGCCCACCTGGGTATATGGGTATTAACTATACTTCAACTCTGCCCCTCCTACTGGTCTCATTGTGGTTCCTTCTTTATGTCTTTAGCTGTAGAAGATCTTTTCTGATAGATTCTGGTCTTCTCATCAAAAGTTGCTCTGTAAATGGTTACAATTTTGGTGTCCCCATGGGAGGAGGTGAGCTCAGGGTCTTCCTACTCCACCATCTTGGCCAAGCTCCTTGCGATGGGAGGATTTTAAGAGAAAACACAGGTCATCTGTGTTTACTAATCGGCTTTACCCACCCGCCTCCCCCAAAGTAAGCTTTCTTGTATCTCTGTTAGAGGGTGTAGTTTTATAATGTGGAGTTAGGTGCTAGCCAAAGTTAGGGTTCTGCTCTCCCACAGAGACTGGGAGATGGGGGCACACTTCTTGATGATTATGGTTCAAAGAGATGGTTCCCAGGTCCTGGAGAAAGACAGTCCTGGGTTGTAAAACTGGCCCTAGGGTTTTTAAAAGATTTACATACATCTCAAATGTGCAGAAAAAGAATTTATAATTACAGGTTTTCTAAAGGAAATGTTCTAAGAAAAGGGAAGTGAGGGCCTAAAGTGAGGAATAACTCTGCCTAAGCTTACGTCCAGCAGAGGAGAGTGTTAAGGGTGTCTTGGTCAGTGAACTTGGATGTGGAGGTTGAGGGGAAGGGAGGTCAGATGATTCTTTGGTTTCTGGCTTTGGTCTTGGATTTGTTGATGCCATTTACTGTCATAGAGAACAGAGGAGGAATAGAAGTTTGCTAAAAAAGACAAATTGGGCTTCCCTGGTGGCGCAGTGGTTGAGAATCTGCCTGCCAATGCAGGGGACACGGGTTCGAGCCCTGGTCTGGGAAGATCCCACATGCCGCGGAGCAACTGGGCCCGTGAGCCACAACTACTGAGCCTGCGCGTCGGGAGCCTGTGCTCCGCAACAAGAGAGGCCACGACAGTGAGAGGCCCGCGCACCGCGATGAAGAGTGGTCCCCACTTGCCGCAACTAGAGAAAACCCTCGCACAGAAATGAAGACCTAACACAGCCATAAATAAAATAAATAAATAAATAAATAATTAAAAAAAAAAAAAAAGACAAATTACGTTTTGGATAAACTGCGTTTACGGTGCTTGTGGGATATCCAAGTTGAGTAGGATGTATGGGTCTATGACCCAGAAGAGGTGTGGATTGGAAGGTAGGTTTGGGAGTGGTGGATATATGGAGCTAGTGGCAGCTTTTGTTTGAGCTCACTGATTGTACAACTTATGTTTAGGTGAAACTAGCATTGCCCTTCCACACCCCCAGTTGAGGGAGAATCTGTATGGATTAAACAGAATTTTGTGAAATAGTAAGATGCACCTAATAAATGCCTAATATATTTGGTTAGTTCTGTTATTATGGTTAGCAAGAAGCTAATGTAAATTAGAACATGTGAATCAAATGGTCAGTGGACGACAGTTACTATAAAACTAATTTTCATTGTGTTCCAGAGGCTGTGACAGCTCAGGACACGGGGTTATTTACCAGAAATACATCTTCCTTAGAATCAGCAAACAAACAAAAACAAATAAACAAACAAACAAAAAACAAAGAGACAGAGTTCTCCAGAGTTCCTTTTTTTTTTTGCAAGACCATGTTGCATTCAATGCAGGACTTGGACTCCCCCTGAAAGAGCAAAAGAAAAGAAAAGCCTCTAATAAAATCCAAACCAAAAGTGGTTTGTTTTCGGACCAAATGGTGAAAAATGGAAAACCACATCAATCAGTCTGTTCTCTTTGACCCAGTTCCTACTTACTTTTCCTAGGGCTTTAAGGTCTGTTTCTTTGCTGGAAAAAGTTTAAAGATGCCTACAGGGTTGGGGGTGGGGTAGGGAAGGACGCAAGCCTTGTTGATGTCTTCCCCTGGGTTTTCATGGAGCTTCAGATGCATTGGGGAGCTGTGACTTAGGGGAAGGAGTTTTTTGAAACATGGGGACCATGGACATTTTTGTGCTTTTTGTGTTATGATTGGACAACAGCAGCAGAGTTGAGTTTAGCTGTGACAGCCTGCCACAGCTGTTTGTCCAGTAGTAGCTGTTTCTGACATTTAAAGGATGAGGGATGGAGGTGTGTGGAAGGTCAAACTCTAACCTGCCTTTGACTTCAGGGACCAGTGACGATGGAATTTGGCATTGGGGTTTGTTTACCGCTAATGAAGCTCTCCTGTTATTGATACACATTTAGATTGGTATTCCAAGAATTCTCCAAAGGCTATTCACATGCATTTTGAAGAGCCCTTTGAACATTAAATGGCTCTCACAAAAGAAGGCTTTTTATTAACTGAATGTGAAGGGGAACATGATTCGAAGGAAAAAATATGCCCTCACAGGCTTTTTGTGTGGTAAACCGCAAAGGGGAGCTCTGGGTTGGAAAATTGTGTTCACTTAGGTTTATTATGGCACAAAGACTGTAGGGTGCTTATCTTCTTCCCTGTATTTACTGGGATCCTTGAAAAAGATAGTTTTTTTTTTTTTTCCTGGCCCTGAAAAATGTCTTTCGGATTTTTGGTGTATTTTAGTGGCTGTGCCATTTCTGAAACAAGTGGTTATTGACCAGAAGTTTGCTTTCGTTAGAGTTAGTGAACAAACAAACAGAAGCACAGAGGCAGCGTTTTCTCCAGGGGCCATTTTCTGAACTTTGCAAGCAAAATGCTGAATCAGCGGGGAAGAGTATAGCTCCTGGACAAGTCAAAACCAGGGGAAACCAAAAACAAAATCCCCCCAAATAAAAATAATTCTGCCGTGTGGAAGATGCTGCCCATTTTCTTTGGGAGAGGAGGTAACATCTGGAGCTTAGCTGGGAGGGATAACAGGCTGAGCTGGATCCCCACTGCTGGGGTCTTGTTGGAAGGAAGCTGTCAGACAGCAACATGATGTATTATCCTTTGCAGACAAAACAATACACGTAAAAATAAATAGCCATCAATGTTAAGATCCTGTAATTCAAGTCGACACATGCAATCACAAACCTCACAAACAGGTTAGTCTGCCTTGCTCCCCTTGGTCTCATGTGATGATGGGAACCAGCATAATACAGAGAGAGACAGGGGAAGGGAGTGGGAGAAGGGGAGAGAGTGAGGGAGGGGGAAGGGAGAAAGGAAATGAAGAAATGTTACTCTCTAATCACTCTAGGTGCCCTTGATGCAGCTGTGGTGGGTAAAAAACTAATAGTCAAATGTCAGGCGTTTTTGGAAGATAGAGTCTATCTTAAAACAATTGACTCAGGGGATATGGTTTTGAAGTGGCGCCAGGATGCCTGAGACTGACTTAGAGCTTCAGTACTTGTTTTCTTTTAAAATAAAATGTTGCAGTTTATTTTTTTACCGTTGTACTGAGTAGAAGTCCTATTAACTGAAGTCTAAGTAAAATTGTTTAAAAAAGGAAAACCATTTTCAGGCAGTCTTTCCTTTTGGTCCCATAGCTGACACCCGCCGACTTTTAGTTCAGCATCATTTTGTTATTAGACTCCAAAGCCTGACCTCAAAGGACCCTTTAAAATGTGTGCATTTTTGACATACACCTTACTGGTAATGGCTGTGTTAATCTCCTGAGTGGTAAGAGCCAGTTCTTTGTTCCTCGAGCTTCTAAATACCAGAAGTATGTCTTCCTCTTCAAAAAAAGGTGGACTATGTAATATGGAAATTCACTCCAGATGATCAATTATGCAGAATGAATTTCTAAGGGATTATTTTTTTCCGGTTTCTGACTCATTCTATGTTTTCTGATCTGATTCCTGAAGAATATGAGCATGTAGGGGGTGGTAATAGATGCTCCAAGAAAAGAGTTCTGTGAACAAGTCAGTTTGCAGCTCTCTGACTAAACAAAACCACCTGGGTGTGTGTGTGTGGGTGCCTGCTTAAACTGCAGGACAATTCAGAGCCTTGTCTTGTCACTATGCGTTGGATTCTAGATGCAGTACTTTCCAAATCGATTTGACCATGGAACTTCTAAGGAACCCAGTTTGGATTCTGGATAGATGGATCTATTTTTCTTATGGTTTTCACAGAAGAATTGCTATAACACAATTTCCATAACCTTAGGTTGTTTATATTTGTAGCATTGCCAATGTTTTGAATAAAAGCAAAGAATCAGTAAAAATGTCAGAAAAGATTTTTTTCCATATCATCCCAGGGCCTGGAAGGATGTACACTAATTTTGTAACACTTTGTGTAAATGTTATGCTTCATGTTGCCACTATATAGGTTGGTTAATACTTTGTCTTTATTTCTAGCTAAAATTCTTAAATTCCAGCTATTCTATTTTCAGTGGCAAGGATAACTACTGAACTCTTAAAAATTCAAACAAAATGCTTTTTTAAAAAAAATTAAGAATGATATTTTTCATTGTAGACAATACAGAAAAAGCTTAAACAACAAAATGGAAGAAATAAAAATCACCTGAAATCCTGACACCCAGAGGTAACCTTTGTTGACATTCTGCATAAATCAGAACTGCTAACAACAGTTTGCAGAAGTGTTTTATTTGGCTGTGTAATATTTACATTTTTTTGAATTAGGGTGTCAACATATAAAAATTGGGTCTCATAAACCCACATATCTTCTAGCTTCTTCTGAAATATTGAGGATTAGTATCATGTGACCTGCATTCTGCATTCTGGCATGTCAGGGCTCAGAACTGAGTAGGAGTTGCTGTCTTTAGGAAAGAACCCCCTAGTCCTAGTTTATCTGCCTGTATGGTGAGATATTTGGGTTTGAAACCCCAGTTATAAGTCTTTCTGGTCTTTTCCCTCTTGGATAACAGTTAATTAAAAAAGGGACTTATCCTTTCATATTCAGGTATAAGCCTTTTCCTCTTAATATTTTATAGACATTTTCTGATGTCATTAAATGTTCTATATCATTGCTTTTGTCTCCGTAACATTCTACTCTATGGCTATACCATACTTTATATAGCCAATCCTCTACTCTATTGGACTTTCATGTTAATTCCTTGTTTAGTCTATTAAATATACAACACAGGAGGATAAACATCCTTGTGGGAAAATCTGTGCATGTGTCCAAGATTGTTTCTTTAGGAGAAAGTCCTACACTTGGAGTGGCTGAGTCAAAGACTATAAATACTTGAAAGGCTTTTGAGACTCATTGCTAAATATACTCAACTGTGTTTTCACATACTTGACAATGAAGTAATCTCTTCAGAGCTTTTAATAAGTTAATGGGACTTCCAATTAACACAGGACTCTTTTCTCACGTATCTCCTAATAGCTCAGGACACAGTAATGTTCTGTAGAGGAGAGTCTGAGAAATTTCAAGCTGAATTGGTGGTTGTGAGAAAGTGCTAAGAGGTGGAGGACATTCAAACAAGCTGTATTTACATTACAATTCTGTTTAGCTGTCAACCAGACTTAATGTGTATGTATATTAGATTATGAATTCCTATCCAAAGGAAAGTTTTCTTGAAAAGCCTGCAAACTACTCAGGGTGGGGACTGTTCTCATCCATTTTCACTCTTACTAGCATCCTCTGACCCCCTCTTTCTGCCTTCTTCCTCACCAGTGCTGCCCTTATCACCTCTGATCGTTTTGTTTTTTGCTTATGTGTGGAGAAACAAGTAGCCACCCTCAATTTTTTTTTTTTTTTTGGAACACAAACAAACTGATAAATAAATAGACTCACTGTAGAAATTTGGGAGAAACAGCCTGCTTTACAGTGTAGAGCCATAAGCAGGTTAGTGTGTAGAGAGTGTTGAGGGTGAAGTCGGAGAAGAAGGCAGAAGAGGTGATCTGAGAAGACCCTGAAAGGGAGTGAGCTAGCGCCTTGTGGAGAAGAGGTTTGAGGGGGGCAAATCTGAGGAAGAGAGAAGAGTTAGAGGTCGTTGGAGTGGTTCAGGTGAAAGATAATGTGAGTCTGAGTGGTGAGGGTCTTGAACTTGAGCTTTGGTGGCAGAGGGATATGTGGGAAAACTGGAGAGGGAGGAGAAAGCACTGAGGATGACTTTTCAAATATCTCGACCATCAGTGAGATATTAATTTATGTCTATGTATAACTCCCCAGAGCTTTTATATCCAAATACATTCATGGAAAGGGTCAAACAATTTTAAGTACACATGTTTAGGGTTAAGAGGCTCTTATGTACATAGTGGTCTTAAAGTTTTTTCAAAGTTAAAACAACTTCATTAAAAAAACTGAGGTGTAGGGACTTCCCTGGCAGTCCAGTGGTTAAGACTTCACCTTCCAATGCAGGGGGTACCGGTTTGATCCCTGGTCAGGGAGCTAAGATCCCACCTGCCTTGGGGCCAAAAAACCAAAACATAAAACAGAAGCAATATTGTAACAAATTCAATAAAGACTTTAAAAATTGTCCACATCAAAAAAATCTTTGAAAAAAAAACCACCTGAGGTGTAATTGACATACAGCATTATACTAGTTTCAGGTGTACAACAAAATGATTGAATATTTGTATATATTGTGAAATGATCACCACAATAAGTTAATATCCATTTCCATACATAATTACAGAATTTATTTTTCTTGTGATGAGAACTTTTGAGATCTACTCTCTTAATGACTTGCAAATATGAAAGGCAGTATTATTAACTATAGTCAACGTGCTACATGTTACATCCCCAGGACTGACTTATTTTATAACTGGAAATTTGTACCTTTTGACTCCTTTCACCCCTACAACACCGCCCCCCCCACTTTCTCCTCCTCTGGCAACCACCAATCTAAAAGAGCTTTATTTTTTAATTAAAAATTTAGCTAATATGTAATTATTAGAGAAATGCAAATCAAAACTGCAACGAGGTATCACTTCACTCTGATCAGAATGGCCATCATCAGAAAGTCCACAAATAATAAATGCTGGAGAAGGTGTGGAGAAAATGGAACCCTCCTACATTGTGGTGGGAATGTAAACTGGTGCAGCCACTGTGGAGAACAGTATGGAGGTTCCTTAAAAAACTGAAAGTAGAACTACCATATGAGCCATCAGTCCCACTCCTGGGCATGTATCTGGAAAAGACAAAAACTCTAATTGGAAAGATACACGCACCCCAATGTTCATAGCAGCACTACTTACGATAGCCAAGACATGGAAGCAAACTAAGTGTCCATTGACAGATAGTGGACAAAAAAGATGTGGTATGTATACATACAATAGAATATACTCAGCCATAAAGAAGAATGAAATAATGCCATTTGCAGCAACATGAATGCACCTAGAGATTATCATACTAAGTGAAATAAGTCAGACAGAGAAAGACAAATATCATATGATATCACTTATATGTGGAATCTAAAATAATGATACAAATGAACTTATATACAGGATAGAAACAGACTTACAGACGTAGAAAACAAACTTTTAGTTATCAAAGGGGAAAGTGGAGGCAGAGAGGGATAAATTAGGAGTATGGGATTAACAGATACACACTACTACATATAAAATAGATAAAGAACAAGGACCTACTGTATAGCACAAGGAACTATATTCAGTATCTTGTAATAACCTATAATGGAAAAGAATCTAAAAAAAGAAATATATATTCATATATATATATATATATATATATATATATATATATATATATATATATATATATATAACTGAATCACTTTGCTATACACCTGAAACTAACAGAACATTGTAAATCAACTACAATAAAAATTTAGCTAATATGGAAAAACATTAATAAAAGTATTTTTAAAAATCTTTTAAATCTCAACATACAAACTATTTTAACATGTTGTGTATATTCTTTTAGGACTTCTAAGCTAATTTCTCATTAAACTATTAATGAGTCCTTATTTAGTTCTTACTTTAAAAAAAATCAGAAATTTCTTTGCATTCTCACTATTTTCTAGTGCTGCACAAAAAGTTTTTAAAAGTTCTTTCCATATCAGGAAGAAGGATGAGAGATTGGCTGCTTCTTACTTTTAAATGTATATACATGGTGCTAACTAGGGCATCTCTAGTTTTAACAGGCTTGCTGCTAATTTAATCATTAAAAAGGAATGTAATAATGACTTCACTTTCTTCATGTTCATCTTTTTAAAGTAATCAAAGACTATTGCCATTTCTTCCTTCAGTTTACTTGTTACTACCCATGTTTAAAAGTTAGATTTTGCAACTTCGAAACTACAAATGTGAATTGGTTTTTCTTGAGGGGAGAGGGAGAGAGAAGAGGAGAGTTGGGGGCAAGCGAGAGGAGGGTTCCTTGGGAAACGAACTTTGAAGTGGAGATTTGCAAGCAGAAAGTTTATTCAAGCGGTTCCATGGGCATAACCCCTGTGAGGGAGTGAAGAAAGCAGACTGGGGCAAAAGGCGAGTTGAAGAATGCAATGGCAACAAAATCCTTGGCCAGTTTCTAGAGCTGAGAGAGTCCTCCAGAAGTGTCCTTAACAGAGGCAGGGTCTGGGCCTTTGTATCCCTGCATTGACCAGTAATGTGATGGGAGCTGCCCCTGGGAAGGAGTAACCTGGAATTCAGGCTGCTCCATTTAGCTGAGGGCAATTCCTGAGGATTCACCTGGGAGCACCCAAAATGCTTGTCACCTGGAAAAAATGAGTGCTTTGGTTCAGGAGGGATCTGGATGGTGCACCAGAGGATCCATCAAATTCCACATCCCCTGACACTTGGATCCACTTGCTTCATATAATAATTTTACCCCTTCTGAGAACAACTCTGCTAAGATTATCTGTGGTTCCTTTTTACTGGGGAAACTTACAAAAGAAAAGCCAGTGACATAAACTACAACCTCTATTGCTGTAGCTGGTCTCAGGGCTGCTATTGGTACTCATCATCTCCCTGCTCTAGGTTCCCCTCACCCTCAGCACTTTTGTTGGTCTAGGTGGCTTACCTGGTGGGGTGACCCAGATCTTCATCCCACAGTAGTCTGAGTGCCTGGTCACCATGCCCCTCACAGGTCATGGTGGCTGTATTTGTCTGTTTACTCTCAAAATTGAGCAAGAGAGTACCAAAACACACCAGTGGATCACCTAGCTGCTAAACATAATTTTCCCTGTCCCCATTGTCTAACAGCACCCCATACCTTACCCTGTTGATCTGGGTCAATCACCCCTGACAGAATGACAATTCATTTCCTTGCCTGCTAGTCTTCTGGCATGAGAAACCTGGGATGTGAGGGTTCAAGACGACAGTGTAGGAAGATTCTGAACTCACCTCCTTTCACAGACACAATAAATCTATAATTCTGCATATGAAATAATTCCCTTGGAAAGAAACCTGAAAACTGGATGAACAGAGTCTTCCCAACAGAGGGTAAAAAGACAGCATCAAGACAGATAGAAGAGGCAGAGATATAAGCTCACTGAGGAAAAACTCACACCCTAGATGTGCTGATCCATAATTGAGAGGGATCACAGAGATATGAATCTTTTCCTTGAAGAGTGAGGGATTCAACCTCCATATCAAGCACCCAACCCCTAGATCCTGCACAGGAGAGAAGAGCCTCAGAACACCTGGCTATGAAAACCAATAGGGAGTGTGCACAGGAAAACTATGGAACTGCAGGGAACAGAAAACCCTCTCTTAAAGGGCTAATATACAGACTCACTTGACTCAAAAAGCAGCACAAAAACACTGGATTGAAAAGCTCATGGACCACGGGTGAAGGGGACACACTTACTAATCTTGAAGTGTCTGATGGAGAGGCAGGAACCAGTGCGGTGCTTCCTGAGAACCAAGGTGTGAGCCATTTATGTAATCTCAGGCTACCTATTTAATTCTGGCACTGGTGGGCACTGTTTGGGAATTCTCCATCTAACCTGTTAGCACCAATGGACACACATGCTGAGAGCCCTGCCCACCCCTGTGCATCACCTAGACCTCACAGCTGACTGAGCAATAGCCCACCCACCCACCATGGCAGCAGCTGCTGAGCCCCCCAGCCAGTCCAGGGCCAGCTTTCCACCAGTACCCTACAGCAGCCACTGTCAGGCCCCATAGCTGGTCCAGAGGCCAGCCCTGGCCCCCACAACAGGAGGGCATATGCAGTCCATGAAGGGGACATCCCTTGAGTGCCCGACTCTGGTGGTGAGGTGGGATTGCACTTCTGAGCCCCACAGGACATCTCCCAAATAAGACCACTTCTTCAAGACTGGAAGAGATAGCTGATTTACCTAATACATAGGAAAAACCACAGAGAATTAGGCAAAATTAAGAGACAGAATATGTTCCAATAGAAAGAATAACTAAATGAAATGGAGATAAGCAATCTACCTGATAAAGAGTTCAAAGTAATGGTCATAAAGGTGCTCACTGAACTTGGGAGAAGAAGGGAGGAACACATTGAGAACTTTAATAAACAGATATAAAATATAAGAAAGTACCAAACAGCATTATTACTGAAATGAAAAATACTCTAGAGGGGTTCAAAATCAGGCTGGATGAGCTAGAGGAACAAGTCAGTGAGCTGGAAGACAAAGCAATGGAACTCATAGAGACAGAGCAGCAAAGTGAAAAAAGAAATAAAAAAAGTGAAGATACCTTCAGGGACTTTTGGGACAACATCAAGTGGAATAATGTTCTCATTTTAGGGATCCCAGAATGAGAAGAGAGAAAGGGCCAGAAATATTATTTGAAGAAATAGTGGTTGAAAACTTCCTTAATCTGGGGAAGGAAACAGACATCCAGGTCCAGAAAGCTCAGAGAGTTCCACATAAGAAGAACTCAAAGAGACCCACACCAAGACACGTTATAATTAAAATGATAAACCTGAGGATAAAGAGAGAATCCTAAAAGCAACAAGAGAAAAACTTGTTACATGCAAGGAAATCCCATAAGTCTATCAGCAGATTTTTCAGCAGAAATTTTACAGGCTGGAAGGGAGTGGCGTGATATATTCAAAGTGCTGAAAGGAGAAAACAATCAACCAAGAATTCTCTATTCAACAAAGTTATCCTTCAGAATTGAAGGAAAGATTGAGTGTTTCCCAGATAAGCAAAAGCTAAAGGAGTTCATCACTACCAAACTGTTTCAAGAAATGTCAAAACAACTTCTTTAAAGTGAAAAAATGGAACTAATTAATAATTAGAAAACGTCAAAGTAAAAATCTCACTGGAAAAGGTAAATATATAATAAAGTAGTGGATCAATCACTTATAAAGCAAGTATAAATGTTAAAAGACAAAAGTAGTGAACTTAACTAAAATCACAGTAATTAGTTAAGGAATACATAAAATGAAAAGAATTCAAATGTGTCATTAAAAGTATAAAATGTGGGTGGGAGTAAAAAGATAAAACTTTGAAATGTGTTCAAATTTAAGTTGCTACCAACTTAAAGCAGGCTACTATTTACATAGGATATTATATGTGAATCTCATGGTAACCACAAAGAAAAAACTTATAGTAAATACACAAAAGAAAATGAGAAAGGAATCTAAACATAACATTAAAGAAAACCACCAAAACACAAAGGAAAAGAGAAAGAGAAAAAGAAAGGAACAGAGAGGAACTTCAAAAACAGCCAGAAAACAATGAACAATATGGCAATAAGTACATACCTATCAATAACTACTTTAAAGTAACTGAATTAAATTTACCAATTAAAAGACATAGAGTGGCTGAATGGATAAAAATATGGTGCCATCTATACGCCACCTGCAAGAGATTCACTTGAGAAGAAAAGATACACATAGAGTGAAAGTGAAGGGATGGAAAAAGATATTCCATGAAAAAGGAAATGAAAAGACAGCTGGAGTAGCTGTACTCATGTCAGACAAAATAGACTTTAAAATAAAGACTGTAATAATAGACAAAGAAAGGCATTACATAATAATAAAGGGGTCAATACAGCAAGATATAACATTTATAAATGTATATGTATCCAAAAGAGGAGCACCAAAATGTATAAAGCAAATATTAACAGACTAATAGTAGGGGACCTTAAAAGTCCACTTACATCAATGGATAGATCATACAGACAGAAAGTCAATAAGGAAACATCAACCTTAAATGACACATTAAACTACATGAACTTAATAGACATATACAGAACATTCCACCCCAAAGCAGCAGTTACACATTCTTCTCAAGTGCATGTGGAACATTCTCCAGGACAGATCACATGTTAGGCCACAAAAAAAGTCTCAGTAAATTCAAAAAGGCTGAAATCATATTAAACATCTTCTCTGATCACAATGGTATGAAACTAGAAATCAATCACAAGAAAAAACAAATGAGAAAACCCACACAAATGTGAAGATTAGATGGATAAATTCCTAGAAACATACAATCTTTCAAGGCTGAATAATGAAGAAATAGAAGATATAAATAGACCAATTACTAGTGAGGAGAAACAGTAATCAAAAATCTCCCAACAAACAGAAGCCCAGGACCAGATGGCTTCCATGGTGAATTCTACAAAACATTCAAGGAGGATTTAATATTTATTTTTTTCAAACTCTTCCAAAAAATTGAAGAGGAGGGAAAACTTCCAAACACATTTTACAAAGCAACTATTACCCTGATACCAAAACTAGAGAAGGACACCACACACACACACACAGACACAATTACAGGCCAATATCCTTGAGGAATATAGATGAAAAAATCCTCAACAAAATATTAGCAAATTGCATCCAACAATACAATAGGATCATACACCATGATCAAGTGGGATTTATTCCAGGTATGCCAGGATAGTTCAACTTCCACAAGTCAATCAATGTGATACACCACATTAACAAAATGGAGGATAAAAGTCATAAAAATCATCAATCATCTCAATAGATCTGAGCTATTGTCAAAAAGCATTTGACAAAATTCAACATCCATTTATGATAAAAGCTCTCAACAAAGTGGGTATAGAGTGAACGTGCCTCAACATAATAAAGGCCGTATTATATGACAAACTCATAGCTAACGTCATACTCAACAGTGAAATGCTGAAAGCACTTCCTCTAAGATCAGAAACAAGATAAGGATGCCCACTCTTGCCACTTTTATTCAACATAGTATTGTAACTCCTAGTCAGAGCAATTAGGCAAGAAAAAGAAATAAAAGACATCCAAATTGGAAAGGAATAAGTAAAACTGTTACTATTTTCAGATGACATGATAGTGTAAATAGAAAACCCTAAAAACTTTACCAAAAAACTGTTAGAACTAATAAATTAATTCAGTAAATTTGCAGGATACAAAATCAATATGCAGAAATCTGAGGCATTTCTATACATTAATAACAGACTATCAGAAAGAGAAATTAAGAAAACAGCCCCATTTACAATTGCATCAAAAAGAATACGATACCTCAGAATAAATTTAACCAAGGAAGTGAAAGACCTGTAAAAACTATGAGACACTGATGAAAAAAATTGAAGTATACACAAATAAATGGAAAAATATTCTGTTTTCATGGATTGGAAGAATTACATTGTTGAAATGTCCATACTACCCAAAACCATCTACAGATTTAATGTAATGCCTATCAAATTACAATGGCATGTTTCTCAGAACTAGATCAAATAATTTAAAAATTTTTATGGAACCACAAAAAATCTAAAACAGTCTTGAGAAAGAATGAGAAAGATGGAGGTATTATGCTCCCTGATTTCAAACTATACCACAAAGCTATAGCAATCAAAACAGTATGATACTTGCACAAAAGCAAACATACAGATCAATGGAACAGAACTGAGAGTGCAGAAATAAACCTAGGTATATGTGGACAATTAATTTTCAACAAAGGTGTAAAGAACATCATACAATACAGAAAGGATAGTCTCTTCAATAAATGGTACAGGGAGAACTAGACAGCCATGCACAAAAGAATGAAACTAGACCACTCTCTTACACCACATAAAAATTAATTCAAAATGAATTAAAGACTTGAATGCAAGACCTGAAACCATAAAATTCCTAGAAGAAAACATAGGTGGCAAACTTATTGACATTAGTCTTAAGTGTTTTTGTGGACCTAACTAAAGACAAGGGAAACAAAAGCTAAAGTAAACAACTGGGACCACATCAAACTAAAAAGCTTCTGCACAGAGAAGGAAACCATCATCAAAACCAAAAGTTAACCTACTGAGTGGGAAAAGATATTTTCAAACAATACATATGATGAGAGGTTAATATCCAAAATATATGCACCTCAACAATAACAAAAACAAACAACCTGATTAAAAAATGGGCAGAGGATCTGGATAGACATTTTTCCAAGGAAGACATACAGATGGCCAGCAGGCACATGAAAAGACGTTTAATATCACTAATTCTTAGGGAAATGCAAATCAAAATTACAGTGAGCTATTACCTTACACTTGTTAGAATGGCTATTATTGAAAAGAGAAGAGACAACAAATGTTGAATAAGATGGGGAGAAAAGGGAACCCTAGTACACTGTGGTAGGAATGTAAATTGGTGTAGTCACCATGGAAAACATCATATGGCCCCACAGTTCTACTTCTAGGTATTTATCTGAAGAACATGAAAACACTAATTTGAAAATATATATGCATCTCTTTGTTTATTCAGTGTTATTTACAATAGCCAACATATGGAAAAAAAACCCTAAGTGTCCATCAATGGATTAATGGATAAAGAAGATGTGGTGTATATACACAATGGACTACTACTCATCCATACAAAAGAATGAAATCCTGCCATTTGCAAAAACATGGATGGACCTTGAAGGTATTATGCTGAGTCATATGTTAGACAAAAAAGGCAAATTCCAAATGATTTCACAAATGAAAAGAACAAGATAAAACAAAAAATACCCTCATGGATACAGAGAAGAGATTAGTGGTTACTAGAAGAGAAGGGGGAGGGGTAGATGAAATGGGTGAAGGGAGTCAATTGTATGGTGATGGATGGTAACTAGACTTGTGGTGGTTATCACTTTGTAATGTATCTAGATGTCAAATTATAATGCTGTATCCCTGAAACTCATAAAAATTTGCTGTGTCCCCTGGTGGAAGTATTCTCCCTCTAAACTTGTGGGATCCAGAGTCCTAACATTTGTAAGAAACACAAATTTTAAAAGGGATCACTGGAAGTGATGGTGAGAGGGGCTACTCCTACTTTTGCCTCTTGAGTCCCAAACTCTCATATTCTACCTATCGGGGAAAGAGCACCATATAATTGTGGCTGATTTAGGGTAATAGTGCTTCCTTGAGGATGGCACCCCTTCCTTACTAGGTAACATTTCAAAGCTGGTACTTCAGCTATGTCTTCAAAAGCCATTCCATTGTTTTATAATGCCAGCAGCTTTTAGATGCTACCGTATGTGATATACCTCCATTACTATGAAGTATGCTCTTTGGCCTAATGAGATACAATGTGGGATCCTACGTTGGTGAATCAAAAACACTCTGTGAGTGCCGTACAGATGCTCAAATAGTGGTGCTGGTTAATGTCCTGCAGAAGAAATGGCAAACCCATACTTAGAGTAAGTATTGACTCCATTCAAGATGATTTACTGTCCCTTCTAGCCTGGAAGGGGTCCAATGTCAGAAACTAGTCACATTTTGCTCATCTGATACAATTAGCATGATATCACTAGTGTAGTGAACCAATGTGATGTTTTGAAGCATGTCTAGATGGTAAAGGCTCTTTGACCCTATCATGACTGATGGTGGGCATTAACGTAGCCCTGAGGCAAGATAATAAATGTATACTATTGTATATCCCATATAAGTACAAACTTTACCTGATCCTTCTGAGTAGAGATGGAAAAAAATTGCACTTGCCAGATTCCTGGATCCAAGGTACCTGAGGTTTTTTCCATCTGCTCTAATAATGATACAATGAACAGCACGCTGCAACTGCGGCTACTACTTGGTTGAGTTTGCAGCAGTCCACTTTCGTTCTTCAGGATTCATCCAGTTTCTGTAGAAGGCAACAAGGAATTAAATGGGGGTATGATACAGGTGACTACGCCTGTATCCTTTATGTCTTTAAGGGTGGCACTAATCTCCACTATTCCTTCCAGATATGCTACAGTTTTCATTTTACTATCTTAACCAAGTTGGGGAGCATTGCTTAGAAGCTGCCACTTGGCATCCCACATCATGACATCTCTTACCCCAGAGGCCAAAAAACCAGTGTGCTTGGGGATTCTGCCAACAATTATGTTTATATTTTTTTTAGGGGGGGGTGCAGAAAAGTGACCACGGGGTGTGTTCTGGATCTGGTGGACTAATTATGAGGTGGACCTGGAATAGAAGCATTTATTATCTAACCTCTTTAAATCCCTTCTCTAATAGTGGGGTCCTTATGACATTTCAGGTCTCCAAGCATTAATGTCAACTTGGAACCTGTGTCCAGTATTCCTCAAAATATCTTGGTATTTCTCGTTACCCAATGTGTGGTTATCCAAGTATATGATCATAGGTCCATTTGGCAAAGGACTGGGTAATCATTACCATATACACTTACCTTGGTGCTTCAGGATTTTCATCCTGGGGACCTAGTCTTTCCTTCAGTCTATGGGTTCTGGTCTGAAAAAAATAGGCTCAGATCCAGAAATTAGTTAGACAAGAGATCATAACTGTTTAAGGGGGAAGTTTCTCTAATCCTCCTGGTTATCCATTCTTGATTTTTCTTATTTCATAGATTGAGAAATACCCTTGCCACTTATTTGTCTTGAGCTGTGGACGGTATGTTCTATTAACTATCTCCATTTTTCTGTGCACATCAGGCCCCTGGATCCCACTCTGACCATGCCATTTATCTTGCTGCTTATGGTTAAGTATGCCCCCTGGCCTCAATTATTTTGGGATTCCATCATCCTCTTTCCTATTAGGGAGCAAGGTTATGTAGTGGTACCTCTTTCTGTTAGCCCTGGCTTATGAAGGACAGCCTTTATTGAGCTTCTCAACAATGCTGGTCCTTCTCTAATCAGCATTCTTGCTGCTTTACTTATTGCTTTAAGTAGAGTGTCCTTCTGGTCCTCCTATAGAACACAGAGGGTTGATGGGTTCCCTACACTTAATAGTATATCCACTCTAGCATGTCCACTTCTCTGAGTCTTTTGATCCATTTCCTATCATCTGCCATAGCAATTCTGACATTTCTGTGTCACTTAGTATGGACCATCAATATTTCCAAGCATCCAAGAACTAGCTCAGCAGCATGTTTGTCCCATCTCTTGGGGTCCTTGCAAGGGTGTTAAATCCTTTATTCCTTTTACAAATTTCTGTTCTGTTCCGCAGTCTCTCCCAATCAAGCTCCTTCTGGATCCAACCCTGTACATATGCTCCTGGCTCCTGCTGGTAAACGTTGACTAGGTGCTGTAGTTCCTTCAGGGTATGAAGCCTGTCCTTCTAACAGACCCAGTACTTTCTGGCTGGGTTATATTTTGACTTGATCTTGATCACTGGTCTTAGTTACTAACTAGGAAGGGAGGTGCTGGAGGAAGATCATGAAAGGGGCACTCATATTGTCTTGCAATGTACAGGCCTCTGTATTAATTGCACAGGGAGGGAGTTCTAACCTTCAACACAGGGGAATGGGACACTTATGTAGGGGAATCTGGGATTTTAAGGTTTCAAAGTGCTTCAGCCTAGATGTCTACATCTCAGTTCTCAGGAATCTTCCCACCCAAAGCTCTGCCTTTGGCACAGGAGACTTGTCAGGGTTGAGAACTCAACCTTCTCTTTAGCTCTGCTATCCTTGTAACTAAGTCCTGAGACTAATTCTTAACTTCTTCTATCTTTTGGCTGCAGATAAAAATGTGTTTATACCTTATCAACTAGGATCTTTGATTTTCATAATTCACCTTAAATTAGTGATTAATCACCCTCAGCTTTTCATTGTCTTCCTCCAATATATTGATAAAACTCAGCAGTTGCCATCTGATTCCATTGTCCCTGTAATAACTACTTCTACACCTGTCAGCACATTCCCTTCTGCCAGTGTCCCATCCTGGTTCACTACCGGTGAAGATTTTAACGTTTGTACTCCTACCAAATGCCAGGGGCTTCAGTCTTGCATCTTCCACCAGAGATGGGGTCTTTATCGCCAGCCAATTAGCAGGTAGACAAACTTCAAAATCCCATTTTAGCTTCAGCTTTCTCAATTGCTCCTGGCACCATGTGTCTTAGGTTGGGTTTCCTGCGAAACAGATTGTGAGACAGAGATTTATATGCAGGAAGTTCACTGGGGAGTGATCTTGGGAACAATTCCTGTGAGGAAGTGAAGGAAGCAGGTTTTGGCAGAGGGAGAAGATGAGCTACAACACAGTGCCAGCAAAGGCCTCAGCCAGTTCCAGGGGGAACTCTTGGTACAGGATGTTGCTTCAAAGTAGTTTCAAACTGAGGCAAGGGAGCCAGGCCGTTGCACCTCTGCATCAACCAGCTATTTATTGTACGTGGACCATCCTCAAGGAGAGGGAATAACATTGGATGGAGCAATTTCCTTTGGCCAAGGGCAAAGTCCATGGAGGAACTCAGCTATGAGCTATGAGCAGCCATCATTCCTGGCTGGTGAGGGAATTAGTACCTTGATCTTGATGAGGGAACTGGGACATATCATAGCATCCACTAGAGTGTGATCTGAGATTGCTACTCAGATGTCTAACAGACATCACAGGCTTAAGGTACATAAAGTATAGCCCTTGTGGTTTTTTCTCTCCAGGCCTTTCAGCGTCTTTTTTGTAAATGCTATTATAATGGATCTATGAGGTTCAGACCATAGCTCTCTTTTTTTCTTTCCTGTCTCAACCCCCACCTAATATGCCAGCCAGTCCTCCCAACGATAACTCCAAAATATATATTTTGAGTCCATTCACCTCTGCATCTCTACTGCTGCTATCTTAGTCAAGCCACTATCGTCTCTTGCCTGTTTTACTGCAACTGCCTTCTAAGTCCTTGTTTATACTCTTATCTTCTACAATTAATTTATCATGTGGCAACACAGTGATCTTGTAAAGATATAAATAGGACCAGGTCATGTTTTTACTTAGATACTTCACGGTTTACGTTGTATTCAGAAAAAAATCTAAACTCTTTACCATGGCTTACAAGGCCCAATATGATCTGGTCCTTCCTAGTTTCTCTGACCTCATCTTTACTTCTCTCCTCTATCATGGCAGTCACTATTATGGACTACCTAATAGTCATTTCCTCCCCTTCTTAGCAGCACAATTTTGATTTTTTTTTCATGGTGTCAATATTCCCAGTTGATATAACAAGACTAATCCAAGCCAATTATGAAAAATCCTTGCTTTCCAAGCCTACTTCCCTGCTAGATGGGTGGTTGGGGCGGGGATGTTTATGAACCATTCAGGCCAATAATGCCAAATTGAATTTTGCTAGAGGGTTTCTGAGAAGGTTTTCTTTATCCCTTGCTTGTTGAAAGGAGGTGATACATCTAGCACACTGGTCCTTCCACATTCTTTCTGCCATGAATATAGACATAATATCTGGAACCATAGCAGCCATCGTGTGACCATGAAGAAAAGACCTACAGAATTACAGAGATGTTGACTCAAATTATTTGGCCTCTGAACCGGTCTCTTATCTTTATCACTCAAACACTATAAACTCTACCACTTCCCAGCCAGGCCTATATACTTGTTCTCCTCAAGCCTGAAACTCTTTTTTCCTGTATCATCACATGGCTGGCTCCTCTTCATGCAGATAGATCTCAGCTTAGCTCCTCAAGGAGGTTGTCTCTGACCACCCAATCTCAAGTAGCACCACTCCTCCGAGCCCTGCCCAGGCATGCTATCAGGATATATATATATATGTATATATATTTAAAATAGCAATTAGAATTTTGTGAAAGTATCTTATTGATTGACTGCTTTTTAATGATCTGTCTCTCTTCACTAGAATGTGTTTCACAAGAGTAGGGATGCTGTTTGCCTTGTTCCATGGTGTTATCTCCAGCACTTAGACTAGGGCCTGGCAGATAGTAGGTGCTAATGAATATTTGCTGAATAAATGAATAAATGCCACCAAATATGAACCATATTTGGTCATTCTTTTAACCTTGCTGAGCTTCATAGTTTGTTTTTTTTTTTGAATAGAGATCCTAAGTAGTACCATTTAGATGCACCACAAAGTGCTGTGAAAGTTGAATAGGATCATGTGTGTGGAGGTTCATGGGAACACAGAGACCACTGGACAGTGCAACCTCTGAGATTGTGAGCAACAGCTGCCCTTTCTCATTTCTGAGTGTCTGTGCTGTAGGCGTTGCAAATTCCCCTCTTTTATTATACTCATATATGCAGAAAAGTTATGAGCTTAGGAACCTGGGAAAGTAAAATCAAATGAATTGATTGCAGTGTTTATCACAGCAGGCACCTGGGAGCACTCTGGTTGCTATGTTTGAATGTGGCATTACTTGGTCTGGGGACTACAGAGTGAATGAGTTTGAATTTAATGTACCAAGGGTAAAGTCAACATATAGGCAGTTGCTAGCAGAGTGGAATGATAAAGGAGTGATTATCTGAGGAAAGTGATTGGGGATATAAAAATCAGACTAATCATAATAATAAAGTCAGAGATCTGGCTTTATCAAAAGAAGGGAAAAAAAACAGAAGGAGGCATTTGGGAAAGATGTCATTGAGTTGGTAGAAACAAGTATATAGAGGTATTTTTGGCTGCTGTTTACAGAGTTGATGACAGAGGAAAATTATGAAAACTAGGGAGATTATTTTTGATAATTTAAAAATGAAGGTAGACTGGGAAACATCCATCTCTCCATTGTTCTCAACAATATATAAGAGCTTAATACAGAGAACGAAGATTTAATTAGCCAGATATGAACTGATGGAAATCTAAGATGGAAGAAGTAGACATAAAAAAAGGAAAAAAATACCAAACACTTCTCTGATATTACAGTGGAAAGAGGACTGGGCTTGGAATAAGATAGTGATTAGTTAATTCACTAAATAATATTGTTTAGGTATCTTCCATGTCTAGACATTGCCGGGTGCTGAGAATACAGTATGGTTACTACCATTAGGGAGTAACTCCAGAGGAGGCTATGGGCAAGTTAGCAAGCAATCTTAATAGAGTGTGATAATACTGGAGTGAGGGAGAACAGGATGCTTTGAGAACAGCTAGAATCTGCCCTTGTGTGTGTGGGCAGGTTGAGAATATGCACTGGAGGAAGTGATGTCTGAGCTGAGACAGTAAACATGCTTAGCTGTTTTGTGCCACAGGCCTTTGTACCACCTGTTTCCTCTGCCTGGAATGCTATTCCCTCTGACTTTGCATAGCTGACTCCTTGGTAATCAGTTTAAAGGTCACCTTCTCAGGGAATTTTCCCTGAGCAGCCAATCTAAGGACATCTCACAGAAAATCTACCAAATCACTCTTTTATTTTTTTAGAGCATTTATCATTATACAGTGTTTTCTGGTATTTTTATTGTTTGTCTCCTTTTAGAATATTTGCTCCAGAGAGCCTGAACCTTGTCTGCCTTTTCCATCACCGGATCTTCAGTGCTTTTAACAGTGCCTGATTTGGAAGAGGTGCTCAACAAATATTTCTTTTTTCTTTTATAAATTTATTTATTTATTTATTTTTGGCTGCGTTGGGTCTTCGTTGCTGCGCGCGGGCTTTCTCTAGTCGTGGTGAGCGGGGCTACTCTTCATTGCCGTGCATGGGCTTCTCACTGTGGTGGCTTCTCTTGTTGCGGAGCACGGGCTCTAGGCTCAGGGGCTTCAGCAGGTGTGGCACATGGGCTCAGTAGTTGTGGCTCATGGGCTCTAGAGCCCAGGCTCAGTAGTTGTGGTGCACGGGCTTAGTTGCTCCACGGCATGCGGGATCTTCCTGGACCAGGGCTCGAACCTGTGTCCCCTGCATTGGCAGGTGGATTCTTAACCACTGCGCCACCAGGGAAGTCCAACAAATATTTGTTGAATAAAAAAATGAGCAAATGAAAACAGCAGTGGGAGGAGGGAAAGGGGAGACGAATGAGAGAGGAAAAAAATGTTTTGTTAGAGAGCCCCACAGTTGTTACGGGTTCTAATTGATTCCTAAGTCCCTATTAAGGTTTGTTAAAGAACTTGGTTCCTCAGGGGAGCCTCCTTTCCCTGTGTAAGGGGTTGGCTCTTCTGCACAAGTGGACTTTAATTTCAATCTGATCATATTCTGCTGCATAATTCAGAGTTCCATTTTAACTCTGTGTTGGCACTCTTCCCTGTATTTCTGCTTGGTTGCAGAGGCCTTACTTTTTAGACTTCCTTGGTCCTTTCAATGGGATTTAGGGGATGAGTGGTCAATCTGTGAGCTCAAGTTTCCATCTTGAATCTGAAAGTCTGAAATGTTACTCTTAGGGAGATTTGAACCCATGTTGCCTTTCCCCATAGACTATAGCTAGTAATTTGTTTTCCCTTTGTCTAGAATTTACTCATGGTATACCATCCTTTCTTGCTTTAGGAAAGCTATAGGTGGCTCATCTCAGATTTATGGTCTCCAGATCCTGGCTAGCACTTCCTGGGAGGCACAAATACAATTAATTTTAGTCATTAAATGGTGTTGGTCCTGCCCTAGATTTTGGGGTTATGGCTCCTATTTTGGGCTTTTATCTTACCCCGCACAATCTCCGTGGACTATTTCTAGCGTTAATTATCTTCAGTGGTAAGTCTTCTTTCACTTCTGGGGAGAATGGGCTTATTGTTTGAAACCTGAGTATAAGAATAGACTATAATGAATTTTTCTTGCTTTGCAAACTTTTAAATATTCATTTCATATTTGGTTGATGGAGATGGCAGGTACTGTCCCTTTTTTATTTTTATTATTTATTTATTTTTGGCTGCATTGGGTCTTCGTTGCTGCACGTGGGCTTTCTCTAGTTGTGGTGAGCAGGGGCTACTCTTCGTTGCGGTGCACGGGCTCTAGGCACACGGGCTTCAGTAGTTGTGGCACGCGGGCTTCAGTAGTTGTGGCTCGTGGGCTCTAGAGCGCAGGTTCAGTAGTTGTGGTGCACGGGCTTAGTTGCTCTGCAGCATGTGGGATCTTCCTGGACCAGGGCTCGAACCTGTGTCCCCTGCATTGGCAGGCAGATTCTTAACCACTGAGCCACCAGGGAAGTCCCTAGGTACTCTCCCTTTTGTGTGCGTGCGATAGAAAACAAAGTTTTAGCAGAGAACAGAAAAAACTTTATTTGGAAGCTATTACCTGATGGAGGTAATACCTATACATGTCTTTTATGTACATCAAATGGATATTCTTCTATACAGGAAATCTCCACCCTAATCCTGCCCTTTCTTGCTTGTCACTGACATGGGCATCATTGTCAATACACCAGGGCTTGAAAATAAATTGTGAGTCCAGAGTTGGTGGTGAGATGGGGAAGAAGCTGTGAAAATCAGGAGCAGTTTAGGGGAAGTGAAAACTCCTTCCCCAACCCAGGCTAGCTCCTAGGTAGGACTGTTCTAGTTAATGTTGATCCTCCAGCCCCATTATGTCACTTTGTAATTCAGCCTGAAATCCTGCCAGTCAGTTACTCATTTGGGTAAATAAACACCTGTTAAAAACATGCGCTTATCTGCAGAAAGCATGAGTGATGTTTTCACAGGTAGAATTAATCTCTTCCTCCTCTATGTTTTTCTGTAAGTTACCTTAATTCTGTAAGTTTACCTCTTGTTGTATAACAAATCACCCAGGGTTTAGTGGTTTAAAAACAACAGTCATTTTATTTGCTCATGATTCTGCGTGTCAGCAATTTGGGCTGGCATTAGATGAGGGGTTCTCCTGCTGGTCTCTCTGGGGACCACCCATATCGCTGCAGTTATCCAGGGGTCTTAAGTTGGACTGGCTTCTCTCTGAGGCCTGTTGACCTATCTTCCCGCAGGCCAGCTTGAGCTTCCTCACATGGTAGCGTTGCTTTCCAAGAGGACGAGACCTCAGTCTGCAAGTCCTCTTCATACTGTGGCTCAGACATCAAACAATGCCATTCTGTCTCATTCTATCGGTCAAAGTCGGTCAATGGTCAGCCAGAACTCAAGGAGTGGAATAACAGACTCCACTTATTGATGAGAGAACCTGTCTCATTCCAAAGGAGGCCTGCCTCCAGGGATGGGAGGAATTGTTGCCGCCATCTTTGCAGATAATCTACTGCAGCTTCTATGACACGTGCCTGGCTTCATCTCTAAGCTGCCCGAGAGCGGGAACTTTTACTTGATCATCCTGCACCACAGGGACTAGGGCTTTTCACAAAGCGTGTGTTTGATAGTCATTGGCTGAACTGAATTCATATGTAGAGTAAGCTTAACTTGAGTCCCACAGGAAGCCAAAATTTGGGTGTCTGAATATCAGGTGAAATTGGGGAACTTGGGGTATGTTCAAAGGCTAGAAGTCAAAAGCATATTGGAACAACAGCCTCTGGTTGTCCTTGGAGGGCAGGGAAGATCAGGCTGGAGTAAGGGTCAGGGTTGAAGTCAGGCATCGGGAAATGGGTATGAGTTGAGTTCAGTGAAGAAGCCTGAGAAGGGGTTTCAGGATCTTGGATAGGTTGATGGGTGGTTTCACCCAGTAGGGCCATCTGGGTGTGCCTATGGAACTCAGGACCTTGAATCCCAGGGGTCCTCAGCTGTGGCTTGAAGAGGGGTGGGCGGGTAAAGCCTGGCTGTATTTACTATTCCCCAGAAGGAGGCAGGGTTCTGCTGACTATTTCAGTAGAAGCTAAATAGGTCCTTGAAAGATCCCCCAAAATTCTGCTGCTCACCTGCTTTGTAATCCCTCCTTCATTATCTCACTTCCACACTTCAGCATTCCTTCTGGTTCAAACAGTCAACATTCCCTCCCTCTAAAAAGTCTCCCTTGACCTCCCTTCTCTCCACAGTGACAAAATTCTCCTCTATTTTCTTAGAGGCCACATGACCCCTAATCCTCCAGGATGCACGCTTGGGTTTGTTCACATGGTGGACTCAGGATTTAAAGCACAGCAAGGAAGAGGGAAAGCCCCTGTGGTTTTTGTCTCTGCTGTGTCACATTTGCCAGTATCATTTCCCAGAGCAATCATATGAGAGGAATGTGAATAACTAATGGCCAAAAGGCAGGCTATGCTTTGATTGTAATAATGGCCACATTATTACAATAATAATAATGGCCCAGATTGAAGAGTGAAGAAGTAGAGTCTACCTCTTAATGGGGGTAACTGTATAGTCGTACTACTGAACTCAGGTTCAGCTGCTCGCTGCTCAAAAGCCAATACTCAAGAGGCAAGTGTTGGTTGGAAAGGAAAGGTTGCTTTATTCAGGAGCCTGGCAACCTGGGGAGATGGCAGACTTGTGTCCAAAAACCAACTCCAAAGATTCTGCTCGACCATGAAAGTTTTTAAGGGGAGAATCATTTGAGGAGGGAGTCAGAGTCTTTGCTATCTTCCACTGTGTGCATTCTTTCTTCTGATTGGTTGGTGGTGAGGTAACAGGGTGGTGCTCCAGGAATCTTGTGCTCACCCTGAAGTTACCATCCTCCATCTGGGTAGGGGTCTTAGTTCCTACAGAAGAACGCAAAGATACTGTTATGTATATTCCTTCAGGAGGAACCAGAACCCTGCCCCAAGGCTGCACTATTGTTTCTTGACTGCTCCTCCCTTGTCTCTGCATTCCCTCCCTTCCCTGATAAGCAACTGTTTGAACCTGCCCTTTGGAACTCAGGGAAGTTCAAGGAGGCTGAATGAAGCCTATTTCCTACAAACAAGAAATAGAGGACATGGAAAGGATTTGTACCTGGGAGGGCCCCACAGGGTCCCACTCAGTTTCAGTCACGTTGCAAAGGAACATACTGAAATGGAAATAACTTGTGGCCATTATTACAATCAACCCATAGCCTGACTATTGGCCATCAGTTATCCACATTCCTCTCATGCAAAATATTCCCAGCTCAGGACCCCAAAACTCTCTTCTTAATTATGTCACCAAGCTTGAGTCTAAGATCTTGTGATCCACATCAGGTCCAGATGAGGCTCTTTGCATGGAGATCCTCTTGATGTAAGGACCTATGAACTAAAAAGATAAGTTATACAGCTGCCGTGTGAGATAGAGCCAGGATAACCACAATGGAAATGTCTGTTCAAAAGGCAAAAAACAGGAATCACATAGAACTTAATAATAGTCCACAGCAATTCTGAAATCCAACTGAACACATGCTGCCAGGACACATTCCCTTTGGGATCATGGAATGATCCTTGATTAGGGCTGGTTCTGCTCCCTGGTGTGGCTCCTGAGTCCGTTGTTCTTCATAGCTCCCCGCTCCGCCCTTTAAGATGTCTTTCATTTCTGTAAGAAATGGCTGGTGTTGGCAACTGCATCACTTTCTGAGTCTGCTTTTTTTTTTTCTTATGGAAAGCTGGAGGCCCAGAGGCTTTTCTTCACTTGTGTCTCAGTCCATGTTAGTCCCAGCTGACATTACTTGCATCAAAACAACTCTCCTAAAATCTCTGTGGGTTTCTCTAAGACTCTGATTCAGATCTACTCCATTCAATAGAAGTCTCACCTGTGATTCTGAGCTAGGCCTCTCTCTTCTATGGGAGCTGTACTGGGCTTCAGGGGGACCTTAACTTTAGTGAAAGCACTTTGTACAGCTGAGGGAGCTGACTTGGGTGAGTGTCTTTCGTTTCTTATACTGTGGTAGTTGCAATTTACTAAAAGCAGCAGAAAAAGACAAGCACTTTTTGAGTCTCTGCTTGTATCATGTTTGCTATTATCCTATTGGTCAAAGAAAGTCAAATGGCCAAGCCCAGAGTCAGTGTGAGATGTGACTACCAAGGGCAAAGATAGGGAAGGGAACGATTGCAGCCATTTTTGCAAACAGTCTCCTGCATTTGATATGGCCAGTGTCCTTTTCAGGATTTTAATTTGGTTCAGTATTTGTTCCATTCCACAGAAGGAAGTTCCCAAGAAGTAGCATATAATATTTTGTGCTTGTATTTTTCAGTACGGCCCAAATCAGTGTATGTTTACAAGATTCATGAACAATAAAGGGAAATTTCTTATCTATACAGGTGGTGAAGTACACATTATGAGATTTTCTAAGAAATTAATTAATTTTTATTTTTGGTTGCATTAGGTCTTTGTTGCTGCACACGAGTGGGGGCTATTCTAGTTGCGGCGAGCGGGAGCTACTCTTCATCGTGGTGCACGGGCTTCTCATTGCGGTGGCTTCTCTTGCTGCAGAGCACGGGCTCTAGGTGCAGGCTTCAGTAGTTGTGGCGCATGGGCTCAGTAGTTGTGGCTCACGGGCTCTAGAGCACAGGTTCAGTAGTTGTGGCGCACGGGCTTAGTTGCTCCAAGGCATGTGGGATCTTCCTGGACCAGGGCTGAAACCCATGTCCCCTGCATTGGCAGGTGGATTCTTGACCACTGCACCACTAGGGAAGTCCCAAACATTATGAGATTAAAAGAATGTTTTTTTCCCCAGTTTTTGTAAAGATCTTATTTGTGAGGAATTGCGCATATTTTTATATTCCTTTCTCACAAAGAGTAGGCTTTCAATTCTTTGAAAACATTGCCGATGATATTTAGTTAACATGAACATCTTTTTTTTTTTTTTTTTTTGTCTAAGAAGCAAGATAAGTTTTAAAGATGCTTTCACATTTACTGCTCTGTGGTATTAACAGTAATAGCTCTTACTGCTTAAAAAACCAAAACAATGTGAGATCTTCTAAGTTTTATACCGACAGTACCCCATTAAGAATCTGCAGAAGAAGAAACTCATAGTGGTGATATCTAAGTGGAAAAAAAGAAGCAGCAGGGCAAGGTGGTTGAAGAGAAATGGAAATCAATATGCAAGCAGTTTAAAAGAATATAGTCTGATGAGGAGGAGGTAAACCAAAAGAGTTATTTAAAAAACCAGGCTTGGGCTCTGTGATGGTTATGTGTCAACTTGACTAGACCACAGGGTTCCAGATATTTGGTCAAGCATTATTCTGGGTGTGTCTGTGCAGGTGTTTTTTTGGATGAGATTAACATTTGAATCAATAAACTGAGTGAAGCAGATCACCCTCCTTAGGTGGGTGGGCCTTACCCAATCAGTCAATTGTCCAAGTAGAACAAAAAGGCTGACCTTTCCCTTTGTATGAAGGAACTCCTCCTGCCTGACAGCCTCGAGCTGGGACACGAGTTCTTTCCTGCCTTTAGACTCTAACTGAAACATGGGCTATTTTTATGTCTCAAGCCTGCTGGTTACCAGACTGGAATACACCATGGGCTCTCCAGCTTGCTGTCTGCAGATCTTGGGACTTGTCAGCCTCCATAATCTCATGAGCCAATTCCTTATAATAAACTAAACACACCACACACACCCACACACATACACTCACATGCACCCTACTGGTTCTGTTTCTCTGCAGAACCCTGACTACATGTAGGTTAGAGGGTTAATTGGAAGGAAAACAGAAAATAGAATTAGAAAGAAATTTTAGTGAAATTGTCTCTTAATGGAGAAATTAGCAAGTGTTATGTAGAGAGAAAGCAACCGTGTCACCTTTCCCAAGGCTCTTCTACTCTAGAATTGTAGCGAGGAAGATATGAATGAAGGTGCAGTAGCCACTATTCAGTTCACTAATTTTTATGCCAATAAATGATATAGGTTGGAAATGATAGAAGAAAGCAAATTACAGGTTGATTTGCAGATGTTTGGCAATACCCACAACCAACGGGGGAAGGCATGCAAATAGCAGCAGTTAGTGGGGAAGCCCAGCAGGATGGATGGCAGGGTGGCTTCAGGGCAGGAGAACACAATATATTCAGGATCAGCTTCTGCATAAATGGGAGTTGGCATAATGGTAAAATCTAAATATTTCAAAGAAAATATTAACTACTCGGGAAGCCAAGCTAACTCTTGGGCTTGAGGAAATCAGGAGATAGAGAGAATTAGGCGTTCCCTTTTAAGGGTGGATATTATCTCAAAAATGGTAGCTTAAATGTTTCTGTGTCACTGTTGTTCACATTAGAAAGTGCCTTGAAAAATAAGAGATAATTACAATTTTTTTTTTTGTGGTTGTGGGAAAAATTGTAGAAATAACTGCTCCAGATTTAATGAAGGAGTACTTTTTTTTTTTTTTTTTTTTTAGAAATTCACGTTCTTTTATTTATTTATTTATGACTGTGTTGAGTCTTCATTTCTGTGCGAGGGCTTTCTCTAGTTGCGGCAAGTGGGGACCACTCTTCATCGCGGTGCGCGGGCCTCTCACCATCGCGGCCTCTCTTGTTGCGGAGCACAGGCTCCAGACGCGCAGGCTCAGTAATTGTGGCTCATGGGCCCAGTTGCTCCGTGGCATGTGGGATCTTCCCAGACCAGGGCTCGAACCCGTGTCCCCTGCATTGGCAGGCAGATTCTCAACCACTGCGCCACCAGGGACGCCCGAAGGAGTACTTCTAAAGGCAAGTTTTGATTCAGTGAGCACACAGTTATGACAGAGGGCTATTTTGTTTAATTATCCTGTTCATGGAGAGTAT